>NC_084663.1:30621977-31250415 GCF_028389875.1 Rhea pennata
TTAGACACAATATCATGCATAGTAAAGCAAAACTCATAGATAAGTTTTATGAAAATACTTCAGTTCCATAATCTAGCTTCTTTTGTTTGCAAATATCCGTAGAGAAATATCTATAGATTCTCAGGTCTTTTGAAGAGATGCAGTAAAAGAAATAGTTAATGTAAATCAAGCTGAAAGTTTTCATACTTGATAGGAATGCAGCAGCCAAATAAGGGTTGCTTTCTTGTCATTCGCAGTACTCAGTGCTTTTTATTAACAGTTCCTTCTCTATCAATGCTACAGAAAGTATCTTTAGAAGAAAGCTAACAGCTCTCAGAGCATGAAGTTCCGGAAAAGCCTTTTGACTGGAAGAGTGAAGTGCGAAAACCAGCTGATTTTTAAGTGGAGTTGATATAGTGATATATGGGATTAGAATGATATAACTTCATGTACTAGTAAGAGACTGGCTGACCCAGAAGATCCTGTCCATCTTTGTGCTTCTTATGGTATTTTTTGGAAAAGAGCAGTGTTATCTGTAAATTCAAAAAAAATGCTGCAAACTTATAATCAGTTAATTTGTGTCTTATGTACCGTGAATGAAAAAAATAAAGAACTAGTCTCAGATTTGCGGTGCTCAAGCAGATGAGCATTAAAGAGGATTAATTTTCAGCTATAAATTCTCATTACTTCTTGAGAATCAGTTCTTTTAAAATTGTATTACGATGTCTCTTCCAGATTGTAGTCTCCTCAAAAAGATTATACAGCTTTGAGCTCTTGTTTTGAACTTGTCTTTAACATGAGATCTTGCAATCTAAAACTATGTCACAACCTTAGTTACGTTAAGTCTTGTAGCATGAATCCCAGCAATTTTCAATGTTTTCCACATTCATCTGTCACTTGGGCATTTAGCAAAAGCTTTTATAAGATTTACAAGACAATAATACTTTATACACAAGTTAACATTAATAGGCAGATTGTAAATGCGTCTCTCTGCTCTGTGGAAAGAACTGGCACAAAAATCTGATTTTTCCTGCTGGCTTTCTCAAACTGAAAATAAAACTGCTTCCCTTTCAGAGTTTTTCCATAAACAACTGGAACAAGCACTTAAAAAATTCAAGGTCAAGACCCTCTCTTTTGCATCAGTTAGAGCAGAGGTAGAATTGAATTGCCTTTTGCCACAAAAATATACCACTCAAAGGTTGATGTTCTTGGATGAGACTTGCTAGTTTGAGCTGCTAAGATACTTTTCTGGCTTACTAAAGAATTATTAGTTCAGAATACCTTAACATTCACCAGGATAGAAAGAAGAAAAGAAATTTTTTCTGTAATTCCTCAAAAAGGGCAAGAAGCAGGACTCACCAGCCAGTCAGCCTCACCTCCATCCCTAGAAAGGTGATGGAACAGCTCATCCTGGATGTTGTCTCTAAGCATGTGAATCAAAGGAAGGTGCTAAGGAGTAGTTAGCATGGATTCACCAAGGGGAAATCATGCTTAACCAATCTGATAGTCTTCTATGATGGAGTAACTAGATGGGTAGATGAGGGAGAGAAGTGGATGTTGTCTACCTTCACTTCAGCAAGGCTTTTGACACTGTCTCACATAACAGCCCCCTAAATAAGCTCAGGTTAGATGAGTGGATGGTGAGGTAATTCGAGAACTGGATGAAAGGCAGAGCTCAGAGGGTTGTGATCAGTGGGTGCAGTCTAGTTGGAGGCCTGTAGCTAGTGGTGTCCCCCAGGGCTCAGGACTGGGTCTAGTCTTGTTCAACTTATTCATCAATGACCTCGATGAGGGGACAGAGTGCCTCCTCAGCAAGTTTGTTGATGATACCAAACTGGGAGGAGTGGCTGATACACCTGAGGGCTGTGCTGCCATTCAGAGGGACCTGGACAGGCTGGAGAGATGAGTAGAGAGGAACCTTATGGAGTTCAACAATGGCAAGTGCAGAGACCCGCACCTAGGGAGGAATAACCCCATGCACCGCAACAGACAGGGGGTTGACCAGCTCAAGAGCTGTTCTGCAGAGAAAGACCTGGGAGTCCCTGTGGGCAGCAAGTTAACCATGAGCCAGCAATGTGCCCTTGTGGCTGAGAAGGCCAATGGTATCCTGGGGTGCCAGGAAGGCTGTTGCCAGCATGGTTGAGGGAGGTGATCCTGCCCCTCTACTCAGCCCTGGTGAAGCCACATCTTGAGTACTGTGTCCAGTTCTGGGCTCCCCAGTACAAGAGAGACATGGATCTTCTCCTTCTCTCAAAGAAGGAGACATGCCTTCTTTGCTTCAGCCTTCACTGCTAAGGGCAGCCCTCATGAATCCCAGAGCCTGGATGTAAGGGAAAAAGTCTGGAGAAGGGAAGACTTTCCTCTGGTTGAGGAGGATAGGATTAGAGACCTTCTGGGCAGGATAGACATCCACAAATCCATGGGCCCAGATGGGATGCACCCACGGGTACTGAGGGAGCTGGCGGATGTTGTTGCCAGGCCGCTCTCCATCATCTTTGAAAGGACCTGGAGAACTGGAGAAGTACCTGAGGACTGGAAGAAAGCCAATGTCACTCCAGTCTTCCAAAAGGGCAAGAAGGAGGACCCAGGCAACTACAGGCCCATCAGCCTCACCTCCATCCCTGGAAAGGTGGTGGAACAGCTCATTCTGGATGTCATCTCCGGACATATGGAGGAAGGTGATCAGGAGTAGCCAGCATGGATTCACCAAGGGAAAATCTTGCTTAACCAATCTGATAGCCTTCTGTGATGGAATGACTGGCTGCGTAGATGAAGGGAGAGCAGAGGACGTAGTATACCTTGACTTCAGCAAGGCTCTTGACACTGTTTCCCATAATGTCCTCCTAGATAAGCTCAGGAAGTGTGGGTTAGATGAGGTGGGACAGTGAGGTGGCTTGAGAACTGGCTGAAAAGCAGAGCTCAAAGGATCATCATCAGTAGCGTGGAGTCCAGTTGGAGGCCTGTGGCTAGTGGCATCCCCCAGGGCTCAGTACTGGGTCCCATCCTGTCCAACTTCTTCATCAATGATCTGGATGAGGGGATAGAGTGCCTCCTCAGCAAATTTGCTGATGATACCAAGCTGGGAGGAGTGGCTGATACACCTGAGGGCTGTGCTGCCATTCAGAGAGATCTGGACAAGCTGGAGAGTTGGGAGGAGAGGAACCTCCTGAAGTTCAACAAGGGCAAGTGCAGGGTCCTGCACCTAGGAAGGAATAACCCTAGGCACCAGTACAAGCTGGGGGCTGACCTTCTGGAGAGCAGCTCTGCAGAGAAAGACCTGGGAGTGCTTGGTGGATGACAAGTTGACCATGAGCCAGCAGTGTGCCCTTGTGGCCAGGAAGGCCAATGGTATCATGGGCTGCATTAGGAAGACTGTTTCCAGGAGGTTGAAGGAGGTGATCCTGCCCCTCTACTCAGCCCTGGGAAGGCCTCATCTCGAGTACTGTGTCCAGTTCGGGGCTCCCCACTACAAGAGAGACATGGAGCTACTGAAGAGAGTCCAGCATAGGGCTACAAAGATGATCAGAGGGCTGGAGCATCTGTACTGTGAGGAACGGCTGCGAGAGCTGGGCCTCTTCAGCCTGGGGAAGGGAAGACCAAGAGGGGATCTTATCTATGTCTACAAATACGTTAACGGAGGGTGTCAACAGGATGGATTTGGACCCTTTTCAGTTGTGCCAAGCAACAGGACAAGAAGCAATGGGCACAAACTGAAATGCAGGCAGTTCTATCTGAACACAAGGAAAGCTTCCCTGTGACAGTGACGGAGCCCAGAGAGGCTGTGGAGTCTCCTTCTCTGGAGATATTCAAAAACTACCTGAATATGACCCTGTGCAACGTATCCTAGGTGACTCTATTTGAGCAGGGGGTTGGACTAGGTGATTTTCAGAGGTCCCTTCTAAACTCAGCTATTCTGTGATTCTGTGATAATCCCATAATTATGGAAATCTACTGAGGAGTGGCATATTTTGATTGCCATCCCTTCTTTAGTAAATACTTAAGTATTTTAAACAAATGGCAATAGCTGTAATAGGAGAGAAAACCAACATACACTGGAACATAGGAAATTCTCTTCAGAAGTGAGATCAAATTCTGCTGAAGCCTAAAGGTTTTTGACATTTGATCTCTTACATGCTGCATTAGTGTGGGTCATGTTGCATCCTCTGTTGTGCAGAAACAATATTTATTTTCATTTTTTTATTTCCCTTATAATTTTATCAAGAAAAAAAATAAAAAAATAAAAAAATTATGTATTTATTATAGAAGTTTAATTATCTTTCCTCTTAGCTAAAGATATTTGCTAAATTTCATCCATATTTGGAATTATTTAAATTGACTGAAACTACATTTTTGGCAAGCGCTCTACTAGCACTACTGACAAAGATTGCTTCATCCCATAATGAGAGTTGTAATCCTTATGCGTTTAAACCTCCCACCAGAAGAAGTAGCAAAAATTACAAATTAAATATTTGATATCAGTGTAAATTTTACCTTCATAAGGTTAAACAAGTTAGTATAAAATTACAAATAGCTTAATCTGATACTGTTGATATATATTTACTGTTAAAAAGTTAAAAGATTATTATCCTTCTCTAAAATATTTTTTCCTATGTATTTTGAGATTATAAAAAAAAAAGGTAGTTTTCATTACTAGTTATATCAACTTCATTGACAGTGGCATGAGAACAAAGAATTATACCCTGCTCTTGAGTTGCAGTCCTGAATCAAGCCAGTAATTCCTGATTGTCAGTATCAAATAAATGGTACTATATTTTAATTAGGAGGTGACATAATCAGGAGCTAAATATATGAAATAACCAATACAATATGGAGTACACTTGGCAAAGAAATGATATTAATAAATTAGGAATAGGGTGATTTTCCATGAATAACATTTTCTCTCACTATTATTTGACATTCAGAATATCACTAAAGACCACCTTTTGATATTTTTTTAATAATGTCAGTTTTATATCTTCTAGATCCGTTCTACATTCCTCATATTACGAGTATATGGTATTGATATTTTCCAGGGAGTATGTCTGGCATATGGCTTAGCATCTGGCAATTGTTTGTGTATATTCCCTCATCTCTCATCTATAAATTCTTGAAGATTTTTTGGAATAAAATCTTTAATTTATTTTTTTTTGTAAGCCAATGACTTCCACCCTAGAGATAAGGGCTAGTTCCTCATTGCCAGAACAACCGAAAATATCTGGCATAGTTTTTATACAACATATGCATCTTATTTTATTAAAAAATCTCCTTTGATTTAAAAGCTTTTATAAACACCTCATATACTTCTAATGCATTCTGCAAAAGACTTCAAATTACCCTGCTTGAATTCTAAAGAGAGTTAACTGTAGTCTTCTACTATATTGTTTCTGGACTGACTGTTAGCTCTGCATCTGTGTCAGTTTCTAGTTTGACTTTATGACTATGAAGTTTTACTTACTTTCTACCTATGTATTAGCCTACTTGTAATATACACATACACGTAAGATGTTGTGCTATTTTCTAATTTACTTTGGAGTTTGTAATCATAACTCAGTAAAAACAAAACCCTCAGGCAAGATTGCTCTGAAATGTTCATGTTAGGTGAACTGGCACATGCAAATTGTCCAAGACACATCACCCTTCTCTACGATCCCTTGGACTGTGTTACAGCCTTTACTCTCATGAAACTTGATGCACTGTATTAGCAGAATTTTTGACAGAGGAAAAACACTACAGCAACTCAGACATTCTGGAGTAGGATGGATTTTATTGTAAACAAGTGATGGAATGGAATAATATGAAAAAATAGCTATTACTAAGCTGCCTAGGCTTGTATCTTTGTAATTCCGGTTGGTGCCAGTGGCATAATTATAAAATAGGTGATGCTGCTAGGTTATCATAAATCTTCTTCCTTTTACCATTCCTTCTTCTCCCCAACTCCATCCTAACAGACCTTAGTTTGCCCAGTTATATACCTCATTAAGCCATTTTTTCACATCCCAAACATCAATGCCTCTGTTGATGTTATCTCATTATGTAATACCTGTTATTGCCTATGGACATACAGAGGTCTCAGACTGAAATGACAGCATCTATCAGCTAAGCATATAACAAAACCAAAGAGAATCATATTTGTGCTTTATGAATCTACAGAATTTGAAACTATGTCTTTAAATTGGGTACAGCTGTTTGGGAACTATGTTCCTCCTTTGTGCTTACTGTATCATCCAGACCCATGTGATTTCTAACTGAAACCATGCTGTTCTAGTTTGTGCTATCTTTTATCATGCCACTCTTGAAATGAATGACTGATTGACTTTACTAGATATTACAAGTGAGATACAGTTTTCAATTTAAGACATTTAAATTTAGGATATTACTAAGTTGCCTGGATATAGGCATCTGGTGCCATTTAAGATACTGGAGGACATACTGTATGGCCTTTATCTACCATTCCAGAAGAGTGAAGTTTTTCTGTAGGTCTTGGTCATATTTAGCAGCCATATGTAGATGTCTCACACATCTGAAAATACATTAGATAATGTCAGTTATCTATATCTAGGCAACCGGATTGTGTTGAAGATATCCACATATGAGATAGTGTCTAAATTCATATTATGGCCAGTGGACATCTAGAACTTCATTTTTTTTCATAAACACAAGCCTCTAGTGACATTTGAGATGCCCTGTGAGTATCTGTATGTGTTAGACAGATATGACACAGGACTGATCACTGAAGGCCAGGAAGAATACGTTGCTTTACTTTAAATATCAGTAGAAGTCTATGTTAGGCAACAAAATCTCCCCCTTAATCAATACAGTCAAGCAGGCTGAGAGGATTTACATCATCTGTGCATTTTAATGAGTAGAAATTTGGCTAGAAATGAACTTGTACTGTTCTTGACTTTGATGTAACAAAGTCAGTACTTTCCCTCTTTATACAAGAATCTTAATGCTCCATTCTCCACAACTGTGCTACTGACTACTTCAGCATCTCCCTAACTTCATGCGTAAGAGTTATATTAGTAATTTCAGTTGCTTTACTTATATGAGAAGTCAAACATGGGATGGGTTCTGGGTTTATTTCACCTTACTTTTCCATGCCAGCATCTGTAGTTGCTCCAAAAGACCTCAGATGCCCCAGATCAGTAAAATAGCATGAGTGTAATGCTTTGACCAAATGCTGACCTACATTCACCGAGTCATCTACATTTGAGCTAGTAACCCTTTACAGTCTCTAACTAGGTAAAAAGAAAATAGACTAGCAATTTATCTGACATATTTCAGATTACTGTTTCATAATAAGATGCATTGCATCTTGTAAATGTTCATATGTCTCTGCTGATTTTAAAGGGACTCAGCAATGGTTGTTTCAGACCAAGATATCTGTATTTCACATTTGTTCCAGTAATTCCCATCCATGCTATCTATGCTAAGCCTACCGGATAAGGGTATTTTGTAACTCTTTCATGGCAACAACTATTTCTGTGGTTAAATAGTCCAATGATATCATACTTGTTTGATGGTAACTAAAAGTAAAAGTCAACATCTCTTTGATACCTGAAATATTTCATGCTTGCGCCTATTCATCTAAAAGTTGATTTCACAAAAATAAACTTAAATGGTTTCAAAATAATTTAACTTGCACTGTGTTCCCTGTTATACCAGTTATACCTCTTATACCAGTGTTTGAATATAGAGACTTACAAACTACACAGACACTTAGCTACAGTCAAGGAATACCCTTGACTATCTTATTTCAGTGGAATGGAGAAAGACTTGACAAACCACAGCTTGGAAGAGCTAAGTACAGAAAGAATCTACAACTGGTAAGAGAGATCCAGAACAAGAATATCATGCAGATCATAAACTCTTAACCAGTCAAACATAAGTGAAATACATAATAGCTCATTTTGTTATCCTTGCATATCTTCTCAATATAAAAAATAGGACCCTCAAAATATTTTTCACAATCCATATTATTATCAAGACATGCTCTAAGACCAAGGCTGATAATTTCTTGTCCTTCATAAAGTAAAGTGTGTTTTCATGGATGATCATGAAATCATTCCAAAAACTTGCATTTCAATAATCTGCAGGACATTTCAGATGCCGTATTCCTAATCAACTAACTTCAGCATCTCCAGCCATCCTTTTAGAGAAAAAGTTCTACAGAATCCAAGTATAGCATATCAGAAAAACTGTGGAATGAGACCTGTGGGGCATAAGTCTATTCAGTCCAGTAGGATTATCACTTCCTATGTTGCTGGAAGAGGTAACAGTGAAGAATATCCTAATATCCTAAAGCATCTCACTATTTAGTCTTAAAGGCAGCAATTTATCTATATTTCAGGATAATTAACCAAAGAACATCTTAGAGCACCATTCTGATGCAAATTCAAGGGTATTTTGTGCTTGGAACTGACAATATTTCAACCTAAAGGGCAACATTAAAAAGGCATTTTAAAATGATTTATAATATTCTTTTTCTGTTTTCCTGTTCCTTGATAGACATAACAAAGTTCATGTTGCTGTATCATTTCAAAGCATGTGATCAATTTCAACAGACAAAAAACATGAAAAAATTTTTTCATAAGTCTTTCTATACATCTTTTTTTTACACTACCGAAATAAATCTTGGTTTAGCCACTGACATCCATGAGAGTCTTTTCAGTGATTTTGCTGGGTTTTAGATAAGACTGTACATGATTAATGTCAGTCTTCAACTGCATACTCAGTATAGCAGTATGCTGCTTGCATCAGATTCCAATGCCTACACGTAAGATTTTTCTTCAGCCTTCTCTGCTGTCACCAAGAAAGATGAAGAACTACTTTTGCAAACTCCCTCCCCGATGGGAAATGAGATTCTAAAGGGACTTCATGAAATGAGCAATGAAAATGAGCTTTTTGTTGTAATCGTAGCTTAAGGAATTAGAATATGCATCTCAAGAAGAGGAAAGAGAAGACAGGAACAGAACATGGAAATGCTTGTGCTAGATGTGATCTGAGCTCAGTTGAGCTGTGTGTTTCACCTCATATCGGGTACCTCAAGAGAAGGTGGAAATACAAAGCAGCATCTGTATAAGTAAAAAATCACTACAGCTCTGTGATACAACTAATACAACTTTGTATCTAAAAATAAGAAATCAGAAGGAAGTTTAGTGTGTTTTCTTTCATTATTTTCAGTTCTTATAACTGGGTCATTTTCTTACCTGTCCAGATGTTCAATACTTTTTTCAAGACTGCCTTGCTGTGGTTATCACTTTCTGTGACAGTCAGAGGTGTCTAATGCCATTTCTAACACCCTCTGGCATAAAAGACAAACGTGGGGCTGGCAGACATGACAGAGGATCCACAGAAGGTGTGCACCCTTCTGTGCAAATAGCTAGAGGCTAGGCAGGATGCATTAGGGCATTTCAAATGGCATGACATCTGCATGAGGTAAATGAATGTTAAGAGGCTGAGTTGAACATCAAGATTTTTCTTTTGCATATAATTATTTTACACATTTTTAACATGATTCTTCCTGATTTTTTGAAGTAAAATAGCTGGTGTGTTCGGTTTCTCTTCCTAGTATATTTTCCAGTATTCTAGGTGAAAATGCTGCCTGGATTCATATTGAAATATTGTGTATATTATTTTCTCTCCCTTTTTTTATTCATTGTAAAATCTTGTTCATCTTTTGGCCACATTTGTGTGGAGGATGATTACATGAGAAAGCCTAAGAGTAACTATGCTAAAAACATAATGTATGTTTTTGCTGCTGTTAATGTTAACCACAAATGTAAGCCTTAAGATACTAATTTAACACTAGCTCTGGAACACAAACTGCTTCATGAAGTTTCCAAGAATGCCAGGTGTTCCATGTTGGCACAAGAAGTTTTGTGATATTAATTTTTATATGATTATTTCTAGGTGTTTTAAGCCATCAAAATAATGTAGGTTTATTTTGTAATTTTGTCATGATACACAGACCCATAGAGAACAAGTACACATACACACTTCTAAGAAAAACAAACACAGAATTCCTTTAGTATGAGGTAAAAATACTGCAGTGCAGGGTGACTTTTTTCCATAGTAATGACCATGGAAATGGCATTGACTTTAATAGGTTATTCATTTTCTATTTCATATATATAATTTTAGGTAAGAACAAGTAATAGATGTGCACACTAATCTTTGTAGATCTTTCAACTGCTTTTCCAATACTTCATGGTACACTTGTGGACATGTGACAATTTAAGCCATTGTAAATACTTTATATACATGGATTTCTATGTCTGTTGGGTGTCTTTACTGATGGTGGAGATTTGGAGGGCCTGGAAGGATTTAGAAAAGCAAAGTCATACATAAACAAGTTCCACGAGGAATTTTTTTTTCATCAACACAGGACATTGTATTGTACCTTATGAACATGGTAGACATTTACGGTACCACGTAGTGAGATTAAATCTATTATTCTGAAACAGAGGAAACTCTTCACTGTTGTTAAGGAGAGACCTTTTTTTATGTTTTCCCCCATGGAAGTGTGAGCAATTACAGCCACCAAGTATGGTACTCAGCATACCACATTGCTCTTTTAGGATGATTAGAGGCCCTTTAATGGCAAGAAAACAAAACAAAAAGAAATAGAATCATAAATTGGGCTCTAGTATTTGTCATGTGTGATTAAGGGTTGCTAGCATAAGTTTTCTAAGTAAAAGCATGCCTTAATTCTCACAAAATGTTGGGGCCCTGCGTGCTCTCCTCCTCGTAGGGGTTTGGCTGCTCACTCAGCTCTGATATGGTGCAGCTTTGTGGCTTTGGCTCAAAGTCTTGTGAAAAAGTGCTGCAAGACGCTGGGGCTCCCCATCTCAGGCACTGCATTTAAGCAAGAACTTGCTCTTAGTTCTTGCATGAGCTATTACGGTGATGCCTGGGCCTGGCCATATAGCTACTGACCATGGACTTGACTTTCCATCCTGACCTCAGACCTGCCTTGTCACTACTGACTTGTCTGACTGCCCCAACCACATCTCCAGCCCTGCTCCATTCAACTTGCTGGGGGCTGTGGGACTGTGCCCAGTTGGTGAGGGCATTGCTCTGCTCACCCAGCCATTGCCTTGGCTCCTAGAAGAGAGACTTAAGGAGCAGCTCTCTCTTCCTGTTCTCTGACACAATGAAAAAAGACTTTTTCATTATTATTATTTTTATTTCACAGAGAGAGGAAAATGAAACTTGGAAAGCATGTTGAATTTTTCAAAGTGAAAGAAAATATATCTAATATAAGATTTTAAAAGCTTATGACTTTTAAAAGACTGAAGTCTTCAGACAGCTCTTTTATTTCTGAGATTGTTTGCTGAAGACTTAAGTTTTGTCACAGGAAAAATAAGTTGGCTGAGAAATATCAGCAATGAGATTCAGAAGGGGCAACTAGAAACATGAATGGGAAAAACAAGCTTTTGCTGAATCATTTTTCTGTTGTTCTTACTTGGCTTTGAGAAAAGCAGACAAGCAATAAAAAACATGAGAAAAGAGCATTAATAGTTTTTGGGGAGTTTGTTCCTTTCTTCCTCCTTTGGAATCTACTCAAGAAAAGGTAATTGTGCAATTAATTTTCATTTGTGTTATAAAGCCCTCTTGTTTTTATAGACTGAAAATAAAAGGCCATAAAAAAATTTATGCCCTCAGTATTTTCATGCAATGTAGTTGGCAACAATGGTGGTCCTGGCCAATATTTTAGCTCATAAAATTTTAGCTCATAAAATTTGCAGAAAGACTCTGCTGATCAACCACCATCTATAATAATCAGCTGGCACTGACCCATGACATTTGGATAGATTTGGAACACCTGTGTACCTGCAAGTGTTTAGATTCTTCTTTGCTTAATCTCTATTTAGGACTGGAAATTGCTTCTTAATTCTGAATACAGTTCTGTGTTTCATTTTCAAAACATTTGCTTCATCTTAAGATCAGACATATTCATTTTCTTATCATACTTATGTCCTTTTACTAGGGATAAAGTGTGACAACTTTGTGCTCGTCTTTCACGTATTTCAGTCGTGTGCTTTGGGCTCTTCTGAGCACGTCGATGTGGTGAACATGCAAGAAGGTCACTGGGCTCTGCAGTGAGCAAAGAGGCACTGGTGACAGCACGGACAGGCCCCAAGCAGCAGCAGTGTCACCTTCACTGATCTCCTCTTTGTTTTCTCTTACCAAGGATTATAGAGGCATGGGGAGAGAACAAGGCTGCAGATTGCAAAGCGTGTATTAGATATCCAAGAGGGAGACTCTTTTTGTCACTGATCCAGAACGGCAGATCTAAAGTAAGGGAAGTACTTAAACTGCCAGTTTTGAATGAATAGGTGTGTGTGTTTGTGCGTGTTTTCTCGCCTTAGCATCTGTAATTCAGACTCAAGATTTGGAGAAAGATGAATTCATACCTAGCTGTCTCTATCTGATGGGGAAATTTCTCAGATATAACTGTTGAAATTCATGCACAGCTATGTTCTTCTCAGATATCACAAATAGTCATTCTTAATGCATATTTCTAAGGACACCTTTGCAATGAAAAGAAATCAAGAGAAAGAAGATAAATAATTTCTGGACTTGCACCTAGCTTGGTACAGGACCAAAGGAGGGTGAAAGTGTTTTTTTCCTCTGTGTGTGGTTAGTTGTGGATTTTTTTCTTGTTTTCTTTTTTCTTTTAATATTGAATCTGATAGAATAGTATCTTCAGCACCTTGCCATAGGTTAAATAATCTCATAACCATCCACAGAAAATGGTCTAAATGCAGTTGCAGTAAGCAGGATACAGAAGCCTCCTGGCTATTCCCTGTTCCGAAGGAACATGTCATCCCCCCACCGCACAGTGTAACAGTTTTGATTTCTAGATTTTATTCCTACCTTAAGGGAATTTTATATGAGGAGCTTAAAGATCTTTTTGCCTAGTTAAGGTAGCCCTGGGCAGAACTGCCAGATTTAGCCCTTATAACAAAGATTTATACAATTAAAAAGTCATTTTTTTTAACAAGAGGGCTCCATGTTCCCCTTTTTATCTTGTCATCAAATCATAATACAAATCACATGAATATGCTTCCCTCAGAAGTCTCCAGTTTAACTATATTGATTAATAGGTATGAATGTACCCACTGAATACTTCTAGCACATGGAAGTTAAATCATTGAGTCCAGAGAATCGTGAGATTTGATTTTGCTTTTGATGTTTTAAGATAACACTGAAATAATCTGTGCACTACCAAAGGAATTTGTTTGGTTAATATTTAACACTGATAGTAGATTTCTGATGTTCATCTAAACTCTATGAAACTGTAGCATCATTTTAACCTATTTGTAAGTAGAGATCATGCAAACTCCTGTGACAACTCAGTTTCCTTAAATGTTTATTTCTAGGTCTTGGTTAAATAAGAAAATGCTTCTCCAAGGAGTGTGAAGCAGTCATTGCATGAAAGCCAAAAATCAAGCCTGAGGGCTAAATATCAGTAAGTAATCTCTCTAAAATGCAGTAAGCTCTGAAATATAGCTAGATTTTCTCTGACTTGTAATTTGTTTGTGCAGTGTTCCAGGTCCTCTTGAAGAGTTATGTTCAACTAAAGTTCAACTTATTTTTAAATTAATTCTATTTGAAATTGAATCAATGGTGTAAGAGCTTTATTCCTTTGTTTTAACAGGGTGATTTTTTTTTTTTTGGTTCATATATTTTTACACAAGGTATAAATACTGTAATGAGGTGAAGACTATCATTTTAAATGCAACCATAGAAATGAAGCATGGGTTACATTTCTAGTATATGTTAGCTAATTAATTCATGCGGATTCTCTCCTGTAGGAGATGGACAATATTTATGTTTTCATATTTTAAAGCTGATAAAGTGAAATCATAGTACAGCTAAAATGGACACTGAACACCCAAAAGAATGATTTAAAGTCGGAGGCTAAATTTGGGGCCTGTGTATAATCTATTTGAAAGATTAAAGTTTTGTTAGTCTTTTTTTTTTTCTTATAACTGTGTGCAGTAGCATCTAAATCACTATTAGAAAGTCACAACACTAAATTAAAGATTTTGTTTTCCTATTTACTCAAACTTCAATTTTTTTCCCTGGAGAAAGAGACAACAGTGCAGTTTATCAAATGCAAAAGGTTCACAATGACTATATGAAATTCAAACCCGTAAGCAAATTTTGATGACAAAAAGCAACTTTAATTTTCTTTCCCTAACTAGTTTGTTTCTAGGAAAAGTAAAAATATGAACCTTCACTCTAAACCTTATAGTAGCCAACTTAATCCTTCACTCTGACTGAGACTTGCCATTGCGCAGAAATCTGTGATAAAATATAACAGCAGTAATAAATGATGAAATCTGACAATGATAGACAAGGGAAAAAAGTAATGAATAAAGGATTGCCTTAGAAGATATTTAAAATAAAACTGGATGAAGAATTAGAAGACAAATTGTAAGAAAAAAGTAATCACCAATGATTTACTTAACTTAATAAAGATATGGTTTGATCTCAGATGTATTCCATTTGTAAATATCTGTTTTCCTTCTGTTCACTAAACTGATAAAATAGACATGTAATGGTTACATTACATTTAATTTTCTTCTGACCTAAACCCAAGGTCAGCAGAATTCAGAAATCTCTCTACTAAAATGGTAATGCTGCCATGGTATAGAAGTGACACACTGTTTTGAATCTTTTGTCAGATGAACTATTAATTCCACCAAACTGATAGTACATTACTGATTACTATTTTATATTGTTTACCCCATTTTTATTGGCTGATTGGAAATTCAAAGTGAGGGTATTTAGATACACTATAATACATAACAGGGAGGAAACCACATTTTTCCTTTCAAAGTTAAAACAAATGGTTTGTCATCAGACACTTCTTTGACCAGAGAAATTTTATTGTCTCAGTTTTAAATGAGAAAAGCAACTTTAAGTAACCTGCCAGCTATGATACTCTTGCCATCAAGTTAGGCATTATTTCTGCTCTGTCAGAAAATGAGCCTTAATAGTAGCATCCTCAAACTATGGGACACGTTCCACTGGGGGTAGTTATTCCACAATAAAGTGGCCTTGACAACACACACCAAACAGCAAAATCCTCTTTCTGCTGACATGCTTGAGTGCCAGCTACTGCCTTCATCACCGCAGCTGTGAGGAGCAGCAAGGGCAGAGTCAGTGGTGCACAAGTAAGATACATTTGAGAAGCCACAGCTTGAAGGATGACTTGGTTCGTGAACTTAGTAGGATTCAGGAATATATACATCCATGTACACTGCTCCGAGTGAACTGGCTCCGAGATGAGCAAGACTGGAAATCTGACTCCATAACACAGCTAAAGAGAAAATAGGTTGAATAGGATTTCATCAGAATATCACACCCTTCCGGTGGATCAGAAAGTAGATTTAATTTGAAGCACTCCTAGAGACTTTGTGCATAAACTGGTTGTTTTAAATTATTATATTATGTTATTGTTCAAAATCAAGTATTATTATTTATTATTAAATGATTTTAGCACTCTTCCTTTATACTCCTGAAGGCTCCAGTAAAACCAGAAGAGATGAAGAATTAGTTTCTCACCTAGAGACAAAAAGAGACTCTTGGAAAAAATAAAATACTTCCAAAAGTAAGCAGAACTGTTCCAAAAATGTGAGAAATTTGTACTGAAAATGAATGTTTTAATGATATAGCAAACAGACAGAGGACAAAAAGGTAGTTAGTTGTTCCAGCTACGAGGCGTTCAGTACAAAGCCTGGATGGATGCAGCAGAATGAAAGAGCTGCACCATCCCGCTGTCTGAGAGAGCTGTATATGGGATGAAGTATGCGCTGCACAGAGCAGCAGATGGTGGGGAATGGGGAAGGGCAAAGCCCTCTTAGCCTTTCCCTCAACCAACACAGCCATGTCGGACTCGGATAAAGCGCTTAGTGCAGCTGTCAAGTTACTTAGTAGATCCAGGTTTGATAAACGTGCCTGTTGTGATAAATGTTAGTAGGGCTGGAAATTGCATTTAACTTAATATTAATTCACGCAAAGCTGAACATCCTATCTGGTGAAAAGAGATGTACTCTGTCATTTGGTTGTATGGAACCACTCTGTTATATAGTTTTTTAGGCTTATATTGCTACATAATGTTTCTCAGAGGGAAAAAAAAGAAAAAAGAGAGACAGAAAGAAAGAGGTAGAAAAATACTCAAATCATCTGATTTTGTGTGATACATTTCTGTGATGGCTTGAAAGCTTCTGGAAAGTTTTTGAAAAAACAAATAAAGTGACAAGATAGATGATAATAAGATCTGTAATATGAAAGAGGAAATTAAATGGGGATATTAAGTGCTATTCCTCTTGCTTTTCTCACATACATCCAGACTACGATCACTCTGAAAACCTTTTAGTTACAACTGAATGAGACTTCAGTGTAGTGTAGATGCACCCAGATACTCAGAGCTATACGTGACCTAGCACAGGTACCAAGTTCTATGTAGCTCCATGTTACCACGGAGCCTGGAGATTGTTTTCCCTACCAAAGATTCGGTCCCAGCCCAGCTAACACTATTGTCTTTACCTTCTACAACTCCTTGCTCTTAGTATTGTTTCTGCGGGGCTCCTCTACAAGGTCTTACTATGTATTCAAATACTTCTATATGCTTTCCTCTCTTACTGAAAGTAGTACTCAACATTTCTGAAAAATCCTTTGGGAAGTTTTCTGACCTTTACGCAGCTTTCTTTAGATTCTTTGTAACTTTTATGAGCTTACTCAATTAATTTACTACTATGCAATATAAAAATCCCCTGCAAATTTTACCTTTCTTTTAAAAGAAAAGAATAAGTACAAAAGCAGACGTTGAAGATTTATCAGCCCATTTCACCACTGTACTGCTGTTGAATGAAGAGACTACTGGAGGACAGATAGCTGAATTCACTTTTATGTTCAGTATAAGAATGCAAAGAAGAATAAAGAATTGAATGGTTATTGTAAAAGGCTAGAGAAAAATGTAACATTAAATCATTATTTTATGTTTTACTATGCTACACAACCCAACAAGCAGATTTCATATTTATGTGTGTATCAGGAGTGTCTGGTGGTAAGCTGATTGTTTTAAATTTGAAAATTGATCTTTGATGAGACATAAGGAGAAAGTGTACTATCACTTTAATTTTCATAGTTCTGCAAGCTATAAAGCTACTGTGAGTATTTCAGAACAATTTTACATTGTTTCCTTTAGAGATTTTTAGAGAAACAGCCATGTAAACTTCTTAATGAAGACTACTGATCATCATTAATTAACAGCAGAGCAAAATACAGCATACAACATCATATTGTCTTTGTTCCTACAGCATTGTTTTATTATTTAAGTGATGAGAAAAGATCTCACAACTCCACTTTTACAAAGAAGAAAAGATGACGTCTATGACAAGAAATATGGTATATGACATGAAATTCAAGAATTATTTGTAGAGATCTTATGATTTAATGACCCTTAATTAGGTTAGTTTCTTATTCTTTTATATTAGACGACTATTTGAAATTATGTTTTCTTATTTTTATTAACCATTTAGATGCTACTATTTTTATTTTAAATTGCCACAGTACTCTATACTTGTCCTTAGGTATTTCTAAGCTTCATTGTGTTTTCTCAAAAAATAACCATACTCAACTGTGTAGATTTAAAATGGCCAGCAGAGTATCTTGCTGCTTTTAGTGCCAACTTCAGTTCTTTTCAAATGTCGAAGTAATGGAACAAAGATTGTTGACATAAAATCCTGGGCATAAATAAGCATACTTGGCAACACGATTCACATTCAGATGAAATTTTCATGAATGGACAAATGTGAGTTATAGAACTTTTTAGGATAATGGTTTTTGGTATTGGTCTGTATCAGCTATAAGCAAAAGCTATTTAAAAGGGGAAGTCAGGAGTGACAGAAGGAGACATTTATAACTGTGTGCTACAAAGATTGTGTTAGTGTCTAGAGGAGAACTAGCAAGTTTATCTTGCAAAAAGACTTAGAGGCCAAATGTTTGTTCTGTGTTTATCTGCATATTACATTTATTTTCAGGCTCAAATTACGCTTTTGAAGAAAAGGTATTTTACTCTCTTTCAATGAAAAGGCTCTACAAACCTTTTAACTTTAGCTGGTTACAACTTTTGAAAATTTCTTAAACAACACTGTAATGTTTATATGTTCCAACTATAAAAGTCGGTAAGTTGACAAACCCCTTTGTTTTTGGTTTCATATTTCAGCTTTCCCCTTCCTCTCCTTTGCAACGGAATATTCTGTGCATTCAGGTACTTGGCAACAGCATGAGGAGCATCAGAAAACTTAAAGACTACCTTAAGCTTTGAGCTGAGTTCAAATGAAAGATTGCAATATGAAAGTTTGAGTTACTAGGAATCCTGCCTGTCACAGGACTGGTTGTTTGACTGAAAAGAGAGTTACCAAGATATATGTATGTGTTTGTATCTGTATGTGTACATACCAGAATATATATGCATATTTTATTATTTAAAATGTAGTAATGAATGATTAACAGGGTAGTTTTACAGTTCCTTAACACTAGCTGGAGTTCAAGGCAAAAACAGTATTTTAGGAGTGTCTAAGCCTTGTGAAGAAGCCAAATGTTTTTCTGGTGCTTTGGTTGTCTTAATGAACTGGAAGTTACTGAAGTTTACTTTAATCATTTGTGACCTGCAGCTGTGGTTATTAATGAGAATAAAATGTGCATAATGCAAATTTCAAGAGATTGAAGCTGTCTGAAATGGAAAGGAAATTTTGTTACTTAAGATTTTGGCTCAGTGATGCTTAAAATATATTTATCTCTGCACACAGGTATTAAATGACCCATGAATAGAGTTTAACTTTCAAACTGCAGGTAGGAAGAGGATCTTAACCGTGCCAGTCATGAACTCCACACTTGCTTGTGCTGCCTGAGGAGATTGGGTTCGGTTGCCTCACATACACATTCTCACACATCCAGCTATGAGTAGCTGAAGAAGAACTGAAGGAGAAACTTACAGATAAAATCCCTCATGGTTCAAGACTTCTTTAAAGCTAACAAGCATTAAAAATGCTTTACCAAAGGGCTACTTTCACACTTTTGACATAGATATTTAACAGATCCCAAAAGTGGTAGATCAGGTAAATTAGTGAGCAGTGTCTGACAGGATGGCGTTGGAGTTCAGGTCAGTCAAGGAACGGGCAGGTGAGATCCTGTGGGGGGCAGCTCTGAAGGACAGAGACACATCTTTAAGAGCAGTTTTATCAGAGTGCAAGTATAGTCCATCCTGAAACAAGTAGCTTCAGGAGACCAACTTTCCTAAGCAGGGAACTTGTGACCAAGCTCAGATGAAAGAGGCAGTATAGGGCAGGTGGAAACAGGGACAAAAGAGGAATATGGAAACACTGTCCAGGTATATAAGAATGGTGTTAGGTAAGCCAAAGATCCCTTAGAGTTGACATTTCCATGGATATCAAGGACAAAACATGTTTACTACTACATTAGTAGCAAAAAAAAAAAAAAAAAAAAAAAAAAAAAAAAAAAAAAAAAAAGCCCTGCTGGTTCATTGACAGGGAACACAGATAAGACTGAGATTCTTATTACCTTTTTTGCTTCTGTTGTCACCAGGAATATGTCCCAGAGCTTTGTACCTAGAAACTGAGTTCAGGGAGAAGAGCAATTACAAGCAACGGAAGATTAAGTCAGAAATTTCCTAAACAGTATCGACCCATACAAGTCCACTCAACCAGATGGGCTGCATCCAAAGTTGCTGAGAAAGCTGACTGATATCATAGTGAGATCACTCTCTGTTATCTTTGAAGGACTAGGAAATGCCCCTCAATGACTGAAAAAAAAAAGAGAAGTGCTGCATTCATCCTCAGAAAGAACAAAGAGGATAATCTGGTGAAATGCCATCTAGGCAGCTTCACTTTGGTCCCTGGGAAATATCATCGAGAAAGTTGCTTTAGAAGTCATTTCTGGCATATAAAGGAGAAGAAGGCAAATGGAAATAGTCAGTACGGATTTAACCGGGGCAAATATTTCACAAATTTGATTGCCTTCTATGATGAAATGACTGGATCAATGGATGAGGGAGAGCACTGGATTTACCTTGAGTTTAGCAAAGTTTTCAACAATATCTCCCAGAGCATCCTTGCAACCTAGTTTGAGGGTTATGGTCTACTTGAGTAGACTACTGATGCGTAAAAACCTAGCTGGATCACTGTCCTGAAAGGGTAATGATTCATTATTTATTCATTCATTCAGTTCATACCATGAGGCTGGTTACTGTTGGAGTACCTCAGTTCTCTCTCCTGGGACCTATCTTATTTAATACCTTCCTTAAGGATCTAGAGGAAAAGACAGAATAAACCTTTACCAAGCTTGCAGATGACCCTGAACTACAGATTACAGTCAATACACCTGTGGGTTGGGCTGACATTCAGAGGGGTCTAAGCAGGTTGAAAGAATTATCCAGTTGGAAACCCTTTGGAAAATCAATAAAGTCTTGCACCTGGGATGGACTAACCTCCTGCACCAGCGCAGGCTGGGAACTGAGTGATTAGGGAACATGAGCCAGCAGTGTGCTCTGGCAATTGATGACAGCCAACAGCATCCGAGGCTGTATCAGAAGGCATATAGCCAGCAGATCAATGGAAGTGAATATTCCCCTGTACTTGACGTTTATAGGACTGTATCTGGAGACCTGTGTCCAGCATTGGGCTATCCAGCCTAAGAAGGACATCAACAAATTGGAAGAAATTCAGTAGAAGGCCACAGAGCAGGCTGTGGGCTGGAGCACTTGCCTTGTGAGCAGAGGCTGAGGGAATGGGACTTACTCAGCCTGGAGAAGAGGCAGCTTTGGGACCTGACAGCAGTCCCTCAGTACAGGAATGTTATTCAGAAGACACGAACAGGCACTTTACTGAGGCAGAAAAACAAGAGTCAGTGATCGTAAATTTAAACAGGGAAGATACCAACTGGCTATAAAGAAAAGAGTAAATCACTACGAGGATAATTAAGCGTTGTGACAGGGTGCCCTGAGAATCCATGGGATATCTCTCCTTGGAGGGTTTCAAAACCTGACTAGACAAAGCCCTAAACAATCTGGTCTGCATTTAGCATTGACTCTTTGAACAGGAGGTTGGACTAGAGACCTCCTGAGTTCCCCTCCAACAAGAATGACTCTGATTTTAAACATGCAAAATATTTTTATGCATAACTTAAAAGTAGCTCAAGAAATGGTGACAAATATTCCAAACTTCATTCAGAAAACCAGCAGATTTAGATTTCTCATAAGTCATCACACATTCATTTTTGTCCATGTTTCTTTTTTAAAGACATCCAATACTATTTCTGTCCTTGTTATATTAGTTAATAGTTTGGAACAAGGAATCAAAGTTTCCTATCGCTACAGGCATGAATTTTAAATAAATGTGTTCATTAAACAGTGCCTGGCCACTAATGGCATCAAGTTAACAGCAGGCAACACAATTTTAATACTGTTCATTTTTTATGTACTATAGCCCATATGGTGTCTTACCTTGCTTATTCCTATTTAAGGAGGCAAACCAGTTGAGTTCATTTTTGCTGGATTTCTAAAGTTTTCTTTCTTGAGAGAAAAAAAAAGGAAAGAAGGGAGGTGAGAAGAGTCAGATATCTTTTCTTCTGCTCCTACTCTCATGCCATGATCTCATCCCTTTTCTGTGTAGAGATGTTAGGAAGGGGAGATGGCTTAGACCTTAACTGGGGGTTAAAAGTTCTGAGAACAGCATGAATTAGCTAATATTTTGAACAGAAGTTGTTTTTTAAGGTACAATCAAATCAAGCTTTCAGCCTGGATAAACCCTAATGCTCTCTCTCTCTCTCTCTCTCTCTTTTTTTTTTTTTAATAATATTGTTTGGACTTTAAAGAACAACAAAGATGCATATGAAACCTTAAAAAAAAAAAAAAAAAAGAAAAGAAAAAAGCTTTCATATGCATCTTTGTTGTTCTTTAAAGTCCAAACAATATTATCGTGCTGGGTATCTAGCTTGGCGCCTATAAACTGTTTTAATGTGGGCAAGAATCTGACATTTTAATATGAAAGACAAAGATGGATTCATTCAAGAGCTGACAGACTTCTAATATTGCTCAGCATAACAAAGAGCACCTCAGCACAAGGAAATACAGATTGTGAGAATGTATAATTACCGAGATCCTAATAACATGGTGTACTGCAGAAAGACTTGATCAGGAGCTAAGCTAATCTACATTTCTGTGTTAAGTGTCAATGGCCCAGACTAGCTATGCAATGAAGTTAAGTGTAGATAACATAAAATCATTAACAAATGTTAAACTGATCAGGATAAACCTACAGGATCAGCCTAAGCTGGAAACTGAGCAGAGTTTTTCTTCCATCTTCCTCTTTTGAACTGCCTTAACTATTTCTGAGATGAAATTTTAAATTCCATGAACATAACATCCCAAAATACATGATAACACAGCCAAGGAAGCAGAGTGAATTCCTTGGGTGAGGAAAATAATTCTAAACCAAATAGGGACTTGAAGACATTAGCCAAATTACCTCTTCATGTTACCCCATTACTAACACACAAATAACATTGAGCTATTGAAGTGAAGACAGAAAGTAGTGCAAAACCAAGTTTGAATGGCTATGCATTGACCATTTAGAAAATACATAAAAGCGACTGTGTATTATGGGAAATATCATTATGGGGTTTAACTCATATTTAAAAGATACTTATATATGAGCGTGTTTAGAAGTCTCTGAGGTATTAATCAATAGCTGTTAATTCCTCAAATGAAAGGAATTTTGCTAAATACTGTGGGAAGTCAAACAAAACTTGGTGAATATGAAGGCATCTATTCCATCAACAGCACAAAGACCAATGTTGTTACCATGAAACTTTTAATCTTCCTTAATCAGAAGCTGGCAAACACACCACTTGACTGACTTTAGCAGCATCCTTATAAATAATAGAAGATTTTATAACCGTTCACGTTCCATATATCTTTTATATGTGACAGTGTGAGAAGCTGTAACCGTGCTCCCAGCCTTAAGCCTCATTTCATCCCCACCACAGTGGAGAGTCTTTTATTTCTTTATATTTTAAGTTTTCCCCTATTCTTATCTAGTTTTTTAAGTGGCTAATCCCTGTTGGGTTTTAGTGTACAATCTGCAGTTATGCTGGTTGTTTCTAATAACTGAATTTCATAATATCTGTAATAACATTTACTCTCTACTCTTTCTGCATGTAACTTGAGCTTTTATTTGAATGTACTGTTATGAAACGATTCATCCCTGGTTCATTTTTCATGAAGTAAGAGAACATTTATTCTTCTGATCTCTTTTTTAAATACTTTTATGCTTTCACCACATTGCATACTTCATTTTTTGTATGTTTTGAAAGGCATAAATTTTACATTTGTATTTACTTTTGCAATGCATTTTTAGTACATTTTGCCATTGGCTGAGCAAAAATATAATTTCCCCAGGAGGGCTCATTCTTTTCAAACTAATCACAGACTGTTCTTTCTGTCACAGTGCAATTCAAACTGAGACAACAGCAAGAGCACATAACATTCTTTCTTGTATTTCTATGCTGTTAGTAGCTGCCCTTTGAAGTGTTTTTCCCTGTTTGTAAAATTTATGACACTAATAAAGCATTACGCTACATATGACTGTAGTGTGAACTGCGAATTCCACTGAAGCAGAGAGTTAAAAGCCACAAGCATGCATTCAAGAAAGGACAGATCTGAATAATTCTAAATATGACTGAAGGTGCAGGTATTTGAGATAGCAGCTTTTTTTTTTTTTTTTTTTTTTTTTTTTTTGTTCTTTTCACATTCAAGATGCTGGAGGGAGAAGAAATAGCAATGCTATGTGTTTACATTAATCTCAGTACAGATATATGGGAGAGGCAGGTTTCAGGAGGGATGAGAGAGATGTGCTGGTGGGCTAGCAATGGCATCCAATGTGTCACCACCTGACACTAGGCAATCACGTGCATGCATGATCTGGAATTTCTCTTGGAGACTGATTTCTATGTAATTTACTTCTTTATCTGTTATACTACATGGCACATGAAAAACGTCTAACTCTATACTAGCATATAAACTTGATACAATGAATTCTTTCCAGATAATTCAAAGATATTCTGCCTGTAACAGTCTGACTGTGTTTTGAGTGCCCTATGCATAGCATAGATACTTTTGCTAGCCAGGAAGTGATTGTTTTGTCTCCTTGTCAAGTCTTGCCTCCAGTGTTAAAAGTTAAAAAAGGCCACAGGTTCAGCAAACATGCCCTTGATAAAGGAGTGTGGTTTCTGAGCTCCAAAACCAAGATTAATTGCAGAGTTAAGCCCTGAAAGACAAGCAAGTTCAGTAAGTGCCCAAGTGCATGAGTTGTTATTACCATCAATGCAAGCTGTGAACATAAATTCAGAGTTAATATCTTACCCTTCTTCTATTTAGCAGTTTTGCTCCATGTATAGCAATTGCTAAGAGAAAAAAATTAGCACATTTAGCAGTTACATCTCCAGCATGGAGTGAGAGTGAGACTGTAGAGTCAGCTTCATAAAGGAGACCAACTCTATGATCATCCGCAAATGCTCTGCTTTACTTGTTATATAGTGACATGTGCTTTCCTGAAATATATTGCGTAAGTAGCCACCAGGTCTATGACCAATTTGAATTTAGGTTTAGAGGGACTATTTTATGGAATGTTTGGTATTTTTGTTGGTTTAGATACAGGTGAATTTCAGAGTCTTTGACATCTACTGTAGTTTAATTTTATCTATCACAGAAAACAGACAATACTTCTTAATCATTATTGAAAAATTATTGTAATCCCAGAACATGTGAAAACAGAGTTTTATTAACAATGTTCCCACCTGCTCAGGTTTTAATTCAGCCAGTTTTAACTCAGTTTAATTTAACTCATTATGAAGAGTATTTTTACTGGTCTTATAATTTTTTCTATACTGGTCTTATAATACCAATGGATTTCTAGCAGAATGCTTGCTTATCTCCTAACTGAACGCAGGAGTTAAATCTGTATAATAATAAGGATGGAATAGTAATAAAGATGAAGTGTTAAAAGTTTTTAGAGTTTATAAAATGTTGTTCAGTCATTGCTCAGAGGATTGCATCTCCTCTGAGTCATTGTACTCAGAGGAACCATCACATCAAAACTGTACCCATACCTCAAACATACAAAATCTTATAATGGCAACACTCGCTCTGACATTCCTTTGTTGTTATTATCTCAGGATGGCCAGGAAGTTTATACCTAAGATCAAAGCAGGGAAAGAAAAGTCTACCCGTAGACAGCAAAAGAGATAAGGTATGCCAGTTACCAATAAGTACTAATGGCGTACTTTTTTGTAGGTGTATTTTCTTCTTTCTTCCAGGAGTTCCTGTTCAATCAAAGCTCAAGCAGAGCATGGACGTACTTTCAGGAAATCCCTGTCTGCAAATCTGTATTTGCACTGTGCATATGCAGGATTGTTTGTTATGGCAAGTCAGTCTGGATTGACTGTGTAGAAATATGCTCTACGTTTACTGTTAGGTATCTGGGTACTGTGCACCTAAGAACGACAACGGGTGTGAACTTCTCTGCTGATAAACATGCACTGTGCAGGTATGTTTATACAAACGTAAGGGGTAGCACCGGAGTGAAACCTTGTGCTCTTTGCTTTGCACCAGCTTCTAATGTAGATGCACTTTACAGGTGCCTTCTGGTATAGTTACACTGTCAGATGCAGATGAGCATATGAGAAAATAAAAAAATTCTTAAAGAATTTATTTAATTAAAAAATATAGAATGTCTAGATTTTCATACATTTCAAGTAAAAATGTATACTATCTTTCAAAGAGATCTAACTGAAAATATTTTCATAATGACAATTTTCAATTCTTTCAGAGTGACATTTTTCATTAACATGCAAATCTATGATCAGCTTTTCATGAATTTTCATAAATTGTGATATTGATATTTAAACGGTAGTCTAGCAGTCTTTCCAAATACAACTCTGAAACAGAGAACAGTTTAGAAAAGAGACAGAAGTTCTTTGGTAATAGCTGCGAGACATAACATTTTTAGACACTGATTTATGCTTCTTTAGCCAAAGGATGATTCCAGCATTGACACTGCCTGATTCACCTCTGTGGGTTACCTGTATCTAGGAAATCAGTTTTCAACAGAAAGCTTCACCAGCTTCCTTGCAACTTTTCACTACTGCAAATTATATATACACTGAAAACCAGCAAGACAATGCTATATTTTTTCAGGAGCTATTATCTTGCTCTAAATAGGCATTGATTTCAGAGACAGTATTTATCCTTGATCAAGCCTGTTGCTTAAATTTAATTATTGTCTTCCTCTTAAAAACATCTAACCTAGCATGATGCAAAGTTAAATACCCAGTCTTTTTTTTTATTATTAAATGTGTTCAATACTGTTGAGCCTTTCTTCTCATGTTTGATCTATAAACAAATGAATAGAAAATGAACTTAATAAATCATTAGTGACAGGTTCAAGAGAACCCTGCTGTTCCTTTTAACTGAATGTTGAATGAATATGGTTAAAGATATAAAAGGAATTTGGTAATGAGGGTATATTATTGCTCTGAACTGTTTGTAACCTTTGCGACACTTTTGTAAATTTTAATGAAAATCCAGTACTGGCATTGTCACATTGAAATCAGACTAATCAATTAAACTTCACTCAGTTTACATTTATCTTGCTGATGTTTACCTATTTTACACATTCTTTATGTTTTATTAACTTGAAAGAAGCCAAATTGGCTCAAGAATATTTATGAATCTCTTCTGAGAAGGAGCATCTTATTGTGCTGCAAGCATACAGGGTGGGATTTATCCCCAGATTAAATTACCTAAATTTGAGTAACTGAAAAGGGTAGTAGGGCCAATGTTCCCATTCCAGTAAATGGAGATTTAGACTCAATTCAGTTTCCTTCCTGTAGGTCTGGTCTACAACTGTCGTTCCATAAAGGGAACTAAGTGGGCCATAATGGCCTGGCCCTGGACCTGCCTTAGGTCCTGTCCTGTTTCTGCCAGCCCTCATGAATGTCACTGGTACTCTAGGGCACCTCACATGTCTTTAGATGACAAAGTTTATGCAAAATGAGCCCGTAGGTCTCCACCAGTTGTAAAGAGAGTTTGAAGATCAAGCGCACGTGCTGACACCCTCACCTAGATACCTCAGTTTAATGTCATACCTAGGGATTGATTTCCACTTCTTGAGCTCTTGGATTGTTTTTCATAAAGTCCAGGATATGTTTTGTCATTAGAATTATCAATTGATATTAAATCATATAAAATCACACAAAATATATCAGAACCAAAATTATCATTCAAAGTAATAGTGACAGATTAAAAAAATCACCCCTGCACAAAGGTCAGCTCCTTTTCCAGAGTCACTTTGTTAGCTTCAGATACCTGAATAGGGATGATAAATCAGATTGCTTTCATAAAACAATTTCCAGGATGCAACTGTCTTACTTTCTACCAGCTGGTTCAGAACATCAGATCTCTTAATATCTGCAGAGAAGAACCTTGTAAAACAAGATAATTGTTTTCTTTTTTTTTCAAGTGTTTTTTTCTTAAAATATGGAAGTGCCATACCTAGTGTGTCCCTTTATGTGACAAAACCTAAGCCCTCTTTCATCAAGCCTGAAAGACATTTTTTCTCTTGAATAAGCATCTACAGCCCCCATGATATTCATTAAATTACAAAATAGCATATGAAATCTCAAATTTCAGAGCCTTCAGTCTACAATCAAGGTCAGTGGAATGGTTACAGCACATCAGAAGTTGCCTTTGAAAAAGATCTCCTAATGCAATAACCAAACTCTACTTTAGCACATAGAGAATTCAATGTGATCAGTTTTCTCTTGCCATTTTCATATTCCAAACACTGTGGGGGAAAAAAAAAAACACTTTTTTTTTGACAACATTTAAATCCTAAATGACAGTATTTCTCTTCTGCTTTCTTGAGTGTGGACAAGCAGGATAGGAGAGCTGATAATCCTCTTGATTAGGAAAACAAATTTACAAATGGCACATCAGACGAGTAGCTGCACTTCCACCTTTACAGAACACTCTTCTGACAATAAGACCCTTACAGAAAACTAAAAAACTTTGTATGTGGAAAAGTACAATTTACAGTGATTAATCTCCATGAAATCTTCCTTAAAGCAGAGATATTCTCACTGAAGTTTTACATCAACACACTGATGTTCCTCTCAGACCTGGCTCCTTCCACTTATTAATTCACTGTGCTATTGGGTAGTTCCAAGGAGAACTCTTTCGCTGCTGCTGAAAATGATTTCAGCATTCGTAGGAATCTATGTGAGTTGCATTCACAGTCTTTAAATGAAAATCCTTATTTTTTTTGTATAATTGAAGCAAACTTCAGGGAGTGCTAAGGAAAAATGCAGGCTTATATTATTCTTAAGGACAGATCCCCAAAACGTATCTTTCTATTGGCTGCCTATTTTTTTTTTTTTTTTTGATCTTTCTTAATGACTGAAATTCCTCTTTAAACAAAGTCTCATATAAACATTTCTTTACAACATTAAGTCACAACTGACAATTAAACATGTTATTTTGGTTTTAGGAATAAGTAATGTAAAAAGCTTCAGAGAGAAACCTATTTTTCTAAATTTCTAAATTCTACTGGTTCTATGATTCTATGATAGCTAACAGAAATGCTTCTCAAGTCCAACTTTCCTGTATTTCAGGATAAAAAAAAAAGGTCTTAGTAAACCAAACAAGTAACTTTTTCAATAGGAACAACAATGCAACTTAGTTTTATTTGGCTGTAGATTTCATAACTGAACTGCAATGTTACCTTTGTCAGGTTACGCATATTCTCTCACCATTCTATTTTCAACTTTCTTCTGAACTTTTCTTTAGGCTGGCAGTTGTGCATGTATTAATTTACTCAGTTAATATGGAGTGCTGCTGGCCTGGCTGACCTCTGTTTGTGGCCTCTGTGTAAACTCTGCAAAACACTTCACCTCTCAGCTGCTGTTGTGTCAGACCAATGACTGTGGCCCAGATAGGTCTTCAATAGGAATTTAATATTTTTAGACGTGTTGCTCTAACAAATCTGGTTGTAAATGTTCAATAGTGCTGCAAAATCTGAAGTGAGGAAAGGAAGGGAGAAAACAGATAGACAGAATCACATCTGTGTGTTTAGATTCATAATAATTCTGACTGTACACATCTTTTTTTTTAATTCTAAAATTAATATTTACAAACTTCATACTTTTGAAAATAGTTGTGAAATATAACAGTGGATACCCTTCTTAAATTTTATTCAACTGGACCAGCTTATATCTCTAAAGAAACTGATCTTCCTTCCTACACTCCTCCAGATCTATATTTAGGTACTCAGCATCTGGTTTCGTTGAATAACTCTTATCATACATTCCTTTAAAGTTAACACAAACAGTTCCCTTGAATACAGGAATAAAGCTTGTTTCTTTAAGAAATTCATAATTTTATTGGTGTTCCATATTCCCAGAGGATCTTATTAGAGCAAGGTCCCCTTGTACAAGAAATTGCAATAGTCATAATGAAAGACAAACTCCCTTGCATAAGGACATATCCTCTATTCTATATAAATCAGTATTTTGCATTTTGATTTAGAAACGCTTTATATATGGTCTTAATTTTTTCAGATAACCTACATAAAAAGCCTAAGTGTACCAGCTAAATTTGTCATTAGGTCCTGTATTCTTTGATTATCATATAATCTTTTGACTCTGTATACAGTTGATATAAAAATGCTAGAAAATCAGAAATCTTAGTACTATACACTAATATTGCTCTTATTTTGCAAAACTATATAGCTATAGAGAATGAGATACATTGAAAAAAATATATTCATATAGTCCTAAAGATTTCTTCTGCTACAAAAGTTTGCATCAAACTGCTAAAAGTTTGAAAACATCAGTAGAATAAGTTAACATGTTTGAAAACCGCTTTACTTTATAATTATCTTTGAAAGGCTCAGTGCTTACTGGGCCAATTTTAATTTCCAACAATTCCTTTGAAGGTGCATTGGAGTAAATTCAATATTTTTAAGAGGAGAAGCAGGCCTATATTTCATAACACACAATTATCACTTTTAGCATACAAAATGTCAAGATAAAAAAACCCATGAATCTAAAAGTGTACTACATCCATTCTCACTCCTTTGTGTATGATTGGCTTTGAATTTTCAATAAAGCACTGCTTTTCTTCACTCAATCTGAGCTGTTTTTGAAACGCTTCCTTTATGAATAATTATTTCAATATACAGTTGGCACTAACACAATATTTATTTTCACTGGAAGCAGGAATGATTTTTTTTTAATCAGTAAATTGCATATTGTCACTCTGATCTTTCTAAAGAACTTGGATCTACTGACAGTGATTACTGTAGATCTGCACAGTTTCAAAACTTGGAACTCATAATTGCTTTTCATGGTTAAGAGAAAATAAATGAATTGCAAATGCAGAACAAAAAGAAGAATGTTTTTCAGTCTTTAACACCTTCTTGCCTCTGCAAAGAAAAACAAGAGGATCTTAGGTCTACATTCCCTGAAGGTTGTTTCTATGCAAAGAATAAAGGATTTGGTCTAAAATTGTATTTTTTAAACAAAACTTTTCTTGTTAATCTTTTATTGAAAACTAATAAGCTAACCATATTATACATACATGTGTTTATGAATTAAAATGAACTTAGCAATGTAATAGACTCCTCAGATTTTAGGCATGATCTTTAATTCTTTGGATATCTAGTCAAATGTTGCTGAAAATATTCATTACTTTTGAAAATATGGTAGCTTTTCTCATGAAACTCCTGTACTAAAAATCCATTATTCATTACTCTTCTAGTAGAAGTCCTTGAGTTACCATGCAGCAACAATTTCACCTGACTCATGAGACTAGTTGCACCATCCAAACAGATGAGAAGTAAATGGCTGAAGCAACTCGTGCTAAAAGACAGAAGTTGAATATATTCAGTTAGAATAGACGTTTGCAGTTAGAGTAGAGCACTATGAGTGAGGAATGTGACAGAAAACAACATTATGCAACTGGAAGTAGTGCTATTGACTCTGCTTTGGAAGAATTCCAAAATCACAATTGTAATGCTGCAAGCATACAATAGGTGAGAGCTTTCCTGTCACATAGAGAAGCCAACTCTAATTTCTATCCAACTGTTGGTGTTGAGTTCAATTTAAATCAATACATATTAACAGCAAGATCATTTAGATAGTCCTCAGTTCCCGAAAAAGCCAGTAATTTTTATATGAGCAATAGTTAGTTTCAGTAATGATATATCTGAAGATTTACTTTTCTTGCCTTCTCTATTGTAGGTATTCAACAGAGATCTGATGTTTATCATGACTAAATAAGGAAAACAGTTCTTAAATTATTCAAGCTACTGGAGCTGACATGGCTGAAATATACAGTCAGCACAGTAATAAAACTGGGGACAGTTTTATCATAAGCTCCAATTCTGCCATTTTGCTGCATGAGTGAAGCATGCAAAAATAGAAGGTATAATGAAGACTTCAGTACATCTGATTGGGGGAAAGGGAAAGCAATTTTCTATAAAGGAAGTTTGTTTGCTCACAGAATGTGTCAATTTTTCAGAATAAAAAAGAAAGGTGAAGATTATCTATTTATCCCAGCATTTTATATGGCTGCCTCTCACTCTCATAGTCCTAAATATATTTCACAGAGTTTCTATTACTGTTACTTCAGGGAAAAAAAAAAGAAATCTTTTCCTAGATTGCTTTTAATCTCTTATGAAAATGACAAATCTTTGTGTTCTGATTCCTCCTCCCACCACCTCTTTTACTGCATCCTAACCTTCAACAATAACCATTGACCTTTTGCAAATTTCAGCCAAATTGAGTGGAGGGAAGGAGGAAAGCAGCCCTGACTGAGAAAAAGGTCATAGGAAGATTTCGTACCCTCTTCAGCATGACAGAATCCATGCAGAGGATAAATTCTTCAGCTGTGGGAAAAGCTCCCACTTTCTTAGATACAAGTCAACATCAATCAATCAAAAGACACAATAGCTTTGGAACCCAAACTTAATGGAGATCAGGACATCATTTGATTTATTTTATTTTTTAGCTTGGGCTCTTGAGCATAAATTTTCCCCACTTTTCTCTGGTTAGTAGAAACTATCATACGTGGTGGTATTCTTTGACTGTTTTCTTGTTTCTGCTCTGTTTTATATCCTAAAGTAGACAAACGCAATTATTTAATTTTCTCCATAGAAAGATTCTGACTTAGTTTCTGTCCAAGTAGAACATGCAGAGCTTCCAAATATGCTTCACTGAAACAAGTCTTTTTGTAGCTTGATGACAATCACTACAGCTAGGTGTCATTTGAGATTTTCTCCAAAATCTCACAAAAATGTGACAAAGGATGAAAAGCTTCTTTTAACACCCTGACAACAGAGTGCTGTGTGTGTTTTACAGAGTACTTTACTGTGGTAGTAGTAGTGATTCATCAGATGAGAATTAGATACATAGCTGAGTACAGCTAAGTACATCGTATTTCACACTCTGAGTGAGATACTCCCTGAGGAAGAACACATACAACGATCTCATCAGGATTTTGCAGCTACAGGATGTCACAGAAGTGGGACATTTATTTCACTCAAACTGCATTCTTCTTGAGCAACTGAGGACAGTAGAGTTGGTCCATCTTCTTCTACAACGCCATATAGGAATAAAAGAACTACAATTATTAAAGGTTTGAGAGAAGACAAATAGTCTCAAGAGCTACTTTTCCTCTTCATGGTTCTTTTTTTCCACCAAGAACAATTTACTTTTCCCAGAATTGTATTTTTCTCTTCTTTTTTATTTCCATTATTCATTTATGGATATTACCTCTTTGTAATGAGAGAGTATATGGAAATCTAAAGTAGATCTAATGAGCTATACACATATTTCATTTCTATATCAAAATGATTTGTTCCAAATCATAAATACTGTGGCATAATGACACATAAAATAGATCAGGTAAACTCATCTGTTTGGTACATATGAGAAATGTGTAAATATCCAACATATTCTGCTAACCCATATTTCTCTCAGTTGCATCACTACTTCCTTGCAAAAATTCACCCAAATCTAGACAGAGACAACTAAAGCTAGTAACAAAGTAGGCACACCTCAGTTCTGTGAGTTAAATAGCAAATAAAATAACTCAAATTACAACAGCACTAAAACTTCCAGCATAGAAGAAACATAAGGAAAGTCACAAATCACATGGGCTTCCTGTTGCAGAGTGCCAAACTAAAGAGAATCTGTCTGCTTCTCCCACTCAAAACTCTGCATGCAAAATATTCTGTTGATAACAATGGTATATAAACCACCCTCTAAAGCAAAGAGGTGACATTTATATTGCCTTACAAGAGTTAACCTTTCAAGAGTTAATACTCTGGCAGAGCTTTTATCTTTTATTGCTGTCTGTTGCTTTCAACAGACTGAAAAGTCACTTCATGTTTAGGAGGTTGCTTTCCCAATTCCCAGGGCTGGAATATGGAATTGGAAAAAAAAATAGTGAACTAGATTCTTAAATGTAAGCTTGACATTTGTAGATACTGATAAACTGCACTGGAGAAGGAGGATAGCCACTTCCTCTTCTCCCCTGAGGTATATGACTGAAGTACAAGGGGAGTATTTGTTACTTTAAACAACATATATCTTTCTTTGACTCAGAGTGAGTATTGGAAAGAAGATTTTTAAAAAATGAAGTATATTTTAAATAAATCAATTTCAGAAGTGCTGCATTTTTTTGCTCTATTTCTTACAGAATGCAGACTGCCTTCCCCTTCCTTAAATACTAATGAAGTCTTAAAGTTGAAAGCCAGAAAGGACAAGTATAATCACGAGTCAGTTATCTTACTCAATTCTTGCAGAAGCTGAATGGATATAGGCACAGCTTTTAGATTAGCTCAAAGAGTTCATGTACAGGTGCTTCTTACTCATATCTTTCTATACTAATTACTCTTACTGCTATAAAATTAATCTTTTTTCCAAGCCTGAATTCATCCAAGTGCAACTTCCAGGTGCTGGAGCTTTCTGTGCCTTTGTCTGCAGGACTGAGCATCCCCACTATCACATCTCTTTTCCTTGAATGAGCACCTGTATTCTGATTAAATCACCTTTTAACCTTCTCAGCAGGTATGCTGAGCTGATTGAGGTCTTTAAGCCTCAAATAATAAGACTGACTCTCAGAACATTTTTATGTCCTTTCTTTGAACTATCTTCAATATTTCCATATTTGTCTGGATGTAGACACTGGAAGTGGACACATCCTTGCAGAGATCTTTCTATTTCTCACATGATAAGTCAAAATCACTTCCCTACTTTAGCTTGACATTATTCTTTAATCCATTCATGGACAGTATTAGCTCTTTTGCTCCAGTATGAGACTGAAAGAATATGTTAAGGAAGCTTCTGTGATGATTTCAAGTCTTTTTCTGAATCACTGCTTTCTGAGACAGTATCCTGTTCTATAGATCTAGTTCTTTGTTCCCTTAGATACTACTGTTACTGAGCTGTATTAAAAACATTTTGGTAGGATGAAACCATTTGTTTCAGAGTGACTCAGATGACTAAATCAACCACTTGACCACCTCATTAGAGACTGTGGCACCCCTAAATATATCTATTATAGGGTTCATATGGACACTTAATAAAATGTTGAATGTGTGGAAACCCAGCAGAAACAATCCCATTTATTGATCTCTCTTCATTAAAAAATACCCCACCAGTCTATCACTAAGCCAGTTTTAACACATTTATTATGTGTTAGGTTAATCCCCTACAAGTTTTTAATCAAGACATGGTATGACATAAAAGTAAAGATTGCTCTATAGGATAGAGCTTTTTACCAGATGGACCTGCAATCTCTGCGTTCAATTCACTTGTTTTATTTGCTCTATTTTAGCTACTGAAATGACTGCAAAGTTTGTGTTCTATTTCTTTGGCCTCTCAGCTGATAGAGAACTTAAACCTCCAGAACCTAAAGGGGGAAAGAAGTCACTGGTTCTATCGGAATCAGACTCCCTGATACCCTGTAAATTCATTCACTTATGCAATATAGCTTATTACTGGATCCAGTCCAGTGTTATTACTAAGCAGGCTTGAGAAGAAAGGGCCAGCATACTACTTACAGAAGACAACATGCCAGAGTGAAAGTTAAGCCAACTGGATGGTTTGGGAAGTATGTGAAGCGCAAACCCCAAGGCCCTCCTGGGCTGTAGGCTAACCATCACTGATTCTTTGCTGCCAAACTATTGATGACTAGTTGTTAAAAAATAGCCTATCTCAAATCAAACTAAGATCAGCCTACTCTTAATAAAGTACACACAAACACCCACAACCTCCTGGCAAGTTTCTGAATGCAGCAATGCAGTGTAAGCACATTTAGGCATTGTTATCCTTGTGGTATGTAATGTATCTCATTAATATGGCCCAAGTGAAGAACATGCTGTCTGAAAATTATTTGGTGACTCAGCTAGAAGCATAGGGATCAAATATATAAGTTCCAGCTTCTTGTTCTTGGTCTATTCAGGACATGAGTTTGGAGTATTATGTGGCATATAATGAAAAGGCTGAAGGATTTAACTCACTTGAGAAATCCTATTTCCTAACATTCATTATCAGTAACTTCACAGCTGCTATATGGCTTACTTATTAAAATAAAAATTAAGAAGAGAAATCTGTTGATGTCAGATTTATTCAGAGTGGCAAGACTTACCACATGACATATCTAGGTAATTAGACGGGGGCTTTAGCAGAAGGTTAGAGCTTAAATATTATATGAGGTTTATTGCTTATCATGCTGAATTGAGAGTCAGCCAAAGTAAGAAATTTTCCCAGTAATATCTGAAATGACATTATGTAGATATGTTTGAATAGTTTCTCTCTTTAGAATCCTGCGTTTTTCTCCAAATAATCATCTTTCTTTATACTGTCATCTTTGAAACTCTAGTTCAGCACTTCATCCTTAACAAGGAAAACACATAGAGAAACGATTAAATAAAACCATGCTACTTTCAGGGGAAGCATGCAGTTAAGTGTGAAGTCCTGAAAAAGATGATATCAAGTACATGCTTAAATATTTTGCTGATTTAGAACTTGCATCTCTACTGATTTTTTTCTTCCTTTATTCTGTTATTCCTGTTTCTGAGAAAGACTGATTTCTAGAAATGGAGCACTCTAGAGTGCCTGCCTAGTAACCCCTCTGGAAGGAAGAAGGAAAGTCTGTGTTTGTTGGGACTATGGTTCCTTGTGGAGTCCTGCTCCCTCTTCTGAGCAGGATGTCCCAAAGAATAGAGCTCTTCACAGTGTTTTGTTTGGAGCAAGTTCAGGGGCCAAGAGATGCTCACACCAAGAGGCACACCCCAAAGGCTACACTTGTGCCTCCCTCATCCTGATGCTGGCTGGAAATCAGTTCAACCTACAGAGTAAAACAAAGCTACAGCTAGAAACCTACATATGTACCGGAGTTATTGCAGTAGCCATACAGTATGTGAGTCAACTATACCCCTATTTCCAACCAATATGTTTCCTGAGTGACTTCAGAGGATGCTTTAGACCCATTTTGCTAACCAGGAATGTTCAGGATGTCAGGAACAGGTGCTAATGATCATTTATAATGGAGAATTGCATTGGTGCTTGGTCAAAATAGTCAGGAAAGAAGACAATTAAAAATCACATATTTTCTTCATTGTACTACTCATAGGCAGGCTCCCTGGAAGTTAGAAACCGGAGAGCATGGTCATCCATAAATGACTATATTCACAAAAGTGGGAGTGATTATTTGCAGGAAGAACAGCTGTGAGAATACTAGAGATGATAACATTTGTAAACACAGTCTTGAACATAATTTCAGTTGAAAGCCTGCTAACCTCAGACCTTTGTCACTGCTCTTTGCATTAACAGGCGTGGGTGCAGCAGAGCACCCCCTCATCCCGTGCGGGAGCCAGGCTTACCTTCCACCCTCATCTGCCGGGGAGGCGCCGCTTTACCTGTTTGTATCCAAATAGCTCCTTTAATGGTGCTTTCACAATAACATCTATACGTGTCAAGAGCACCACCTCTGATATCGGAGTAAATCAGACAACTGAATGATAATGTTTCATAATGAAAACATTTCTTTACTTTGGAATATTAGAATGTTTGTTACTAGCAGGATTTAGACATTAAATATATATAATATATATGAAACTTACCACAATCATTTTTTTCTCCAGACAAGCATCCAATTATAACTGTAAAAGAAAAGAAAATTGTAAAAAGAAGAATTATTTTTTAGTTTTCATACAGTGAACACTGTGAAAGAGATGGACTAGCTATCATAACATAATTTTGCCCCCATCTATAACTCCTATATCTCACCTGTATTTCTGAATTAGCATTACAAAGATTGGTTTAGTATACAAGAAAAGAGAGTGATTATGAAAAGCAGAATTAGGAATAACTTGAACAGCCAACTCTTTAGCTTAACTTGCATGCCAGCTTTTGAACCATTTCCTCTAGTTTATCTGAGCATATTTAATTTGCCATGACTCCAGTCGGAGTAATGCACTGCATTATACAACAGAAACCAACACAGTGCTGCGAGTGTTTTTGGACTGCAGGTCTGTTCACTGCTGACCCACAGCATGAAGTATTTGATAAGGACTGCTTGATTTGTCTTAAAAGTTTTCCTTAGAAAGAAGGAATTTATTCTATTTATTTTTAGGGTTTTGTTGACAGTGCTGTTTGGCAAAAAAACCTTAGAAATTTGAATTGGTAGAGTTTGGGATGGAAGAGTTAGAAAGATTGTAGAGTGTTTTTCTTTATTTTTGGAATAGGCATACTTCAGAAATAATGATTTCAAATAATTCTCTTCATCCCAGCCCGGCTCTTGGTAGGAGCTAGGAGTAATGCTTTTCAGAATAAATCTTCTGATCAAGTCAATTAGGGCTTATTTCCAGATAGCAGAAATAAAAGTTGATACCATATTTTACATGCAAATGCTCCTTAACAAGGCATTTCTCGGTAAAAACAGAAATGTGCACCAGCTGCTATGGCATTAAAAACAAAAGACAGCCACTGGAGAGGAGTCTTTTTTTTATTGTAATTCTCCAGGACTTTTAGGAGTCCATTTAGTTTTCTCCATTTAACTCAAAGACAGAAATATTGATATAGTTCCTAACGTGAAATTATAAATGATACAAACAGAGAAATCTGAGTGAAAGCGCAAAGAGGAAAAAGCTTCACTGATAGTTTCCGTTTCTACTTCCACACAGTAGCTCAGAAACCTGTTATTGCATCTTTCTACTCCTACAAAAATTGCAAAAATAGATATGTTCATACACATATGTCTTCACATATTTAGAGTCCCTCTGAACACAAATAAACTTTAAAGAAAAAAGTGGTTGTGAAATGGTAAATTCTGATATCTTCAGGTTCACTGAGAATATGTGGTAAATACGCTTGTTTAATTAGTAAAAGAGTTCAATTTTCAACTCTAATGCAAGTGTATTGCAGAGTTGGGTTTACTGAAGAAATATGCACTATTTTATATATATATATATATATATGTATATGAACTGAAGAAATAGAATATTTATGTGGCAATTTGGGCTCTGTAATTCCTAGTTGAGACATCCAAATATTATAGCAGAGGAAGACAGTATGTATATTCTATTCCTGTTCTGTCTTCTAAGACATAACTTCATTTGTTCTTTACAGATTGCAGTGACATTAATTAAAGCAAAGGAGCTACATCCCACTTAATGATGAACTGTGGTGTAAGAGATAAGATAGCATTGAATTTGCTCCTGAAATGAAACAGAGCATCTTTCTATACTGATAGAGAGAACATTGTAAAAGATGGTCCATTGTATACTAACACGAGAGGACATGGTATGTGTTGAAATACAAGGAATATCTTTGCACCTTGTGAATCCATGCACTGGAAACAAAGAAGATACCAAATAGCAAGTATGATCTGTGGCATGTTTCTATGTCCTTCCAGTATAACTTCAGACTTTTATTCTAATCTAAAGAAATGTCTAAGCTTATGTCCTACAGCACATACGCTTAAACAATATTATCCTTGGAAGTGTTATAATGACAGAAGAACATGAAAAGTGATCAAAAAGATACTGAAAACATGATCATAAATCAAACAGAAAGACTGACTTCAGGAAAAGCAAAAACTGACACAAGGGAAAAAAATTGAATAGATTTTCAGTGAGAAAGGGAACGTGGAAATCATTTCTGTCAGTAGCAAGAATGATTACATTAAAGAGTTGTTTTTACTGTAAAATGTCAAGAACAATAATAAAACCCACAATGCAATGTTTAGTTCCATAAGCAGTAGCATTACATTGCAGAAAAAAGTTAATGCTTCCTTCTACATGGCCCAGTATAACCATGGCTGCAACAGTGTAGGCTTCTCTTATCAAGAATAGAGCAACAAACTACATAAAATTTAGTCCCCTGAATTATCAGAATATTCCTCAACAACTGGGAGAATTCATATGTAGATAGCTGCAAGTACAGCACTGAAAAAGTTGTTGGAAAAGCTCTACTTTTTCTTTATAATGTTTGGAAAAAGATTTCACTTTTTTGAAGTTTCATGCTAATTTCACATTATTTCTTTATCACAATGACCAGGATGATACCTATGCTGTTTTAGTTCATTTTATCCCTTGGAGCTAAATCTGTAAGAATAATTTATCAATATAGCTGGCAGTCACAGATAAACTTTAAGTGTGACACAAAGGCAAGAGAACAGAAAGGGTATAATAGAATATACTTTAGGACAATCATTATATTTAACTGGACAAAAAAGTAGTGTAATGATCAAATGAATTTTTAACAGAGATGAAGGTGGAGGAATAAGATAATGCCACAATTTAGAAAGCTCGGAAGTTGAGAATTTGATTAAGGAAAGTAAAGTATATACTTAAGACCAAATCTTAATTGCCTGCATAAATAATTTTATTGAGCTAGAATGTTTCCTTCTGTCTCCCTAAACTTTCTTTAAGCCCATCAATTCAAAACATACTTACTTCATAAAAAATAATAAAATAAATTGTATGTGTATTCATATTCATTGTATTTTACATCTCTTAACTACATTGAACCAAGGAAAATAACTCAGGGAGATATTCAAAGAGAAAGGAGAGGTTTAACTTGGAAGGAAAATAGAACACTCTTTAAAAAACAGTATATTTAAAATAAGAATCTTGTAACATAACTCTGATTTCAGTGTTATCTGGAATGTACTCATATATACAGCTATAAACACTAAGTGACTCCTCATGTGGATATATTTTGATCTGCAAATTGGAAATTAAACTACCTCAACATTTCTGATAACTAATAAAAGTAGTGCAAAAATGTTTTTTGAGCTTTATCATACTTAAAACATTCATAATGAATTTCAATTATCTAGTGGTCTTTATAGGATTTTAAAATACTGATATAATTGCACATGGAAACAAAATAATTATTATATGCCAGTTCTTAAAATGTTTTTAATTCCAAAAAATGACAAGAAAAATCAATAGAATTTTAGTTCAAAACAGCATAGTGAAAAATAGTAGCTGATTGATCTTTGGAGGAATGAGAAAGCTTTTAAATTTGGAATTGCTGATCTGCTTTTCTTGTTTTTTTTTTTTTTTTTGTTTGTTTGTTTGTTTGTCATAGAATTTACCAGATCTCCTCCAGCAACAATTAAGATCAGATTCTCCGTAAAAAATCAGATCCTTGCATCCTATGAGCCCAGTTGCCACATTAGCTGCTCACATCTACAGGCTATACCCTTGAAAGCTATTACCTACTATTGGAAACCCATAATTTTTCCTGACATAAAATTCCTGAGGTACCAGAAGGCCAAAATTCATGAAGATTGTGAAAATATGCCAAAATCTCTTGGCTTTACTTGCAGTAAGTAGCCTGAAGCCTATCTCATGCAGATGAGTTGAGTCCTAGGGTGGTAATCTTGACTTATGACTAAAAAGTCATAAATCCTTTTCCAAAAATGCTGACCAGCTCAAATAAAGAACCTGGATCGTTGAAGGTAACACCTGTAACACCTAACTTCAGGTGACTGTCACCTAGAAGTCAATCCAGACCCTACATTAGAAGATAGATTTCCCAAAACAGTGCACAGGGAAGATGAAGCAACTTAACACCACACATTAAGCAGGAGTCTGCTTAGATCAGGAATCAGCACCTATCAGTAAGATAGCTCCCCAGTGCTTTTCTTTATTTTTTCACACAAGCAAGTCTGTCTTGACTTTGTTTATCTTGCAAGGTTGATGAGAATAGACCAAAGGAAAACAGCTACATATTCAAATGACGGATTTTTTCTCACTTTGTCCTATCACATGAATATAATGGCCTGATCCAGTATCCTGATGTGTACACACACAAAATGAACTGCCCTTGAGTAAAAAATCAGAATATATTTCTAAAATAATGACCTTACTTACTTTTCTAGCATATTTCCCTACATTGTGCAGCTTCTTGAGTCCTTGAGTTTTCTCTCTCATTTTACAGTTAACCTCCATGCTTGTTTCTTTACTTTCAAGTAAAAGCGTGACAGTGACTGAGAAGCTCTGATGATGAACAGAGGATTTGTTAACATGGTATAGTTTTTTCTCCTGGTCTCATCAGGGTGAAAAAAGTACCTGGAAAATTGTTTGTGCTGATGTTTGCACAAGGAATCATCCACATTGTTCAATCAGTAGTTTAGAGGAAACAGATGATTCCACAGTATTCTCACCAGTACACATGTACTACATCCTGCAACATATTAGCCTTATATAGATAACAGTGATTATGCATAAAACAGCACAAAACTCAAAATGAATTTAAAGATAACATGACAAACACTAATAAATATTTCTTCTCATTTACCCTTTAAGCTTTTCATTGATTTTTCTCTTATTGTGCATTCTCTTATTGTGAATTCCTGATTGAATAAGGGATTGTAAGCAAGTAGAGAATAAAAGAGTAACCCAATTCAAAAATAAGTACCAAAATCTAGAAACACGGTTGGCAGTCAGGGATTAGATGTGAAAATTCTACCATTCAAAATAATTTTTGTGGGAGGAACATGACATCTGTGCTTTGAAATGCCTTTGTACTTTACTAGAATTATTAGCCTATTAAGAAATGTAAAAAAGGAATACTATAAGTTCTACATTTATCTTTTGCAAATACGTTTCTACAAAAATTCTGTCTTCCTTAATTACAAGTCAAATATCATACATTACGTCTAGCAGCTACTTTTGTAACTATAACAGAAAAAAATGATAGAAGTTAATGTTAAACTCTATGAAGTGTACTGGTCTTGTAAAATCCTCTGTGTTGATTCTCAAGAATTCTGCTAGCACATTTTCTGTTAATTATTACCCACACCTCATTCCTGTCACTTCATACCCTGCCTTACTGCAGAGTTTTGTCTTCCTAACTGATATGTCTGTATGTGATGAAGAACGTAGTCTGTGTCAAGTGTCTGAGCAGCACGTAGAAAAGGGGAACCAATCTTCTGTTAACAGTTCTAGGAGCTATCATATCACAAGTTAAAACATTACTAGTAAGTGGACCCTTTTCTGTAAGGGTAGGTGAAGTGTACTTAGCATCGAAACAAGAAGAAATAGATTGAAAAAATATTTCCTCTAGTTCTTGATTGTAAATCAATCCTGATCAAACAAACTGCTGTTTTTGTTTCTTTCCCTTAATGTCAGAATGCTACAAACAGCTGCAGGTTTGTATGGCTTAAGAAAACCTGTCTAGCAAGACCATAGACTGGCAGTTTCCAGGACCCCTGAGTCGTGGCAGATCAGCCTGTCCCAGCTGTCCTGGGGTTGGATACTTCTTGACTTTTGTGTGTCAATTCAGTTTACTCTTGGCCTTTGGTTTCCCTGCAGATTCCAGGTCTTCAGGTCCAGGACAGGCTCCAGGCAAGCTCACATAGTCCTCTGCCAAGCTCACTGCCAAGCAAATCTGTTTTAAATAATATATATCAGGGTTAAGGAGTATCTTTCAAAGCTTTGTGTTTTGTCAGAAAGTTTCTAGTCAACAGTATACTAAACTTTACGATTTCATAGATTTTGTTACCAAAAAGCAGTGCGTAAATTGAATTTCTTTATTTGAGACATTCAGAAGCTCCAAAGAGTAGTGTTGAATATATGCATGGTTTTGAAGACCCTGTCTTGTACACAGCAATTTTGTCCATAGTGTAATTTACAACATTATCTTTAAAAAAATCAGAAAACAAAACAAAACAAAACAAAACAAACTCTCTCAACAAAACAAGACCTACAGCTCAGGAATTATATTTGCACCTATGCTTGCATAGCACCTTGCAAATGGTTCAAGGGGGAAGAATTTTGAGCATAAGCATCTTTTGTTGTTTAATAATATTAAACTAATTTCTACCAAGACTGCAGAATGGAAAGTGTGATTGATATTTATACCACAGCATTGCAATTGAGTTGTTCACAAGCACAACCCAAATTACTTTCCTGTTTCTCAGGCTGTACATTCCTCTGAGTATTACACAGGGAGCTGACGGAAGACAACCTAGTCATTCATGAAAGACAGAAGAAGCTTTAAATACAGTAAATCTTTTCAGAATAGCATAAATGTGACTAAACCCAGTCTTAGCTTTACGCCCAAGGTTTGCTTGATTATATTTGATCTCAAAGAAAGAATATAGATAAGATTTAGGAAGGTTATGTATAGATGGATAACAGTTATCAAAGAGATAAGATTGTCTCTCTTCACCGTGTTGAGAGCAAACTGAATCCCACAATATCCCACAGGATAAGCCCATTTATGCTATGAGACACTTAGGCTGAAAGCATGAGTCCCAGGATCCATTGGAAACTTTGTCACTGATTTCAGCCAGTGGTGAGACTAAACCTTATATTAATGTGTTATCGTGTCTAAATTTCACTCCTGAAATAATAGTGCAGATCAACTATTGTTTCAATGAGAAAAAAAAGACATTTGTGGAAAAGGAGCAAAATCCATACACAATTTCACATTCATATTCAATTAAAAGTAACCTACACTTTTGTAATAAATAATATATAATCAGTTCAGAAGTTATGCCTACAACAAATTAAAATCAATTGAATGATATTGCAGAAGTCAGGTATATGGTGCATAAGTCAATGACAAAATGGCTCTGTTTTTCTCTAAGGTGATAAATAATGTATTTTTATTTCTTATTTAAAGCTCTAATATTCTTCAGTATCTAAAAGCTATATATAATTATTTATTAATATTTTTATTGGAAATAATGGAATAAATTAAGACGTGTAATAAGAATGACAATATGTTCCCCATACTCTATCTAATCATTTTTTCCCCCTAGGTTGCATTAAAATCTTCAAAAGTTTAAAAGGAGGGAAGCTAATCTCTGTATCTCTTGAGGTAATTGCCATTTCTGAATGTAAATTCTGGGATTTCTAACTTCCACCATAAAATCAACAAAGATTTTATCCCTTCTCAATTCCTGGCTTGAAATAACCGACAGATTGAATTTGCAAAGGACAAGATACTGTAGAAAAGTAATTTTAATGACTTGCTGTGTTACTGTCCCTCTCTAAGGAGAAAGGTGAAGAGTATCCCATTTACAATGATCAGTTTAATGCTGCTAATTAAAAAAAAAAAAAAAAAAAAAAAGAAAAAGAAGAAGAAGAAGAATTAAAAAGGTCAAAACATCCAAAGAATATCAGTATGACTATTTCTGACTTCCTTTTCAAATTACTCAGAAATTTACCAGTACATGTAAGAAATAAGAAATAAAGTGTCTTAATCATTTCTTTGTAAACAGTTTTGAAAGTATTTATTGCGCTTCATAAAAAATCGGATTTTAATGGTTGTTGGACAAAACTGTCAGAGGAATTTTATTCTCAACTTGCTTTGTAACCTAGGATAAACCATGGAAACTTGCCTTTTGCCGTGTAGTTATCCCCAACAGGAAGTATAACAGCACCTACGGAGCAAACAGTGGTGGTGGGGTTGGTGATTGTTATTCCTTAACACTTGATGGGTATTACAAGTGCTCTGTCCCAGTTACACCAGCAGTATCAGTGCTGACTTCACATATGCCCACCTGAAAAGATGGGCACAATACTCATGGATCATTGGATGAGAACTGGATGAGAGGCAGAGCAGCCTTTCCAGGCCACGACCATGAATTAGGACACATTAGTACATACCTTCAGAGGTTTATATTTGCCTCTGTTCTACTAATCCACACCTGCCTGTTTCCTTGCTATCAATTTCTATAGGAAATAAAAATGTGATTGACAGAGCCACAGCCTTATTTTGTTCCTCACTAAGATTATCTCTTGCAGCAGGCTGCCTGTTGGCCAATTTGATTTTGTTAGGATCATCCCTGACACAGCTTAGGTTCAGGCCAATTGTCATGTTCCCAAACAGTTCTCCAGCACTGTTCAGGAGTCACCGCAGATCAGGCTATTTTGCACACGACCATTCTGTTCTGGAGGATAAGAGATTTTAATGACATAGACATGGGCCATTTGGTGCTCATTGTTTTTTAATGACAAAGAATAGTCATATTTTATTCATTAGTGTAGACATAGCTTTCAGCTCTATTTGTGGTTACTAAGGTATCGTAAACCAAGGTGCACCTGGCCTGACCCCTATTAAAACACTTACTCATCCCTATCTATGCAGACACTGGTAATGCTCCATGATGTACAGACTTTACAGGGCTTCAGTGAAGTCACTAGGGACCATAAGTAAGCAGGGATCTGCGTATCCCAACACATGAAAGCCTTGGGTGAGGAAACAGAGTACAGAAGGGAATCATCCCTTAATCCCATTTAGCAGGCCTCACGGAGATGCACAACTGCTGAATACTCTTGACAAGTGGACTCCCAGAATGTCAGAGAGCCACTGCTATTTTAACCCCATGTGGCTAGTCTCATTATGCTCCATTTATTTCTGTAGAGGATTATTCCACTGTAAAGGATTCCCTGAAGCATATACACTCACTCATACACACCTGCAGGATGAAGACGGTAGCCAGATGCATGATGAAGCTCCTGAAGCCCTTGCCACCTGCTGTATTATCCCCATCTCAGCTTGCCTTTTCAATCTAACCATTATTAGCCAGCCAAGGACATTTTTAGACAGTGACTTTTCTACAATAAAGGCAGGTATTTCTACCTTACAATACTAAATGCTTCTACTTTATGAAGTAAATAAGTAACTTTCCGTGAAATGTTATACAGATATCCAAGGAATTCAGGTGCAGAACAGAGTTCTAAATAGTGACACTCATGGGATTTTTAAATCTCTTTGCCTCTCAGTGATTACAGGAATGCTGCATTTTTCTTTAGACTGGGGAAATGAACATCATATAAACAAACACACTCTGGCCAGCAAAAGTAACAGAGCTTTTCCTTTTAAAGTGATTTACTCAAATATTTCAGAAAAACAAATGAACAACAGAAATGATCCTTGCAGAGTCCCTGTGGCAGGGAGCAATGAGATCAGGGCTGCTCCTTGCTGGATGTCAAGCTGGCTACGAGTGCAGCCCCAGCCAGACATTAGGTGCACTGGTGGAGCTCAGGCCCCAGCACCCAAGTGGGGTGAGCAGAGAGAGCTGGTGATGGGTCTGTTCAGCTGCCCCATGATCATCAGGAAAGACAAGGCAGCAGGTCTTAAATGCAGGTCATGCGAGGGTGAGAATGGGGTCTTTGACGAGGCTGGCCAGGGATGTTGCCACCTCTTGGTGCTCAGAGCTCTGACACTGCATACCCTGATGTGTCTAAAGCATTTCTCTCTTGTTTCCTGCCATATATTTTTTTAAAAAGTGAGTTACCACTCCAGTACCTTGGAGCAATGCTGTTATATGTAGCAATACTCATACATAAACTGAGTTTTTTTGAAGCCTAAGGAAATATTGGGGCTAACTGAAAATAGTCACCCGGGATAGTTAATTCACCGCCAGAAGCTAAGAACAAATTTCTGCTCTCTGTGACAATCTCTGGGACAGAAGATTGTGGTGGGGAATAAGGTTGTGGTACATGCTAAGACACCTCTCTTAATCATAGAATCAATAAGGTTGGAAGGGACCTCTGGAGACCATCTAGTCCAACCTCCCTGCTCAGCAGGGTCACCTAGAGCATGGTAGACAGGGTTGCAGCCAGGCAGGCCTTGAAGATCTCCAGAGAAAGAGACTCCACAACCTCTCAGGGCAACCTGTGCCAGTGCTCCGTCACTCTCACAGGGAAGAAATTCCCCCTCACAGTCAGGAGGAACTTCCTGTGCTTCAATTTCTGCCCATTGCCTCTTCTTCTGTCACACGGGACAACTGAAAAGAGTTTGTCCTCATCCCCTTGACACCCTCCCTTCAGGTATTTATATACATTGATAAGATTCCCCCTCAGTCTTCTCTTCCCCAGGCTGAAGAGGGCCCATCTCTCACAGCCGTTCCTCACAGGGCAGGTGCTCCAGCCCTCGGATCATCCTCGTAGCCCTGTGCTGGACTCTCTCCAGCAGCTCCATATCTTTCTTGTAGTGGGGAGCCCCGAACTGGACACAGTACTCGAGATGAGGCCTCCCCAGGGCTGAGCAGAGGGGCAGGATCACCTCCCTCCACCTGCTGGCAACACTCTTCCTAATGCAGCCCATGATACCATTGGCTTTCTTGGCCACAAGGGCACATTACCCTTGTGTAATCAGTAATATGCTTGTTATATTTGTCTCTCCTCTCCTTGCTCCAAGCCACCTGTGCCTGGATATGATGATGGGATTTATTTTATATAACATTAATTATTTAAAACTTATATTTATAGTCTTAGGGAGTCTTCCAGGCTCTCTATATTTGTTATATAGAGATAAATATTCAGTATTCTTTTACAGACTCTTTCTTTATATAGACCTGTTTCAAGTGAGATGCTTAAAAGAGGCAGAAGTGTAACCTTCTGCTATACCTAACATTTACAACCCCTGAAGGGCCTACTGGCTAGCTTAGACTAAATGTCTAAACTGCAGTTGGCTAAAGTTAGCTGAAAAGAAACCTGCCCCAGATGTAAGAGAATCCTCTCTGATTGCTTAGTATGTGGTAATGTACAACATGAAGCAGCACATTTCCCTAATTTTTAGCCTTCCATTTTGAACATATGCCTCAAGTCTCTGTCTCTGGAAATGTTTTAAATGAGGTATATTCTTCTTTTACTGTCCCTCAGTCACTTATTCCATATTCTCCCCACCATAAACTTGTACTGGAAATTAGAAAAAGGTTTCTTACCCTTAAGTAGTGAGGTTTCAGAAGTAACAGGGTCAAAACATAAATTAGTTAAGAAATGCAGCTGATCATTGTACCAAAAGCATTATATGGTAAGGTTACATCAGATAGGAAAGAACTGGACTTGACTCTCCAGTAGTCCAGTTCTCTTTCTGTGTATCCGTATTGTCAGGAGAGGAATTACAGTGCCCACCACCAGGTACTCTATTTCTTTGCCTAGGTTCATATTCTACCTAGTGAAGGAATGTCTCCCAGAAGAACCTAATTTCTCACCTTAGAATCCCTCTTTGGAGGATTCTCTTTTACAGGAATTCAGGGAAATTAGTCTACAGCTACTCTACAGTGTAAAAGCCTACAATTAGTTGATGTGGATTCTCTACCAATAAAATGATAAATTCATTATTTTTCATAAATTCTGATATGAAAACAAGATTCTGACAGAAAGATCATAGTTCCTGACATCTGATGCAGTAAATAAATTCTTAAATGTACTGAGGCATACAAAGAGAATCAGGTCCATAGTACTCTGATCTGTAGAAAACTGACTCTTAATTACTACTTCAAAGTCTAAAAAGTCAAAACTTTTTTTCCCCTCATTTTCTCTCCCAGAATTCTCCCAATAAACAATTTAAATATGCTATTAGACTGAAGATTGAGTCAGATTTACTGATATACCTCTTAATCATACTTAATCCTCTGGAATTATTTTCTTACAGTACAGAGAAGACAGTGCTTTTCCAGGCATCTGCTAGTTTTAGACACAGATGTGATTTGTCCTATAATGAAGTCTATAATAGAGAGGTGAATAGCATTTTCTGCAGTTATATTTCAACATCTATTATTCAGTTTAAGACTTTAGTACTTTCTATTTTCATTCTTCGTAGCACTCTTTTGTCACCTATCTCTGCCTATAAACCTTGTTTTTTCTTATAAAGTGAGACTAGCAAGGCTACAGTGCTCTTTCCTTAATTAAGACTTTTAAAAATATATTATTTGGTAGTTTATACAGCTAATATCAGACCAACGGGCACATTATTCACATCAGACAAAATTAAAGTTCTGCAGTGCCTCAACACTAAAGCTTTTTATAGAACTCTCTTCGAAACCTACAGTTTTGCCTAGCTTCACTAGGATTTTGCAAATTTAATTCTGATTCCAACCTTGCATAAGACCAAGATTTCCTCTACAAAAGTTTTAACAAATCCATCTCAACATTTCAGGTCTGACCTTCTCTTTCAGTAGAAGAAGGGACATTAAAAAAAAAATGTTAAGCAAATACCATGTGAACATATGGGGGCTTTTTTTAGCTCCAAATCAGGTAGAAAGTTGGAGCTTTGACTTTTTCAGATGACTTTATCTGGAATAGTTGATGAAACTCAGATGAGGCTTTTCAGATGAAGTAGATAAAATAACAAGAATTTTTAAAATCGTTTTTGCTTGACAACGTGCCTTTAAAATAGAAATACAATTCTTTTTTCTATTTCCACCCTCAAAAGCTCTGTTGTCGTGTTCTTATAACAGCTACTAAACCAGCTGATTTTTGTCAGGACATTTACAATGGTGTTATGGTATGCCTTTTTGTCTTCAACTCTGCTCTGTGCTGGTGTAAGTGTTTTCTTAACTTAAAAAAAAAAAAAAAGGCTAAAAAAGCTTAACCAAGCTTTTAACAGAATGATGGACATGAAACAGTTGGAAAAAATGTACTGCCAGAAGAATTGCACAGGCATAGAAAAACCTTAAACGTCTTGTTTGTTAAAAATATCTGGATGAATCTCAGTATGAACCACTGCTTTTTCTCACAATTTTCTCTGGCCCACTGTAACTAACTTGGGGATCTTTAGTTTTCCTATATTTGAAAGTTTAGCAACTCAAATTAGTATTAACGCCTGAATATCATCGATCTTTGAACACTGTCAGAGATTACTTTGTCTCTCTACAGCGTCAGAATCCATGTCCTTTCTCTGACATCAGTCCTCTTTCATGTCAGCAAGAGCTAAAAAACTCTCATTCTGCTGAGCAAACCCATCAAGATAACTTTAATTACAAATGAGATGAGTGCAGGTGTGTTTGCTAGGACAAGAAAAACTATTGCAGTTTTTCATACCAAAAGGCATGAAAGCTACCTGTTGCCAGCAAGAAAAAAGAAAAAAAAAAGAAAAAAGGAAAAAGGAAAAAGGAAAAAGGAAAAAGGAAAAAGGAAAGGAAAAGAAAAGAAAATCTGTCTGAAATAGGATTTCTGATTCACTAAACATTTTTTTGGAGTGAAGGAATAATTTCCAACTAATTAGCTTCAGAAAGATGCTTGCTGATTGTGCTAAGACTTCCAAGCATTTCTACCTAGTTTCTAAGCAGCAGGTAAGACATTCAGTGGTGGGTAGAGAAAGTACAAATCAAAACCCGAGGTGAGTTACAACCTTGCATAAGGTTTCTGAAATTAATAGGTCTTCACATGTATTAGATCAAATGTAAAATACAGTCATACATACCCAATCTGTTTCCTGTCACTGAAAATGTGAAAACAAATTAATTAAATGATGCGAAGTAGTTTCACTCCACTGAGAGTACCTAAATTTATTCCATTAATAATATTCAGGATACTTGTTTAAAAATTAGTTTTTCACAAGCAGAACTTACCTGAACTAAGTCATGCTTGAGTTCCAATACTTATGAGAGCTATTGCAAAGTATAATACCTCATAAGTATATTGCTACAGAAAATGCTCTTCACTCAGAACTATTTTCTTTTTGTAAATGCATGTCATTTTTCTCAGATTGTATTATATCTATAGATCTATAATAAGCGGAAAGAGAAGGGAGTAGTTGAGATTAGAATGTCTCTGACAACTTAAGGACTATCTTCCCCTGACAACTTAAGTACTATCTTCTCCTCCCTGAAAAAAAAGGCTTTTTATCTGTAATTGTCACATGCTGCACTTAAGTAATTGAGAAAAAAAAAAGTGTTCTCTGTTCTTAGTCTGCTACTTTACTTTCTGTACTCTGGGCACCTGCTAACACTTCAGGAACGGGAAGATCAGTCAGAAGATATTCTTTGATTTTGTCAGGTTTGGGATCTAGTCCTTTGTACATAGCTGTTTTTATCATCCAATTAGTCTGCTCCTTCTTTTTGAAAAGGATAACGTCCAGACCCAGCCTTTTTGAAAGAGAGGAAAAATAAGGTAGTAAAAATCTCAAAACCTATTATAGAAAAATCTTCAGTATGTGTAGTATTTTTATTGATTTTGCTTTTCCCTCCATTCTCTTTACATTAAACAGAATTATTAAGCAGCACATTTCCCCAAGTGTTAAAAATCCCAAGAGCTAAAATCTATGACATTTATCTGACCAGAACCCACCATAGAGAAACATATTCCTCTTTCATGCATATACATGTGTAAATATATGTGTACACACTGGTTTTATTTTCACTGAACTTTACTTTCTGAAGCTTTGTGTACCATTTTTAAAAACTGCTCTTTAACCACCCCTGCCAGTACTAACAACTATTTTAGCTAAGTCAGACAAGAAAGACAGCTTTTCAACCACCAGTCTATGAATGAGTCAGCTGTGTGGGTGGCTGCTGGACTCTTTTATACACCTTAAGAGAGATCTGGCATGTTTGAAGGAGAATCTAATGAAGAATAATGCCTAAAGATCTGAAGTTAAATTGAGCTTTGCTAAGATGTTTAAACTATGTATTTTTTAAATTGAGCATACACCAGAAAATAATAATTTACTCCTGAAAATAGATGTCTGGAACCACCTCCAAAGACATAGAGTCCTGTTGACCTCGAATTAAATATGAGGCATTTTCAGATCAAAATTACTGGATGAGAATTCTTTAGGTGAAAAATAGTGAAATCTTCAGGATTTAAGAAGTTTTTGAAAAAATTACCTTGAAGTTGAAGAAGCATTTAAATCCAACAAGTCTGAATGCCTTTGACTGTCTTTCATTTTCAAAGTCACTGTAAACATATTTTTATTCCTTAACCAGACCCATTAAGGATGTTATATCTTAAGGATTTATATCTTTCTTCTTCAAAAATGTCTGCTGGAAAAGGCACCTGATGGTGACCACAGAAAATGCTGGTGATGACTTAAGGAGGAGAAAAGGCAACAGAAAGGAATTAATGGGAAAAAATCAGCATGATATGAGAGTGTCTATTCAGAGATAATATATAAGTTTCTTATATTTTTAGTATCATCTGGCAGAGCTTATGAAAGTAAAAATCCAGGAAGTAAAGATGAAGCTAAAAATGACTGTGGAATTCATTGACATTTAAAGGTATAGGATATAAAGCTGCAAAAAAAAAAAAAGATCTAGAGTGAAGTCTTCTGGGCTTGGGTATTGACCATGAAAGTATGGCAGAGGAAGAAAGAATTACCATAAGACAAGTAATTCAAGAGTAAATATTCTGAACTGAGGAGGGGGAAAAAAAAGAAAGAAAAAAAAGCCCAGTGGTGAGAAACAACAAGGAAGCAGAGCATAGGGAAGCAAAATCAAAAGGCAGAATCATTTGCAGACTGAATGAGAAAGAGATGAGAGATAATTGAGTTCCACACCAATAGGAAGCAATAGATATATGTCACTATGGATGGAAAAAAACAGAAGGTGTATTGCCAAAGCAGATACAGGGAACCAGAAGGTTTCTCCTGTCTGTCAGATGCTATATCAGGAGAGAACAGTTCAGCCAGCACAGAACAAAATGGCTGTCAGATGGTATTCTCTCTATCAAAGTGTTGGTTCAAATGCTAGAAGACAATCCTAATGACATACTTCACATCAGGACTAATGTTGCTGCCAGGTTCCTGTTGAAATGGGTGAAAAGAATGGATTTTTTTAATGTTCAAATATAGTTCTCTAATGGAGAAGTTCAACAGAGTGGAGTACACACAGAGGTCTGCGCTGTAGATTTTTAATGATCAGGTGCAATGAATTCCACTTAAACCAATTATGCAAACCAAGGCAAAATAAAAAGAAGTTCAGAAGGTCATGAACTGGATTTTATGGGCCTCTGCAAAAAAAAAAAAAAAAAAAAAAAAAAAAAAAAAAAAAAAAAAAAGAAAAAAGAAAAGCTGAAATCTCAGTGGGTTAAGAACAACTCATACATACAAGAACAAGACTTATGAGAAAGACTTTATAGTATGAATATTTTGTGACACCCACAGAACAGGAACTCCTCTAATGACAGAAAGACAAAAAGCAGCCCACATGGCTTTGGGACTGTAGCTTATACATAGATGAGGAGAGTTCTCAATTAAGAAATGATGCAAAGTTGAATAAAGTCATATAGAATCTGTTGTTGGACCCCTAGCATAACTGTCAAGTCCTTTTGCTCTGTTCACCTTTCCCATAACCCTTAGATACCGTCTACTGTTGGAAGTAATATAATGGAGTGATGAGCTAGTAATCCAATATAGCACGGCAAATAGCTGTATTCCTAGTATAGATGTAATTGGAACTTTACTTTAAAAAAAAAAAAAAAAAAAGTAATAGGTTAGTTCAAATTTCCACATATAAAACAAAAGAAGAGATAATGTATTTTCTCCTTTGAAATGTTTATTACAAAGAGGGCCATAGTAAATGTTTGTAAGCTGAAAGAAATGCAGTTCATCTTTTATCTTTAGATTTAACAACTTTATATCATTGAATCCATCCAGATGATTGAACCAAAAGAGAAACAATATATTTGACAATGTGTATTTGCTTTAAAACATAGTAAGTGCTTTGACGTTTTCTGTTATCACTGGCACACTAAAATAGATTCAATGGTTTCAGTACTTTTTCCTCTAAAAAATAAACAAATAAAAAATCCAGTATGGTTTGTATGATATCTTAAAACAGACTGTAGATATTAATTTCCTATAATTTCCTGTTGATTTGTCTAAATTCTGTTTTTCTTTAGTCAGAATTGAAGGTATTCTAGGAATTTAAACATATGGCTCTAGGTAGAAATTTAGAAGTTCTATCTAAGCTTAGCGCAGAGTTTTGTTTCAGAGATCCTTTTCATATGAACATAATATGTAGCATCACATTTGTTAGAGCAATTTACACAGAGCACAGCTAATAGCAGCCAACAGACAAGGTAGATTGCACAATTCATGCAGAAAGGTGTAAAAAAGGGACTGGCAACACTGCTAGCCTGCAACATGCAGGCATGTCCTCAGGTGTAGTGGTGAAGTGCCACAGGACTCAGCGCCTAACAACTGTTAGAGCAATTCCCCCTGTAACACCAGAGGCTTTGACTGAGACAGAGCTTCAGAAGGAGGCTGTGGCTCTGTGCATCTCTAGCTGCAGGGAGCATGAGGGGCATCTTGGTGAGGCTGGAGGTGACAGTCTTTCTGCATGCAGGAGGCATGCAAAGGTTGAGGAGTGGTGCTGCCAAATCAAGGAGCTGTGGAAGGAGATCAGCAGAGTTTGCAGTATCAGAGAGGATGAAAACGAGGTTGACCAGATCTTCTCTGACTCTGTAGTTTCAGGAGTCTGAACCTCCAACAGTAGTGGAGGGGCAGGCAGAGTCAGTGCCTATTGATCAGAAAGTGAGAACTCTCTTGATTGTGTAGGCTGGAGGCTGGTAACTTCTAGCACCAGGAGGAAAGCTCTTGCTCCATCTCGCATGGGCATCCTGCTCCAAGACTTACAGCCTTAGAATAGGTTCACTCACCTTGTACCTACAAGGAAATGGGGGCATTCTCAAGCATGTGTTCCAAGTGAGCCTCAGCTGCATGGGAGCACCAGGAGGAAGCAGCAAGTGTTAGCAGTGGGAGACTTCTTGCTGCAGAGAACAGTCCTCTACTGCTGACCTGACCTGCTTAATAGAGGCTCACATGTGGGATGTTGTTGAGAGGTTGCCATATGGGCACCAAAAATACTGCCAGGAGAGACCAGGAAAGTATCAGACATAGCTACATGACTCTGGGGATAATGGTCAAGGGCATGGGGGCTCAGTTGTTTTCCTTGATACTGACAGTGAGGTGGAAGGGCCTGAGGAAGACTGAATGGATTCTGCAGTCAGCAATTGACACTAGCACAGCTGATGTCAAGAACTGTGTTCCTATTTCTGTGATCATGGGACCGTCTATGAAGACTGACAACTACTTGGTAGAAGTGGGGTCCACTTGACAAAATAGACCCAAAATATCTTTGCCAACAGGCTGGTGAACTTGGTAAGGAGAGCTACAAACTAGCAATGATGGAGGTGGGAGAGAGTGACCAATGATCAAGTAAAGATGTGGTGGACAAGGCTGGCAACCAAGGGGCCTGTGTTGATGTAAACAGAAGTGACCTTTTAGTCAACAATACAGACATGTAGTAGAATCACATCAGGCATATGTATGTAAATAAGTGTCTACGGGACTGCATTATAAGGAAAACTATTGTACCATTTCTAGGAAGTCAACTTGCTTAGGTGTCTTTCTGAAATGTCTGTAGACTAATGCACACAGCATGAGGAACGAACAGTAGGAATTAGAAATCTATATGCAGTTACAAGGTTATGATCTTTTGGGGATCATGGAGATGTGGTGGAATAGCTCCTATGGCTGGAGTGCTATAATGGATGGATGCAGGGTCTTTAGGAAGGATGGTCTGGGACAATGAGGAGGGTGAGTTGCCTTTTATGTGAGAGAGCAGCGTGAACATATGGAGCTCTGCCTGGGAGCAGGGGAGGTGGCAGGTGAGAGCTTATGAGTTAGGAACAGTGACCAACATGGATGATGTTGTGGCGGGTGTCTGCGGTAGACAAAGAACAGAAAGAACAAACAAAGAAGAACTGTTCAGAGATATGAAAGCTGGGGGCAGCCCAGGCTGTAGTGACCATAAGATGGTGGAGTTCAGGATGCTGTGAGGAGGAAGCAGGGCAAAAAGCAGGAAAGTAACCCTAGGCTTCAGGAGATCAGCTTGTTCTGCGACATACTCAGAAGAATCCCATGGGATATGACCCTGGAGGGAAGAGGGATCCAAAAGAACTCAGTGATATGCAAGGATCACTTCCTCCAAGCACAAGAATGGCCCATCCCAGTCAAGCAAAGTGGCAGGAGGCCTGCATGGGTGAAGAGTTAGAACAACTAAATTCATAGATAAAATGAAAGTGTACAAGAGGTGGAAGCAGGGACAAGTGAGGCAAACAGGGATGGGGTTTGTAGAGCTAAATCCTTTGGAACAGCACTGGAACAGGTTGCCCAGAGAGGCTGTGAAGTCTCCTTCTCTGCAGATAGTCAAAACCTGCCTGGATGCGATCCTATCTAACACGTTCTAGATGACCTTGCTTGAGCAGGGGGGTTGGACTAGATGATCTCCAGGTGTATCTTCCAACCTCAACCATTCTGTGATTCTGTGACTCTGTGTAAAGTCCATCTTAAGTTGAAAAGGGCAAAGGACATGAAAGGCAACAAAAGGATCCAGAGAAATACAGGCTGGTCAGCATCACCTTGATCCCTGGGAAGGTGGAGGTGCAACTAGTCCTGGAAACTATTTCAGACATGCAATGGACTGAAAAGTGATTGGGAGTAGTCAGCATGGATTTGGGAAAGGAAAATTGTGCATAACCAATCCAATAGCCTTCTATGATGGCTTGGTGTGTGAGGGAAGAGTAACGGATTTTTATCCTGACTTTAGTGAGACTTTCAATGCTATCACCCATAACATCCTCACAGACAAGCTGATGAAGTACAAGATAGATAAGCGAAATGGGCTGAAAGCTGATTGAACTGCCAGGCTTAGGTCAGTGGCACGAAGTCCAGCCATAAGCAAGTCTTTAATGCCCTAGAGGTTAATACAAGTGTCAGTACTGAACATTTTCATAAATGACCCAGATGAAGGGACTGAGTGCACCCTCAGAAAGTTTACTGGTGATACAAAAATGGAAGGAGTGGCTGATAAAGTGCTATGCTGCTGTTCAGAGGAACCTTGACAGGGTGGAGAGATGAGTAGAGATGAACATCATGAAGTTCAACAAAGGCAAATGCAGGGAGCTGCACCTAGGGAGGAATAACGCCATGCACTCCCACAGGCAGGAGTTGACCAGCTCAAGAGCAGCTCTGCAGAGAACGACCTGAGAGTCCCTGTGGACAGCAAGTTAACCATGAGCCAGTAATGTGCCCTTGTAGCCAAGACGGCTGGTGGTATCCTGGGTAACATGTGGATGAGTGTTGCCAACAGGTCGAAGGAGGTGATCCTGCCCCTCTACTCAGCTCTGGTGAGGCCACATCTGGAGTACTGTGTCCAGTTGTGGATGACAAGCTGACCATGAGCCAGCAATGTGCCCTTGTGGCCAAGAAAGCCAATGGTATCATGGGCTGCATTAGGAAGAGTGTTGCCAGCAGGTGGAGGGAGGTGATCCTGCCCCTCTACTCAGCCCTGGGGAGGCCTCATCTCGAGTACTGTGTCCAGTTCGGGGCTCCCCACTACAAGAAAGATATGGAGCTACTGGAGAGAGTCCAGCACAGGGCTACGAGGATGATCCGAGGGCTGGAGCACCTGCCCTATGAAGAACAGCTGTGAGAGCTGGGCCTCTTCAGCCTGGGGAAGAGAAGACTGAGGGGGGATCTTATCAATGTGTATAAATACCTGAAGGGAGGGTGTCAAGGGGATGAGGACAAACTCTTTTCAGTTGTCTTGTGTGACAGAAGAAGAGGCAATGGGCAGAAATTGAAGCACAGGAAGTTCCTCCTGACTGTGAGGGGGAATTTCTTCCCTGTGAGAGTGACGGAGCACTGGCACAGGTTGCCCCGAGAGGTTGTGGAGTCTCTTTCTCTGGAGATCTTCAAGGCCCGCCTGGCTGCAACCCTGTCTACCATGCTCTAGGTGACCCTGCTGAGCAGGGAGGTTGGACTAGATGATCTCCCTTCCAACCTTACTGATTCTATGATTCTAATTCTGGGCTCCCCAGTACAAGAGACGTGGAACTACCAGAAAGAATCCAGCAGAGGCCTACTAAAATGATTAAGGGACTGGAGCATCTCTCCTATGAGGAAAGACTGAGAGAGCAGAGACTGTTTAGCCTGAAGAAGAAAGAGTGAGAGGAGATCTTATCAGTGTGTATAAGTATCTGAAGAGAAGATGTAAACAGGGAGAGGCCAAACTCTTCTCAGTGGTTCTGTGGTGCCCAGTGACAGGACAAGAGGCCATGTACATAAACTAAAACACAGGAAGTTACACTTTAACCTAAGAAAACACTTCTTTGCTATGAGGGTGGTTAAACACTGGAACAAGTTGCCCAGAGAGGTTGTGGAGTCTCCATACTTGGAGATATTCAAAGCCCAAGTAGACATGGTCTCATGCTCTAAGTGACCCTTCTTGAGTAGGGTGTTTGGACTAGATGATCTCCAGAGGTCCCTTCCAACCCCAACAATCTTGTGAATCAGTGATTCTGAGAAGAATATCCCCCCCAAATGTATTTCTGCTGAAAGTAGCAAGTCATCTAATGAGTTTATCTAGAAAGGAGAGACACAAGGTCCTTTGTGGGTGGACTACACAAGCCTAGCTCTGATATTCTGAGCCCTACCTGAGTCTTTTTTTCTTCTGTTGACTATAAACAAAATTCAGTTAGGGTAACAAACCAAGAAGAAAACTGGTTTCTGTGACTAATCTCCTTCAAGTTAAAGTGTATCAACTGAAAACTTTTTAGTGCAGTATTTGTTCATTGGTCAAAGCCTGATTTGAGTACCAGAGCAATTCAGTTACAGAATTCCCAAATAACTTTCATTAACTGTCGAACTAACAAAGAGAACAACCCCATCCAACCTAGAGAAGAAAAAAATACTATATCCTTCTTCAAATCAGGCAGCTGATCTCTTCAGCCCTCCTTAGAATAGAAACAGCCTCTAGCTAATAAGTTACGCCCTGCATGACTCCTCTTTCTGAACTGAAGCCTTTTAAATCTGCCAGCTGGAAATTGAGCCCCCATGTGGTTTCCTATCTCCTGCACCTATTTGTCTTAGAAAACAGGGCCAGATGCCCTTGTGGGTCTTTTAAGAACTACTAGGCCATTATAGTCTTCCCCAGTATAAATCATTCCAACTAGATACAGATGTTTAAACTCTCCAGCAAAGGATTCAGCTCATGCAGAAACTACCCTGCACTTAACACTGTTTTTTCCATAGCACTCCTTCATGCAGCATACAGCAAGAAGATTTACTGTAAATGTTCAAACTTGTAGACATTCAGCTTAATAGGAAAAGTAGTTAAAACACCACATCTATTCTCAGTCAAAGCAAAATCTGAGCAGCATAAAAATAACTAAAATCATCTTGCGCCTTCTGACACCTCTCAGGAGGTTGAGTACAGAATTAGACCCCCGTGTTATTTATACTGCACTTTGAAACATACTGGATGCTTTGTAGATTGAATACAACGACACTTTCTCTGACATTAGAAGATAGTCTAATTTTAAACTCGCAACTAGTTATGAGGACTGGATGAGGAGAGATGGAGTGAGGGAGGAAAAATGTTAGGCTAATAGAAAAAAATGATGCAGGGACTTGCCATTTTCCTGAAAGAAAGAAGGTGCTCACAGTTTTTGTTTTAGTTCATTTTCCATATACATTCCTCTAGACTGAAGGTTTAAAAAATGCCCTCTAGATTATCTTCACACATGTCTTTGTGACATCTCAAATTGCCATTTCTCTTCCTTTTGGACACATACCCAAAGCAACAATCTATCAGCTTCTATTTATATATCTTCACAAAACCAATCCACTTGGAGAAACAATCTGAGGTGAGTGTACGGTGACTTAATGTAGGAATATGCTATCCAGGAGAAAAAAAATGCTACTGTTCATCTTAGTTTATATTCTTTTTATCAATAGCAAAACCAGATTTATAGGAAATCAATGCTGGAAACATACACTAAAGGGTAAAGAAAGATTTATATTTTCTTTTTTTCTAAATAACAGGATTTTAAAATATAATTTCCTGTGTTGGTAACAGCTGTTAGAATGGACATCACAGCACTACAGGAGCATCAGCAGAGATTTGTCTAGTTCACTGTGTCTTGGAATACATATCTGGTTATTTGCTTTCTTCAGAGGTCTGAAGGTTTTCATTTGTTCACACAAATCAGATGTAAGTCTTATGTTTCATGGTGAAGAGATATGCTTTAATGCTTACAGGTGTAAGCATTATTTCTAATGCATGATAGAGAGTTGCAGTGTTTGTGATATATTTGCATGAAGCTGTGAATGATGACATGGAGCAATGGGTGCTGTGCTGAAGTTAATTGCTTGAATGGAAGTATCTATTTCTTCTGAGTATTTCTTCTACCGCCACAACATTCTACCACTATACAGCAATTGAGACTCACTCCAGCTTGTAATTCTCCACTAAGCACATGCACAGTCATCACGGACCTAGTCACTATAGATTGTACTCAGATTACTGGTCACAAGCCTTAACATCATGGCTGCATCAAACTTGTTACCTTATCGGTTGCTCTTACTCCCCTTTTGGTTCATGGCTAGTAATAAGAATTCAGTCCTGCAAACACTTTTTAACAGAAATGGTCCTTGCAGCGCTCACTAAGAGAGTAAAGCAGAAGATTGCTAATACAAGATCCTCCTGTGCTAGCCAAACCAAAGCATATTCTTCTCACTGCTGGAGATCCTCACAGAGATCACTTCTAACTCCAGTTGAAGATATTTCACGTATCTACTCCTGTCCTACTTTAAATAGCACTATGTCACATGACCAGGAGCAAGCAAATGCAAGGCTGATGTTGGGAAGACTGCCAGTAAGTAGGACACCTTTGAGCTTAGGGCTCTGGTAGATGCTACACTTTGTTACTGCAGTGCAAAGCCACATCCTGTCCTTGCTGTCCAACCTGACAAGCTGAGCGACCATCACTGTCAACTGAATCGATTTTCAGCAGGAGAGAAGGTGCAAGAGTGCTGCACAACTGTATAAAAGTACAAGGTATATCCTTTTCTGTGAAAGGCAGTGTGAATCATGAGCCAGTTTTATGAGTCTTATATGTAATGTCTGACACTTGACAGGTCTGCAATGTCACTGAGCATGTCTATATTAAGCTCTAGGAAGACTGAATAGCCAAAATACTGGCAATATATGGATGATATACCAGTCACCTTTATATCACATAATCCAGAATTTCTATACTTTAGGAAGATGGAGAAGAGTTGACTGAGGTTGAAAGCAAGTAAGAAAGCTGTAATACTTGTAAAGTAGGAATTTATTTGAACTTTTCTTTGTAAAACCTGTTTCACAAGACTGATTCTCATTCATCCATTTGGTATTGCCTCCTTACAGAATATGTAGTTCAGCTCAAAATATCTCCTAAATTAGTGTACATGATCTGGCCAAAAACTTGTTTAAGAATCAAGCAAATCAGAAAAAGTCACAAAGATTTTGAAATAAATACACTAACTATATTATATATGGACCCCTCTCTTACTAAAATATTTTGATATGTGCCCTCTGAAAAATATTAAGAAGAAACAAGTCCTGTTAATATATTTCTGTACACTCTTAAAATGGAAGACAGTCAAAAAATGTTTTCATTTCTCACTTTTGAATATCTTGTAGAAACATTTCTTATTCTCCTGGAAGGCTTTCAAGGAGAAAAAAATCTTTTATAAAGAACTGAAAACTAAAATACTTTCATCTAGAAATTCCATAGCTGTGACTCCTTGGAAGTTTAGTTTGACGTGTCTATTGGTTTCATTTCCATTTCGTGCCCCTATTCAGACTACTGTCAGTAATGATTATCTATGTCTTCTCTTAGCAGAGTATAATATGTGCCATGACCTTATCTGCATCTCAGGAAAGACCATCTGATAGAGAAATAAAATGTACATACTCATACTAATATCTCAAAATACCCTCCTCTCTAGCCTCCATCTAATTACTTTTCATAGGTTAGTTATGGAAAGCAGAGGGAAGGAGAGTGGAACACTCTCCATTAGTTTAGCAGTTATTGTTAAAAGCTTCAAAACTGAAGGAAAATAAAAGGAAAAGGTTTGCTTTAACTATGAGATTAAGCTAAGAGAATAGTATATATTCTTTTTTTGTTCTTTTAGCTCTCAGTTAACTGCAAATTTTAATCTTTCCACTATTCTTCCTAACATGGACATCAATTTTAAGTTTTGAGTTACAATGGCCTTTGACCAGAGAACAATTGTAAAATAAGTGACTAATCAGTATTCATTCATTTAACTTCATAATTTACACAGTTGTGATCCTACTTACTGTTTGAGAAAAAGCAATATTCATGCAGTGTAATTTAATTGTTATTTATTTCATATACAGAGATTGCAGTATTACCCAAAACACAGTGACTTTAATTGAACCATTTGCAAATGTCACCATTTACTAAGGACATGCCATGAGATAAAGGTGAATGCATGATAGATGAGCAAATATAAAGGTATTTAATTTCCTGTCAAACTACACTAAAAAGTTCATATAAGTCTCTTCTACCCACTCACCACCTTTGTCTGAACTTACAGTACTGATTACTTAAAGATCTATCTCCCTATTCAAAAATGTAACTGTCCCTTTCACCTCCTCTTTTGATTTCCTTCTGTTCCTCATTTTGATATTCACTTTGTAACAAAAAGACAGATATCAGCCTTTTAAAGAAAGATCTTGACATCATGAGTCAAAGATGTTCAAGAATGAAACACATTCATCTGTTAGAAAGATGCTAATTTGCACTCAATTTATTGCAGAGAGAGAGAAAAGACAAATATCTATTTCATACGAACTTTAAAATTTGGCATGTAATTCTGAATATTTACCTCAGGGTAAAGGCTATACTTATTTGAACTACAGGAAAAATCAACTTTCCAGCTGATAACAATAGAATTTCCAGGTACTGTGGTACCAAAAAGTAACCCTGCTCTTAAATAGAAAAAAAAAATACTCCCTGGAAAAGAACATGAGGACTTATTTTTATGTAGCTGCTGGTGGATGGTTTCCACTTGAGAAGGAAATTTTGCTAATTACAGCTAAATATAGCAACCTAACTGACAAAATTTTGCTTTCCATGATCTCCTCACAGATCATAATTTTCTCTGAATGCCTTTGGCATTTGACATATTACTTGCCATGTGGAATCCTGATTCATACTTTTATCCCATTACTTGTATTTCAATAGTCCCACAAAACAGCAAACAGATTAGAGCAGAACTTTTCCCTTTCTTAAAAAAAAAAGTGAGTTATCCTCTGGAGAAATATCAGTTTTATTGAAATAAAACTTTCATCAAAAAAGAAGCTCACCTGTGTGAGCAGCAGGAGTAATTTTCTCCACGTGTTATCACAGTGTTAACCTGTGACATTTTGGTTCAGTTTCCCAAGGGTGAGATTTATCATTTGCCTGGGTCTTCTGGAACTCTGCCCAGTCCCAGATGACAACCAAGCAGTTTCACAGAAACTTTTCTCACCAGTTCACTACCATATTTTTTACAGCTCCTTCCTAAACTGTTCCTCAAATCACCATTTCCAATGGTAATTTGAGAAATTTGGAAGTTGTTCCTAGAAGAACCAGCCAAGACTTTCATGTTTCTGATTATCCCTCATTTCTGCTTCATGAAATATTGAAAGACACAGGCCTTGCCCAAAGCGATCATCAGCTCGGGCTCCCATGCTCAAAGAGTGAGCGCTGTTCATGTGGGCAGCTGTTGAGGCAAAACACTCCTTTTAGTTCTCCTAACATCAAATATTTTCCCCCAAGAAAAACTCACCTAGGTAGTAGTTTTTCATCTTAATATACAATAAGCATAAAAATTAAAATGACAAAATGTATAGGCTTTTCCATTTTCTAGATGCTATCAAATTTAAAGCCCAGATTTGAGACACTAAATAAGCAAATACTGAAAGTCAGTTCAAACCTTAGTCTTCACTCAAACACACATTTCTGCAGCAACAACAAACGGAATTCTGTCCAAAGTCATTTAGAATTCATTTTTTGTTAAACAAGATAAAAGAAGGTAAGCATTATTCCATTTTCTGGTGTGGTACAGTAAGACAAGAAGGAGAAATCAAATAACTTGATAAGGCTGAGGAAAGATGAACTCGAATGGTTTTACCAAAGCTAAAATGAAAATGTATAGTAAATTGGGCATTAAGCCTACTGCTTTAACAAACGATTTACTGACCTAAACATTAATGCTATCCACTCTTTATACATGAGTAACTTACTGAAAGTATTTGTTAGCCAAAGTTCAAGCTGCTTTAGTTGAATAAGAACTTGTGTTTGATACACTTCTCTTTCTGATTCAGTGAGCACAAATTACTGTGCATACATTTGCTATTATTTATTTTGAAATTGCCTTCTGTGTGTTTTCTGTCATATTTGCAGAAAATACATGTTTTTATAGCTTAACAGAAATTTCTACCAGTGTATTTAGATGCTAGAATAGCCATAGAAAATGAATGAAAGGAGGTGAGAATACAGCATAAGCAAATTCATTTAAATCTTGGAACATTTCCTCTCCATTTGAATGAAACTTAATTTGAATGAAATCTTGATTAAAATATTTCAATTTAAAATTAAATGCATTTGCTTCAGCATACTAGTAGCAAGAAAGAATATCATTTTTTTTTGCAGGTTACATTTTCTCATATACATGCTTTGCTGCAAATGTGCTTGATCTATTCACATAGCTCTGGGTGAACAGTGAAGCAGCAGCCTGATCTCCAAGTGCTAAAAATAGAAACTCCAAACACATGTATACTAAAACACAACGAAGTCTATATGAGAATAATGTATGCAAGCTGCTAGTTAAAATCTGTCTTTTGCACATGGCTTAATTTATATTCTGAATGCAGGTTATATGTCTCTTGGAAATTTGCCCAGAATTTCATGGGTGCACATGGTAAAAAGCATGGCAATTGACTAGTTAAATATAAATTTTTAATTGAATTCAAGTTGCAAAAATGTATGAGTGATTGCCTGGGTCTAGCTCTCAGGTGTAATTAGGGGTAAGATCCAGTGGGTGAATTATTCTGTATGGTGAAGAGAAGACCTTTAGGCTTTGCAAACTGAAATTTCTATATACCCTATTTTTTTTTTAAGGATGAGAAAGATTAGAATTCACAAGAAAACAAAATCCAAAGTTTAGGCTTAAGGAAATCAGCCATTAAGAATGGTTATTTGGAATGTGGTATTTGACATCTTACTAAATATGGTATTGTGAAATGAGGAAAGGCAAGATAATCCTCGTTCCTAATAAAGTAGATATATAAAAGCCTTGGCTTGATGCTTTACAGTCATCCCTTCATTTATGTCTCATGGTTTTGTATGGCCTAATTGGCCCTAAGAATTTAATTTCTTTACTTCATAAATTAACAAACCCTAACATGGAATTCAGAGGGGTTTTGTATTTATTATATACCTGCCAATGAATTTAAGCAATAGTTTAAACAGGATGATTTTATGGGAACTAATTTAGCCTAATACACTTCTATGGCTCTTCATAATGGATTAATGGGAATGCTATCCAGAAGAGCCTGCTTAAGAGATTTGCCAAATGGGAAGTTTTAATTTAAAGTGTGTGGGTGTTAATTGTGTCTAATTGCTTAAATCCCCCATCACGTGCCACTTCATAACCTTATGACTGCTTGCTACTTTCCAGCGTGACTTGTGATAGCATCAAAGTGACTTACTGTAAAGAGGGTAAAAGACAGCAATTATTCAGTAGGACAGAACTGTTTGATGCCAAACAAAACTTCCAAGTTAAGAAGGAAGATTTGCAGAAAGAGGAAAAAACAATAAGCAAACAAACAAGCAAAAAACCCCTCAGAGAACAACTGAAATCTCAGGAGAAATTTAAGTAGTCAGAATACCATCCTAGCCTGAACTTATCCAGCACACCAAGAACTAGAGCTAAACTCTCGTAATGTGGCATGCCAAATTAACTGCAAGTAGATAGAACCTTTTAGCTGAAAGACTAGGTATATAAGACAATGCTTTATCTTTTCAGTAGCTGCAGTTTATATTGGTAAGGTTCTAAAAAGCTGTTAAAATCACTTTCCAGCACTATCCAACAATTGACCTTATGTTTATAACTTCATAAATTAGTATCTCTAGTAAGAAATAATCTATTAAATCAATTATATTGAATTTGTTTTGCACATATTGGTTGCAAATAGAGAAGATTCTGTTAAACTAATATCTACAGGGACAAAACTATAATTATTTTTTCATTTAGACATATTTTCTAAGTTGTGCATGTAAGAAGAAAATACTGAGACATTACTGGTGCTATTTAAGACTTGAGTCAATTAGAGATCACTTTGGTAATGTTTAGGAGATAAAACAATGCAAGAAGAGTACAAACAAGAATCCAAGACAATGCCAGGCATATATAGCACCAGCTACTGTATATGACAAAGGGATCAGACACTTTCCCATTCAGCTTCATACTATATGGTGAGCTCTCCCAAACTCTGTTATGGCATTAGTTATTTTTCCTTTTGAAAACACTCACCAGTCCCATCCCACTTGCACCCAATGTATTCACATCTCCATTACAGCTTGTAGTTGAACAGGCTTATCAATGTACAATTTTTGAAGACTTTGAAAGTGTGAACTGGCTGCTAGAAAGAGATGGGTGTTGTGCCAAGAGCCCCAGGCATCAGCTCAGAAAGTGCAAACCGCTTCAGTGATCTCACTCCTCGTCCCAGATGCTGTTGTTTCTATGTTACTATGTACAGCTGCCCTCTGGGCAACCTCAAGGCTAACAGAGCTGTCCATCTACCTGCTTGCTTGTTGAATCTCAAAGGGTAGCTCTGGGGAAATGCTGCTGGTATTCCTGCAGGGTAATGGGAATTTGGGACTGGGACGTACACAATTCATAGGTACTAGCATTCATGTGTAGCCTCCAGGTACACCTATTCTGTTTGCCATTTCAGTGACATCAGGTAAGGGAAAGGGAAAACAAAACAAAACAAAACAAAAAACACAGTCTAGATACTATTCCTTGAAAGTGCCCTCAGGTCCTTCCTAGGAGGACTCTCATAGTTGCTGCCTTCAGGGCAAAAGGGGATTTCCAGCAGCCTGAACTTCGGCCACCTACAAAAGATTAAAGGATGCCAAATGCATATAACACCCTCTCATTCAGAGCAAGTCTAAAGTTTTCACATTAGGTACAGTAAAAGGGGTATCCAGCTTCCGAAGTAGTGAAATGCTTCACTATTATTTAAAAGATATGATCACATGATCAAAAGATTATATTGTTCTCAATCCACTGACCACGCATATATGATTGGCCTCATAAGCTGCATAGTAAATACATTAACTTAAATGTTTAAGAACTACTGAAACACTATGAGGTTAGCCTAAGCTAATACATCCTACCTGTATCCTAATACAAGCAGGATAAGACAGGAGCATGCAAATGGCTGACTACTGCAGTGCCTGTGACTCATTAAAATGCTTGCTTTGACTTATTTGGTTGCAAATGAAGATATCAGAGAAATCGGCGCATTTGCTGCAGCTGGGTGTTCAGCTTTGCTTTTTCCTCACTGTAGCCTGAAGCGATTTGCTTGTAGTTGATTTTCCCCATCTCTCACTTTATCTTTCCTCACAAGAGGAAAGCGAGCGGATTATGGTACATTGTTTCCTCTAGAAAGCAGACAGGAGTCAGGGATGTACCCAAGTTTGAAACAATAAAACAGAGGGAGCTGGAAATGCAGTCTAAAATGCAGTTATTGAAATGCAGTTAAACTGCTTAAGGCAGCAGGTAATTTGAAAAGGTAAATCATGAAGTTAATTACCGTGTTCACTCCCTTCTTTCCTAGCCTGTCCTACTTATTCCTCATCATAAACAGCATAATCGAAGACTGATCTGAACCCAGACAAGGCAAAATTTCAAGAGATAATCTTCAAGCTCACCTTTTGGAAAGCAACACCAAAAAATCCAGGGCTCAAAAGCAGTAACTCATAACACTGTAGAGTAAGAAGAAAATTGCTTTTAATGAAAGGTGATTTTGAGCACACCTTTCCACCAGTGAGAGAATTCTGTGGTGAACTTTGCAGTAAGAGACTATAACAGGTTGTCTCATTAGATTTTTTCTGAGAGTTCATCACTTCTGGAAGCTATATTCTCCCATTTTAATTCATGTTTGATTAAAAACCTCATTGCATCATTCAAATTTTTTTTCGAGGTATACATCACAGAGGATCAAAGAATCAAGACACAGAATTTTAGAAAACGTTCCTGGACCACAGAAGCCTGCCTCAAAGTGTTGTTCCTTGAAAAAGAGTATGAGAGAATACAGTCACATTTCAATAATTTTAAAATATAGTGATGCCAGAAAATGCACCCCCAGAAGTTCTAACATCTTTAACTAGAAATTCGTTAAATCAATTATATTGCTTTTAGTGAGTCTTAAAAAAACTGGAGAATTCCAAAAGATTAGAGAAAGCTTTTCCAGTGTTCAGAAAAGTACTTGAAACAACATGAATCAAAGAACAGAGATAGCCTGATGTCAAGCCCAAGGAATTTCATGGTATGATTAATTTGGAAATCTATCAAAAAGAATTTAGAGACTAAAAATGCCATGTGCTGTGCCAGCTCTGGAAGGTTTAAATATCACATCTGTTGTTCATTTTCTGAACAATATAGGTCTGGTTAATAAATGCTATTATGGTAATATAGCATATTTGAGAATCACTAGAGTCTCTGACCTAGCACGACAGAACACCTGATTTAAAGCTTGCACTATATGAAATTAAGAAGATATAAAAAATATATAAGATAAAAATAAAAAATATATTAAATGTCTTATTGAAGGATCTAAAATAGTAGGTCTTACAAGGGATATATACATAAATACTTCCAGTTAAGTACCCTCTGCTATGTTCAATATACCTTTTACTGGATAGTCTTGACAATGATACTGAAATTACAACAGTCAAATATATAGATGGTCAAATGGATTGCAGGTTTAATAAATAATGAAGTGCTCTACTGCTACAAAAATAAAAGCTCTTCCATTCCTATAAAAATGTACCCTGTTAGGTTGTACCTGGAAACAAATAATGAAGTCTATATTTACATAACTGGAAAAAGGAAGACTTTCTAGTCTTCCTTTACTCGACCTGTCCCTTGGTCGAGGACACAAGGTTAGATTGGGTTAGGCATTTAGGCAAACTGACATCCATAATCCGTGGCCCCTGATAGGATGCACCCAGAAGTGCTGAGGAGGCTGGCAGACTTCATTTCTAGGCCAATCTCCATCATCTCTGAAAGGTCATGGAGAACAGCAGAAGTGCCTGAGAACTGGAAGAAAGCAAATATCACCCCAGTCTTCAAAAAAAGGGCAAGAAAGAGGAGTCAGGGAACTACAGATCAGTTAGTTTCACTTTCATCCCTGGAAAGGTGAAGAAACCCTGGATCACCCAAAAGGTGATGGCACCCTAGATGCCATCTCTAAGCATGTAAAGGAAAAGAAGGTGATCGGGGTAGTCAGCATCTAATAAAGGGGAAATCATGCTTAACCAATCTAACAGCCTTCTATGGTGGGATAACTAACTGGGTAGATGAAGGAAGGGCAGTGGATGTTGTCTACCTTGACTTTAGCAAGGCTTTTGTCTCCCATAACATCCTCCTAGGCAAGTTCAGGAATGCTGGCCTGGATGAGCGGACAGTGAAGTAGATTGAGAGCTGGCTGAAAGGCAGAGCTCAGAGGGTCGTCATCAGTGCTGTCAAGTCTAGTTGGAGGCCTGTAGCTAACGGTGTCTCCCGGAGTCAGTACTGGGTCCAGTCTTATTCAACTTATTCATAGCATCTCTCTTATGAGGAAAGACTGAGAGAGCTGAGACTGCTTAGCCTGAAGAGGAAAGAATGAGAGGGGATCTTGTCAGTGTGTATAAGTGTCTGAAGGGAGAGTATGGGGCCATACTGTTCTCAGTGGTGCCCAGTGACAGGACAAGAGGCAACGGGCACAAACTGAAACACAGGCATTTCCATCTGAAATCCATGAGGAGAAACTTCTTTTCTGTGAGGGAGACAGAGCACTGGAACAGGTTGCCCAGAGAGCTGTGGCATCTCCTTCTCTGGTGATATTCAAAACCTGCCTGGACATGATCCTGTGCAACGTGTTCTAGGTGACCCTGCTTGAGCAGGGAGGTTGGACTAGATGATCTCCAGAGGTCCCTTCCAATCTCAACCATTCTGTGATTCTGTGATTTTGTCTTGAAAAGGAGTGAGTGAAAGAAAGATTTAGGGATTGTTCTAAATGGTTGTCTCATTATGTAATCTTGGTGCTATACTTGGCTAAAATGGCTACAGAAATCCTACAAAAATGAAATTATCTTATTCTACATAATGTGTCAGTAAATCTTTTGGTGGAATAACATATACTCTTATAGTATCCATTCCTCAAAGAGCATTAGAAATAATTCAAACAAGGTATAAAATAATGCAGAGAGGTGCAAGTAAGACTTCAAAGATCACAAAGAAGCTAATATATCAATTTATGAAATAGAAAATTGAAAAATTGACTAGGCTACTGGCTATGGGCACTTAAACATGGAGGGAAAGAAAGAGTGAAAGAGGAATGCTTCTTATTACTGAGAAAGGAATAAAAAGAGTCAGCAATTGGAAATGATTTTAGAAAATTCAGTCTTGAAACAAGACAAAATTTCCTAAAGTTGAAGATGATTAACATTGACATAGTTTGTTAGCAAAGACTGTAGCTTCTCCATTTCTTAGAGCCCCTGGGGCAAAATGCATATATATATTTTTAACAGATCCTCTAACTCAGGTTTGGGAGGAATTCTTCAGTCCACTGGTGATTAGAGAAGCAAAAGTATAGGTGCAGAGCTCTTTTTACCTCTTACAGGTTGTACATATGACTGCTCATTCTTCCTCTTCTTCCTTTGCCTCAGTTTATTCTTGTCCTTAGTGAACTCTGCAAGTGCTTATAGCACTTCTATTACCATACTTAAGGAAAATGGCTTTAATCAAATCTCTTGCTTTATATCTTCTCTGATTCCATAATTTGCCTTCAGATTTTATGAGGGGTAGGTTTTAACATCATTGAAGGTGGCCTGACTTAAAATGACTCAGATCTTTGGCTTGTTTAACTGACTCTTTGATGGCCTCACTAATCACAGTCAACTACTTTCACAAGCAATGTCTAGACGACCCAAGAAGAGATCAGTTCCATTTAATTTACTTCTGTGTAATTTTTTTTTGTCATCATCACAACCACTGACAAAGTAATTGCACATCTGGCATCAGCTGGATCAGTTCTGGTCACCTTTCTGCCTTGTTAATTTCTGAGCCCAGGCACTGGTAAATGGTCTTAGGAATTCATGTTACCTTCGGAGCAAACAGTGTTGTTTTCCTGATGTTTTATATGGATGATCCCTCTACTCCCATGTTCAGATTTTAAATCCCATTCATTTTGAATTCAAGGACAAAAAAATTGTTTCTTGCCTTGACTGCATGTGAGTAAAATTCAGAATTATTCAATTAGGGAGTACAGTAAGAGGATGTGGATCACATAAGCAGAATCACATTAATACTTCAGGCATTTGATGCTTCACTTGCAGCTGTCCTGGCACTTTGCTTATAGGCACCACTCCAACATAGTTTCCCTCAAGGTTTGCAAACTACCAGGACTAAATTTCAACCCAAACTACATGCATGGTTGTTATACGCACACACAGTATTAATAAGGTGATTATTTGGTTCTGAAAGAAAAATATACAGTTGGTGAAGTCCTTAAGCTGCTCCTTTGCTTATATTTCATTAATATATAGTGTGACAAGACCAGTATTCAAATATAAACAAATTAATTATGTATGTAAATGAACTTCTAATTTAGTTATCCTGAAATACCACAAGGTTAACAGAATTACACTGAACCTATTACAACCAAAATGAAAGTATGATGTATTTTCATGTTGCTGTTTTGGAGACTTAGCATAAACAATATTCAAATGGTTTTCCAGCTTGATTCATTTTATAGAGAACGTGTTCAAAGTAATACCATAAAATGTGCTTGCACTCTCTCTAGGCTTCATACATCTGCTTTATGGTTTGCTTTAATAACAAATATTTTTATTGTTGAGGCATATAATAAATTTTACAGACCACATCCTACAGCTTGCAAGGTATAAGGAAGAACAGCCTCTATATGAACAGAGAAGATAGCCTGTAAAAGATTACAACACTGGGGCTCATTTGTTTCCAAATATGGCAAGCATCCCCGTGACAATCAATAGATAATTTGCTCCAGAGGCAAGTATTCGTTTATGAACAATGTCCAAGCTTGTATCATAGAACTGATTTCACTCATCCATTGATTCAACATTTTTTGCCCGTGCTAACAAAATTCTATTATTTTTAGTAAGTTTGTATGCATTTTATGGACTAAATTATGTCAAAAGCTGATTTTTATTTTATTTTTTTATTTCAATAGGGACTTTAAATGGAGAGGTAGGTTAGATTAAATCTATGATCCGTGCTCTGTGAATTTAGATATACTAGAGCGTCCCACCCTCTTTCTGGCTGCCCTTCCAGAAACATGCTGAGCTCCTGTAGCTGGCTATTGTGTACCATATCCGCCAGCCCTATGAGGACGCATAGGACAACGAGAATCTTAAAATGGCAGATAGTGGCAAACACCTGGGAAAAAAGAATCCAACTTTTAGGCCTTGAGAGAGAATCTTCTCTGTGCACACAAAGCTGTATTATTAAGAACCTAAAACTATCCTGATCTTCTCTAAGCAGTGGGCCTTTTGGGTTACAGTTATCCAAACCCTAGGAGAAAACCTACTGTTATAGATTTGCTGAAATGATGCCTACCTCATTAGGATTTACATGAAAAAGAGTGGGCTTTCAGCAGGCCCCAACTAAATCACAAAGTCTTTCTCATATTTGAAAATCTACCTTTTTGTTTAGGTACTTAACAGTGGACTTATGTTTAAGACTCAAGCCAAATTTAACTTTAATAAAAAATGAATATTTTTTATTTCTCTTTAACTATATGGATTAAGGAATGCAGTTTGCCTAGCACTTGTTTTTTAATTAAGACACCTGTATGTTTTGGAACTGTTTCTGTGAGCATTAAGGAAATCTTTCAAGTACTTAAGTTATTCAAATTAGAAAAAATACAGAATTTGCTGTAGTGTACAATCTTTTCATTGGCAGACACTGGACTTTGAAATCTAAGAAATGTTTTCTAAGTTTACTTTGCTGTTACACCAGGAAGAAAATAAAATTTGTTCTTGTAATTTGTACACTGTGGTGTAAGTCTCTTTGAATCACTCTTTTCAATACTGAAAATATTGTTTCAATAATTAATTTGGCATCTTGCGTAAGTATTATAGTTGAGTTTACAGCACAGTTGCTATTGTCACTATTATATGTTACAGCTGTCCTTGAAAGTTGGGATGAGTTAATCAACAGAAAGATGCTAGGCTAGCAGACAAGATAATAAAAGGATAGAGCGGTAACAATCATTAGTTTAGAACTAATAAAATCTTTCATGTTTAATTTACTTATAACAGTTTAAGCTGACTGTAAGTAGTCTGTCATTTTTTATCACTGCAAAATACACTTTATTCTCATTATAAGACTTGTTATAAGGCAGTTTCTAGGTGTCCTACCTTGATTCTTTACTTTATTGGATTCAGAAACCATAACCGTCATCGCTATCAGAAGAAAAATAAAATGGATCAAATGTATTCCTGACATGACTGCCTCAGAAAGCACGTTATTAGTAGAGATGATATTGGTCTAAAGTTTCTTAGTGTGCAATAGCTTCAGGTGGTTTTATGACTCTAATGGGACTGTTAATATCTGAGAGCTTTAAAGCTAATCCTTGAGGAACGTGTGACAGATGGATATGGTAAGGTGAGGGTAATGGTGTGAAATATGCCCTTTAATAAATCTTGCACTAAATCTTTCAAGGCTAGTGGATATTACCATTTAGTCAAATTACTTGCTTCATCTTTATTTTTTTCACTTCTACCTGTGATTTTTGGAAACCGGGATCCTCCTTTGTTTCAGTGGCATAAGAAAAAGGCAAAAATTGCTTCATGAAGGGTGAAATAAAGACATCTAAGGTTCTGGAGGAAAAGGGTAGAACCTACCATTAACTAATTACAGAGAATAATACTAGTCCTACTGCTAACAAAATCTTTCTGAGAAAGGAGACTATTGAATTGTAGCATAGATTCACCATGCTCCAACCAGCTAAAAATTTAATAATACATTGCTGCAGTGAAATGAAAACATGAGGAAGGAAGCAAAAGAAATTGCCCGTGGCTTGAGAAAAGTGATGGAAAGTATGAGGAAAACAGAATACAACTTGAAAAGTTTTACAAATGAGGTATTTTCTGTCCCTGAGCTATGAACTTCCAACACTGATTGCTTATGACACTTTAGTGGACATGTGAAGGGTGACAGAAATTATAAAAGAGATCAAAATATTTTTACATATGTACTCAAGAAGTGAATGATGGATCAAGAAAGAAATGGAATGTGGCTAGCTACATGCATGAAACCCTACGTCCCTTCTTTTAAAAGGCTGCAAAGTCAACAATTATCTAGGGTTTGTGCTTTTAATTCAGTCACTACAAGATATTTTGGTAATGTTTGAAGAGAAGCACACTGAGCATATTTGGTATGACTATTGCTACTGTCTAAGAAAACCGAATAATATGAAAACTTATTAATCTTGACTTATTACTCCTGTTGGTGTCATGGGGTTCAAGAATATTCCAGACATCACTAAATTAATTTCATTCTGAATTATCCTGACATATTTATAAAATTCTTTCCGATAGCTTGTAAAATACAACCATGAAAACTGTAGAGTAGTGCAAAGATGTTTTCACTGAGAGTAGCATATCCAATCAATTTTCATTTTGAAAGTTGTTTATTTGAAGATTATTGGGGTTTTCAATATATTTTTTAGAAATTAATCACACAATACTTTGAGAGTAGTTCTTAATCTGTGCTTTTGATCAAGCTCATTGAACAGATTCAGTGTCTGTACTATTTAGCTGAGATGGAGATTTGATGTCACACTTGAATCCCTGGAATCAAAGAATGGAATTCTTATAACCTTTTCTTCAGTACAAACAGGTAATATGCTGTTTCTGTGTGTGCATGCATGGAGGCAAAACTGTGTCTTTTTCATCTGGTCACAGAAACTCAGTGATTTGAAAAGGTCCCGAAAGAAATATCTACAGATGCTCGGATGACAGAATCCTACTATACTCTAATATATTGTCTGGATTAAACAAAGCCTATGACACCAAACACTAGTAATCCCTTGTATAACACCAGGTTACCCCAAAACAGGTCCATGACACGCTGGTTTTGATCAGGGAAGATGGAAGAGTAGGTTAAAGGCTTGCTTTGCTCTTCTCACACGATTGAGTGTAATCGGTAGGGAAAGCTATTCCTCTGAGTAAAATTTAATGATCGTTTCTAAAATAGTATTCAAATTTCTGCATGAGAAATGTGTTTCTCGAAAGAAACCTCAAGTCAATGATGCACATAACAAGATTATTAGGCGAATAGGCCTTTATCATAAACTTTACATGCAAAGATCATAAAGAAGAAAATTGTTTGTTATTTTCAGGCTGACATCTTCAATAAACATTAAAGAGGTAGCGTCACATCAGCTTCAAGCACAATTGGTTACACATGTGGTGTTAAAGTCGCAAAATAATGGAAACTGGAAAAGAATATACATCAGTTCATGAAGTAGAGCTGAACTGTGCAACGTGAAATTGAAATAAGATTGAGGGGGAACAATGATGCACAAAATAGAACAAGAACATTGGCTATTAAATCTTGTGATTATACACAGCAGTAAAGATCTTTTAATAAACAAATGAAATATCCTATTAAATGATGAGTAAGTATTTTAAGATTCTAGAAAAAAGAATCAAAACTAAAATACAACCAATGTTACATCCAAAAACTGTCATAGAGATAATTCCTGTGGCAAAGTCAAACATGAATATATTAATGTTTCCTAGAATTAAAAATTCTTGGGTAAAATTCATCCAATCCCTCATGCATATGTAATTTGAGAGTGATGTCCAATATATGATCAAACATTGTAGTTTTAAGTCTGTCATTTCCTGGCTTTTCAAAACTTGCCTTGGCAACTACAGTAGTGTTAATATAATAAAGTACATGGATTAATTCCTAGATTTTTTTTTTATAAAAATTTTTTTTTATAAAATTAGCAATGACCCTACTGACTCAGACAAAAGCTCTGGCCCCTCTCGTATTCTGTTTCCAGACATAGTTGCGTGCTGGGGCAAAGCACATGGGGTATTACTTCCTAGTTTTTGGCAGCCATTACTTTAAGGTTTGCTTTCAGCTTGCATCTGGACCAAAGTCTTCCAATAAACACTGATGGTCCTAATCTGTCTTACCTCTTTTAAATCTTATTGATTGGATTTAGACATTTTTCTGTATGGAGTTCCACAGCTTAATTGTGAACTAAGTGAAGTAACTCCTTTTGCTCCAATTAATCCTTTTGCTGGATAATTATATAATTAAGTTTGTGTATTCTAAGAAATAGTAAGCAATTCCCTCCTATATTCCTTTCATAATTTTATTATTTTTCTGTCATTTCTCTTTGTCAGTTATCTCTTTTCCAAACTGAAAATGCTTGAAAAAATCCATGTACATACAGGTATGTACCTCTAGAACAGTTCCCCTCTCCTATCATTTCTTCCACCTCCATGAACAGCTCTTCCTGTTTGGATTTGCACTTTCATTTCTTTAGAGACTTTTGATGATAGACCTTATCATAACCCTGTAAATACATGTACGTTACACTGACTGGATCTTCCTCAAACTCTGAGGATGCATTGATAGCAGCAAATGTAATGTGACTACAACTGTTCTTCAGCACTGGAGCTCACTAACAAGGAAGGACCAGCCTGTGTTTCACGTCCTCCAAAATATGGTGTCTGCCTGTTGTGAATGGTCTCTGGATTGTGTTAGCTCCTAAATTGTAAGCAGGATAGTGAGAGCTGGCAGGATTCAACAATTTATTTCTAACAATTTATTGGTATAGAGAATCAAGATCTGTCTGGGAACATTCCCAAAGTAGCCATTGGCTTTTTCCCAGTACTGTATTGACTTGGGATGGCAAAACTACTCTCTGTAGAATCTGTATTGATTCTTCCTCTTTTCCTATCTCATATTTTTTCCTGCCAGTTCCAATCTTTACATTTTGCCTGAAGTTAAATCAGATTTACCAGTTCATTTCCTAGTTCTCTCCTGGACTATTTTTAAAATTGATGTCCTCTCTGATTTTTCCATCCTTCTGGTTTTAGCTGATAGTTAGCAATTTCATATTTGATTTCCTTTACAGTTCTTGGTTGAATATCATCTCTTCGTGGCAATTTGTTATTAATCATGTTATTGATTTATCTTAATAGTCATTTACTGACACTTCAATTTGAGACAGTTCCTTAGACTGTTCCCTCATAAATAAATGGCAACCATTATGGAGAAGCATTAGGTGAACACAAATGCAATGCATTTTTAGCTCTTCTTCTATGGTCATTTCTTCCTTAAGTATTTCAAGTGTTTCAACATCATTTTTGGATCTCCATCAATTCTTTGGCAGGCTTCCTGACTTCAGTGCTTCAGTGTGGTTATATGCTGCTAGTAAGACACTCCTACACAATTTTTTGAACCTGCACTGTTTTTTTTTAAAAAAGTTTATAATAGTCCTTGATCCTCAACTGTTTTTTAACTCTTTTGGCTTTTTAGATAGATCTCTTATAGAAACTCTAAGTCTCTCATATATTTTTTCTATACTACCTACCTGAGAGAATTTAGATATTTTATCTCCTGTTAGCTTCTTTATAACTTTCATTGTAACTATTTCATTAATTTTTGTGTAATTTTCCTTTCTGAAGTTAAGATTATTGTGGTCAAATTTTGTAGATGTTTTTAAAATGTAAAATTGTTTAATACCTTGCAAAGGTGAAATATCTAGGTATTTTGCTGACAGCTGAGCACGTATAACTTAGGTCAGTGGTTCCCTGCTGCCTGAGCTCAGTGGAATGTCACTTAGGCCTTCAGATTTTAGGTTACTGCAGCTGCATCACTGGTATTGCTTCAGTTCACATGGTGCAGATTTGCTGTATCTGGACATTAATTACAAGACATTTTTATGCATCAGACCATCTTGTTCAGTTTGCTCCCCATACATTATGCTAGTATGATAATTTAATGATTTATATTCTTGACATAATACTTGAGATGTGCAGAAAATCTGTGTTTGTTTGTAAGTAGTACTTAAAATATCCTTTTAGAAAAAAGGTACCTATTTAAGGCAATGAAATTGTACTTGTCAGCATATATCTAATTCTTAGAAATCCTCTTTTCTGAAAAGCAGGTTCAAGATGACCAGAAGGCAGAATTTCATGTTATATGTAGTACCATACAACATGTTTGTTCAGGATGGTAATTAGGTTAAAGTTATATACTTTTTCAGCAAATATATGAAGTAGAGGTTTGTTTATCAAACAGTGTTTCTGTCTACAGTTGCATGAAAATAGAGATACAGTTCAATGCTTGTCCTATATATAGTCTCTCTACCTATCTATCTACCCTCAGTAAATATTATTAAGTATTTTGGATGCATGAAACTGAAAAGGTACCCAGAGGTTGCTTAGTTCACTCGCTTGCCCCAAAGCAGAATAACTGTTTTTAATGTTCTCAAGAACATGGTTATCTCATTTTTTTTGCTTAAACTTCAAACGTATTTCAGAGGGTGAGAGGAAAACCCAGGTATACATCAATTGAACAACAGCTTAAGTATGTATGTGCCATATTTAGATGCAGTCATCAGCCCATTGTTTTAGAAAGATTTGTGGTCTTGAACTTCCTACACAGCTCTGCTCATTAGAACTTCAGTTCAAGATACCTGGTGGCATCTGCGTTTACTTAAACTGAACCTACCACGCTATCATGAAAGATGAAACAGAACTCTGTTCTACTGCAAGGGAAGAGAGAAGACCAAGATCATGAAAGCAGCTAGAAGCTTTGCTATATCAATTAATATAAATAATACAATATATTTTTTATGTGTCAGTAATTTTTATAAGTTTTCAGAAGCAACAGTTAAAGATGGGCTTGAAGTTCGTGCAACACTTCTTAAGAAAAAGGCAAACTTACACTAGTAGTATTTCCAGGTTGTTCTTCCAGATTGATTTATTTTTTGTGGCCTCCAAATGGTATTAGGACAAATACTTCTTACTGATGTTTATGAATAGAAAGTGACATTTCAAAATAAAACTTAAGTCTGTAGATTGTTAGATTTCTACATGACTGAAAACTCAACAAAATGCCCTGTAATGAAAGTATTTTTATAGTGTGAGAATGTCAATATGCAGTATGTTAAAGTTCATTATAATGCCAAGCATACTAGGAAATGCATCAATTTATAATGCTTATGGCTGATAATGCCATCAGAATAAGTTCTATTTTATTGCCAGACACACAGCAAGCAGAAGATGACACTTCTAAATAGAATTAAAGTATTTCCATATTTCTCCTTATTAGCTTTCTGCATGGCAGAAACAAATACTTAAAATTATGAATGCTGAATATTACAATTTAATGCAATATCCATGTAAATATTATAATTCACAGTATGTGTTTAATCTAGTACAGTCTGTGCAGTCTGAATATCTGGAGATTTTCTCCTTACCTTGTTTTGTTCATTCATATATATTTCAAATTGCCATCGATTCCAATGTCTTTATTTAAGATGATAGAATGACTACCAACTCTAGTTGTATTTTGAGGACCTAACGATCATCAACTTTAGGATCTAAGGATCTTTAGGATTGAAAAAAAAATGTTCCAACTGACAGCTACTCAGAAAAGCATTAGGTATTTTGACAATATGTTGGAGTACAAGAATTTGTTACAATTGATATGTGAGAAAGGAGACAGGGAACAGCTTCAGCAACAGGAGGAGAGATTTAGATTCTAACAGAAAAAGCCAAGATCACAGGTCAATGCTGTGACAGGTAGAGACATTTTGTTTCTTTCCCAGGGGAGAAAGGAATTCCTTTGTCACCCTTTACTCAAATGAAACCCAGAGCCCATCCAAGGTACCTCTATGTATTTCTTACCACAGAAAAAACAACTTTGAGAGCTTAACAGTTTCCCAAGTGCTGTCATAATGAAGCTGTACTTTCAAAAGAAGTTTCAGTGGTTTTGAAGGGTTTTATTTTTGTACATACAACACAGTTCGAAAACTTGGCCCATGCTTTGAGATTGTATGCAGCAGATCATATTCCCTGTTCTAAAGCTTTGATTCCTGCATGGGTCCTGGCCTCCCCACTCTCAGGGTGCAAGACAACAATGATTTCTTGCAATTGAAGTTACTGAGCTGTGTTACCTAGGTCACAGAAAACTTTAAAAGTGAGAATAACAAGGCTTAAGAACAAGAAAACAGCATTATTTTCAAATAATTCTATAAAGATACAGTCCTCATATAGAACTGTATGAAAAAATATCAACCCAAGTACAAGTTTTGTGTTGAGGTTCCTGACAGTAATTACCTAGTATTGTAAAAATTTAAGTCCTGTCACTTCCTTCAGGACAGTTTAAAAGCTCTCTAGATTCCCACTTCTGTATATGTGCAAAGATATCCTTGCCAGACTGAGTAGGAGCTTTGTTCACATCCACATTTTGTCGCAATTTGAAGTCAGGTTTGGAGATACTTAACTTCTGTTGAGTATCATCTGAGGAGCTGGAGACGTAGAAATCATGCCTGGTGTCAACCTGCCATATACTCCCAGTATCACTTGTTTGGCAAGACAGCTGAAGGAAGTCTGGCAAGAATGATGAAGATACCTACTCTACCTGTAATCTGATTTACCTTCACAGTCCACCTTACTAAAGAACATGAAAAAAGATGTAGTCATGGCCGTAAACTTACCATTGTCATGAAGTGATGTTTTGAGTGCTTTTTTACCTCAGACAGGATATCACACTTCATCCATACATGGGAATTCTCCCTGGATGTTCTAGTACGCATAGGGCAGCTTTGAGTCACAGCATACCAGTAGCAAGCGCCTGGAAGAGAATAAAAGAGAATTTACAAACATAAGGCTCACAACTGCACAGAAGTCCCAGCTTGGTAGCTGAAGGTCCAGGAGGATTTGTCAGCTTGCCATCATAGTGAGACAATTTGATTTGAGCTCTGCAAAGCTAGAGAAATCTGTTCTGCCTCAATGCCGAAGATGGGTTCCTGTGACACTCATTGCATTACAATAACAGAAGACAAGGATCAAGGTGAATATAAACAAATGTTTACTGTGAGGTTTTTTTTTAGAAGGTAAGATGGAAAAGGAAATAAAAAGTTGCTCAAGTGCTACTTATTAATAACAATTCTTAAAATGAAGAAAGTTCCTCTCTGCAAAACAATATCCCACCAGTATATCATTGGGTATAGACTTCTTCAGTATTAGGACCAGAAACATAATTTCCTTTTTTTTTTCCTTCACAAAAGTCATTTTATCATTTTAATGCATGAATTTTCAGTGGGTTTAGAGTGAGAAGAATATGGAAGTTCATAATATTATATTATATTATTGTCATTACTTTTCTCATTCTTTTCCTTTAAATAATGGGTGAGTTCTTCCTGCCAAATGGAGATGGTCCCTGCAGATTCAAAGATCTGGCTTAGTATGTACCTAGTAGATATGGCTCATCCTTAAAGCCCTGCTATGTTTAGGACTGGAACAGATTGCTTTGTGTCTTTGTGCTGCAAAGAGATGTAGGCAAGCTGCCCTGAATGACAGATGACAGGGCATTTATATAATTTTTATAATTATATATATATATATAAAATAATAATTTATATCACTTAAATAAAGTTAGGATGCAAAGGAAAAGGTTGTAAGGTGCATTTGTGTCTCCGAAGGATAAAAGATAGAGGAACTTCCTCTGCAGGTGAAGTTCTCAGATGCTGAAAACCAATTGCAGGAAGTCTCTTCTACAGCTTTCATAGTTATTGATTTGTTAAGAGCAAAGAATTAATGAGGACTAATGAGAATTGGGCGTCTAGCTCCTCGGATGTCCTCTGGGTCTAGAACAGGTAGGTGTTTCCTACTTTCCAGGCCAGACTAGAGGCACTGAATTGCCTGGGGCAAATAACAGCTAACTAAGGGGTTCTGGAGCCTGTAGGAGAACTGCTGGTCCACTCTTTGCCTGTGAACTTAGTTAAAGGTTGCTGGGCAACACATCTGGTGTGAATCCTAGGTTAGGGCTGGCACATAATGCCATGTCTTATGTCAGTGTTCCATCCTCACAAGTCTCACCAGAAGTGAATTATTGCTGCACATGGCTTGCAGGTAGGAAACACATATTTTGCTTTGGGCAGAGTGGACTCCTGTGCACGCAACAACTATCCTTCAGTGTATGTTTTGGCTAGGGCTGACATTGCAAGGCTATTAGCACTGCCTAGGATCCTGTTTTTCTAGCTGAGCAAGGCAATGTTATTTAATTCATCTGCTCAGCGCAAAGACAATTATTTCCTTCTCTCCCCTTCTGTCCTTCATGGCTGTGAAAGAGGATTCTGTTTCTGTAAACCCTAGCTTTGCCCATTGCCACCTGCCCTGCTCCCACAGGGACCCCATCTTTCTCTATGTCTTTCTTTGATATCAGGGAATTCCAGTACATTTAGCCACTTGCTGCTGCCTCAAGGACACAGGAAAAAATCTCACAAAGAGAGGGTGAGGAAGAGGAGGGATTGGTTCAGAACGAGCTGGATGATCCACTCAGCAGACCCATGGCCCCCATTCTTCAATATCTTTGGCAGGACACATCAGTAGCTGTGCAGTTTTGCAATTTCAATTTAGCAACAGTCACGGTTTAAAGCATTATCAGCCATGTCTGGTGAACACATGTATGCTGGCAAGATTCAACCATCACACTGCTTCAACTGTGCACCTTTTCTAGCAAACAGCTCTATAAAACAAAATTATTTCTGTAAACTGGAGAAATATCTGCTGACTTGAAGTTACCTGCTCAGAGGAAAGCCATGATGACCATTCTGAGAACTGTGTTCAACAGTTGTTAGACTCAAAATTTTGATTTTGTTAGACCTTTACAGTATATGGTATAATTTCTTCAGGATAAAACTGTACGGTTGCACAAAGCTAAACTAAAGCTAAAGACAAGCTAGACACTAGCCACCTAACTATTGCACAATTTTCTGTTTAATCTAAAAGGAAGGTAAAAAGATAAAAGGTAAAATAATGCCAGACAAGTCCAGACAAGGCCTGACAAGTCTTTAGGTCTTATATTGCTAAGCTAGTACAAGGTTGTGGCTCATTAATAGCGATGGCAACACCACATTTACTGTGCTCCAGGGCTACAGAGCTACACAGTTTTGAGCCTTTTTCTTTTAAGGGAACAAATTTCTCTCTCACAAAGTATTGGAATGAACAGCAAATACTATTAGCCTTTAATTCTAGTTTCTTAGGGATGTCATCCATTCAATTTAACCTAAGCTATGCGAAGCATTACACACAACTTCCCTCCCATAACTCATATCAAAATAATGTAAGTCATAGTAGTTGCTTTTAAGAGAAATTATTTTAATTGGGCTAGATTAGAGACTATATTCTTTTCTGTTTAAAGATATTCACTTTTTTCCCTGATGAAAGTTAAAAAACAGGGTTGTGAGGCTTAATCGGTTAATATTTTTGCAATACATAAGTTGTTTTCATGCCACTCACAGGCTCAGATCAAGACTGTGACTGTTTATAATACCTTAACCATCAAGCTGCTTTTTTTCTTTTGAGGAAGTGTGCTAGTTTAAAATAGATTCTCCGCTGAGGTAATTCAGAAGGTATATTAATGCTAAAGAATTCCTTGTTGAGCTCAATTCTGCTTAGCTAGAGGATTGACTTCCCATTGTTCTGAATCTTCTGAGCAAGTTTAGAGGATGACGGTGGAAATACTAGTAGAAAGATTACACTAAAACTTCCCATGATCACTAGCACAGGTCAATTACTAGCACAGAGCTAGAGACTTCCTCAAAATCCTCAGTATACAGACCCAGATAATAATCATGTATTAGAAACTGTGTGCACAACCCTGATTTCATACTTCAAAACGGGCTGACAGGGGCAGTGATGATTCCATGTGGGAAGTCAAGTCACAGGTTACTTAGTTTGGATTAATAACATGTAGTTTATGCATCCAGAGACCTTGAATAAACAATCATCTCTACATTTACAGGGAGTGCTGAAAGCTTCTCTCTAGTATAAGATAAAACTAGAGCACTTAATATAACCCTTACTACAATATGAAATATCTGGTATATTAGGGTATGTCTGTAGTGCCAGTAAGAAACACAAGCCAATGTCAGTATCAACTCTACTTATCATGGTTATTTTATTAGCAGACATTGATATTTTCTCCTACAGCAGGTTGAAACTTAAGAAAGAGGAAACCTTGCTACAAATGCATGATATCTCAAAGTTGTGTCAGGTGAAGTTTGTTTAAATGTAAAACGCTGAAGTATTTTTATGTACTCTAGTTTCACAGAAACCACAAGAAGATATAAAACAACAGCAGAAGCTAAATGTTGAGTTATAGTCTTAGAAAATCATGATTACTTATCCTTCTCCCCCAAGAAGAACCCTGATTTTTATATTAATTTATGGATAGTTTTCACACTTCACAAGGCTAAATAAAATAAAAGCCATACCTGCAGTCAATTCTAACTAAATCAGCCCTTAAAATTTTGTTTTACAATGCTGTTGAAGTGATTGTTATTAATTACATCCTTCAGAAAAGCAATCTACATGTGGAATAGATGGCTTTTCTGAAAGCCTCCTACTGGGCTCCGGGCTTTTCTGATTGAGCTACAACTAGTATATCACACATTGCTTTGAAAGAAGCAGAGACTCCTGAGTTCACTACTGCAGCTAATCAAGTCAGATTGTTTGTGGGGAGAGCCAGTGGTACCTTTACTTACTGCAGCTCATTGACATGACATTGTCATCAGCTCAAGTCCCGACAGCAGGTGTCCTCACGACAGACAGTCCTCTCTTTCATAGCCAGGCTCAAATCAGGTTGTCCTACTGCCTATGTGAAACATCTGGCCTTCCTGGAATTCCAAGTACCCAGAGTACATCTCCTATTTTTGTGCTACAAAACTATCTTGTCCTTTCCATTTCCACTTCCACATAGTTATTCTGAGACTGATAAGCATCTCAAAAAAAGAAAAAAAAAGAAAAAAGGTGTCATGAATGGACTATATGTCATTTAAATGGGAGCCATAACAAAATGCCATGAAGAGAGCGGATGAAATCATATTTGTTTGCAATAATTTAAGAAACAATAACACTGTAAATCTTTAGAAGATTAAAATGTTCTAGCACTTCTTTAAAGTATGCAAATATCCTTTTAGAGATTCTTCATTACTGTCTATTGCCAAAAATATAGTTACCAGCATACAAAGGCACAATACTGCACTCAGACTATAGTACTGCATTAGTATCCATATTGTCTGCCCCAAACAGTCGTTGGATGTTGAGTATCTGTAGAAACCTGAGGGATGAGTTTCTAGGTGACACTTAAGGTCCTGCTTCTGCAGTGAACTTTGTTCAATACTGTAATCAAGACGGGGTGGGTCTACAGATGTGTCATATGCTGGCAGGTGGATCTTAAATAGCCCTGGTAATCAGGTCTACGTTACTAGTTACTCATTACCAGATTATATTTTAAACGGAGTTTTCAAAACTACAGAAGTTATAGTAGCAGAACCAGAACTATGAGTAAGACAAGCTCCTGTTTTAGCACTGTTTTATACTTCACATGTCTTAGCCATGCATATTTTAGATATCTTTTTGGAGACAAGCTACAGATGTCTGTTCTGAGACCAGTGGCACTAACATTGTGTTTCAGGAACCTAATTTTCTTTTCTTCCACATCTTTTGGGAACCTTTCCTTCTTGTCAACCTTTCTCCAAGTGGTCTTAAAGAAAGCAAATTGAGTAAAAAACAATGTAAATTGTATGTCAGGAATTATTAGAAAAGAAATGAAGTGCAAAACATAGAAAATGACTGTGTCATTGAATAAATTTCTGGTTTACCTGCTACTTAAATACAGTGTATAGTTCTGGTTCCGTGTATTAAGGAGGATATAACAGCAGGTTCAAAGGAAAGCTTCAAGAAGGTCATCACAGGTGATCACAAGGGTGGACCTTCTTTCTGCAGTAAAATTGCCTTTCTGCAAGTAATGATTTTCTACAACATACAGTTATGATTTGAAACTCCTTGCCACTCAGTTTGGAAAGCTGAAACTTTAAACAAGTTTAAGGGAAGACTGCCTATGTTCAAGGAATAAAACTCTAATGGAGTGACACAGAAATAATATATGACTCAACCCAACACAGCAGGTCTTGCATGCAGCCTCTTCATCTACTGTCATCATTGTGTTTGCACTGCAGCTTTTCAAAACAGATGTTTGCAGCTTAGTCGCTGCTGGTAGAAGATTGATAAGGTCCTTTTCTCTGGGCTGCTGCAATGGGGGACTGATTATTGCATTACAGTAAGGTTATCTTAACCTAGGATTGCTTCTTAGGAAGTTCACAATTCCCCTACAAACACAGACTTTGGCACTCATTCCTTCAATTTTATTGGTAGTTACGTGCTTCAATTGCAAGAATCTGTCTAGGAGGAAAACAAAATAAGTCAGTCAAAACATGCTAGATTATACTGATCAGGACATGAACAATGTTTTCACTTCAGCAGAGTGGGGTCTTGGATTCATAGTCCTATTTAGCCCATTCCAATTCTAGAGTGTGATTTCACTGAGCTCTCAGTATTACGTAAAATTGATCATTCCATCCAACACTGAATGGGTAATTTCTCTAATCACATATTTTAGTAGAAAAACATACACTAGCTCATGAATATGCCAGCTTAATGATGAAGTTTTTTTTTTTTTTGAATAAAATAGGCTTTTTGTAAAATGAGGAGTGATAATATATGTCTTTTCAATGTCAATGTCTTATTCCATCCTGTCAAAATAATGCAGCTAAATAAGAATAGAAATGCAAATTCTGTAACCTACTGGACAGTGCTTATTTTACAATGCATGTAGAGGTGGAAGGGAAATGGAACTTGGGGTAGCATTAGATGAAAATATCAGAGATCACTGGTCAAAAGTCACTAACAAAATCAATTTATGAGAAAAACTGATTTTACAATGTCTCCCCAGTACACAGAGGCAGGAAGTACACCATATAGGAAAATGGTGAGGGAGTGATACACCTCTTAAAGGTCCTGTTCTTAAAGAAGACAACAGACTCCCTTCAGGAGAGAAATCAAAAATTGGACGTATGGTGTAGCCTTAGTATGCTAAGTTATATACTTGTATACTTGTACAGGTACATGTTATACATATGACTGTGAAACAGAGATTTTCACAAACAGAAATATGAGCCAGGTTTCCAGAGAGTAGTTCTGCTTCAAGAGTCAAAGACATGCTATTGCTTGCAATTTCCCTTCAAAGCTATTATCAGAAGACAACAGCACAATATTAAACTGAATTCTTAAACTAAAAAGTTACTCAGCCCTGACAAAGAAGTGGTCAGACAACACATAACTGCATCAGCTAGTGATCCTGCCATGATTCTCACCTTTGAAGAGACATTTAAAATATCTGCGTACGTTTTTATAATGGCAATAAAGTTCAGTTTTGATAGAAAATGAAACTTTTAGAATAGTAGCTGCTTTCAGCATAGGTATTGTTACATGAAATACAATCAGTTTTGTAAGTTTGAGAGACATTGTCAATAGATTTGAAAAATGGTACCTTTGCAATTTCCAGATGTTTTTCCTGTCTAGCTACTGGATCAGTATCAGTAAGTCTACATTCCTCCAATGGCAACAAGGAATTTAAGTTGGAAAATGCCATATATATCATATAAAGAATTTTTCAAAATATATATTTCAGTAAAGGTCTTTTCTTTGCAGGCTAACTGGGGGAGTAATATACATGATTTGGGTTGTGTTCTTGACTGAGACTAGATGATGGCTGTGACTTAAGTTAAATGAGCCAAGGGCTTCACCTGAGCTTATCTTTGCAATGGCATGGTCCTTGCTATTAACAGAAAGGAATAGTGAGATCTCTTGTATATTTTTGCTTTCTAAAACTATCTATTACATCACTTTGTAGCATGGATTCATTTTACAATTGTAACAAAAAGTAAGGCATATGCACACAGTTATAATATCAGAAAATGATTAAACAGTGGTTATCTTCATATTCAAATGCTTCCTCATTTTGACTTTATTGCATGTAAGGTTTACAGAACCTGTCTTCCTATATTCCCTCTATCAATAATAATGAGTGTGTTTTTTAAATAACTTGACAGCTCAGATGTAGCCCTTGATCAGACCAAAGCAGAATGAGAACACTGTAATTTCAAGAGCTGTCTGTTTAAGCAAGATTCCAGCTACTTGATAATGAATGCAGTTCATTCGTATTAAAATCAAATGTAATTTTATCACTGCTGATATTACTTGCAAAATTCTCATCAAACTAATGTCAAATATTTTTGAAAGGCATTCTAGTTTCAAAAGAGGCTACTTTTAAGATTCTGTTACCACAGTTTTTCCCTTCATTTATCCCAGATTTTTATTTTCCTTTGCTCAAACTGATGCTTCTTTTTTCCTTAGTTTCCATCCTGCAAAGGGATGCTTTCTTGGAGATTTTTACAAGTATCTATGGGAGCTGCAGGAGAGAGAAGAAAGGTTTGTGGGGAACTTGAAAAGAAAACAAGAATATTTTTATTTCAGGTTGACTTGAGCTGATTGATTTATTTTTAGTTTTATTTTTGTTTCTATGCAAGTTAGAATAAATGGATGCTGAATGTTATTTTATTTTACCTGAAGTTCTTATTTTATTTTTTGTATAGTTATTTTGTGTACAAATAGACTGTGCATGTAAGTAACAGCTTTTATGAGCAATGAGCAAAATTTGAGAATACACAATGCCACTAAACACTCTCAGTTCCAGTTCTGTCTGCAATGCTTCATTATTCTTTGTGTACAATTATTATTGTGTATTTATATTAACATTTGATGAATTATAAGTGCAAATCTGTTCTTTTTCCTCTTAAATTTGGAGCCATAAAGAGCAAAATAGGAAATTTCTGCCTTTAATGTTTTCAAAGTTTTTTTTTTGTTGTTGTTTTTGTTTTTGTTTTTTGTTTGTTTTTGCCTGCAAGAGTTAAAGCAGATTTCCTTTCTAAGATAACTAGGGTGATCTTTTGTTTTCAATTCAGAATTTCTAGGCCTTATTTCAGCTATCTTTGTTTCTAACAATCATGTGTATATGACAAGAACCAGTGCAGTAAATAGTTTTTTATCCAAACTCATTAGCAGATTTTTTTCCAGACAGCTACAGCCTGGAAAGCAAATTTAATTTTTTTTACAAGACCATCTAAGAGGAGAAGATTAGGCAGTTAACCCATTCTTCCCAGGGTGTTGTCACCCTTTCTCTTTAACCCACATAAATTTTTAGTTTACTCCATTGTTAATACTCTCTGAAACAGGGACACAGATGTGACTGCTGAGAGCAGCTTAGTTCAGATTCCTTATCCAAACTGCTTCTTATTATAGTTAAACCTCACTTAATAACATGAATATACTTTCCAACCACAGAAGGACATTTATTCATATACCACTCCCTACTATGAGATTTCTAATAACAAACAATGGTTTCTGGTTAAGCTTCAAAGTTCAATTTGACAAAATTATAAGCGGGTTGATACGATTACAGACAGTGGTCATTGAAGTTAATGTGTCCCTAAGAGGTTATGTTTCACTGCCTAGCTGAGCCAGGAGAGGAGACCTTGTATTTGCATCTTCATGTGTGAAGAGAAACAAGTTTGTTTATAAGCAGGTCCGTATTGCTGTGAATCTACAGCGAGCTAAGAAGTATACTGGAGGGGCTGCTGTGGTTCAAACGATGGAGAGTAATGTTCAGTTGAGGGGCAATAGTTTCCTGTAGTCATATGAGGTTTCCTTTGATCTTTTAACATATATATATATTTTTTCATTTCATTCTCTCCAACATTTCTACACTCCAGTTATGCAATAAATACATCAAAGTGATCTTGTTCTGTGAGAATTTTCCTAATCAAAAACTATGGGGCCATTTTCTAATCTAATATTTTCACTCTGAAGATATGATTCCCACACAGGAGTATTCTATTCTATATTATAACATATGAGAAGACACCTATTCCAACAGTCTGAAGAAAATTTTCCTAAGGATAGTTTATGAGACCATATTTGGGGTCCAGAAGAGTGGCTCACTAAATGACAATGAGCAGTGACCCCACGTAGCTATTTACCTGAACATAAATTGAAAGCTAGATTCAGGCACCTTTTTTTTTCGTACAAATATTGTTAAGAACTCAAGTTTGAGACTTTGATTCCCCCTTTCAAAGCTCACTTTCTTTAAGCATGTTCTTTCATACAGACGATTTTCCTCATTTGTTAAATGAACTGATCCCAAAGCTGCGATGTCTTCAGCCTGCTTGGTAACATAACTTAAGATCATTTTGTCTATTTGCAGTAAACAGCCCTGAAATTGCTTTTTCCTGTAATTATATTTATATCTTGGCAAGACTCTAGAAGTAGCCATTTGAAGATTAAAGGTTTCAGCTTCCTGAGAAATTATTGTTGATTTGTCCTTTAATCATGCTCTTTCTACAGAGACTGCAATCTTACAAGCACTTTGGCATAACAAGCTGTGAAAATGGAAGACGTTTCCAAACAATCAGCACATTTGTTTTTCCCTTTTCCAGAGTCAGTATTTCTAAAGTCCATGAGAATCCTTGTGGAATCTGAGAAGTGTTATTAGCCAAAAAACAAACGCCACCCGTGTGAGTGAAGACATGCCATAGTTGTGCCAAAACTGGTGCAGTTTTACTGCTGTAGTGACTAGCTAAGCCTGGCCAGCCTTTATGTTCCCTGTTACAATGGAGCAGAAGGATGTGAGGCATCACAGGGTCACCCACAGGATGAGACAAAATAGTAGATAGAAATATTTGGGAAAAAAATGGCAGAATAACAAGTATAATTGAAAAAAAGCATAGTTTATTATCTATTTTTTGCAGAGATGAAAGAGCTGCTGAGGAAGTGACTACACAGTAATTCTACTTATATTCTTGGCCTGATGAAGAGCTTTCATTTGGTTTGGTTTGAGCTTATCGTTCTTCCTGCTTCTACTGAATATCCCAGCGTACTGCTTACTCACTTGGAAACAGTATTTATATGCCTATTAGCAGCTGTCCAAATAAAGAGCAAGAACAATAATTTAATTAAAACATTGTGTTTTGTCACATTGCCTGCTGATAGCTGCTGTATTGAGGTGGGTGAATAGTTTCCCTATGTTCAACTTGAAAGGACTTGAAAAATTTAGAAGAGCAAAAATCATCAACTCCCACCAAAGCTTGTTAAATTGAATATGATAATTTTTGCGAAAGTCTCATTAACTGAGGGCAAGAATGTTCAAGTTTAGATTATTTCATTTCATAATGCCATGATCCTGTAATAAAAGTCTTAATCTTCAGATAAAACTAATCATAAATTTCAGAAAAAAAGGTTTCATGTTGTCTTAACACTGCACTGAGCTGCATATCTGAAATAAAACCCATGAATGTAGCTTTATGTTTGAGAATTTGTCTGTTAACATCTGATATTGTGCCAGACCTCTGGTTTTGTGCGATCAGCCTTGACAAGGAGGTAATGGGAAGTAATGACTGGAAAGGTTCATTGATATCTATATGAATAATAACAGCCTGGCATTTTTGAATACTAATATGTTTTATTGGAAATATTTTAAAGTATGCTTAAAGAGTTGGGCTTTAAATAAAGATAACAGGTCAGCTTCTTCAGATACAGCCTGAAAATATCTAGGAAAGAACTAACCAGAATTCTCCAGAAATATCAATCTAGACTCAACCACACAAACATGAATGAGAGCTCCAGTTCTCACAGGAGTTCTCACCTGTACAACAGGTGAGTTTTGTACTTGTATGAGATTATGGAAGGCTAATTTCACAGCAATGACCTTAGGACCCAGAACTGAGGAGATTTTCACAAGAGACCTGAAATCAACACAGCCTTAAACCTTCTCAAAACTAATCAAATGATGTACTGAGGCTGCTGCATGAAAACTAGTCAGTGAAGCAAAGAACTGGAAATGACTGAGACATTAACTGCAAACACCCTCACGTGCATCTGTGCTTGCTTTGTTGAAGGCTCCAATTTCCTTGTATCAGTTTCTTGTTTAAGACCTGTATGCTCAGTTTCAGGAAAATGCTTTAAAAACTAAAAATCTATATTTGACATAAATCTAATGTCTCTGAAATTCCACATAGAAAAAGATTTTAATTATCACTGAAATAAATATATACCTCAAAATATATTTCAAAAACAGCTCCAATTTGTCTTAAGGAATTTGAGCTAAGTTCATTTTTATTATCACTCCTTCAGTATTTAGATTTGATCATATTAATAGTATGCAAAATAAGATACAGTGACTGTAGCCTGTTGGCCCAGTAAATGTAGGATGGAAAGCAGACACAGGATCATGATCAAAGGTTGCATTTAAGTATCATTTATGTGCTTTTAGTTGGTTGATTTCATCCAGCATAGACTGTGGCCCTGACAGTAACTGTGATGGCAGTGTCGCTAAGGGAGATGAAACTTCCTAGAATAAGTAGAGAAATGATTTTGCATGGCTCAATAATGATAGAAATAAGCATCATGAGCTGTAGTTTATGAAGTAGAAGTTTCTCTGCTACTTATAATGGACTATCAGATATAAGACAGCATGTGAATGGATTGGACTATTAAAATAATTCTAGTATAGCTTGTGAGAATAAAATTACGGAAACATTTTGTATTTCTAAGAAGTATAAAAATGCCAAAAAAGAAGAAGCAAACTGAGGCCTGGAAAAGAAGTAGCAGCATACTGTAGTGTTACCCACAGACACTCAAATGGATCATTTAACAGTAGCCTTACGTTCTGAGGTCTACCCATTGCTGAAAAGATGTGTCTTGTTAGGACAAGAGCTTCCTGTCTTGCCAATAATGTGTAAACACTTCTTCATTGAACTGGACATGTTTTTAGACTGCAACTTCGTTGAAAAGGACATAATTTCCTCCCTAGTCGCTGATGCTTTAAATCCATACAAATTTCAAAATGTTTCCACATTTCTTCATCGCTACCCAGTTGGAAGTGTAATAACCCATTCTTTGCTTGATGAGTTTCAGAATGGTAATGAAGCAGCACTGGAACACTGAAAATATAAAATGTGCTCAACAGTCAAGTGATTTAAACATTGACAATGTGTCATAATTCGTGGATGATAACTCTACTGCTAAATTTAGGAGACATAACTCAATCCACAAATTAATGGGAAATGAGAATAAATACACTTTCAGTTAATTATCCAGTTCATACACTACATAACATGGAAAAGTAAGCTTTAGGTGAGCCATCATTTAATCTTGCGACATGAGTCAGTAATCATTATTATTCATTTGACAGAAAGTTTTAGAATTATAGGAGATATTTCTTTTTGTCAAATGTGAGTATAGGGAAATGGTCAGGTGTGTCACCATAAGATAGCTTTCTCAACATTCTCCACTGTTAAAACATTATTTAGGTATAGGAATTACTTTAGTTACAGTAAGGAGAATTGTCTAACTGTGGTTTTTGTGGTAAGTATGATGAAGACAGGAACGCTGGAGAGATGGATTTCATATGTTAATGTCGGTTAACTAAACCAACTTAACATATTGAGTTAGGCTGTCCAAAATAGGGAAATAGTAATCATTACTGAAAGATGAAAAAGATGAAGTGTGAACTGTTAACTTAAAAACCGTGTACTCAGAGGTCTAACAGAATGTACACATATACTCTATGAGTCTTGTATTAGGTCTCACAATCTCTCTTCAAATTCTAGTTCTCTAAATTTCTTAAAACCCATAGAATTTATAATGCCTATTTCTACCTTAGGTGTAGCAGAGGAAATAATATTTTTCTTGTGTAAATAGACCTGGATAGACTAGAGAAACCTATTATTTACTGTTTTCAAATATAATCTTCAAATTCAAGTTAATTCTGATTGTATATTAAAAATTTTATTAATCGATTTAAAAACTAGAAAAATACTGCAATATGTAACAAATTATTACTTTGTTAAACAATTTACTGAAGTTTATGACACTAGAATTCTTATTTAAGAATAAGAATAAAATAAAATTGAATACCTGAGAGAGATATATGTGCTCTACTAAGGGACGTATTGTTATCCTAAAAATTTCCATAAGATGAAGTACTCTCTTTTATTATCGGTGTGGTCATTCTTTATTTTCTTCTGAAAAAGACCAGCCAAAGCTCATATTGTTGCTGTGTAAGAATATATTCAGCTTTATGATCAGTGTGCAATGATACAGAACAAAGATATAGATTCACTCTGTATTGAGAATTCTGCTGAGCAGTTGCTAATTTATTCAGAAATAAGGTCTAAATCTTTCGTTCTAGTGGTTATTCCATAGAGGTAGACTTGTATACTAAGAAGCAGCCTTTGGCTTTGCTGGAGCATGATAGTCTCTCTTTGTGGAGTAACTTGCAGAATCAGCAGAATAATATGCTGACAATAAAATAGCTCTTAACCAGCCTTGCAGAATGTGTTAAACTCCATTCTCCAAAATGAGCTGACTGTGTCCGCGAAGGAGTGTATCCCTTGTCAGAATTCCCTGCACTAAGGGATATTTAGAAATGCCCTTCAGATGAGAAATTGTTTACACATTGTTTTTACAACAGCTGTAAACACAAAATCTGTTTACATCTTCTACAAAACAGAAGATACCATTTAGGAAAGATTTTCCATCATCTGAGTAAAGCTACAAAACAAGAACAGGGGGAAATAGTCCATTCCCTTATGTATTCACAGCACTTTGGAAATGTTAGGTGAGATAAGTCTGTTGTACCTCACAGAAGAAAGAGCAGCACATCAGAGGAGCTAAAACAGTCACAAACCAGACAACCCCACAATTTATCTTACTTTTTTTCCCCTTATGAGCCTAGTGCAAGTGAGATGAAATTCTTATGAGAAAAGCTAAAAATGAAAATGAGAGACTGAAGGAGAATGGGTGAGGATTTAGCAGAAGACATTTCTGTCATGATCGAATGTTTTTTGTTTTGTTTTGTTTTGTTTTAAGAGGAAATGCACAAAGAGCCATTGCTTTGCCTCTTCTGAAAAAGTTTCATCAGTGATGTAAACCATAGTTTTTTAAAAATATGTTGATAGGAAATGACTATTCAAATCTAAAAGGATTCTGGTTAACTGCTCATTCTTAAGATGGAGTAATTCCCACATTTTATTGTTTGCATTTATTTAAAAGGTCTGAAAAATCAGTGTGAAATCCTGGCTTCACCAAGTTGAACGGCATTCTTCCACTGATCTCAAATATCATCACATTATATATTCTTACCACGCACAAACCACCTAATAATCAGGTTTAGTTAGCATCACTACAAAATTCTCTCTTCTCCCCAGTCCGGTGAATTCCAGGGGGAATATCTTAAACCTTCCAACTGACCAAGTCTTAAACTGCCTATGGCGCTTTATGACAAACTGCTGTAGCTCGGCTATTTTGAATGTACTAGACAGTATTTTAGGAATAGAGATAGTCTATTAGTACAAATTAAGCAAGGCACTGCAAGTATTTATGTCAGCAATGCAGTTTTATTTAGTGTCTGGAAAAAATATTGGCTTACTCTGATAATGATTACCAGAAGCAAAATATATGTTCTGTTTAATAGTGTGACATTCAATTAACAGAAAAGAGGCAGAAAGACTGAGTCTACACTTGCTTGTTTTATCATCCATGTGGGCACATGCAGCATTTTCCTTGAACCCAGAGAAATACTCTGCTTTTTTCCCATTATTGAAGACACCACTAAAGCTGGAACTGGACCCTGACTTCTTCCCAGGATCAAAAGCAGAGGTCCTCTAAGATGACAGATCAACATAACGAAAGAAGCCACAACTTAGCTTGCATTTTGGGTTTCATGTATGTAATTATTTGATGTTCTTACCAGAGAACATGATTAGAAGGCATTGAATCTGGGCTTAGAGCATCTTGCCAGTAGGCACAAGGCATATGCAAACGACTGACCCTGTGTTCTTCCTTGTCAGCTACCTGGTATATGCAACTCACGTGAGATGTTCCTCTCTTCCCCTTCCCCTCTCCAGTAGTGTCCAGTCCAGGCAGCTGCTCCATTTTTATCACAGTTCTGTCCTCAGTCTGTAAATGTGGAGGCATTCCCCACGCTGCCTGGATCCTGCTTTTCCGCACCTCCTACCACCAGCGCTTTGTGCTGCACCATTTGTTTCAGTCCTGGGCTGCTGCGGCTGGCATACTACAGAGAGGTCAGAGGGAAGGAGCAGCATGTCATGCAACTCACTGCTAGGTGAAGTATTGGCTCTGCTGGTCTGCAAAGTAGAAGTTCAGTCCAGAGCACTCGGGTTTCTCTTAGACTGGCTTGGTCATCCCTTAGAAAGATCCATCAGGGAGACTGTGAGTAAATAACCCTTTTCCATGTCCACTTAGGAATCTCATAACTCTTTGATTTCTCCATGTAGGTTCAGCCATAACCTGGCCTACTTTCTGCATAAGGCTAAATTTGCAAAAACTTTCATAGTTGCAGATTTGATTTCTCAGAGACAAAACTGATACAGGGTACGTCTTCCATCCTGACTGATTCACGCTTGCACTGAGAAAAACCTTAGAATTTGCAACATTCGGAGGACTTTTCAAGAACTTTACTAGGGACTGTGATTTTTTTCTTGGAATTCACTTATACTTGTTTTCTGCTCTGCAAGAATGAAACAATGAATTGTCCAAAAATTGTACTCTTTTTCAGTGAGAGAATTATAATCCCTCTGACGAATATATAGACCCCCTCCTCTCTCCAGTAACTCCTATTCTTGCTAGTTCATAGAAAATGACAAGTATGAACTTCAGAACATAGAGTTTGCGTCCTCTGTTCAGGGTGCTCGATGATACTTCTGTTGTTTATCATCTTACTTTGCAATTGATTTCTTACGTATTATGATATGTTCAGAGTTCAATCATTGTCAACAAAGCTAACAGATGTTTTTCCATTGCCATTAATAGAAGCTAGCATTGGTTTTTCTCATGTTTATTAATTTACAACAAAAGTTAAGAAAATTTAGTCATTTGAATTGCGTATGAAAATATAAAATAAAAAGTATCTTTGTTACTTCTGTTAGCTAAAGTTGACTGAAAGCTTTCATATGTGGATGAAAAATATATTTCACATTACAGACTGTTTCTGAATCTTGCTTACTATCATCCTGGTGTCATTCAGCAGCAGCCTGGAACAATTCATTTTCTTCGGACAAATGTGATGTGGGAGAGAAGAACTACTGCAGCCTTAAACTGCTACAGCAAGATACAAAACAAATCTCATCATCTATTTATTTTTTTCACAGTAAGATACATAAATTTGTTCTAGCACAATACCTGTCCATTTCACCAGTTCTCCAGCATGTCAGTTAACCACAGACAATTATTCTCAGACATTTTTGTCGCTAGAATTGTATGCCAAATTATTAAGAAGAGTTCTAATTATGCAGGCCTACTCCATGTCTCAATTCTGCAGCTCATTATAGTGCACTCATTATTTGACGGAAGTGAATCATTATATTGGTGGTCAATGTTTTAGAAAGAATAGTTTCACATTCTTCAAACATATTGCACACAAAAATGGACATCTGCTTAGGGCAGCAATTAATGAAGACATAAAATGCACAAATGAACAAGTGCTTTTATCTTCTAAGTAGCTGACCTTTGAATTTTCCATCTTTATTGTGCACGGTTAAAAAGAGACCAGTTGTAGAAACCTTTATCTAACATCTGCTGGTGATAATAGAAAACCTACCTTATAACATCTAGATTGGCAAATTCTATGGTTTCTTTCCATCTTTTTAAGTTTAAAGCTGAATCTGTTCTTCATTATGAATGTTTCACAGGCATGAAGTCCTGTAGCAGAATTAATTTCAACAGGCATTAGGGGCACATTTTGATTCTGTTTACGGGGTGCCATAATGAACTGAAGTACTAGACAGATTCAAACCACAGTATGTTTTCCATTTTACTGTTACTGCTCATGGGGCTGAGCACTCTTATAAGTGCTAGGAAAAATCTAACTCTCAGAGAAAGAAAACAAATTTAGTTATTAAATGCTTGCAAGTTATACTATTTATTCTCTAATAATACAAAAATTTAAAACCGAATTATTTAACTAAGCAAAAAAACACTTTTACGCAAACACAAAATTAACCACTGAAACTTATTGAACTCATATAGTAGCAATAATTTAATTATCATTTCAAAAATATTAAATCAATACAAATGTCTCGTGTTGCTCCAGGCTGACATAAAATCTAAATACCAGTCTGAAATTTCATCATTTTAAATAATTATTTGAACAAATAAGGTGCTTCATCAGAAACTTGAGGTCTTGGCCATGTAAATTTCCCGTAGCATACTGACCTAACCTCTTGTCCCAATGTTTTATCTGTCTAGCCATGGTCATGCTTGAAGGCTGAGATCCCAAAGTCCAATTACAATTAGCAAACTCAGTCCACCAGCTGGTACCTGGTGATTTTGGGCCGTATGTGGTCTTCATGATTACTTAAAAGTCTTACTTACAGCTCTATGAGCTTACTTAAAGTCTTAAACTTGTCTTCACAGTGAGCCAGTGTATCTCCTGACTGATGCTTGATGGCATGATGTCTTTGTTGTTTTTTGTGGTGATTATGACTCAAGAATTTGTGTACACGTTTTGTATGGCCAAAATATTTTAGATAAAACATGTCTTCTTTGCTGTTTGTTCACTTCTCTTTGTCTGATTCTAAAAGATCATGAAAACAGTCAAAGAGATCAGTTTATTTTTCTTTGATACCAAATGATTTCATTGAAGCACTTCTTAAATGAAACTAAAAACTAAGAGAAATCACAATATGGATGGAACAGCTTGAAATATGAGAACTAGTCTCTGTGTGGTTATACTATGAAATGGTGAGAACAGCAGGTCTGAATAAACATGTATGCAATGTCTGACCTTAAATGTGCCTAGCACTGTTAGGAAAATAGAAATAAATTAGTTTCTCACTTTTTGTTGTCATCTGATATGCAACAAAAGTGAATCAACTTTCACTTTTTGGATAATTTTTAGTTTATTATCACTTGATAATGAAGAACTCTAGTGAGAGAGTATGATCATCATGGCATTAACAATAGTTATACAGAGAAGTTTATTTGAAACTAAACTTTGCTAGAGATTACTTCTTTTGGATACTGCTTTATTTAATTAGAGCTAAAACTATTTTATTTCAAAAAAAAAAAAAAAACAGTTGGCTATCAACTGATGTACAGTCATACAGAGTAGCACAGAACTGAATATTTTACACCGAGAAAAAAGCTTGATTGCAAGCCCTAAGTGATAATTCTTTAAACTTCTGTGGGAGGAAGTGTAGAGAATGTGCATGCAAGAATCCCCTAGGGATTGGTGTCTGCTACGATGTAGAGTCAGGAAAAATCAGCAATACCTTTCTAATGGGCTAAAGTTCTTCAGCAAAATTCTCAAAGTTATTAACTAAGGGCAGCATAAGTAAAGATATATGCTGTTAATATAAATCATACCCAGCATTTTTTTACATTACACCATATGTCAGATTGGGAACAAGCATATTTTTTAAATGATAAATTTAAAAAAATAGCATTCAGCTGTTGGTCTTACACATCCCAAGCTAAACTGTTGGGTTTCAACTACTTAAAATCACTTTACTGTGATTAAAAACGTATTATTTGGCTAATTTTTTTCCTGGCTATTTATTTTTCCTTCCTCTCTGCTGCTTGAATTGTAGGGTTTTACCCATGAGAGCAAAAAGAACAGATTTAATCCTCTCCTGTGGATGAGAATCAAGAATACCTGTATTGAAAACAAATGTAAAAATAGCCTGCATGAGAGGGCATCATTACCAGAGTAAAGGCAGGATAGGAGTTGTAGCGGGAATAGGATTCTCTTCTATTCAAGTTGGGGAATCATAAGAGAATAAAACAATGAATTTTAATGGGACACTCAAATAGGAGTTCTAAGGAGAAGAAGAGGTCTCGGTATGTGGTACCTTTGTTGATGTTAGGAAAAGAATTCCCAATATTTCTTTATTGATGATAGGAGAAAACACACCAGATCCTTCCTCGTCATGGAGATAAGTCAGATTCCAGACTGTGATGATAAAGCACCAAGCTGACTGACATGTACCCCCGATCAGCCCCACTCATGTGTTTTACTACCCTTTATAAATCCTTTTTCACATTCCAGTTTCTTCTTTATTACCCTCATCTCCTCCCACATCAATCATCTGGTCCCATTTACTCTTTCCTCAGTGGTCTCAGTCTTGCTGATTTATTTCTTATTAATGATATGACACTTATTTTATTAATGATGTGGTTGCCTTGGTAATTTTCTCTTGGTTAGTAAAGTAATGCTCCATTTTTTTAAATGGAGCATTATCTCATTTCTGCTATCTCATTTCTGCTATTTCTCATGGTATGGTCATATTTAGCCACTGGTCAGAGCTGACCAGTAGCACTGTCCTTTGGTATCTGTATTGCCTTGTATTTTCTCCTTCTGTTTCCTTGTTAATGTAGCCAAAGGTCAGGTTAAGCCATTTGTCTGCATAGCTCAGCATAAGGAGCGCTCTACAGACAACACTTGCATGTTTGACTTTTAATCTTCATTGGATGAAACACTAGGATCAAGAACCAGAACCCACGATACTATTGTCACAAAAAATACTGCCTTTGGCTTTTGATAATTCTTTATGGGAAATAAAGTAAATAAAGGCACGAATCTGCACGTAAGGATTTTTACACCACTTTCTGATCAGCTCTGTACCTTTCCTGGAGGGCCTGAACTTCTTCTCTTAAAGTTCAGAGACTAAAAAGTCTCAGTGTCATAAAACTAGCAGCTGGTTGGCACTGCTCCTTAAGCCACTTTTGAATCCTGATTTTAAATTACCCTAAAAAATTACAGGTTTCTGACCAGTTCCATCAGCCTTTCACATAAAAGTCTCTTCTTTTAGGGCGTCACTCTGCTGAAGCATCAGCGTTCTTTCTGTGGACTACTAATGGGTGGAGTCCTGCAAGGAAAACTGTTTTCTGCTTTAGTTTTTAACTTGCTCACAATTCTCCAGAAAAAAAAAAGAAATCTATTCAGTCGCAATCTGGAAACATGTTATTTTATGTATTTTCGCCACAGAGATGGAGGAAGAAGGAAGGAAACCTTTCTGTTTCTTATAGTGGGAGAAGTGCTAAGTGCTTGTGTTGCAGAATAACAGAAAAGATGTAAAACAACCATGACCCTAAGAAGCAATGTCTTTTATCAGAAGGGAGAGATTTGAACGGCCATCTAACAGCGATAAAGGCTTGTTTTCCTCTTTTATTTATAACCCTCCCAATTTTTAAGAAGGGGGTGACACTGCACATTGACAGATACGGATTGGATAAAAGAGACTACTGACAGAGCAAAACTGGCATAGCCTTAGAGGAATAGTACTATGCTATCAATTTATATTTTTTTATATTAAGTGACTATACCAAAATTAACAGTAAGTGTTTGAGACAAAAAAAAAAAAAAAAAAAAAAAAAAAAAAAAAAAAAAGATAGAACCTTCATTTTCATTTACTGATGATCCTCAAGGAAAAGGAATAAAACTAAACATAAGCCTTTGACAGAACTTTTGTTATTGACCAAGGCTTTCAGTAAAACAGACAGGACCAAATTCCTCATTTTCCTCTAGTTCTTGATGATCTCTGCTTCTTCTAGTTGTTGGACAGAGTTTCATAGTCTAAATATGCATTGTTCCATTGATTTCAGCAGATAAATATCAATTTATATTCACTGAAATCCAGTATGTTATGTTTGCAAGGAATATAAATCAGAGCAGAATTTGAGCCATTGATTTTCCTCCCATTTCCTTGTCCGTGCCTTGTGCTTTGCACTGCTTTCCATTTTCTCATCAGCTCTTCAAGGTATGATTATTGAAAGCAATTTTACTCACTCTTGTCCAGAGGTATAACCACCTCTAAACAAGTACCTCTTTAAACAATTCATTTAACATTTTTTTCCAATTAATGAAATAATGAACAATAAATTTGAATAATGAAGAATGAAAAATGCTGAGTTGGAGTCACTGTGTAAGAAGTTCCTTCTATTTAGGCTATTACATTTTAGATAGTGGTGCTGTAATTTAAATATATATAGATAAAAAAACATAATTTATAACAACTTTGATGTTCTAAATAATGATTATGGATTTTATCAGCCCTCGACTAAGTTTAGTTTTTATTTCTAATCTGTATGAATGACCTGCCATCTCTATGTATCAAATCATTAGTGGAGATTTATACAGATAATATAGTGATTTATTATGGTGCTCTAAGATCTCTGAGTGTACTTGATGCCCTGATTTCAGGCATGAATGGTATCAATGATTTGTTTGACCTAAATAATTTATCACTAGAAAAAAAATAGAGATTGACAAACTGAGCACTATCCTGTGAATAAATTAATCCGCTACTGATATATTGGAAAAAGTCTCCATTAACATTTTTTTTTGCAATAGAACAATCTATAAAATAAATTCAATAACTAATACATGTTATTCAACACAAATGAAAATGAGTTATTTTTATCAGCAAAAATAACAAGTATTCAACATATATTGTATATTATGTATTTCTATTAAACCAATAAAATGCTGATCTGCGCTTAAGTTCAGATGGATTAATTTCTTCAGCCAACTGCAAAGTCATGTTTTCCGTGGTTTCAGTTTGTATCAGTGTTTACAATGTCTTTAACTTCTCTTTGCAGAAAATAGTCAATGAAATGTGATCCAATCCTATACTTCTTAATCAAACAAAATTTTTGTGGACATCAAATACTTACCCTCTCTGGAAAAAGACTGAAGGTTTGATTCACTGATGTATAAATTAATCTTCTATGTGTTTTCTTAATATTGCAAAATTGGTAACTTCCCTCAAGAAGAGAAACTTTGCATATTCATACCTTTGTAGAAAAAGCCTTAGTATTGAATGTTTTACCTTATTATATTCTTTTAATTACCTCTTAAGAATTTCAGAGCTTAAAGGTATACATTGCTAATTTAACTTGACATTTTAGAATAAAAAACCCAATGCTTTACAGTTCTTGATCACTCTGTAAATAATACAAATATTTTACTTTTTTCTTTCTTCTCTCTCTCTCTCTCTTTTTTTTTTTTTTTTTTTTTTTTTTAATACAGGGATTTTCATACCTGTTTGATACCTGCTGTAGTTTAGCACGTCTTTAGCCTGGTTTCACAAATAATAAAGGCAGTAAAGGCACAGTATCAGTCATCACTTTGTGCTAATAATCACAGAAAATATTCATGGTGCTGCGTACTTTGACTGCTTTAATCTGATGAATTCTTTGATATCATGTCTTCAGGTGTTATAGTTACTAGTTAAAGCAACCTGGACTACGTGCTTACAGATGCCACACTCAGGCCTTCATTTTATTATATAGGGAGACTGATAAATACAAAGCATCCACAGATGAATATGTCACATTTTGGATAAATTGTCTAAATGGCACTGTTCGTTTTCCAGCTTAAATTCCTTTCTTATGATTATGAACAAAGGCTGGTATGAATCTAATTCTGAGAGGTGAGAGTTGCCAATAGACACTTTTTCACGGATCCAAGAAAAACCACTATTTTGTTTCACAAGGTTGGCAATGCTATGTGCATTTTGTCCCTGTGCAGAGGGCCTGCCCAGAGACTTAGTATCACTATTGTCCACATGAAGCCCCATTTTGATTAAGGTAAGTGGCAGCATTCAGTAAAATAACAGATTTTAATACACTGGTGTTGGAAAATCCGTCACTCTTTTCTGACCTCCCAGAGTATTCTTTTTGTTGTCCTAATTTATACTTCATCCTTACATTTATAGATTTTGCTACTATTTAAAGCACTGCTACTTTGCACTCCACCATTTCATGAGTGCTTCATGAAATGGTATTCACATTCCATGTTAAAGCATAGGTCATTCTGTATAACTGTGTCAATAAGGCCCATCTTAAGATGGGAAGTTGGATACTTTTCCTTCCTATTTCCACTGGTTTATGGAATCACAATAACTGCTATAGAAAAAAAGTCATTTATAAGGTACAATGGGACATACTGTAATAATATCTCACTGTTCTTAAAGCAGCTATGTGCTATTTTATAGTAATCAAAGTATGACCTTTGTAATCACTGAATTCTTCACACCCATTGTGTAATACATCTTAGAGTTTCTAATGATATCTAAATTTATTTGTAATCCATTCTTGAATAACTATAATGCTTACATTGCCAAGTTTGTTTTTCATACCAATATTTATATGTAGAAATTATTAGTAATAAAAAAAAAAGTTTGTTATTCTTTCATTTTCTGTTGTGCTGCTAGTTGTAGTATTTTTAAAGCATTCTGGTTACTGCAGACAATTATTTCATTATTTTATCAAAGAGGCAAAATTTATACATGAAAATATAATAAGCAATAGGTAAGTTCCCCATGCCTATATTTAATTGCTGAGTGTGCAGAACTGTGCATTTGACAAAGTCCAGCTCCTGTTTGGCATTCATGTAATATTTCATTTTACTTAAATCTCTTTGAAAAGGTGCAGAGCAAATGCTTGTAACTCTGCCTTGAGTGTTTTAGATGAATCCAGCCTGTTATGATGCAATGCGCACCCACATGCTCCATGCTTCTCATCTAAGTGCACAGGAAGCAAAAATTAAGTGAAAAACTCACTTTGGTACCTTAAACAATAGGAATACGCGAAAATTTTCTGTTCTCGTACTTATTTCCAGAGTGCTATTTCACTCTTACACCTCTTCAGTGCTTCAGTTACTTTAGTAGTGATGTCTTCTGAAAGCTAAAAGTATGGTCTTATGTAAAATGAAATCAAAATGAAGTCATATTTGCTCCAATATCTCTATAAATATATCTCTAGAAGTAAAGAAATCTGCAACAAACCATTTTTTCAGGGGGAGAAAGATTAATTTTTTTAAAAAAAATATATCTCCTCGTGAAATGATAAAAAGGTGTGCCAGAAATGTTTACTCACTTTTTAAGTCTATTTGCCTAGGTTTTGATTCTTCATATTCAGTATAGCTGTTCTAGCAGATGAAGCTGTGTATTTAAAGTGACAAAACTTCTGTCAGAAAGTGAAATTTTAATTAGTAAGCTTGAACTATGCCCATCCAGTTAAGCAAGACAAAAACAAGATATGAATTTCACCTTACAAATTCTTACTCATTCATAATTATAGTTGAAGAATCATTCGGTGAATGATTTTGAGGAATAAATATATTTAAGAATTTTCTATGTTCGGGGTGACTGTTTTCCAGATAGTGTATTAATTTCTTTATAGTACTTTCCAAGTTTTAGTTGAAAACTGATCAAGCGGAAAAAAAAATGCACGTTTTCAGTAAAGTTTTGGTTGTTTAAATTAAAGCAAAAATCTCAGGAAGGAGTAGTTGGTATGAATAGCCATATTTACTTTGCCTTTTAAGACAAACAAATTATCCTCATACAAACAAATCATCTATTTGACTTCAAAGCAATCAATATTCAAATAAAGTGAACAGGGAGGTTTTGATCTTTGCAGTCAGTGGTATAGAGGATTGACCATAAGTAGAAACTCTTGTCCTATGATGGTTAATGGTCAATAAAATAAATGTGAGCTTATAGTGAAAATTTTTAAAATCTAAATATCATCAGCTTTTTTAGGTAGCTATACATGATGAGAAGTCATATCAGAATAACAAAGTTGCTGCTTGCACAATACTCTGGCCAAGTTCTGAGCTGAATACATAATTGAAACTGCTTACATTTTCCTAAAGAAGATTTTTTCTTCTCTTTTTCTCCTATACATTCTTTTAGTATTGCTGGTATGGCAAGACCCTTTTTTAAAAAAAAAATCATAATTAGATACATCTGAATTGCATATACATGAATCTAATAAAAAATATAATCTTCAAATATCTCCTGAAGATTCTTTGAGGCAGGAGTTGGTTAAGTAGTTTTTTATTTTTATAATTGACTGAGGGTCATACATTTCAAAGGGGGGCACAAAAATGTTGATGAAGATTCTAAATAATTTTTAACAGAATTTGTAGGTGTTTACTATATCTCTTTTCATTTTTGAGTAGATTTATGATTTCTTATTTGATATTCATTTGTAAACTGAAAGACATACGTCTCTATTAAGCCCTAAACTGGATTCTATCCAATTTGAGGAGGAAAACCCTGAAAAATGGTTTTGGACAAGTATTATTTGATTGATGTGTGCTAGAAATTTTTTCTAGATAGGAACTACTGGTTTTGCTCATCAGGACTGTAATTTAAAGATAAACTATGGCACAATATCTTTAAAAGAACAAAATAGACGTTACCTAACAGCTGTATTTGTCAGAGAAAGTATTTGTCCCTATAATCTGTTTTCAACTTCTTAATATTTTGTTCATTATATCAAGGTATATTTCTTAATTCTTCCTATACTCTTGTTCCTTAAACAATCCTAGAGACAGAGAATTAGAGAGTGATACAGGCTTGTAGACTTTAATTTTTAATATTTCAGTCTATACGTATCATAATCACTGTAGAAATTCAGAAACAGTTTGTAAAAAGCTTTTCCAGGTAAATTACACCTCTTGAGCCCCACCTTTCCAATACATAAGAGACTTAAGTGTTTAATAACTAGAGATATTTTCAAACTCTGATAGGACAGAGTTACTTTAATTTCATCTGATGTGATTCCAGTTTTCTATACCAACAAAGCCTGAGTTTTCCTTTTTATTTAACTCATTATTTCTCTGTAATGGTGGAAAGACCTCAATCGCCATGTGCTAAATATAATAGTTAGAGCATAGGAATGTAATAAGGACCATAAGGGGTCAGATCACAGGTCAAACTATCCAAATATTTGCTAGTATCAGATACTTAGAAAAGCAAATATGAACAAAGCAAGCCTATAGACATATGTTCCCAAAACATTCACTTCACCTCCAATAATCCAAAATTCAGCAGCTCCCTTGGCCACAGAGGGTTTAGTGGTATTTAGCAACCTTTGCTAGGGCTTTCCTTACATGAATTACCAAGTTCTTTGTGAACCTGTGTAAATATTCGGCCTCCACACCAGCCTGCGGCAGACTTTACAGCTTAGCTGCATAGAAAGGAGTTAGTTTGCTACCTCTTATAAATGCAATATTTCATTTTTGATGTAAGGAACCAATTCAAAGTCCCTCATTGTATATATAACGGTAAAGTTAGTGGATTTTTTTTTTCACATTTATCACCTCACATTTATTTATATTGAATTTTTTAGAAATAAAAGAGATTTTATCAGTTATGTGACCTTTGCACAAATCTTCACAGTAAGCCCTCATTTGTACCACACAGGATATCTCAGTGTTGTCAGTAGATGTTGTCAGCTCACATTTTAATTGTTTTGCGGGTCAACTATAAATATGTTAAGAAGAGGAAAGAATTAGGGTTTATTTGGCAGTTTTTTCCAGGATACAGGTTGTGCTGTTGTAACACAGCAGTTACTGTGTGGCAGGAGTTATTCTTCCCCCCCCTCCTTGTGAATAGTTTTGTGGTATCAGAAGCACAAATTCAATCCTCGATCTTGACTTCAAGATCAAAGTCCTCCTGACTGAGCAAGATGCGAAAGAATTTTCAGCCGTTCAGCTGACCTGAACGTGGGCTGTGCTGAACATCATAGCTAGGCACGATGCCAGCCAGACTGTTCCCTCGAGGGCTTCAGCTCACAGACTGCTTTAGCAAAGTTGTCCTGATCATCACACAGGTCTTGAGATGGCATAGGGCTGATTTCCAGGAAGGCCTCCGACGCTCGGCTGCATGCAGACTGGCTCAGGCCCGGACTCTCCAAAAGGATGAAAAGGCTTTTTCACCTTTTTCCTCTACAGCGGTAAAGATTACCTAGTAGCAGTAGAGGTATTTCTCTTTACCCAAACTGTTGAGGAAATCCCTGTAACTAACTCCGGAAGGTTGAATTATGCTGTAATTTCAACCCTGTAAACAGTTAGGAGACGTGTTTGATGTAGTTTAGGATGAAAGATGCTCAGCTAAAGGCAGTAGCATTATCATTGCTTTAAAGGTTGCCTTGAAGTGAATGAAACAAACTCCGAAAATAATGATCAAGGGGATGAGACTATGGGAAACAATGAAGAACACTGTCAAAAATAATTTATTATATAATCTAAAAAAAGCAGTAGATGAGCCACGTGGTGTTATAGATTGATCGGCTGTGAGCTGGGGAAAAGTAGGATTGTCTGTAATTAAAATGCAAAAGGCAGACCATATCTTTTATTGGAATATAATCATTCAATAAATATGAAATACAGAGAAGTTCTATACCTTATTTCCTTATCTTATTGTATTTCTCAATTTATATCTTTTTGCCAGTTTCTTTCGTTTTATACTACGTGTCATAGTTTTCACCATTACACGTCTCTCTCTCATTTACTGTATTCCTTTCTTCTTTTTTGATGATCTCTTTTATTTTTCTGCCTCTTGAAAATGTCTTCAAAATGCTATTGCCATTACATTTCCTAGAAACATTTTTATGCTACAAATAAATGACTGTGCATGGTTAAATAATAAAATACCCATTATGTTACTACATATTTATGATATTTCTTCTCACTGATAATCCTTCTTGCCAATTAAATTAAAGTATTTGAACAACTGGCAGCATTTTTTACCTACTGATCTGAGCCCGTACAGGTCTGTAGCACTGGCAGAAGGATATTTCCTGTAAATCTCAGAAGAAAAATATTGACAGGTAAATAATATCTAGTGTATTTTTTTTTTCTGGTTGACATATGCAAAACTCTAATCTGCCTTATTATATAGCAATATAATATAATAAGGCCTACAACAGATATAAAAGATTGCTGTACATGCCAAATTGCTGACTAGGCTGAGAAGGGACTTAAAGGGGCACAGCTGGTTATTGTGGCTGAAATCTGTCTTGCATAGACTGGGGTCCACAGTGAAAGTTTGTAGCCATACTAACAAGACCCAGCAATGGTTATATTGTTCCCTGTTGTCATTGCCTCAAGACAGGGCAATCTCTATTCCCCAAATAATCACTCAGTCTAGGGGACCGAGGCTGCGTCTCTGCCTGACAGACGGTGTGAGAGGAAGATTTGCAAGTATACGAGCAGCATACCACTGGCCAAAATTTTACCTTAACTGAATTTCCAGATTTTGCTTGAGAGCAGAATTTCACCTGCAGTTACCAGCTCCAATTATCTTAGGAAAACAGGTCACTTTTGTGGATACAGTTATTCTCTGATATTGTCAAAGGCCATCTTGCTCCACCTATAGAAACCAATTTTTTTGTGCAGCATAGGGACATTACCTCTTCTATCTTCTCAGAATCATGTCCTTTTCCCCCAAACTCCCTTTCTATTACTTTTTACAGATAAAGTAATCTCATCAGCTCCTTTTTTTTTTAGCATCTCCCCTTTATCTGCTACACAAACAAAGCGAATCAGAAACTCTTCTGAGGAAAAGTGTTACATGACCTCCCCATGGAAGAAAAGAAGGGGGAGAAAGACATGACCTAAATTGCTCTCATTTTAGATAGTGTTGACAGCACTTCCTTCTGCTGACTAACACCTCATTCTGTCTACAGTTTGTCACTGATGCTTCTTTTATTTCTAGTTACAGATAGAAAGGATTTTTTAAATCTACCAACAGTTGACAAATAAGAATAAATTTATGTCAATTTAGTTAACAGGTAGTTGATTTGACATTACTAAAGTCTATAAGAATTTTGTTATTACTTTTCCTGGAATAGAATTTGCCCCTAGAACTAATGTTTTACCTCTGCTCACTTCATAATTTGTGACAGTATGTATTCAAAACCAAATCACTACCTTGTATTCAGAACCATTTTATTTTTCAAACAAGATCATTTTTAATTAGGTTTGTTGGAACACTGAAGAATAAGTCTCAGAACTGTGCTAGAAAATATGACAGACATATAAAAACTATAAATCAAATTTTTAATTTGGACTTAAATTTTTAATTCTCATAAAACTTTTTAATCAAATTTTTGTGGTAGAGAAAGTCAATCTGGTTTCTTGTGTGCATATATTTTAAAATACGTGTTGTCTGGTATTTCTAATCTCTATAGCATTACTAGCTTTCCTTCTGGCAGCAAATAATATTTTATTTCTTTTCCACAAACAAGAAATTCATTATTCAGAAGAAAACTGTCTCTCTTCTTCATTTTTACGTGCATACACACACACACACACACACACATATATATAAATATATATATAGTGCCTGTTTTACCAAGTCCCCTATCTCTGCAGGTACCTAACTTTGCTAGCTAGACATTTCCATGTCTGCTAGAGCTGAAATGTCCCGTGTATCTTCAGAAAGGGAGATAGAAAGTTGTCCTTTTTCTGCCAACCTCCTCCCACAACCTGCAGGCAGAGATGGTCTGGATTTTGCCTACATCCCCAGATTATCCATGGTCAGGACTATAACCCTCTTAGATGTGTTAATCTTGAATTATGATCTAACCATTAGGACTGTTGGTCAGAAAATGGAGAGCCCTGGGCTCTAGTCCCTTGTCTGAAAGATGTTTGATCTCTATCTACACCCCTGAGAAGTGATACTGGAGTACTCCCTAGCACAGGATGGAATACTCTGATCTGGACCAACATAGATTATTCTTTGAGTAAACGATGACATAAAACATCTTCCATTCATTTCCTACATTTTTCATGTAAGAAGTAGATGCTTAACTGTTCTTGTCCTTGGTGGTACCTAAGCTCTCTTATATAGTCGATACAGAGACAGAGATATGTATATTAAGCATTTGAAAGTATTTTGGAATTTCTCTTCTAACTATTTATAGAGATTTCAATGGTTATTTTGCACAAGCTGTATTGTCCCAGTCCCCAGACTGAGTACTTAGCCTTTGGCAAAGCATAAGGGTTAAGCCAAAAATGTCCATTCTTAATTCACAAAGAACTCCATTTTGCCTAAATTAACTTTACTACTAATACAAATGATTCAGTATTAACTGTCTGTCCTGTCCTTTAGTAACAATTACCTATTTTATTCTAAAGCATAAATGTGTAATAACTATAACTGACATATTGCTTCTATGTGTTTATTTGGGTCATTGAAATACTTCATTCCCTGCTCCTGTAAGATGCTGGAAATGTGTTTTACAGAACACACATCACAGAGCATACATGGCCAGGTTCTGATCTTCAAAGCATCATCCCAATTTAATAAATTTTATAATTAAGCTCAGATGTACAAAAAAATAATTTAGGAAAAGAAACTAGAGGAGGGTAAGTGATATTTAATTCTTGCAAAGAGCAAACAGGATAGAAAGGAAAGAGATGATGGACAGTAGAGAAATAACTGCCTTGTTCCTCACCTTCACACTTGCTCTCTTCTGTTTAGGTATCTTTTCACATAAAGACAATATCTTCTTGTTAAGTGGCACTTTTAGAGAAAATACCCCTGTTATCCTCATTCCTCCTTCTCTGAAATGACAATCATTTGGCAAGTACAGAGAGTTTAGCAAGCTCTACTAGGATCAATATATTAAAAAAATAAATTGCCATATCCAAGAGAGCATTAAAATAATGATAATTCAAAAGAATTTCCTCTAAAAATCAAAACCTTTATATATCCTTGAATGTGAGCATGTAACATATGCATATTTGCAAAGCTGAGAGTCTGACAGTTTTGTAGTCCTACTGGTTCAACAACCTTGACATTCAATAACCCCATTCAGTCAGAAGGTGGATCTGCCAAAATCACAGGAGTGGAAATATGTAAAATAATCAATCCTGGCTAATATAGTATAGTAATGAAGTTTTTAACAGTATAATATATATTCACAGACCTGTTCAGACTAACTTAGATACGTGCACCTACACCTTGTATAACATCTGAGCTTTCAGAGTCTACTTTTAATAAAATAACACTAAAATAGAGAATTCAGACATACAGAAGAAATCAACAAATTCAGAAAGTTATACAACTGCATCAGGAGGATTAGCAATGGTTGGAAAGGTTTTTTCTGCCTTTTTACTCTTTTTCTACTCTTTTTCTCCTTTTCGACTAAAAAAAATATTTTTTTCGGTTTATTAGTGAAAGAGTAGAAATTGGCTTGTTCGTGCATAATTTTGTACTGAGGGAAACCTTTAGACCTGAAGGAGTATGACTCTGGGGAACTAAACCCAGAATTAACTTTAATTTAAATAGAAAAAACTGAAGTGCTTGATCATGTATTGTTAGATTATACATATGACCCTTAGTTAGTAATGGAGTAACAATGGCAGAAACATATTACAGTTACCAAAAGTAACTCAGAGGTTTGCTTTATTGCTTTTTTATATATACATGTACAAATTGATATAACTCAGTGAACTGACCTATCTTTACAACAGTTTAGAAACAACTACTCATACTACCAAGCCTTTTGTAACCCGTACAGGCACAGAATTCAATAGATAGAAAATGTAAATCCCTCCCTTTTTACCCTAAAGGCAAACTCTTTCAGAGTTGTTGATCTAAGGTATGGGGCAGTTAACAAGTTTGTATTTGAAGACTGCAGAGTAAAATGGGGTTCAGGAGGAATCAATATTTCTTCTAGATAACTGGAGCCAAGGCCAAGTCATACATTAAACCAAACAATTCAAGTATAAATATCAATGCACTGCCTGACAGGATGCCAATATATATGCTTTAAAAGCAAAGGTATATGGCTTGGCTGTATAGTTACAAATAAAGGAATAAACTAAGGGGATTTCTTAAAAGCACTGAAAACGTCTGAAAGCAGAAATTGACAAAAACACTTGGGAGCAACGACGACACAGACAACACGCTCAGCTGAAGATCAAACTTTGCATGATGCCTTCAGCATCTCACAGGATTGGACCTAAAAGTCTTATTATCTTCAAGACAGAACTAGATCAATACGAGCAACATTGGCAAGATTGAAACAGGTCATACATAGCAGAGGAGATGGTATCATTTTAATGAGGAAGTCAGAGATCACAAACAGGACCCTTAAGAAAGGAGACAATAGAAAGTTATTTGCAGTACAATAAATATATATTTTTTTCTCCTAATGAATGCTATTACTTTAAGACAGAGGTTTAGTTTTCTCTGAAAATAAGAGGTTATGCTTTTTTTTTAGACATTCATGTTTTTTTCTGAGAAGAGAGAAGTAAGAAAGATCTAATGAACTCTAGCGGGAATTTTACTAGTACATGTATATTAAATGAAAAGCATATAGATAGAGCTACTGGGGGGAAGTAATATAAAACTCTACTCTAACCATCATCATCCTTAAAACGGCACATCTCTGTAGGTCTAATTTATGTTATCATGTATCCTTTAGTACAAAGGAGTCAGGGCCAAGAGTAAGCCCTAGTACAGAATAAGCTAAGACAGAACATCCTTCTGATATGTGTAGAAAGATCTCTAGAAATATATATAGCTAAAAAAAGCAAAGCAAATAAATTCTTGTTTTTCATTTTTTCATAGAGAGCTAACGTATTTTTAAAATGTGCAGAATGTACAATTTATTTTCTAGAATATATATATAACATAGAATATATATATATTTTATATTTTTATATATATATATATATATAGAATATATTATATAGAGAGAGAACATATAGTATGTTACAGTTACCAAATTTGCAGCAGTCTTACATTCATGGAGGATTTGTACTAATCCTTGGAGCAGATGTATCACACTGCAGAAGAAAGGAATTAGTATAAGTGTGATTTATCTCAAATAAATTTTCATGAAGGAAATTGGCTCAAGATTATTTATTTATTTATTTCACAGGAATAGCAAATGAGAACTGTGGTTGTATGAAACTGAAAATACATGAGGCAATCACAGTGATGCCTGTAGTATACAGTGTGTGGTCTCCCCCAGCTTTGTAGTGCAAAATATGATATGAATCCTCTACTCTGTGAAGGCTTTGGGAGGTCTACCATCACACTTTGTTAGGAACTTCAAAGAACGGTTCCCTCCTAAGGATCCCTCCTCCCAAGGAGCTGCAAAAGCTAGGAAAGCTTCAGATCCTGGGGAGCGTAGCTCCCTCTTTTTACGTTTAGTCTTTCTTTTTTTTGCTATATTTTAAAATAGCATACAAAACTCTATGCAACATTTATGATAAGATAGATGTTAACTTCAGGTTAAGTTCTCAAACTTCAGATAGTGCCAGACATATAGTTTCTTGCATAATATTACCTCCACTATTAGTGAGAAAAATGGTCAAATGCATAGGCAACATCTTGAGGCCTATGGGCAGAACTCAATTTCACACTTGCTCTTTATGGCCAAGAGGATATCATCCACAGATTTGAGTCATATCATTATCCCTTGGGGAGGTAGTATTGCACCTTAGGAGCACCTTAAGGATAGGCAAATATCTGAGCACCTTAAGGAGGTTCAAAAGATATACAGTTCTAGTGGTGCAGAATATTTTTCCATTGTCCTGAGGCTTTTTTTGCAGATTTTGTCTAAGAGGTATCTTTAGAGCTAGCTGCTTTCATTCAATGATAAATTGAATTTCCATTTTGAACCTTTTAGCTCTTCTATAGTTAAAAAAAAAATAGGAAAAAATATTTATTCTAGAAAGGAAAACACTACTGATGACAATTCCACACTGAGTGAACTCAGTTTAATTTCCCTTTTACGTAGAATTATGACTATTGGAGTTTATGGCTTTCTAATATTCAGTTTAATTCTGATAATTGCATTAATTGTTGAAAAAGTTTGGACACTTCTGATGGGAACATTTGCAAGAAATTACTTGAACATTTCTTTCAGAGCATTACCAGTCACTGAATCAAATACAAGAGGCAGCAAGTCTCTTTTACATTTATGTTTTAGGAAACCTGCCAGACATAAGGTGCAAAATCCAGTCAATGCCTAGGCTCACACTTGTTTTGTTTTCCTCAGTGTCAAATACTGAGCTGCATGGCTTGAATGCTCTTTGTTAGACTGTGCCAACAACTCAAAGAGAGCATGGAGAATTTTCCTTCCTATTTTCTCTTTGTTTTTTGGAGTGCCTAAATAATACGCTGTTGACATTTTTTGCTATCAATTTCCACATGGTTATGAAGTTAATCACTGATTTATTGAAAAGATTTTTCTCATTAGGCATAAGAGAGCGAGAAAGAGACTGACTGCAGGAGTGTGAAAGTCTATGCTATACAAACATGCTATTAATTTCTTTTCTATATCACCCACGATGTGCTTTATGATAGTTCTGCAGCTGTCATGGAAAAAATATATATTTGCAAATTTTGTTCCGCTTGGCTCCTGCACTTTGGAAGGTCACAATGTGCACAGACTGAAAGATTTCCTTAGCTCGAAATATAGTATGTGCTCCAATATTCTGGAGTAGGTTTACAGAATATGCCTTTAAGTTGTGATCTATCTTTACTGTGATTCTCAGAGAGAATTCTCTGATGAATTGTAGCTTCTTCAGTTACCTTCATGCAGCAGGTATGAATCAGCATTTCAACATGTCCCATCAACATGTGTCTCCTTCACCCAGGAAACTTCACAGGCATAAGCTGTTAATGAACAACTGTGTGAAAGCCCTTAATTCTCTATATTGAACCCTTTCTGTTAGCTGAGGATCAATCTCTCAGCAGATAAAGATTATTGATGACACAGTTCTTCACTAATGGAGCTCATAAGCTTAGACACCACTTTCAACTGGTTATGAATGTTGGGATTTAACTCTATTCAGCAAAATGGTGATGGCAAATGGGCTACAACTAGTATAATTTGTAAAGCTATATTAATTTCAACATCCAGTTTTCATCAAGTGAGGGTTTGGTGTTTTGAGACTTAGCATAATCTAGGAGAAGAGTAAAAACTAGTACTGAATGTGAGATTAGATGCATGTGAAGCCATCTACTTTTAGGACTGCTAAAGCACCCTTGGAGTAATGCATAGGGTGACAGCTTTTCACAGTTTAAAGAGCAGACAAGCAGATAGGATAGACAAGCAGAAAAGGAGGGAACAAATACACTTAGAGATGAAAGCTGTGAAAAGATTAGCTGTCTAAAACAAGTTCATATACAATAAGGCAATATTCAGAATCTGAAATTTATCTTTTTGAGGAAACAATTTGAGTGATGGATATATATTTAAGAATGACCAAACACGTGGGGAGAATTTTAGGGCTGCAGAAGAGAAATGCAGATCTCGACTGGAGAGGACACTGCTGAGAGCATCACCAATTCTACAACAAGGAAGTTAACACTGAGGTTGCATCAGTGGATAAATTCATGAAAAGACTCCAGCAGGTATTTAAAGTTGAGGTAACTTGGTATGCATGAACTATGTTTTTTATTGAAAAAACAAAAGCAGCTAAAAAGACAAATGAAGACAAATGAATAGTAAGTAACTCCTGATATTCTTTCAAAGACTCAGTGTCAGGAAGTATAGTGGCACTATTAAAATCTTGAGTTTTACTGGTCAGATCTTGAACTCAAAAATTTAAGCAAAAACCTTCCTATTGTAATACTTTCACATTTTACCCCCAGCAAAACCTCCTTTCCAACATCACATCTTATGGAAGGGCTTTCTTTTTTACTTTTCCTTTTTTTTTTTTTTTTTTTTTTTTTTTTAGATGAAAATCAAAATGACACTTGATAGACATAGGAAGTTTTCTCAGAAGATTGCTGCTGTTGTTGATAGATTCTTTCATCAGGCTTCCAAAGTCAAGGATGAGAGTTCTAGCTAAGAACAAAATCTACTGAAAGTAGCCATTTCATAAGTGCATTACAGAAAATACTGTATTCAGTATTGGACAGTGCTGTGAGCCATTGAGACAAGTGATTCCCCAGCTACAAAGTTATTGACTTTTTAGTCCTAGATGAATTTATCCTCCTTCCCATGAAAAATATAAAGAACTCTAAGAGTCTTTTGTTCCAGTGTAGAATGAAAACAAATGCTGAAAACTCGTTTTCTTATAAACCTCAGTTTTGGTTAAGCCCTGATATGAACATCGAGTCAATAAGTTGACGAAGAGTAGAGAGTAAAGCAAAGAGTGATGGCAAATATGGAGAGAAAAATAGACAAAGGAATTGGTTCATGTCTGGCTTCCAGTTAATTTCCACAATATTATTGTTTGGGTACAGCTTTTTAAACGGAATTTAGAATCTGCGAACAGCTGTGCATCAATAGCCCAGGACAATGAAATTCCTTCTTTGGGCACAGTCCAAAGACAATTAAAATCAATGGAAAACTTCCATACATTCCAGTGAGCAATTTTTGCAATTCCTGGAAGACTTAAACATTTATGAGGGTATAACCTAAATCCACTGACAGGGTTTTTTTCCTTTTGTTTCCTACTTTCTAATGAAAGACGGATGCCTACACTAAGCTTCTAGAAAAGACAGTTTCACTGCCTCACTCCTTATGGTGCTATTGTCACTCACCCTAAATAGTCCTTTTCTTTCACTGTGCTGTTCAGACTGAATAACAGTGTGAGTGATGGGAGCAAGACTGGATCTAAATTGCTAGACATCTAAATATGCTTACCTTCAGAACAGTTGTACGCTGCGACAATGATGTAATTCAGCAACAGAAAGTAACTTTCTCATTCTAACAAAAAACTGAGCCGTCTCATTAACCCTCCAAACACTTTAATGGAATCTATTGATTGTTAACTTAGGTAATAGTGAGAAAAGCATAGAGAAAACATCAGGACAGCACAATGTGTTATTTTGGAGCTGAATGGATCAGGGCACAAACTTTTCCATTTTCCTTAGTGATTTTAAAAAAAGAGTAACCCACAAATTAAATCAATGCTCTTTACTTCTCTAGGGAAGTTGTTTACAAAAGAAGAGGAAAAAAAAAAAAAAAAACACCTTTCCAGCCATGAAAAACAGGACCAAACCACACAATCCCTCCATTTTGTTATATATTTATACATAGAACAAAAGAAAGCTTTCACTCATTTTCTTTATAATTTATGTTTCATGCCTAGTGTTTTAATTTTTTTTTCTCTGCTATGGTGTTATTTACTCTCAGCATGCCCTTGTGAATGTCATCCACAGACAAAAAAAAAAAAAAGAAAAAAAAAAAGAAAAACCCAGTGCAAGGGTATATCAGTAGAGCAGATAATTAACTAAATTTACTCTTTATTTCTGCAGCTATAGTTTTCATAAAGAACTGGATGTATATTTAAGAAAAATAAAAAATGTGACAAAGCATTCATGAAAGAGTGGAAGGAAGGAAAGGAGGAAGGGAGAGGGAAAGGGAGAAAGGAAGGAAGGAAAAAGGGAAGAATGGAAGGAAGGAAGAAAGGAAGGAAGAAAAAGGGAGAGATGAAAGGAAAAAAGGAAAGAATGAACGAATGAAAGAAGAAATGAAGCAAGGAAGCAGGGAAGAAGGGAAAGAAGGAAGGAGGAGCTGTATCTCAGCCTTAAAAGCAGCTCCCACGTAGAGGAGGGAGCAGCACTCCCGGAGGGTTTTACCAGCTCTTCCTTCCAGCTCTTACCAGCAGGCCTTGAAAAAAACAGCAAAACCCTTAAAGTAAGGGTGAGTGCACTCTGGGCCCTGATGTAGGAAAGGAGGTACATTTCCTCAGCTGAGATGCTGTGCCATGTTTGCAGAGAGTAACACAACGGACAGATATCCAGGAGATCTCCCTTCCAGAGTGCGCAACCTGCTGCTGCCTCAAATTTTGCATGTGCAACTATTTGCTGAAGTAGTTCTGCATGCATAAATGGAAAACTATGGGACTGTTTCCTAAGAGACACTCTTAAGATTTTCAGTATAATAGCAGGCAGAGTTTGCTTAGCTAGACAGGTCTAATTTTTCCTGTTTCTTTATTTAATATTATATGTTTAACTTAAGACTACAAAAGATTTTTATTTAGGATTTCAGCAACATAGTGTGGATAGCACTCATCCTTCTACTTGCTGCACATGTGCTACTTGAATCTGGTTCTACATTGTGTTTCGCCTAACTGTGCAAAGGAATATTAAATACTGTGAGACTAAAGTGATAATATTTTACCCTTAAGCACCTTATTTAGTGTTAATTTTTATGATTTTAAATTTTATACAGTGAGAAAGACAATATTAGATCATGTTATATATGTTGATTTGTAAACAATGTTGGGTTAGAGCTAAGGATCTTTGCTAAGGATCTCTCTTAAAAAAAAACCCAGTCTTTTGTATGTGTGTGCATAGACATACCCAAGCATTGGTACTATTAAACAAACCCTATAAGAGAATACCAATATGAACTCTAAGAAAGTTTTTGGTTTATTTGGGTTTTTCTTTTTATAATTTCCCTGCAAGTACGGATTGTTTCACAGGAAAGAAAACAAAACTGTGTATGAGCATGCATATTGCAGTTTAATCACTGTCCCTGTCTGCTCTGTGTAAATTAAAGAACAGCATGAAAGCTGATTTTTTTCAAATGTCAATGTACATTGTTAAAATACTAATATGATGGAGCAGAAAGTGTCAGAGGTAGGGAAGGTGGAAGAGAGTGAAGGTTGCAAACACTTACTTCAAAACACAGACAAGAGTTCAAATGTGCGGTGTTCTAAGATGTCCTTTTTAAAGTGCATCATTTTTCTCTGTGCAGAAAAACAAGTAGACATGTCCCCTATCCTTTTATAAATGCAACCTGACACTAAGAAAAAAATCTGTCCATCACTGGCAGAAAAAGACTTACAGTACGTATTGACTTCTACACTGGCTTTTCTAGAGAAAATAAAGCCATTTGACCATGAAATGTCCTGTAAGAATAAGGGTATTTGTAGCCATGTTGGTGGAGTTGGACACTGGTTGCCTATCCCATAGCATTAACCACCTGCTGCTCACCATAACACTTTTTTGCATTATATCCCTATACTTCCTCCCTTCTTACTATCTCATTTGGCTCTATTTCCCTTTCCATGTTGAACCTTGCTTTCTCCTTTTCTCAGTTCTGCCCAGCTCCTCCCACATGCACTCATATTTCTACTTGCACAAAAGTAAGTCTGACATCCTCTTCGTACCTCCAGTAACTTCTGTCTCAACTGTGATGCTCCCTCCTCTCCCCATCTTGCATGTCACCTGCACACTATCATCACTCAGATCATCACCCTCATCTCTCTCGCCTTCCTCCTATGACTATCTGTCTTGATATCTCTAAAATGGTCATCATACAATCAAGACCAACTACATCCTGACTTGCTCCCTCCCGGCTTGTGGCTTCCAGATATCTTGGATCCTTTGCTACTCTTTCACTCCTGCTCCTTATTTGGATCATAAATTTGGGTGGAGGTTTGAGGATATTCACCTCTTGTTTCTGCTCCCTTTTCCACCTTTAATTTCTGCCAACACATTCTGTCTCTGCAGAAGAGCCCTGTGTTCGGCTGTTTCCTCTCTTGTTCCTTGTAACAATACTCTGTCACCATACAGCTCTTCCCTTTTCCTCTACTCAGTCTTTCACGTTCATTTCCAATGAACTTGATTTCCTTGTACATATAACCACATTCTTTCTTTCCCCTTTGTTTGTTGCCTTGATTCAATTTTCTCATTCCTCAAATTGTTTTTGTCACTAGCTTTGCACATTTTCACCTTTGAGCCTTTTGCTAGGAAGTTCAGCATTTTTTATTTGCAGTCAGAACACCTATGAAAGAAGCCAGGATTGATACTGTTTAGGCAGGACAAACTGCTCCATTCAGGAGAAAGTACAGTAGCTCAAAGGTTATTGCCATGACATTGAGTGTTTAATTCTGCAAAGCTTTGGCTGTCAGCAATATCTGGAACATGATAAAGTCTGTCTCTCTCTTGTATACATCACCTATTAAGAATTTGGAAAGCAAGCCATGTATTGTGTAATATCTCTTGTTCAAAGAGATAAAAGGGTACAAGGACACTGATATATTAATCCTTTGTGTCACTTAGGTCTCTTCATTATGTTAGATATATCATCATGGATGTTTATTCATCTCATACCTTCTAAACTTATGTAACTTGATACTATTTCAATGTTATTAATTTAGCAAGGCCTTGATTTGCAAAAACTCACCTTCAGACTTCTCTCTGCTCCTCTGAAGACTTTTGATACTAACACTGCTGAAGGAAACAACATCAATCCTGTTATCAGCAGCTAATTCTTATCTTTATCAGAAAAAAACCCCAAGTCCTCGTATCACTGATTAAAAGCTTCCCTACATTGGGCACCCAACCAACTTTTTTCAAGAGGACCCCAAATGAGCCAAAATTTTGAAGTGGGGATTCCTGTAGCTTTTGTCCTGTAGAACCTACCAAAACCGAAAAAAAAATCAGGTTCAGAATATCCAAAGTTATGTTTTATCAGAACACAAACACAAAAGAATAAAGTAAATTTTTAAAGACAGAGCACTCAATTCTACAGAGGAGACACTAAAATAAAAGGATTTGGAAACAAATCTCTCTCCATAGTCATTCTGTCAGCTCTGGGCACACTTCTTCCTGTACCATTGCCTTCCAGTGACCTTCCAGTTTGTACCAAAATGAGCATATCCTTGAGAGGAAAATTTCACCTCTTTCCAGAGGATTTCACGTTACAGTAGGCACAACAAAGTGAATAGGCAGCTTTTCTTTTCAGTGTTCAGCCACAAATTTTTAATCCTGCATGATATTCAGTAATATAGTCAGTCTATTGAGAACAAATATATTCAACAGCTCTTCCATCCACCACACTTCCACATTCAGAGCAGTGCTGGTTCAGAGCATGTTTAAGTCCAAGAATTACAGGGGCCTGTTATCTACAGATCATCCAATGATGTATATTTGTGCAACAGCTGTATGATGTTCTTGCGACTGTGTTTTTGTTCCCAAAGGAGATTCAAAGGGCGTCTGTGACTGTCGCAGACCTGTCTGTGCAGGGCTGAGATCCATATTTCCTGCTGGTTCATTCCATCACCAACCACAACTCCAGATGGAGGGGAGGCTTCACACCTCAAAAGCACAGTTTTGGTTTTTTGATCAAATATGCCAGGTATCATGTTCATTTAAAACTGAGGAATATAATTCAAAAACTAAAAATCTATGAAAGTAGCTTTCCTCTACTTTGTACACATAATACTGACAAAGCAAAACGGACAGGACAGGGAACATCTCTCATAGGGTCTTCTGGAAGAAAAAAACCTTCTCTAGCATGCATTAGTTTGCTTACAAGCCTGTCATTATGAGTCATTAGCTGTCTGCCACATGCTCTATCTGCCAGTCTGTTGCCTATGAAGCTTGCTTCTGAGGGATAAACAAAAACAGAGCTGAAAATCAAGCAGAGAGTAATTTCCTCATGGACAGAGTGTTCACAGACACTGTGGAGAGAGTCAATAGAACCTTGAAAATGATTTTTCTGAAATATGGAGGCAGATGAATTAACCAAACAGAGTAGTTAATCAAAATCTCAGCTATCGTAGCACATCTGCTAGGAAAAGTCCTTGGTCATTGGATTTTAAATTTTAATATTGTTGTTACAGTAACCATCTCTTTTCCCTCCCTCTGCTTCATAGAAAGAATCTAGGGGAAAAACCAATGCCAAACAAAAACAAAAACAAGCAAACAAATGAACAAAAACTTTCCTGAGGTAATAAGGAAATAACAGACTCGAGAGTCAGAGGAATGAAAATATAAGGAAATATAATAATAAAGGAAGGAAAGAAGAAAGTGTATTTCAACTTTATATTTGAAAAAGAAGGAAAAAAATGAACTTAAAAACAGCAGAGTGTTTTTCCAGAGCACCAGAGGTGCAGAGGACTCTGGAAGGAGAAACTGTTACTAGAATAGCATTTATATACAGATTTTACTGTATTATCAGTTCGTCTACAGAATCTGATGCAATAAAATCGCATCATTGTAGAAACAAATACTCATATCTTTCTTTTCTAAAATAAGTCATTTGCAAAAAAGATAATGTCTCATAACCTCTAGAATAAGTACATGGTGATATCAAACAAATTCAAGTAAACTCTCTGAAACAAAATAAAACAAAGTAGAACAAAACAAGCTGAACCAACAACATATGTCCAAAAATCACACTGTATTCAGATTCTGTGGAAAAAGGTTTTGGTTTGTTTACAGCTTTGCCAAACACATGCAATTTTATTTTCAATTTTCCCTGAAAAACATCTCAGAAAGTTTCAGCTGACACAACTATTCCAAAGAATGAGGCTAGGCAAAATATATTGATATATTCCTCTTGAGAGATGATGGTATTTTTTCTGTAAAGCTCCAATTTTGTTTTTACTTAGAACAAAGACTTCAAATTTAGCAGTGGTATAAGAGGTGATTTTGTAATAACCAAGGAAATTTTTCCATGTTTGATTAAGTGTGAGGCCTTTAAAGGAAAGTCTAAGCAGACACGTGTACATAACTATAAGAGTCATGAATATCCCTATGCACTGGGAAAGATGAAATCCAGAATTGCATGGATCCAACACAGCATATTCTTGTGAAATGTCAGAACTGGGCTTGGCATTGACCTTCTTTGCTCAAATACAAAATAGAAAGTAAACAAATAAACAAAAACAGAAAATAAACTCTGTTATTCAATGAGAATCAGAATAGAAGGGAAAAGAGCTTGCCTGGAGGACAGAGAGACGATGACAAGATGACAGTAAGAAAAGACGTGTGGGAAGCTAGGGATAGGCTATAGTGCACTACGAGTTGGAGCAAAGGACTGAGTAGGAAAGAGACAATGCAAAGAGGTGGAAACTAGGGCTTCATAAGGCCGAGGGCTATAGGGTCCTTGTACAATTAGGTAGACGGGGAATCTGAACATCAGCTGGAATAGTGTCTGGACAATAATCAAGCAGGAGTGATAAGACATGAGCAAGGTTTGGGAATGGACTGGAATTTAGTAGATCTGGGAAAATATGGAAATGCAAGGACATGTCTAATGAAAAATTAGATTGTACAGAATGATAATAGATTGTGTAGATTGTAGAATGAGCCTGACATCAAATGAACTAGCACAGAGAGCCAAGAGAAAAGGAAATGGCAGAAAGAAAACACTAGAGGAATAAGAAGAGAAAGGACCTGGGGGAAAAGTAGAAATGAATGTAAGAGAGGGGCTTGGAATAGTTGGAAAGGGAGCTAGGAAAAAAGCACTAGGAGTCATAATGCGGGAAATACCTGGTAGTGTCCAGAAAGGTAAATGGAATAGGCAGTAAAGGGATCAAGCGTGAAGAGAAGAGGCAGAAAATTCTCTGTCCACAGAGCCATTTTCATCCCAGAGTCTGGAACAAAGCCTATAATATCTCATTTGCCCATTTCCTCCACTAGCAGCAACCACCTGTAGAGCTCAGGGAAAGCTCTACTGACTGGCAAAGAAGATGGCAACCTACTGCTGCTGTCACTTATTCATTTAACCAAAGTGTTACAGGCTTGATAAGGGATCTAAAGGTTCCAGACCTTCTGGTAACAACATGTGGATATTAATTTTGCTGCCACCCAAATATTACAGCATATTGTTTCACAGTTTCTTTTTTCACCGATTAACTACAACTAGCCAACCTAAGTTAAAAATACCAGTAAAGATACAGCAGGTATGAAAAAAATCAGAATTGATGTTATGCATACAACCCTAATCCCTCTCCTTTTCTTCTTTTTTTCACTCTGTGAATGTGCCATGTACAGAGTTCATTACTTAATTATTCCACTATGCCCAGCAGTTACCCAATTCACCCTGAGGCTGAATCAGGATTGCAAAGTGAAGGAGTCTGTCAGATTCCTGCTTCCTTTGGAGCTTATGAGTAAATGAAGAGGCTTATGAGTAAATAAATGAGATAGGAAATTGCTAGAGAAAAAGGAATGTTTTTCTGGTTAATGTACTCACAAGCTATCTGGAGGAATTAACCTATATTAATCTCTGCAAAAATTCTATCAAATTATTTAAACTTTTTCTTTTCTCCCAGAGGTGACCACTGACTGTGTGACTCGCAATGCTGTCTTTTGACTCAGCACAGCTGGTTAATTCGCTACATGAGCAGAATTGGTCACGTTACAACATGGTGTCATTAGACAACACATACATAACACATTTGGGTATCTTAATCTGGAACTGAATCCCATTCTTCGTATCTTATCTGCTTTGAGCTGTTCATTGTTTCCTCTTGGTTTTATCCATTTAAAATTATAAATAAAATTCTTCTTGTCTGTGAGAGTCTTTATTTTGGGGAAAGTTCTTAGAACTTTTTTGTTTCTCAGTTCATGTCTGTGTTCAACAGGAGACACTCTAAAATAGAGGCATTTTTTTCCCCTAACAGGCTGGGAATGGAGCCCAATAAATATATCTACACCTTGGAGTAAAGGTATAGAGCATCTCACAGACACATAAGGAAGTCAGAAATAGTAGGATATGACCAGACCAGTCACAATGAAGATAGCAACAATTTTCAAGAGCAGGCAAAAAATATTTCAGCATGCACTTGTAACTATCCTACAGAGAGTAAAAAGTTTTGTTCAATTTTTTCTGGAAACTTAAGAAGTCAAATACCCTTTCAGATCCAGTTATGCCAAATACTAGCCTCTCTGACCCAAAGGTATATATGAAAAATCACAAGCTTCCAAAAATACCTTAAAATAACAGGGTAAATTTAGATATGTAGATTCTTAGGATACACAAATGCTTTCAGTTATCAATTGTTTGTTTCTAATTGATGTTTTGTTATCGAGCCAGTATCTTATCAGAATTATTCATAAGGGAAATGATAACATTTTGCATGTAAGGTAAAAAGTAGGAGATAAACTCACCTTGAACACTGTTGAGCATACATGCTAAGATAACAAGCTACACAAAAACTGCAGCGTAAAGCAGAGGCTGAAAAAGCCATGTTAATCAATAGAGTGTGTGGAAGGATCAGGGAGGATGAAGTCTAAACAAAACTGTTCTGGGAAAGGTCTTATTCAAACACATACCTACAAAAATTGAATGGACTGCAGATAATTATTGGCAACCTCAAATAAATTTGCAGAAATGCTCCCATTTATTTTAAGGCTGATTCAGATGGAAGCCTTTTTAATCCCAGTTCTCCATTTATGGGCAAGAAATGTCACAGAAGCAAGAGCTATAATACTGCTATATTTTAACCAACAGTAAAATTCCAAAAAATGTCAGCATGCTTCCGGTGACTGAATGTGGAACACCAATATCAGCTCTTTACCAGATTGTTAATATCCATTTATGAAAATAGGTTGGATATTCTTTATAGTTCCTAGTTCTTGCCCTTTCCAAATGCAACTTAACTGCTTGATATAAATGGGATGTACCCAACCTAGGACCTTGAGACTTGAGGAAAATGTGGGCCCCCAAAATATAATTCCCCAGAAATTAGATTCACACTCCAAATGCATTGAAGTTTGTAGACATTTGGTTCTCTGTCAGGAAAAGGTACAGAAACGAGTGCTCATCACCATATGCAAAAGCAGCAGTTATATAAACAAACTAGTCTCTTGAAATTTCAAATTACAATACTTCCAGGTCAGAGTCTGCAGACACTAGGGATAGAGAATTGAGAGATGGTCAGGGAACTATCTGTTCTGGAGCACAAATCAGCTGCTAACTTGTACTGGCTATCTTCTATTCAGTTAGTTATTATGAAACTATTGCAAATACTTGTGCTATTTTAAGGCTGTAGTCCTTCCCTTTCACTCCACTGGATTGTGGGATTATCTTAGTTGTCTCCAGAATTGGAAGGTGAAATATCAAATCAAGTCTGGACAAGAGTGGACTTCTGCAGTCATCCAGCCACACAGCCCTGTAATGACCTCTTAAGATCTTGTTCAGAAACCCAGTCTGCATGCTCCATTTTACTGTGTCAAGGTGTACTGATCTGTTTGGTTACGTTTAAACGAGGCCAAAAGACAGAAAAAGGAGGTACAAAAATGTTATCCTCAGTAAGTGAAAGTGTCCTCTCAAAAAAACTGTACCTTACATTGCTTGGGAAACGATCCTCACAAGTGTCAGTTCAGCCTTGGTCTGTGCACAGAAGTCCATTACTTGCACTATAGTAAACATGAAAAAAACAAGGACAAATATGTCTCTTAATGTGTTGCAGGCTGCACCACTCACTTCCTGCTGAGCTGATCATTCTGAACTTAAACTTCAGTGATATGCATAGAACATGCAATTTCAGCACTTTGTTGAGGAGAAGCAGCCTGCAAAAAGCCTTTGGGTTAGTGTGGAACAATGACCGGGGGAAGCCTTCTTAAGCATCTAATCAAGGAGGTGTTTTTTCTTGATCAAAAATGACAAAGGCTGTTGTTCCCCTGATTGCTTTAAATCAGAATTGTCAACTCTTGTAGTTCTCATTAGTCTCGTGACACCCGGCATTTTCTTTTTGACCAAGAGATCTGTGATCATAAAGACATCTTAGATTTTTTTTTTAATTTTATTTTAACAAATATCTTTCCATATTTCAGAATTGTAGAGATTGAAAAAAAAAGATTGAAAGTAAAAAAGCAAAATTGTTCCTACACTGCACAGTTTCAAGGTAACCTCATACTTTTGAGAGTCTCATATGCTTATGAAACAATAGCGCTAGGCAGGTATTTCAGATCTATATAGAAATTTAACGTTTCTGAAACAAAGGTTATGAGTTATTGCCCATATAATATCCATTTCTTCTTGTGGGGAGGAGGAGAGACCTAAAATAACAAACAAAAATACTTTTACTCATTTTCTCCTGGGTAACGATTATAACCACTTAAGACTTAAGCATAACTCTGCGTTGCAAATTAACAGAATTGAGAGATAAAAAAATAATACCATTGAAGTATGTTCCATAGCACTTTCCTTGGTATATTTGTTTGCTTTTTAGCCTACTAGTTACCTGCATGACTGATGATTACTCACAGAAAAATTCCTTTCAGCTTCCTTGAATGTTATAACTTTTTCTATGTTGAATTTTTCATCTATTGAATTTATTCTATATGTGCTCTGTCAATCATGGAGCTGGCTTTTTGTTACTTAAAAATATTATCCTCCTGTCAGCACCTAATACAATTAATATCTCTCAACATTGTGAAATTTAACTCTTCCAGTTTTACTTACTTTCTACGGAACAAAATGTCTTTGCAAGGACCAAGAAATGTCTCACAAGCAAAATTTAAACAGTTGGTATTAGTTTAGTCTGCAGTATCCTTTTTGCTGCTTAAAAGAGCAAAACTGGCAAAAAGACCCAAGTGAACCACAGTAAATTGCTTATCTGTGCTGTTCACTAAAGAATTACAGAGTACTTACTGGACTTTTTTTTTTTTTTTTTTTCATATAAAGATATCTTGTCAAAACAGATATTTTCAATAGAAACTGCTAGTACTAATAAAAATATTAGCAAAACATTTTGAAATGAAAATTGTAAATAAAAGAAATTAATTTTATTTTAAATAAATATACTATTTGCATTCAAAATGACACAACTTTATGCTATATGCCAATACAGTATTACAGTGTTACATATATGTTATTATTTGCATTCTGTTTCTATTCCTCTTTCTGTCTCTGGAAACAAAATGGAAAAAAATCATCTTTTAAAATCATCATAAATGGTTTAAAATATTATTGGGAACATTTTATTCTTAATTTAATTTCAGTTCTAATGAATGTACAAACATATTTCAGCTTTGCTGGGTAAATGAAGATGATGTGGTTTTACCCTTGCTTCTCTGAAACACTTCAAAAAGTCTGTTCTAAAGCAGGTCTTCTCTGCCTTTGCAGGACTTTGCTACTCTGGAACTGGAAGGGCTGTTTATTTCCTCTGTAGCTGTAGGAAAAGGAAATGGTACAAAAGAATCATCACAGGAATTTTGATGGAGTGTCATCAGTTCTAATACTGAAGGTTTTGAAACAATATTTCAAAAAAAAAAAAATTCTAGAGAAAAGTAAAATGTTCAGAAGGCAGTAAGATAAAGCAAGGCCAAAGCTACCTTACAGTTCAAATCTTATAGGAATGAAAAAAGTTTTAATATTGATTTCCAGATAGCAGTGAATTATTTTAAATGAAGATTTTTTTGGGGGGGGGGGGACAAAAATCATCATAAAATCTCTTCACGCAAATTGTGGAATTTTGACTATAGTACATTTTCTTTGTTTTATTCCATCTTCTTTAGAAAAATATGATTTCTTTTCACCAGAAAACAAAGTGACTTGCTTTGTTCATTTGCAAAACCTCTTAAATACAACTGCCATTGTTGCAATACCAGAGCTAAATCCAATTCATGATAAGGGATAATTCAGCTCAGTTCATGGTGTAGCTCATGAAACAGACAACCTAGGGTGAGTGAGGTTTGATAGATAAATAGGATCTGAACTTGGGGAGCTATCTACAGAGTCAGATTTGGAAGATGATCTGAAATTAAAATAAAATAATAGAATCCTATCGAATTTATTTGGACCTTGTGTGAGCAACTCCATTTGGCAGGAGATATAGATATTAAAATAATACTTGTTAAAATAATTTTTAATGATATTTCCTTTATCATTTAACACTTGTCATGTTAAATAGAATATTTTGATTATATCGTTCCTAAAGCAATTCATTTCCATTCTCTTTACTAAAAATCCAGATTACAGAAAGAATGTGATCAGTGTAACACTGAAAGATATAATAAAATAAGCTGTTGGGTGTTATTCTTAACCATTGTTTAAAGAACTACAGTTTTAGGAGCCTGTTGCATGTTATGTATATTATATTACTGCCTATCCTCTTCCTTTTCAGAGTAATCTTCACAAAATGTGTATAGGATTAAATGTTTCCCAGTACAAGACCAAATCTGCATTGATCCTTTGGTTACTCAAGAGTTATCTTAGGTGGGCAACAACTAAAACCAGCTTTGTGATGCCTTCAGGAAGGAGGCCAGTGTAGAACAGTGATGCTGGTGTGCCTGTCTTCCACCAAGACCCCGCAAACGCTGAGATGAAACTTTCGCTTTGGACTTCCATAGAATTAGGGTGAGTTCATCTAATAGAAACTATCTGAATCTCATTTTTCTCCTTGGTGAACTAGGAACATTTTTCTCTTCATCTTCTTTTCTTGACTGAGGGAAAAACAGTGAAAAAGGAGGAAATCAGTGAAATGTATTCAGACGTTACATCAAAAGGAAGCCAGTCCTGATTCTCTGCCTTCCCTTTTCTTCTGTGCAAATACACATCAACAAGAGGGCGTATTCAGAAAAGGAGAAAGCCAACCCATGTACTACTTCTCACTCCATTTTCAAGCCAACAGATTTTATAGTGAGAGCAATATATATTCCCACAGATGCTAGTCCTATGCTGCTTGGATTATGGATGTCATGCACTGTGGCTTTCCTGAGTAGAACGTGCAATGTATTGCTGAGGAAGATCTCAAAGGCACTTTAATTTGGGAAAGGTAAATTTTCTCATTTTGCAACTCTTTTTTTCAGAGAAGAACATGAGGATCACGGAGATGTTACTCACAGAACTCTGTTGGTCGCTTGTTTTCATAGAAACACTCAATACACAAACAGCTGAGCAGGTTATGAAAAGAGATCATGGGATAATTAAGAATATCACTGGTAAATCAAATTTTTAAAAATTAGCTTATGTAAAATGACATTATCTCTTGCTTTACACTCTAGTTATTCTGAACTGTGTCCAATTCTGGACTCCCCAGTACAAGAGAGACATGGAGCTACTGGAGAGAGTCCAGTGTAGGGCTACAAAGATGATCAGAGGGCTGGAGCACCTGCCCTATGAGGAACGGCTGTGAGAGCTGGGCCTCTTCAGCCTGGGGAAGAGAAGACTGAGGGGGGATCTTATCAATGTGTACAAGTACCTGAAGGGAGAGTGTCAAGGGGACGGGGACAAACTCTTTTCAGTTGCCCCATATGACAGGATAAGAGGCAATGGGCAGAAATTGAAGCACAGGAAGTTCCGCCTGACTGTGAGGGGGAATTTCTTCCCTGTGAGAGTGACAGAGCACTGGCACAGGTTGCCCTGAGAGATTGTGGAGTCTCCTTCTCTGGAGATCTGCAAGGCCCACCTGGCTGCCACTCTGTCTACCATGCTCTAGGTGACCCTGCTGAGTGGGGATGTTGGACTAGATGATCTCTGGAGGTCCCTTCCAACCTTACTGATCCTATGATCCTATGATTCTATGAATGTGCAGTTTTAGCAAAATTTTGCTCACGAAGGACATTGACAGTATAAAACATCATAAATATTCCTGCAGTATTTTCTGCAGTGAAGCAAGTCTCCCAGCTCTACGTGCAAAGAAAAAAAAAGAAAAAACACATAAGGTGCTCATGGCAATGATTACTCTTCCTTTAATATCTGCAACATCAATTAAATAATTTATCAAAATGAAAATGGATATGATTATGTATTCCTGAAATGTATTTTTTTATTCATCTAAATAGTAAATGGGTTTAGAAAAAAGCCTAACAGCACTTATAGCAGGATATAGGCATATTCTGATAAAGATAGAGAATGGTTATACAGTTTACCTTTATGCATATAAAGTTACAGGTCTACTGGTGTTACTGGTAATAATTGTATTTTTTAGAATAAAATGGTTACAATGTGGAGATTAGCATTTGCTCTGGACTCAAATCTCATTAAAAAGAGCCTTGGTCAGATAAAATATGAAATAGCTACAACACAGTAGGAAAGACACTTTGAGATACAAATGTTAACAAAAAATGTAGGTAACAGTATGTATAGTATATATGCATACTGTACACAAATACTTCTCAATTAATAAAAACAATTTTGGAATAAATAAATATGACAAAAATTCTTATCTCTAACAAGATTTTTTCAATTTCAATATGTGTTTTAACCTTCTCTCTTTAAATTTCCTATTGATGTTTGTTCTTCATCTTAAATTACCACAGAGCTTTGCATAGGATACCCAATTTCGAGTCCCAAGCTAACATTTTTTATGGATAATTTGGTCAGAAATTGAAGTAATATGTGATTCTACATGGAAGAAATATGTAGTACGAGCAATTGTAAGTATAAACAATAGCAAAGTAGGTTTCCCAGTAATGACTCTTAAAGAGCAAATCTAATCTAAAGAACTTTTTTCTAAAAATGTTGATACATAAGTGGCAATTATTATCCTCTTCACATAATCACATGGTAGTAATCACATTAGTTTTGTTGCCTTCAATACAAATGAATTGTACATGCAATTAGTAATGGTCTGACCAGTAAGCCCACAGTCATGGTTATTACCTTCTCCAATACCACCAAGACTGTACCTGACACTGTTATGATTGCAATGTTTGAAAGATAAAGACAAACATATCTTTGTGTATGTGTTTACATACACATATATATAATATATAAAGCAAATTTTTAGTAAAAATTTTACTTGTGTATGACCAGCAAGTCACTAGGTCTATCAACGTCAGATCTTTCTTCAAAACTACTGTAGGCGCAGCTTCTGCAGGTGCAGCTCTTTAACCAAACAGCTGTCCCAAAGTTCAGCATAAGCCCCACCACAGGATGTGTTCACTTGAAAGCAGCCCTTGAATGCAAAAAAACAAGAGGCCCAGGGGCAGTTTGCCTACATGACCTACCATCACATGGTTGACTATTGACACTGGCTTATGTTGCTTGTGTGTGTGCAAATGCCAGAGTGATTCTTCCCTCAGTGTTGACCAACGGTGTGAAATGACAGCTTGCAGAGTCAGCCCTACTGCTGTAGCTGGTTGATCAGGAAGGACAGAGATTGAAACCAGAAGGAGATTTAGTATTATGGAAGAGGAATAACCCATGTCAGAAGGTCAATAGCATTCTTGAACAATTATTTACCATAGATAAAAGTGAAAGGAGTAAGTGACTGATACAACAGGGAAGTACTGACTATGCAAAGATACTCTACTTGTGACCTACAGCTAAGATACTTTTTAAAGTCATGAACAAAGATGATTACTATAAGCATTTTCAAAGGAAAGGAAGGGATTTTTTTAAAAAAAGAGATCTGCTTGTATTGACAAAGAATTTAAACACTAAGGCCTAATGTGAAAATCAGACAGCTAAGAGTAAATATAACTCCAAAGCAGTATTATCCATTGAAAAAGATATGAAACTAGAACCACATTTTGACTGCAGGCTTGATCCTCATTTTGAAAAATATTACTCTTCATGAAGAACAATAAAAATATACATGTGTGTATTGCTGAGTTTTTTTCCCCATACTTCTAATAAATCTTCATTTTTAAAATAATTTTTAAAGTTGCTCAAACTCACTATGTCTACTCATTCACTCACCCTGTCTATGGGTAATTACTTCTTAGTGGCAAGGAAATTATTTCTAGATAAATTAATATATTTAGGAAAACAAAGTGAAGTTTATTAATCCTTAGGAAATTAATACCAAGCTCATTAATATATTCAGACAATTCCAGATCACATACTGGAAACCCTAGATAAATAATTTTCATAAGTATAATATGTATCTTATAGTATAGAAATACCAATGATTTATATTCTTTTATTATATTATTGTATGTTAGCAAGATCTGTGAGCTTAATGTAATCAAAGGGATTCAGATCCTAAACTTTTGAATGTTGTTTCACAGTTTTTCTGTAGAGTGAATGAAATGGACTACTACTCATTTTTACATCCTTGACATGACTTTATAACAGAATAAGAGGAATTGGAGGTAGATTGTATTTCTTTCTGCTGCTTTTCCAAGTGCAGGAGAAACAGTTCTTTAAAATAAATATCAGGTGTATTTCTCTTGTAAAGTCTTTCCCTGTATAAAGCAAGATTATAATGTATCTAGGGACTCTAATGAGTCTTATACAGTTTTGCTTACACCATGTCAGTTACCTGAAATCTGATAATTTCACAGAGTCTTTTCTACACTTATAGTTGTTCTTTTTATACCAAGTCTGCAAGTATGCAAAAAGGGAATCTCACATCTGTCACTGGATAATGCAAATGGACCATCTCCTTCAATAAGAAAGAATTTAAAAACGATTTCATTTCAAGTAAGCACAATGATTGAGTTAATATGGTCCAGTCCCCATTAAAGTGGAATTTTGCTGATTAAATCCCATGTAAAATCCCTGGTAGTGTTTCTGTCCATATACCTTTCAGATCTGACTGACAATCCTCTTGATGCCCAAATTAGTTATAAACTTCTTTGTTTAGCCTGTAATTTTCTTGGCTGTTGAGTGTTGGTTGTCTGTCTATGCTTCCTAGTTTTGTTCTGGGAAATACCTACCTGCCTCTTGCCCAAAGCTGTATTAGAATCCAGGTTTAAATGAACGTGAAGTTGAACTCTCTCTCTCCAACTCCCTAAGAATATTACAATTCATTTCATTTGATGCTTTGGGAAAGCCAATGTATATTAGCCTAGTAGTTTCAGTACTTTCTCCAGCAGTGAGAAAACTCTACTTTACACAGCCCAAAAGGCACAAAAAATCCACTTTCCAGACCTCTGAAAGCACTACTGCCCCTCCAGAATGAAGATAATCTGAGGACATTTTTCCAGGTAAACAGGAACAGTATTGAGCTGAAAGGAAAGAAGCTCAGGGCATAACTTTATTAGTACACTATTTAAGAGTGGATAAACCTGGAGTGCCCCCAAGATTAGATCACTGAATAAAAAAAAACAAATTTAGCCACAAGAAACTGGTTTCTCCTAGCTGAATGCTGTGTTCACTGAATGCGAGCCGTGTGGCTTCTGCTCTTCTGGCTTACGATTCTTGCATGTCTGGTTGGACAGAAAACTCTTTTTACTTGGAGGGAAGGATGGGCCTATGACATTCCTTAGATACTGAAAGTAGAATCTCAGCTCCCTGGTTTATAGAGGACTTGACACTTATGAGCTTCCATTCCATAAATAACTGAACTATACAAAAAGGTAGCACCTTTCTTAGTTTTATTAGGAATTTACCCTCAGGAGATGAGTTTGGTGCAGCATGTGTGGCTTACCTCACATTTCATGTCAGTTCCCTATAACACACTAGAAGCAGCAGATACCTCAGGAAGAGTGGATTTCTTTCTGAAGACTCTCAGAAATCCAATGACTATAACAAAAATTTAGACAGTATTTTAAATGAACTATATTTACCCTTGATGAAACAGCAGTAGTGGGATAGTATGGCAGGCCATGCCTGTGTCTACTTGTATAGAGGAATGACATAGCTCCCCAAGTGATCCACAATATCTTTTACGACTGATTTGCAAGATTTGGTATAAAAAAATACTGTTTTATTTCAATTACTTTATAGAACTACTTGTTGTTTACCCTCTCCTAATCACTACAGCAAGAATTATGACTTAAGGGAATAATTCAGGCAGAACTAGGTCTCTGTCCTCAGTCTTTTGCTTGCCAAATAATTGCCCTATTTACAGTCTTGCTTTTGTTGCTGTAAAATCAGCAACACTATAACTATGGAGTATAACTTGCCTATGAAGACCAAGACAAAAAAGGAGTTGAATACTTCAACTCTTTCCATATTATCTTTCTCTAGGTTGTCTCCTTCATCTGTCAGTGGACTCACATTTCCCCTGAACTACCTTCTTTTTGCAACGAGCATAGCTGCAGAATCTCTTTTTACCCTTCTTGTCTTTCAATCATCTTATTTTCAGCTAAATTTAGTCCAGATTTTGTTCCTAATTATGCAAGGAGTATTTTCATACTCCTGCTTTATTACCTGTCCTTGATTTTACCTCTCACATGCTCCCTCTTTGTGCTTCAGTTCATCAAAAAACTCCTTGTCCAAACAGGCCATCTGATGAAATTTATAGTTTTTTTGCACAATAAGATGGTTCACTCCTGCAGTCTCAATAAGATTTATTTAAAAATAGGACATGTAAACCTCGTGAAGCATAGGAAGTGATAATATCACTGAAAAAATGGGGAGGTTAGTCAGCCTAGCTGGAAATCCTTTGGCTAAGTCATTACTGTTAAGAGAGCTGGTGGAAGAAGGCAACTCAGCAATACTGCAGATCCATTCCAGGGACTGAGAGAGGTTGACCCCTCCTCTCCTTGCTGATGTTCTGCTGGCCAGTAAAGATCTTTTGGGTACCTTATTCAGGAGTGGTGAATATATTAGTGCTTAGATGTTATTAAATGCTCATTCCATATTAAATTCTAGATCTCTGCTGTCCATGTAGGCCAGTAAATATTTGCTTTTCTAGTTTTTAAGGACTGCTACCGCTATGGGTATTTCAGATGCCCAAGGAATCTCAAATTGCAATAGACGCCTCTATGTAGGTAACTGAACTGAGCCTTCAGAGTCTATTTTGGTGGGCTTTGCATTCCTCATTTTATGGACTTGGGCAAGCAGCTCCAACTCAATACATTAGCTTAGCTTAGAGCTCTGTCACACTCGCTGACTCACATATGGCTAGACGGATCAGAGGGCAAAATGGCAGTACACAGTGAGGGTGTGCAGAGACTTGAACTTCTACTTATTTTGAAGCCTTAATCATTTGATTATAGGACCTTCCTGTGGCCTAGTAACTCTTTAATGATTTTTGTAAATTTAAGTTCCAGTAAGAGGGTTTGAAAGAGACACGCTGACTGTAACCGCTTACTGAAGAAGACCATCTCCTACAGCATGGCAGGGACATCTGGCATATCTCCTTTGTGTTTCCAATGGATGCCCTGGTATCACTTTTGATTTAAGAAAACTGCATCCTGGATCCAAAAAATATTTATTGAGAAAAGTCTTTACAAAATGAGCTTCTTTCCCATCCTAAATATAAAAAAACGTTTGTTAGGAACAGAACTTTCCCATTGTAACAGTGTTATGTAAAATATAAATAAGTATATGTATATATGCACATATATGTGTGTTACTAACTCTACTGGGGAGCAATAAAACATGTATAAGGGGTAAAACTGGAATAAAGGTCCCAGCTCCCTCCCCCTTTGCATATTTATGCCTATGAGTTCAACAAAATTTAGATGAATTACAGTAAGTTTTCCTTCAAGTAAGTGGGGAATCACCTAAATCATGCAAAATAGATTATATTAATTCCTGGAGTAATTCCAGAGATTTTAAAACAGTTATTTTAGGGATTAATTTGCTCCAATACGTGCAAAAGCTCATAACTCTCTATGAAGATTATACTTGCTAGTTTAACTGTAGAGTGCTCCAAATATCTTGGGAGGCTACAAATAGTCCCCCAGTGCTGGTTAGCAGACTATGATTCCCTCTAGCACAGGTTTCTGAAGGAAGACCATTATAATTTAATTTGCCCACAGGTTGCCAAGATGTTCTGGATAAGCTAATATTCAACATTATTCATGCAGTAAGATGCAAAAGAAAAAAAAAACACAAGAGAAGGAAAATAAAAAGGTCATAAAGGAATTTTTGTGTAAACACAGAATGTCATCATAATAGAGAAATGTTCCCCAAGTTGGCAGAAATAGCTACGAGACTAAATACAAGACTGTGAGAATGGGAGTCCTGAATACTCTTAAGTTTGTTGCAAGAAATTGCTAAAATTTGCCACAATCCTGGCAATTAAAGTTAGACTTAGAGATGCTCATTTAACATCTAAGCTCCAAGAAGAATTAAAAGGTTGAGCATCCTGTCAGTGGGCAAGACACAAAAGCTTAAAGGTAGTACAGCAGAAACTTTGTGAATTAGTAAAGGGATTGACGAAATTGATTTGACATATTGTTCGCATTAGATGGATTTGAAGAACAGGGCCACAAACATGCAGAGTCACGCACAGCTGTTAAGAATACTTGACCTGACCCGTCTGAACGTACAAACAGAGCTGCCTCTGGAGCCAGCTCAGGTAAGAGCTCTGCTTGGTGGCACTGCCAACTTATGAAACTGCTACCAGCTACACCAGGAGAACAGTTTTTCACGATACTTTCCTGTTTGTACTTCTTTATTATTGAGTCACTTTCTTCAATCTATTGTGTTTCCTTTAGTATTATAAGAGCTAGTATTATGAAATATAAAGATTTTGAGAATGAGCATCTGTAATGTAGAACAATGTTATAAGACAATTCCTTTAAAGGCAGACGAGCTGAATACTAGTTGAGAAGTCTCAGAAAATTCAAATATTGTACTCCTTTTTTAGGGCCAGGCTGTGAGTGCTTAATTGCATGGATGTGATATGGAGGTCACAATATGGCCCTTAAAGAAACACGGGGATTTCTCTACGTGGTGCTTTTATTGGTTCCTTTAAAGAGCAGCTCAGACCTAAGAAAATATTTGCTAAATTAAAAATTGTAGTAAAAGTATCGCAGTACAGTGTTTTAACTTTTAACTACTCCTTTGAAATATGAGTGATGGATGTCTCAGCATCTTTCCCACAATACCCCAGCAATCAGAGAATACTGAAAGAGATTTAGCTTTTAAAGCCTCCTTAGCCTGAGAAAGTTTGAGCTCAGTGCTGATGCCTCCAGAAGTATTTCTTAAATAATCCATGAAGTAGAGGAGGGTACCCTAACTGAGGAACTGTAACATGGTTTTAGTGTCATAGCTAACTATTTGGGATTTTGTATTCTCCAAATCCTGCTGTAAATTTCCTTTGTTTCCTGTGATCAGTGTATGTGTGAATTCCTCGTTGCAGTGAGCTTCCCTTGCTAAGGTGTGTTAAATAAACTTCAAGGTGGCTCAGAAATGCAGACTTCCATTGCAAAATTGTAGAGGACCTTTTAATGAACATGTCTTGAAAAAATATAGGTAATACTGTCAGAGTCCAACACTCTGGCCAGGTTCTTTCAGATATTCCACACATGGAGAGTGTAATGTTTAATATCAAATTTACTTATCTGAAGATGTTTGACATTACACAGGTTTCTGATGTAGCACAGTGATATATATGCTATATACTGAAATCACAATACAAGCCTAAGTTACACTTAGTAGATTATAGCAATTGCAATATACAGTTCAATCACAATACCAGTGTGACTCCCAATATTGATCTCCATAATAGGCTCAGCTTCATGACACTGGGCGTCCCCAGCTGCCAGGAAGGAATGCATGGATTGAAGCCAGCTCAAGGCTGTTGGTCTCTTCAAAATTCTTCTGTTAGTTGTTCAGTTTTTACAGTCTATGTTGGGCTGAGCCACACATACCCTCTCTCTCCACCAAGCTGTGTCTAACTCAGGGAGTCAGTCACACTCTTGATGAACTCAGGGAGAAAAGCTGACACCAGTTGATCCACTCAACTGACATGGCTGTTTATCTAAAGCAAAGGCCACCCTCTGTTCCACTTTGTGTTGAGATAACTTAGCTTTCGGTGCTGCTGCTACAGCCAGTCACTCGCTACTTTCTTCCCTGAGCTTCATAAGCATCTTCCCCTTGCCCATCTCCTCTGAACCTTCTTCTACTGTGGGCATTTATTGGTCAGTCACAAATACATGCAATAGAAACTTCAAGATTTCTTTTTCATGATTTCCATAATGTTCATTACTGGCAGTTTCTTCCAATAAGTTTCTGACATATAGGACGTTGCTGACAGGTTATAATCTATATCAATGCGTCAGCAAATGCATAAACAATAATTGTCCCTCAGATACACAATGTGTTCATCACCAGGGCAACCAATGATTATAAATAAATATTTGAAATGTAAAATAATATTGCATGAAATACTCCATGAGGAAGGAGAAAAAAGAACAGAAATAATGACATGACTTTTTTGAATTAGACAACAAAATGGAATATTCCATTAATAGAAAAAAGAAAAATATCAGGCAGTGTAGTTTTGATGAAAAGAAACAAGAAAAATTAATGGTGCAAATTCATGGTGATGGACAGAGTACTTCACAGTGGACCATCTCACAAATATCCAATGTAGGAAAGATTCAAACAAAATAATTAGCTAGACTCAATGACAATACAAAAATAATATTGTAATGCTGCAGTCTTTTTTGCAGATAGAAGTTACTTAAAGCAACAATTTTGATTACAAGTAAAAATAAGGAAACAAACAGAAACAAAAATGTCTGTTTTACAGTATATAATTATTATTTTCCTTGAAATACTCCTTTTTGTAATTATATTGCTATGTAGTTATTTTTGGTTGTAAAATCTCATTTAAGATAAAGATAGACGTTAAAGGACAAACATAAGAAGTCATGAGGTCTATTCATGGCTTGTGAATCACTTAAGAATGTCCAATTTTTTACTCAGTGACTCTCTTCAGTAAAACTATTAGTAGGCTCTGTGCATGCACACACAAAAAATGTGATTTTCTATTTTCAATCTTTTTTCCAAATATCTCTAATAAATATTTAGTTCAGTGTAGCTTCCTTTCACAGCATACTGTATTTCATGAATATTTTGAAGTTTCTAACTGTCACTGAAGCTAGTCAAAATGCATGAACAAAACAGTTTTATAATGAATAGGATTACATATGAAATAACTTATACTACAAACGTTTATTATTGTTATTAAGCTATTCAAATTCTGAATGGTTTCCCAGAAGTTAAGATATGTACTAGGAAATGGAGGTACTGTATAAAATAAAGGTGTAGGACATGCCCCCAGCAAAGGGTATAAAAGATGCTTAAGCAATGGAAAGGCAAGGACTCTATGATATTAATTTAACTGAATGCAGCGAATCACCAGAACTTGTATTTCCAATACGAATAGCAAACAGCATTTCAGATAAGCATGCATTTGCATTAATTTCAGTGGTCTGGAATTGAATATTGCAAGGCATGGTCATTAGGCCAACCTTTTCAACGCCACATCTGGTGGCCAGCTTCAGGCTCCCATGCATGCTGGGGCATCAGCCTGTTCCCCAGCTTAGAGCCTCATAGTCAACCCTGCTGCAACCACTTCTGGTACCCCTGTGGCTGTTTGGGAAAATCAGGGCCAGGCCCAGCCAGCTGCACAGTGGTGATGGCAAACCTTTCCATATGGAGAGTGAAATTAGCTGAAAGGTCTGCCGAGTGAAGGCCCAGCACTTAGTATTATTTTGATGACGCATATAGAAGCGCATTGCTTATATATAGCAATGTTTAGCTAGATTTCACTAATGATGGATAAGTAAAAGAGGCAGCAAATGTGTTACCAAGACCAGAAGCCTACTTCCTTTTGTATTCAGTCTAAGTTTAACTCTTTCTTGATAACTGCTTCCTTGCTGATGTTCTTTGAAATATTGGCTAGCTTATTCTACAGTAGAGATATCAGATGTTCGGATAATCATAGTTGTAACATCAACTTCAGATGGCAAATCTGAAGTTACCAGAAAATGACAGCTCTTAAATATCATATAAAGTCATTAAACCAGATGGCAAATGTGCTAGTGTTTATTTTTTTAAGTGAATGCTGCAGCTTGGTATGAAATAATTTCACACTGTTTATTAGAGGGAAACACAAAATTTAAATATAGCTGTATAGAGCTGAAAAGCTAAATATAGCTGTATAGACTACAAGCTGTATTTTCTTGTTAGAAAATGTCCAGATTCATATTCAGGCACTGAAATAGCACCAATAATTTGGTTCCTTGTAATCGGTAGCACTGTATAATTTTCTGAATACAGATTTAGTGCATGAAGATATTATTTCCTTGGAGCTCTGTGTACATAATGCTCAATAAAAAAGAAACATGCTTAAAGGGTAAAAATAAACATCTCGTTTGCAAAGATACTTCCCACTTCCTTACAGCCCAACTTCATTAAAAGTATTTCTGGAGTGTAAGTATGTTTTTTTTTTTTATTTTAAAATTTTAAGAAAAATTCTTACAAGAAAAAATAAAATTACATTTATTTTCTCAATGTGTTTATGCAAATGGTCTTAATCTGTGTGTCTTCATCAGTTCTAGCTTTCTTTATTATAGGAAATTTTACTTACATGTGTAGTGTTATTTTTCTTAAGATCATTTGGGATGAAATTCTTAAAATTATCTTGATAAAAAGGAAAAAAAATGCCCTTTACATTTTAAATACAATTTTGTATCATTTTAATAAAACATTTTCTGACCATTATGTGCAATGGTCATATTTTTTTTCCATTTTTTTTCTGTCTAACACTGACATATCCCTCAAGGACTCTGTTTAGTGAACACAGCCTCACATCTCTGTCCTACTGATGTCCTTTTAAAAGAGAATGACCAAATTCAGCAAGGGATATGCAAGAATCACTTTGGCAATATAAATTATATTTCCCTTCAAAGATATGAAAAAGAAAAGGTGAGAGGGGAAAGAAAGGAAACAAATTGAGGATATAATTGGAAATAGCATGGCCTGGTTCATAGGATACGTGGTAGGGACTAAGAACAGCAGAACTGTGTTTTGACATTTTGATGTGTTTGGTAGCGATACCACTTTACTACATATATGCTATCATCTGTCCCCCATTGCTCACTCTTGTTCCCTCACCTAGGACATTGGTCCTTCAGTGCTACTGGAGCAACTGTTTGTGCAGCCTCACTATGAGTTGCTTGGGAACTGATTCGGCTTCTAAAATGTCTCAGCAATATATAGATATATATGTATGTATAATGCACATATACACACACACATACACATATATACACATAGGCATTTTAAGCTGAATCAGTTTATTGACATATATCAGTTTATATATCAGCTGCACACACAATTAATACAATTGAAGAAGAGCACTGTGGCACTAGGTCAGAAAGAAGCAGCTAGAGGCATTTTTACTATGGATTTGGATTTTACTATGGAATTTGGGATTTAAAATCACATTCTCCGTCCCTACTCATACCTTTTCCACTGAGCTGTTACATGACGATGAGCAGATGTACAGTAGCCTCAGCCATGAAGAAGTACAGCAACACTGCTGCCACACATCTTTTGAAGACTGATGATTAGAACAGTCAATAAAAAACGGGAAGCTGGATTCCATATTGTCTTCTGCTGAATGCAGTGAAAGGCACACCTCACACCTACTAATACAATGCTCCTACAATCTAACCCCATAATGACTGACATAATGTATTGAATAAGGGGATCTAGACTTCCGTTGTATCCCTTCCATTGTATCTGAGTTGCCCTGGAGCTAAGGAGGCAAGGGGATGTCAAAGAGGAGAAGCCTGATAGTCACATTGTTTGTAGTCAGGTAGATTCCTGTCCTGTCATGTCATGCAGCCATGGTGGCATATGCGTTTTGTACTAAACAGCAATTTAATAAAAAGCAGAAGACATCCAAGGACCCCCAAAAGGGACTAGTTGCCAAATTTCTATATAATCCAATGCTTCATTTGGAGGCAGTAGTTAGTGTTTTCACCTTTGGTTTTTGTACTCTCTAAAAACTGAAGGAAGATGGGCATGAAAGTATCTCACTAATTCTAAAATTAAAGAAATTAAAATATAGAAACTGTAGCATGATGAGAAGAAAAGTTGAGCTCCTTAGAGTCTATAACCTACAGAACTGTAAAGTCTACTATCTAGTTCTGATGTAAACTAATGGAGATACTGATATTAAGGGAAGCCCAAACTTATCAGCAAGCAGTATAGATGGACTTAATCTCTTTTTCCTGGGGACTGCTATAAGACGTGTGATCCAGATTCCAGTGTGTTCATCTCCAGTTGTTATGCTGTGATCTCTTATTTTCCTTCCTCTTTCTAATAATTCCTTAACTTTTTATTTTGCCAGAGAACTCCAAGCAGAATTCAGCTCAGATATAAATTCACTTATACCTCTTGTCCTTGTAAAGCATATTATTGTAACTCTAAGAGGTTTGTTATTTGCCTGAAAAACACTATCTATGATGTGTTGATTTTATGACTACTTGGTGGATCAACCCATTGTCATATTCACTTTATGCAATGCTAAAATATCATTACTTCTTTTGAAAGCAAGGCTTGATGATTGTGATAACTCTGAACAATACACTGTCAATAGCTTTGATGACATGCCCTCAGTGTCTTTTGTCTTACATCACTGAGAGTTGCAAAATGCCTTGGAAACTGCTACTTGATTTTCAATCACGGATTCTCAATTAGAAGTAAAAAGGTGCTTTGTATTGAAATAGTGTAAAACGCTTAATAAGGATAACATGTAATCAGCAACACTGAGGAAAATCAACAATATTGGAGATTTTTAGCAACTTCTAGCTGTTTTGTGACCTGTTTAGAAGTTTATAGAGAAAATCCATGGTTTTATAGGAAAATCATCTGTCACTATCCCTACCTCTCCCTTTTCTAAGAGTTGATTAAAGTCTGATTTACTGAGGAAATCCAATTGTCTTATGAAAAAGAAAAATCACATACATAAATAAATCTTTCACAGATGGTGTTTTTCCTGAATGGTTCTTGTTGTATTGTAACTTCTTTTGAAGTTTTCTGCCCTTAACAAGCTAAATGTATTCTTTCTACATGCATGATTAAATTTTAGCTCTCACGCACCTACTAATTCTTCTTTAAATGTTTTCCATTTCTGCACTGTTTGTGCATCCAGATATAATTTAAAACCAGGGTGTGCGTTCATTACAAACTCAAAATTCTCAGTGAAACCAGTATTTTCTGAATGTGCAAGGAATGTTAAATGTGACTCAGCACAAAATTTAAGGTGAGAAATACTAAGAGATATAGCAAATAGAGGAGTACCCAATGATCTAGAATCTGAGACATAGTTCTCAGAACACCAGTCTTTCTCTCTGTGTGAATGTTCCCATCATCTTAAATTAATCAGCTTACCCCATTCCCCTTAGTACTTAAATGCAAAGTATCCTTAAATATCAGAAACCATTGAGAGACATGAGAAGTGAGAGGGTGTAGGCTTCCCAGTCTACAATCCATGTCTCTGTCAATGGAAATTTTAATGTAAGACTAGCTAGAGTGGCCCTTCACCACCTGAGGTTTCACTGGTACTGGGCAGAGGAATTCATCCTAGCTGACTTTATGGCTGCTCTTTGTAAGGCCAATCCTATATTTGGCGGTAATAAATACTTGGAAGAGGAATTATTCAGTCTTGTCTGACATAACTAACTGAAACAGGAGGCATTCAAGAAAGGGAAAAAGTAGGATGAATGTCAGGAAACACTTCCCAAAAGTGAGCTTTAGTAAGCTGAGGGATTTGCTGTCCTAGCTGTCATGTTTTCTCCTTTTCACAGGCTTAGCTGCTCTCCACAATATGTTCAGATACAGATTGATTCACACTAAATGTATTTATTAGTTCCAACTATTTGCCAGATTATTGGAAGAGTTTTTGTTTCTTTTACATTTGACATACTTCTAAGCTCTTCACTGCTAATATAGTATAGTTTTCTGCTGTTATTTTATGTGATATTCAAATTGTTTCAGTAGCAACCCAGTATTTTAAAAGTATAATGATTAATAGCAAGAATAATAAATACTAATAATCATAAATAATACCTATGCAAAATGTAAAAAAGGTAATCAAGTTCTGCACCAGTTACCAGCATATGCCAGTTGACCACAGCAACAAGGACGAGTCATTAAAGAAGCTGATGTTGCACGTGATGTTCAATAACAGAAAACCTTAAAATGAAAGTGGTCAAAAGCGCAGTTAACAAAGCCTTAGTAGCAACAAGCACAAGTGTCTTAAATTGTTTTTAGCTTGAATAATGTACATGCTAGTGCCTGAGGCCAGCATATTTTCAGAAAATCTTACAAGGATAATTTAATGCTGCATATGCATAGTAGAACTGAAGAGATAAGGTACACTCAACTAGTTATTAACTTCCCAAGGAAAAGTAAACACTTGCTTCAGTAAAATCTAACCTATGACATATAGATACTTGATGTGCTGAAAAAAAAGATTTGTTGAACCCCGTTATTGATTCATTCCCTCCCTGAAAGACATTTTAAAACAGTGTGAGTAAACTACAGGATCACCTTTGATTTGATTCGATCTTCACATTGATATAGAGGGTATCAAATGCAAATCACTAATTTTATAAATACCTCTATGACTACGTGAAAGAGAGATCTCACTATTCAGATTTTTCTAAGCACAGAGCACTGTTTTTAACTATCAAGGTATGTTCCAAAAGAGCTTTTTTTTATGCATGCTTTTAATCATTTGTGACTTGGTATTAGTCGTGTTTTAAGCACAAAAAAAGTCTCAGCTTCACTGTGGAAAACGTTATTTTGATATACTTCTACCTGTACAGCAGAGCTGTATGAAGAGACAGCCTAGACTCTCTCTGACAAAGAGAGTTAAGACCTTTCCAAATGATATCTGCATGTAGTTTGAGACATAGGAGCTCCTGTACTTGTCAATAAGGACCAAACTGTAGGAGTGAAAAGTCTGTATTTAACAGAAGAGGAAGTCACTGAACTGTTCTCTTTCACGAAAACTATATTACCTTGCTGCTGTAGTGCAGTAAGAAACACTGAAGCAAAACCAAAACTAACTATACCTAAAAAACATAAAAAGGCTCCTTTCAGCTTATGATTTCCAAGGTCAGTGCAAGCATGTCCTCTCAACATGCCCTTTCTGTCATATCTCACTTGTAGTTAGCATTAGATTGGATTTTGAAAGATCTGAGATAGGTTGACCAGAAAACAATTCACTTGACTTCACACACAGAAACAAATGTTGACAGTTTGAGTGTACTTAGGCAAAAAGAAGGAAGCATATTGAAGAATAGTGAAGAACTTTAGGGAACATTGCACATTTTTTATATATCTCAGAGAAAGTACTAAATAAAGAATGGTAGAAAAGAGTAAGACAGGAAAAAGTCATGAAGGAAATCCAGGTCTTACATGAAGTCCAGAAGAAAAATATCTGTGGATAAAAGAATGAAAATCCTTAAAAATATTGGTAAAAATTTGACTTCCTCATTGTTTTGCTGTGTACTGTATGATTAAAAAATGATATGCTGTTGAAGAGGCATTTTCACAAAATCTACAGGAACTAGCAGTAGCTCAGCTCTGAGCAACTAGATTATTTTTCAAGGATAAAATATATTGTTATTAATTATTGTAGAAAATGGAAAATAATTTACGTGGCTTAGCTGAACAGATAGGTGTTCTTAAATTTTAATTGGGGTTATTAAAAGTAACGAGTGGATAGCTGAATGGAGGGAAAGGATCAATTTCTCCCCTGCTCCTTGCTTCCTGAGAGTCTTTTCTAACTTTCTAATTATAGCTCTTTGTGCCACCATAACATACTAATTCCTCTGTGCAGTAAAGAACAGATGGTTAGATAGGATGATACTCTCATGAACAGAAGAGTAAGGAAAAGAGGACAAAGGTAAAAATAGATCTGAAATACAGGAGGCTGCAAATACAAATTTAAGATTGGTATAATCAGTGAAGGAAGTGGCCCATGAAAGTAGAGCTGAGTTCAGTCAATATACAAAACAGGATTTGCATACTCCATTTTATAAGAAAGGCAGATTGATTGCTGAGTGTCCTAAAATCAAATGAGAGTTGGTAAATGGGAAATGAAACTTACCTGCAACCACAGCTATAGTAAAGTAAGAACATTAAAAATAAGTCTGAGTTCAACATTTTCAGTGGATGCCAAAGAAATATGAATCATATGTTCTCAAAAATATGACAGAGGTATTTTGTTTGATAGTGAGAGATAATCTGACACCTGTTTCTTTCTGAGAACAGATATGATATTGACAGAGTTTAACTTCAACACTGCATGGCAGATTGAGGTTGGGATTATCCTTGTTGTTATCAGTAGTCCACATGCAAAGATAAATTGATGGAAAACAGCTATACTATAGTTTCCATATTTGCTCAAGTTTTCTAAGATAAACATTCCTTCTAGAACCAGTGTATTTTGTCATTAAGAGGTATTATATACTGGATAGACAAAATATATAAGATAAAGTAGACTATAGAGACATTATATTTTCAGGCAGCTGTTAACATTTGATCTACCAAGGTTATGGCAGACTTTTCCCAAATGTTGTACCTACACTGAAGGATTGTTGGATAGAACTGGTTGCTTAGCCTTCAGTTTTGACCTACATAGCTAGTCTCCTTCAAAGGACTTGCCAGTTCTAATACTATATATATATATATTTTTTTCACATCATGTCCCTAAAGGCTTTATTTAGAAACTTTATTAGTCATGCACTACGATGTTGCAAAATCCAAGGGAGTTAAATTATCACTTTGAACTGTTCTCAGTAACAAATTATCACCACATTCATCAGAGAGATTAACACAGAATTAAGAAAAATACTTCTCTAAATTAATTCGACCAAAACAGTGATAAAATATTTTATATTTGACTGGAAGTCTGCCAAAGGCAATCCTGATATAGAACAAGCTTCTGCAGCTGTTAACATTCTTCAAATTTGTTGCAACTTGCGTTCTTTCAATTTTCTGAGTAGAAGGTTGTGAGAAAACAGCTCTGGTGCTAAAGAGTAAATGGGATCAGATTTTGTAGTTAGGCATTCGCAACTAAGCAGATGCATTGACTTGGTTATAATTTATACCTACAATTTATGCAACACAATAATGTGACTTACTGACCAGTAAACATGCAAAAACATTGATTCCATGGAATTCTTGGATTTGTGTTTGTATGTTCCCACTTCTAAGTATTCAAGCTCTTATTTTAAAAAGTAAGAAAGAACAAAGATACAAAGGAAAGGATACCAAACAAGTCTTGACTGATTCCCATAGTTTGATACTGAACACTTTCTGAAGACAATCCCTTTAAGGTAGTTTGAAAAATGAGTAGTGGGTATTTTATTTTGGTGTTGGCATGTGTGCATATCATATTGGCAACCATTTTCACAAAACCATATTATATTGTCGAAGAAATTTAATGTTTGTGGACACGTTAATTTAATACAATTAAATAAACATAGCCGAGCTCTGTGATCTACCTAATTCTACAGTTCTTACTATGGTGTGACCGGTTACTAATGAAAACTGTACTTGTGTATAGTGTAAAAGATAATTAAGTTCAAAAGTATAGAAATATAGAAGCATACATTATAAAAACTATTTTAAGTGTATAGCAAATCACTCTATACCCCGTTACAGCATGTTAATGAGCAAGGGAAAAGCACTAGCTCATTTCTTAGAATGTTAAATAGGACTTCATTCATAAGTATCCAAACTAAGTCAATATTTGTGACAAAAAAAAAAAATCTCTTATCTTCTTATATTTGTATGAAAGGATGTATGTAATGTGAGATTTCTAATAGAATTTTGCCTTGAACCAGGGGAGTATTTTAGATCTTATCAGATTGCTGGTGAAGTCAATAAATAGTTTGCCTTGACTATATATCAGATACCTGTACTGCAGAAACATTTTCTCAGCTTTGTAATTTTAAGGATTTACAAGGAGAGCAGTTTTACCTATTTATTTTTTAAATTGAAGGGAGGTAATGAATTTTAGTGTTTGGAGAAACGAAGAGCAAAATAAAGCTAGGCATACTGTGGATAGGTAGTATATAAATATTTCTGCATACTCGTGTCTGGTCATTTATTTCTTTTTCTCAACTAGTCCTGCCATTATAGTTCTGAACAGCTGAGAAGAAAATCTCAGTTTTGTTTTGCCTGTCTGAGATTTTAAGTCATTGGCAAACATTCTGCAAAGCATATATTAAAGCGCATGTGTTGTAGTCTAAACTCAAATTTGGATTCACCAGCAGAAAGAGAAAAGTAAATTGATCTGGATATTCATCACAATGGGTGCTTTATTTCATAACAGGATTACCATAGCTCATATATGATTATGAGCTGTTAATAAACAGCTGGTATCATGCATTCATGGTAATTAACCTTTAAATCAACTGATAAGCAACAGTCTTCCTTAACTTTAATTAACCTACCCTTTCACCTATTAAATGCAATCACACTTTCACTTATAGGCTCAGCATTAAACCAAACTGTATTTTATAATCTTGTTAGTATTCATGCTTTGTTAATGAAATTTGATCAGTTTATTAAAGATGTTGAGGTTTTGTAGTTAACTCACATCTGTTGTCAGGAGTAATTAGATCAGGTGGCAAATGACAGCGCCTCTCCTGACAGATGCTTTAACGTTGTGAGTAACGGTATCCTAAGTGTCTCTTTGAATAATGCCAGGCTTTTTGGTCGATTGCTTATTTGCCTTGAGGTTACAAAGTGGAACTTTAAGAGTAATCTGACATAATCCCAGGCAGACATACATACATGTGACTTTCTCTTTCAAAGTTACAGAAAAAGAGAAATTACATTCAAGATGATTTTTAGTGAAGTTTTGTCTTAGAATGATAGAAGATGATGTTATCACACCATCCCCATATGTCTCTCTTTAACATATATACACACATTGCAGTTAATACACAAAAGACATTACATTATGCACTTAAGCATATCACAGACTATAAATTAGTCTTCACTCTAATGATTCCATTATTCAAATAAATGTGCTGACAAACTGGAAAAGAGATTATTTTACAGCAGAGTTTCATCAGACAGCTATGAAATAATGCTGGCTGTTTGGAAACCATGGCATCTGCTATATATGCCCTAATTCCTCTGCTTGTGATTCTGAAAACAGACTTTTGTAGTGAATTTACTACTTATGTAAACAGTGTAAACTGCAGTATAAAAGTATCTTCTCCATCATTAATCCACAATGCAGGTATCACACAGGTAACAGCGGTACCTACTTTCCCACACTGTTCTAGAAATACACATCCATCCTGCCTGGTCCATTGGGCTCTGCCTACAATGAGAACTGCAGGAATGCCTTCATCCATTTGTCTACAGTGATTTACCCCTCCAACAATACTGGAAAATGTTCACCAGACTGAGAATTACTGCCAGTCAACTTACCACTCAGAGGAGGAGTTCAGATACATGAGCCAGGAGGGAGTATTTTTTCTGTTACTAGTATCCCATGTAATAAAGATTTTACATAAAGATTTTAGCAGCAGGAAGCAACACTGTTCTCTGTGCATGCTTTGAGAAACAGGCTGGAGTGGTCTTTCTCATGTCTCTGCCAGGTGAATGGCAATGAATGTTTGTCTTTTTTCGCCAGGTGTCTGTCATACTACTCTCTGGTTGCTTGCATGCAATTAAAAATGCCCCATTAAAATTCATGAAACAAACAAACAAAAAACAATTTAATTACTCTAATTAATCCCCTAACAATTTGATAACTGATGACCAGAATGAAAAACCATCTACATACATACATATACCTCCTTTAGCCTAAAAAGATCTGTTTTCACACAATTCTTCATGATCTCAGCATTCCTCTTTCTTCTTATGCTAACCTGCTTTTTGTTTATCTGTTACAGATGTTTATCACATTGCTTTTGGAACTGAGAATGCCACAGTTATGCTCGAGATGGACACATTGTTCAGGTACAATGAATATCACCTCAAGTAACTTGCTTAAAATGCCACCTAATTTCTACACTGTAGCATGAGTCAAGTCTTTTCGGTCTTAAAGTAACACCCAGACTTCTGGCTCAGTCTCTCCTTCCCAGAGATTAATTATAGCCACCTCCTCTTGGGAATGTAGAAAGCAGTAGTCATATGACTTTGAGCAACTTCCTTCTAAGCTAGACCTTACATTCACGCAATAATGAAATGCAAGGAGTCTGGTTAATATAAAATATAGAGAGAGCAGTATTGTATGGAATCATAATGTGCAGAGCGATAATAAGAGGATGATACTTATATGACCTCATTTTTCTTTGGCTTCTTTATCCTTATGTAAGACAAGAATAAACAGCATGAGAGTAGGCATTTATTGTAGGTCAGCAGCATCCTCCACAAATGAGTATTCACACTGACAACAATTTCCTGGTCTGAAAATGGGAGTAATTCTAGCTGCCCTTTGGCATTACGTTATGTCACATTTGGTTACACATGTATGATAACACATCCCAACATGACTCCTCAGTGCAGCATATTGGCTTAGTGTGAGGAGATAAAGCATAAATGGAAAGTGACTGGATAAGAAAGCAATGCATCATGTCCCAGACAAGAACTTGCAAAGAAAAAAAGGGACAAGAGTCTAACAGAAAGGTGGTGAAAAGAATTTACAGGTGTACATAAGACAAACTCCAACTTCAAATGAAAAAAGTGAATAGAAGGAACAACTTTGTTTTGCAACATCATGTAGGAGCAGAAATATAGTGCAATAGAGTGTCTTTTATGCATAGATCAATAAATATACAAAAATAGTACATGATATTCAAGGGATCAGTCACCTGAGTTGGCCAAAGGGAAGGAAAAAAGATCAGATACATACAGAGGCCACTGGATCAATACACCATTAAGCATGGAAGGTCACAGAGCAGGCTGTGCGTTGGGACGCTGGCTTGCTGGTAGGGAGTCTGCTCTCTAGCTTCTTCTCTGACTATGGCGTTTCATGTCGAATGCCCGGTGGTGCGCCCAATGCCGCTGACGGGCAACATACAATTTATGCTAAAGAGGAGCAGCCTGAAGCACGATAGATGCTCTAGAACTGCCTGAAGAAGATGCAAAATACAGACGAAGTAATCGAATGTGTGAGTTTTGTAGTTACAGCACAAGACGTGACAGGTCGAAGTACATCCTTCTGCGGGAGCTGTGACAGCTCTGCTAGTGAGAGCGCTCCGAAGCACTGCACTGAGGGCGTGCACCTCCCTTGATATCCTAGGAAAAGGACCGTGCTCGTTACACCAGGAGTACAACTTTGTTATCACATCCTGTAGTGACTTAAAAATTGATAGAACAAAAGTCCTATCATGTGACAGGCCCTTATGCAGATATAAAGCAAAATTAATTATCTCGTCTCTGCATTTCTCTTCAGCTATTACTTTCTGGAACATTTGTTAAGAGTTCATGTTTGAAACTATTATCTTCTTTTCAATGATATGGATAGCACTTTTTCTCTGAATTTCAAATATTGGAAGCTTTCAATATCCCAGCTTACGCTGTCTGGATGATTCTCACACAGACTTATTGATTTCTGGGTATATGAGCTTTATGTGGTTGCGGAATATTTTTCTATAATCAAACACTCTAGTTTTCTAAGGCTTACCCATCAACTGGATTAGTCTTGGGAGTGAAAGTCCTAGCTCAGTTTGAAAAGCTTAAGAATTAAAAAAAAAGAGAAGAAAAACAGAAAGAGACATTCTGGAGGAACTAAATTTCAATCATTTCACACTCTTACATACTAAAATTAACATATTTTTTCAAAAACACTTCCATTTATGTAGTTCTAACCTTCATTCATCTCAGCTCAAGGATACAGCCAGTCTCTGTTGTACAAAACTAATCTTGAACCAGAGCCCAGATGCTTTTCCTTTTCTTTCCACATGTACACTTTGTTATAGTAGAACGATAGGATCTGCAGGTTAAAAAAGCCTGGTTTTATATATTTTTTTCCTTTCAGAGGTATTCTGTAGGTTACTCTCTTTACTGTTGTTCTGCAAAATTTTATTCTCTCATATGCTGTCACTTTCACTCATGATAAATTTTAAGTCATTTCATTTTTCTCCTTTCAGAAGCAGAGTAAAAATCCAGTGTACTTCAGGATTATTTCCTTCCAAAGAATTTTAAGCTATTCATTTGCTAACTCTGGAATTCAGACAAGTTGTGCAGAAGTACTTTATGCAGCCAGTATGATAAATTTCAAGCTGTACTGGTGAAGCAATGTGAATAATGGAAAAATTATTCATAAATACATTATCCCAAAACTTTAAAGAAACCATACATATTCAGTTTTCTTACCCTATCCAGGAAAGGAATAAACAATAAATAAATATTTAATGAGTATTTTATTCAAATAATTTACTTTAAAGTAATATATGGCTTCATCCAATGTCTATTGAAATAATTGATCTGACTTGTGCCTGCTCAGGCCCGTAATGAAAGGCACAAGAAATCCCAGTATTTTATCAAGAACCATACTTTTCTCACTTCTATCAATTTTTAAGCCATTTAGGAGAGTTCCTTCAGCCACCTTCTATTCCCTTCTCTTTTCAGTTTTCCCATACTTTCAGTTTTCCTTTACAAAAACTTCTACAGTTTAAAAAGATTATAGTTTTTAAATACAAGGTGAGGCAATTATTTTTGAAATTACTCCAATGGTACTTTATATTAGATCCTATACAGGTATACAATTGTTCCCACTGTGGATAGTTTAGTAACTGAATTATCATGAACATAAATACATTAAAGAAATTTCTATCTCTAAGTTTGCTTAATTTGCTTTTTCATATCTTGCTGATCAGACCTTTATAACCGTGGAAAACTGATGATGATTTTTTAAGTATGTAAAAACATAAATAAGAAATTATACAGACTTTCAGCAAAGCAGAACGGCAAAAGGCAGTAAAGCCCCGAATAACTCCAAATCTGAATAGATTACCCTTCATTCAGGATATGGGAGTCTGGAATTAATTTCCTCTCTTTTAGGAATTAAACAATATCTCCCATCTGATACAGCCACTCTTATCAGCCATCTGATACAGCCACTCTGAGCCCTTGGGATCAGCACGTTTTCATTGCCTCCACATTGTTCCATTTTACTTGTTGATCTATAAAGAAGATGGAGATATCACACCACTAAACTTAGCAACACCTAACTTTTGCAAGAGCCAGATTAGGCACCATTCCTTTTTTAAGAAAGGCACAAAGAGCACTAGGAATGGGAGCCAAAAAAGCCGTTGGTGCATATCATTCCCAAATTAAGAACTAAGAAAGATTTAAAAGAAGAGTATATTTTCAACCCTATCCCTTTTAGTGTCTTTCTGCTATGGTCAGGCAATTTTATTCCGAAACAAAGAAGCAGTATTTTATTTTTAGGAAGATGATCATAGAACATATACTCAGGACCAGGACCTCAAGGGTTCAGGCAGTGATTTAGGATGCAGGAAATCTGCTTCCAGGCTTTACTCCATCTGAATCAATTTAAGCCTGTTCATTTTAGATGAACCAAGGTGGCATATATGTATTTATTCAGTAGGCCGAAGGAAAAGCATGCTTTGTGTTAGTCTAGTTGATAGAGCACTTAAATAAGAGAGACAGATCTGACCTCCCTTCCTGATTCTAAGAGTACTTATTTTTATTTGAAGTATTTTATGGACCAGGGACCAGATGTAGAAACTGAATATTCCCAGGTGATTTTCTTAAACATAGTCTAAAGTTATGTTCATATTCTATGGTCCAATGAGTGTTGAATTATTGCTTGTAATGTGTAATTAGCTTTTAGAAGGTATTCAGAATACCTTAGGGTGCAGTAATTTGAGTGTTCACAGAAGAGATGTGCTTTCAAATCTTAGCAGCCAGAGGAGATAGTTATGCCCATTTCTCCTCTCCCTCCTTAATTTGCTCTTTACCATGAAGCTATTGAAACCTTTATGATTAAAGAAAGGAGAGAGTCTGGATTCTGTATCTAGGTTAGAGACAACCGTTTCCCCTCAGTCCATCTTATTCACGGGGCTGGAGACGTAACTCCCTTGTGCAGTCAGGACATGTAGGCAAGTGAGACTGTTCTCAGCACGCACAGTAACTGAGCAGCACATCCGCAGTACTTCTAATGCACTGACCTGCTGGTGATATGTCTGCTTTTAACTGGAAATTTCACCTCTTGTTTCAAGAGAATATTTCCCTCTTGTCTCCGTAGAGTCAGACAGCTACGTCTGCAAGTGTCAGAAACTGAGCCAGTGTCTTCTCCTTGACATTTCTTAAAATCTGTTTTAGTGGATTTCATTCAATATTGTGATAGCTGTGAGCCCCTTTATCACTTATATGACTGTCCCCAAATATTCTAAGAAGTGCTTCATATCTAGCTTAAAGTCTTACTGCATTGGTAAGGACTGTGACACCTCCATCCTTCTGCAGATTTAGCCCCAGGTGTTCCAGTCAATTTAAACACTCAATAAAATTTCCAACATACATGAAAATCCATGACTAATTTAAACCTCTCAAACTTATCTTTCATCAAAGATGTAAACTGAATTTCATATGAAATATAATTATATGGCTTATTTCAGACTATTTTCATCATTTTTTTTCCATATTAACAATTTAGATCTCTAGTGTGCTAGTAGAAAATGTTGCTTTACACATTCAAGCCTCAAGCAATGTAAATTGCCTGGAAGTAAGTGTGTACCTTACAGATATTGCTCTTAGTTTCAAAGAGCCCAAACATAGTAAAAAAAATGAGCGAAGGATGAACATACCCAAAGATTCAGCATCCATTCCTTTATTTCTTTCTTCTTCAGAAATGTCTAATGGGAATTTGAGTTCAGAAAAGAAGGAAAGATTCATAGAACTTTTTTTTTTTTTTTTTTTTTTTTGAACAAAATGGATTTTTATGTGGAAGTATGTTTATGTATACATATACATATGTAAACCTGGGTGTAAGGTCCCAGGCCAGAATTTGGTCAGAATTGGATAAGGCAATGATTCTAGTATTCGTCTGGAATATACAAGAACCAAGAGCAAGGCTCTGTGCTTTATAATTCAATATATACACATGCCACAATCCATCTGAGTGAGATAATCTGACCACTAGCTATTCCACTGGGAATGTTTCTCCACTTTCAACTGTTTTTCTTAATAAATACTAATTAGAAAAGGTTTCTGAATCCTTGTTCCTCTGCTCTCAGGTGTGCCAAAAACTCTGATGTGGGAATTTCTTTGTACTTCTGTTGAAATGTTTAAAGATTTTGCGTCATCCCAAAATGCCTTGACAGAGGATATCTCCAAAGAGATTCATCACTTTTCAAAATCAGGCCCTAAGTTCTCATTTTATAAACTTATGCTTGGAATGATATGTAATACATTTACAAGCAAAATGCAGGTGCCTTTTATCTGATAAGAGCCTCATCTCATTTTCAGTTTCAGCATTGGAATCACTCAACTTTGCAGTTCTCTCAACTAACTTGCTCACTAGGCAATATTCTCTTTCAGATAAGAAGCACTGAAGCCCTACATGAAAAATTATTCAAGATTGCTACAATAATTCTTTTCCTATATATTTTTTTCATTTCTCATAAAGTCTCTGTGAAATGTAACTTAAAATCTTTTGATATGACATGAAGCATAATATTGTAGATGATAAAAATGTCATGTTATTTTTTACCAAAATTGCTATCTGCACATATTTGGAATTAAGTTAAAATAAAAAAGTATTCACTTTTATCTCATTGAAATAATCAATTAACATTTAACAATAGCTATGATTTGTGATTTTATGCAATACAATATTTTTTTTTTAGTTTTTATTTTTTCCCTTAGATTCAAATTTGCTGATCTTCACAACACTGTTCTGTAAAAGAAAAAAAAAAAAAACAAAACCACTAATGTAAAATTCCTGTTTGGATGCAGTTTTGTTGTGTTTCTAGCTAAACCATTCATTCTCTGAATCTAACATGGTGCTGAACGTTTCAGGTACTCTATTCACATCACATTCAGGATAAGGCTCTTAGTTTCTTAAGACTTTGCTCTTCAGAGATGGTATAAGTCAATATAGGTCCATTAAGTACAGTGAAATTGCGTCAATTATGTTAGTTGAAGATCTGACTAATATGCTCTCAGCAGGAAGTTTCAATTAATTTTTCAGATAGCCTCATGAAAAATTTTCCCTGTGATTCCCTCTGTGGTTCACAATTTAATACCTAGTAGTAGGATTATGGTCTAACATCTAAGAGATTGTCTTTCCTGTATAATAGGTTTTATAGACCAAGTAATTCAGTTCTCCAAATGTTCTAGAGAAACACCTTAAGAAAAGAATTTCTCTTTTCTGATAGATGTCAGTGGAAGGAAAATAATGTGTAATGAGGGCAAAAATGCCATTGCTGAAGGTCTGTTAAGAGTAGAATTTCATAACAACATTCCTTAACAAAAAGATGTTGGGTCACAAGATGACTCTCACTCTTTTGCACCACTAAGGACAGTAGCATCTGAAGGGGGAAGAAGGCACAATGGAATGTATTCAGAGTATTTTTCCATGCAGAAACAAGAAATTAACTATCATATGTTAGTTTTTTAATCTGAAGAGTTTCCTCTAAATTTTAAAACACAATTTAGTAAGATGCAAAAATAGGATAAAAGGTTTCCTTTTCAAAAGAAAAAAAGATCAAGAAGTTGGTAGCTGGATTCTATAGCTTCCTTAGGCCCTCAGAACTTCCCCTCCTCAGCTGGATAGACCTTTGACATGTTTAAATAATGGCACCATGGATATAATTTTCCATAACCTCATCTCATGGTTTAATATTTCTGCAATCAATAATTTTAATTTAAAGTAGTTCTACAGAAAGTTTTCCTAGAGAGATGAGATTGTCTTAACTGAAAGACAACTCAAATGTGTACAGCGGTGGGATAGAAAAATACTTACAAACTAAATATCCTCTGCTGACTCTCCATATGAGCTTTAGGAGTATGAGAAAGGAACCAGGCAATTTTAACAAAATGTGATAAGCAGATGTACAAACCTGTTTCACCCTCAGAAATGTTGAGTATAAGATACTAAATTAATGATGTTCTTTGGGGAATTGTTGAGTATTTTGAGGTAGTAATTTATAGATTAAATTATACACTAATGAAAAATGCAGTGTCCAGAATCTACTTCACTGCAAAGCCTTTTAAAGCTGGAGTCTATTATATAGTGTGATCTCAGTCCAATTAACATTGAAAAGTGACTCCACTTTAATCAACAGCTTCCATCTGTTGGTCAGAAATGGTAAAATCTTATCTGTCAACCAGACACATCCACTTTGCACCTGCTTTTGTTAGAAAATGCATTCACAAAATATTACACATTTCATAATAAGACCAGAACCTGGAGAAGAGCCAGAAAGACTGTCAAATAAGACAAATCTCGTTATCTGTGTCAGAACCCAGATGTGACCTGATTTTAATGTTGATTCAGATGCTCCAGTAAGTATAAAATCCACACAAGCACTCTCTCTCCAACCTTCATTTGAGAAGAGTTTAATTAAAAGAAATGAATTAAAGCTAAAGCATAGAGAGCCAAACTGTGGAACACAAGTAGTCAAACTTACGTTGGCTTGTATTTACCAACAGCCAGTTGGTTGCCCTGGAGGCACAAATCAGAGTCAAGTTTCCATCACATACAGAAAAATTGTACTAAAATAGATTACTCTCAGCCCTGAAAGCTGTGGAAGAATCAAATTCAGTAAAAATGTACTTCAGATACAGACATTACAGATTTAGACCATATACACTTTAGATCACGAATCATCTTTCTTTTCTGTGCTTTCTCAGTCTAGTTCATGCTTGTACAGCACAGTTCATGGTTTAGGATCCCTATATGTTACTAAAATACAAACAATAAATCTTGATAAAAGATATCAATTATTTGGGAAAAAAATTGTTTTGTCTGGTGAAAAGGGATAAAGCACTTGGATGTAAGAACCTCCCATTCCACTTTTGACCATGCGTGGAGACAGAAGCTCAAAAAAATCAGCACAACTTCAGGCTTCCAACTAATAAGAGACTATTGTAAAGTCAGAACCAGATAAATCTTCATGTCCTTGTGTCTACACCATCAAGCATCCCTGCAGCTGATGCAGAAATAGAACAAGTTAATTGCAATATAGTGGGCCTACCAGATACATTAGTGTTAATAAATGATGACATAAAAGAGATATGGAAATGTAATGACAATTTGAAAGAAAATGAAAACTGTCACAAAAGTGTCTTTTTTTATAACCCCTTTTCAGGCTGGCCTTCCTTTTCATTATTCTGACACAAACTTGTGAAAGCTTTAGATTGACAAAAAAAGACAAATTTTCCACACCCAGAGTTAATGTAATCATTACAGGAAAGACACCTAATATAGTTATACTAGTAGATATGAATGCAGACTGAAACATTAGTTATTCTTCTGTAGTGTTGGTACTGTATTCTTTGCAGTGCTGATATGAAAAATGTACTGTCTGTACTATCTTACAAAAATTAAGATATACAATTTTTATTTACTTTGGGCATAGTTCTTTTTTATCACTTACTAACTGAAATTGCCTGTGAGTAAGAAATAAAGAAAACAAAGAAAGAATTTGCAAAAAATAATGATTATTTGGACTATTTATAAACTTCACAGTTTACGATTAAATAAACTTCAAATATTGATCATATTTTCTCTTGAAATATTTTTTTCTAAGCAAGATACTCATCTTATACACATTAGCCATATAAATATTCAAAAAATCCTTTATTTATTCCATTTATCATTAGTTTGCCTACTTACAAATCAATGAAGAATTCAAATATCCTTAACCTATTCATCTCTCTATAAAAATCTGTGAATAAAAATATTTCATCACCTTTCCTTTTGGAACTCAATTCATGGGTCATTGAAGTGGATGGAGTTATTTCCACTGCCTTCCGCTCATTTACAGTGAGATTCCAAAAATAGTTACTGGAGTTGTCTGAGCCTTCCCAAGCCAGCTGTGCTGAAATATGTTTACTATACTTGAATACAAGATAAAGATCTGTTACAGTCTGTTCCAAAGGAGTAAAAGGATGAGATTAACACTTGGTGAACTTTTAAAGGAAAAAATAAATACATGTTTTTAAGGAAAAATTAAATACTGGTTTTGTTCCCAGAACTATTAATTCATTGGTTCCCTTTGACCAGGGAAAAAAAAAACAAAAACAAAAACCACAAAACACAGGATCATATTGACAAAGCACCATTGGTAGAAGAGGCCTTATAAAGGCAAAGCAGAGCTGATGAGATGGACTACGCAGCATCAGTAAGAGAGTCTGCACCTCGCAATGTAACGTAATGTGGTACTTTCAGGACAGAGCTCTAAAGCTCTGCTGCCAGAAAGCAGACTGAAACAAAGTCCTGCATACTCAGGGTGAGTGCTCTAGCCGTTGAGGGACAGCAATAGTTAAGTAAAGCAAAGCTTTTATTTCGACCTTAATGGACTCCTTCCCCAGGCTTAGACTAAGAGGAAATCTTATTCTACCCAGATAGGCAGAAGAAATGTTAGAAAGAGCAAAATAAATATATTCTCTCTTCACTTTACCTTTGAAGAACTATGCTCTACCACATTTGTGTGAATACACTGTAATCCCAGAACGACAGAAGAGGAAATCCTAAGTGTGTTTGGATAACTAATCAATTCTCCCAGGACCACTATAAATATACTCAGAATTGCCAGCTCAGTGGATTCCAACAGTACATCTAGTAGCACAGAAGAAAACTTACCTGGCACAGAAGCAAATTTTCCTTATAACAGAGTAATTAGTTAGGAAAAATAGATATGAAGTTACATTATTTCCTAAATCCTAAAAGAAAGTGCTTTTTTGATATGATATCATCATTCTTCCTGCCATTACTATTTATTTATTATTTACTATAGCACCTATGGACTCCTTCATAATCAGGTCTCTGACTTGCAAAGCACTGTGCAAGCACAAAACATCAAAAGCCAGTGATCCGTAGAATTTGTAGTTTTCCTTATCCATCTAAGCCCAAAGAGAGCAACTCTTGTTTTCTTTCCATGTGGTAAGAGCTGCTAGATTGACTGCAACTGTCATTAAATTCTCTTATTTTTTTTCCATGAAACAAATTAAATCATTAATCAAATGATTAACTATAAAAAAGGCCTTTGGCTCCTCACTGAGAACAAGTGACTTCTTCAAGTCACTAGAGAAGACAAGACAAGATTACCCCACCTGTTTGGCTGCTCCAAAGCTCCTTTCAGCCAAGCTTGCTGGGTTCCAGCTCCCCTTTCCATGCTGAACTCAGGCTCATCTCCTTACTGCAGTCCAGACATGCAATCCATGCCAGGTATCTCATAACCCCATTGATATACAACATTAATAAGCTCTTGTGGACTTCGGTTACATTTTTTTAATTTAAGAGACTTTATATCTTTAACTTTTCCATATCTATGATAAACTCGCACAATGTCTTCACACAATACAGCTATTCTCTTTTGAAAAGACATATATCCAATATCTAAAATCTTCCTGTACTTTTCCTGTACCGCTGATAACTGTTATTATCTTCCAGAGGCACAATTCACTGGATGGCAGTTAACCAAAAAGGCATGCAATACTATTTTCTATCTATTCATCTAGGACCCGCAGACAATTCCACTTCTAAAGGGTGTATTTCAAAATCAGAATGCCTATTTTTTTCTAGCCATCTCTGATGGAGAAGTCACAAAGTGCATTACTGTAGTAATAGCTAATCCTGTATGTTATTATTCTAACAAAATCTCTGATTGTCTATGAACAGAAGCTTGTGTATGCGTGGGTGTATTCATGTCCCCTAAAGATCACATGCAAGAGTATACCTGCGTATGGCAGTTTTGCTCTGCCATATTTCTCTGCATTCCTTTCTACTACATCTCCTCCTCCAGCCCTTGACTTTCATACGACTCCTTTCCACTCATAATATTCATACAAGGAAATGAGTTTGGGTTATTTTGTTGAATCAAAATTTTCTCCTCATTAATGTGAGAAAAGCTTAAATTATTCATTTATCCTACAGTATTTACTGACTTATAGCTAATAATCTTGCATTACAACTAAAAGGTAAAGGTCAGTTTGCATAATTCACAATTAATTTGTTTCTTTTAAACTAATTTCCTTAGCATTTGTACAGTATTAGTTCCCTAAGGGAATATAGCCAAAACTGTGACCTGATAACAAACAGCACCATTAAATTATAACAGAATTATTAACAAAAGAGCCTTTCTGCAATTTGTCAAAAATCTTGGGAGATACGAGCAACTTATTTATGTAAGATATGGAAAGTACATCTGTAATATAATTGCATATAAATTAAAAATTCACCTAGGGAGATTGTACAGTGGTCATAGCTTTAAAATGATTGACAGATACATTAACATTGGTAGCCCCAGGAGAAAGATAATGAATTCCATTTTTTTATTTTGTTTCCCATTTCCAAGGACAATGTTAGTGTGCTCTTTTGTTTGTAATGTTTAACATTGTCATAACTAGCTGACTATAAAATGCAGTCACTTACAATGCTGGTCTTTTTAATACCTAATTGGATTATTGTGACTTTCCTTCACCTTAGGAGAAGCAGAGCTAGGAAACAGAAAGGTTGACAATCTCAGGAAACAAAAGTAAATTTGTTTCAAGAACATTTAGAAAAGATATTTCAATTTTCAGTTGATCTTGAATTAAAACGTGATTTTTCTTCTCTTTGCTTGTGGACTGTAAAACCAGATGCGCTTTTTAATATGTTTTTTTTTAATCAGATGCCATTGTTATTTGGTTTATTTATGGCAACTGGGGCAGGAAGTAATACATTCATTGAAAAACTTTGCCAGCTCATAATCTGACCTAGGACATGTTATAATCAGCTGAAGGCTGTCACTGATTGCATGACTATAGTATGGGAATAACAGGTAGCCACAAATGGTGGTAACTCATTTATTTTCCACTGACATCGCATTATCCACAACAGATACTGGCATGTTTACTCTATTCACTCATACAGCCTAACCGACATAAACACTTTCTTCCCTTCCATAACATGGATTAATTTTTGTTAATAACATAATATATAATATTATGTATATAATAACATAATATTTGGGTTCAAAATCATATTATTAGTTGTCACATCACACAACAGTGATACTTACCATAAGCTGTATTGCACCTCTATTGAAAAATGTTTTTAATGATTAACACTGTTCATAATAAGACACAACAGGGTGCAGTTCAGTGCAACAGAAAAAGCAGGAAACTAATAGGAGATCTGGAATCTAATTTATTGGAACTGAGATACTTTGAAATCTTGCCTCAATCCCTTTTTTTTCTCTTTTTTTTTCTGAGAAAAATGATACTAATTCTATCAATATAGAAATACTCCACTTTAGTGAGTTAAGATGAGAATTCTCAGAAATATCAAAAACATCGAAAGTCATACCTGATTTTCTACTTTATCAAATGCTTATAGAAACCGACATAAACTTGTTTTCCAGAGTTCTGATCCAAAGCCTACTGCAATCAATAACAAACTTTTTATTCTGGCTTAATAGACTTTAAACTTGAGTATCTTGCCCGTTTTGTCATATAAGCCCATTAGTGATAGATCCTAAATTTAGTTTTAGAACAAGTTAATAGCCAAAGTAATCTTCTAACCATTAGAATAATAGCCTGTCAAGTATAAATATTGGGAATTTCCCACAAAAAATGGATTATCTGACAAACAGGTAATTAAATGTTAGTGGCTATAAGACCTGTCTGGATGTGAATCTATTCTTCTCTCATAATGTTGATGAAATTTATGAACAGAACTGTGTTAAATATGAATAATTTTTAAAGAATTTAGTTGAAGAAGTGACCTAGCAATGCTTCATACATGCAAACTAATTGTGGGCAATTTCAGATTTTCTCTCTCCAATACATGCCAAGCATGCCAGGATATTTTGTATTTTTACTTATCTCTGTAGAGCCAAATTATCAAATTATTTGTTTACATAAGAGAAAGAAACACATTTTTTTTTTTAAATAGAGCTTTGTGATATCAATATGTTCCCCAATTAAAATTCCTATGGCTGGGATGGAACATCTACATGTGGCTGAGATCCAGTGGGGCTTGACTGTTCTTAGAATCACCTGAGACTCTAATAACACCTGAGAGTAGATCTACAGCAGAATACTCCTCCATCTGGTGTAGTTTATTAGTTTCAAATCTCAACCACCTTCAATAAATGATGTTGTGCTGAATTATGTACTATCTGTTTAAATTTTTATCTTGTCTCCTTCAGTGGGCAATAGAAATGTTCAGAGAAATATAAAAAGAAAAAAAAACAGGAGAGGAGGACTATGATAAAATATGTCTGCACAAAATCTCGTAATCCCACTTAGATTGCATTTAAAATCTGAGATAAGGACAATATTGTGTTTTATAATTCTGGAAAGTCTTGGTAGCACTGCAAGCTTTCAATTACTCTCTGATTTTTTTCTGATTTCATGTCCCCAGCAAAAGCCTGGATAATGACCTCCACAGTCTTGTTATATTCACTAGAAAAATATGCTTTATGTTATAAGGAATACAAAGACTCCTACTTTACTGTTTTTAACATCACTGAGGACTGATTTTTCCAGACAGAGAATATATTCAAGATGATAAATAAACAGTAAATATACAAATTAGCTTTTTCTCCTAAACAATTTTACAGTACTTTTTTTACTTGTAAGAGGTAATGAAAGTATTAATTTTCTGTCTACAGTATAGAGCTGTTTACAATAGACAGCTTTCTGTCTACAATGCAGAGCTACAATAGGCAGTATTTCTGTAATAAATACTTTGAATTCACTCCTGTGAATAGTTTCCTTTGCTTTCTTTCAAAAGTGTTTGTATTTCAAATATATCTATATATGACATCTAACTAGCATTCATATTTTTTAAGAGCATTTTTTGATATTTCTCTAAGATTCTTCACAAAAGGAGATTATATAAGCAAAGTCATTTCATTGTATGTGTCTAGAGGCTGCATGGTCTTTTTTCACAGTTTTTGACTGTGATGATGACTCCATTAAGAGGCATTTATTCTCTTTCCTCAGATTTGGGTACTTACTTTTACAGCCTCACTCTTAGGTTTGATGATTTATGGGGCTTCCTGCTGTAGTAATCCAAAGAGGCTTTTAAGGCAAGACATTCCATCTTTAAGATACATCAGCTTTAAATTATTCATCTTTCCTTTCAGATCTCTATGTTTTCTTCCCAAATGTGAAATCTGAAGAAGTCTCCTTTAGAGATATCTTACAAATCTTATCCTGCTTCCTACATCTTACCAAAGAAAGCGCACCCTGGATTCTCCATTAGAGTCTTCTTTACAATAGGTCCCCTTTAGAGAACAGAAAAGCTGGTAAAACCCTTAAGAGGAGTAGCATCACAAAGGCATTATAGCTGGCATTTTATGCAGAGTTTCTGTAAGATAGGAAGGTAGAATTGGGTAAGTCAGGTCATGTTAATTACAGGATAGACTGTGGAAATCCATAAGAAAAATGGGAGGTAGCTATAACTTTCTAATATAGTCATTTTGAGCTATTAGAGTGAACAACAGATAACTGTCCAGCACTGATCTCACTGACCTACCTAGGTCCTCAGTCTGCCCAGGCTTTCACAGACATGTATTGCCACCAGCTTTCCAGGAAGTTCTTCCATACCTCTGAATCACAGAACTCAGCTGCTTTATTTATTTGTCTTTTTTAAGGTGATACAATTAAAGATACTTTCATTTTTTAAATCCCTCCCTACCTCAGGAATGTTACCACCTTTTTCATATCTGCACTGCATTTGGTAAAGAAAAAACTGTTTGTAAGGGGGCCTGGAATCATAAATGAAATAAAAAGCCAAGCTAAATGAATATGAAGGGTGAAAGCTTAGCATTCAAGGTTATTTTATGGCCTGGACCTTTAAAAAAGTTTTTTGAGGAAAAAGGGACAAAAACAGTTAGGAGAGGATTTACCATAAGTAAGCAAAAAGGATATAGGTGAGCAAATTAAGTATTTCAACTGAACCTAAATTACTTTCCTGTAGTTATTACAAACTACCAGCTAACATTTGCGGGGAGCAAATACAGAGGTGAATTTTTACTATAGTATCCTACCTTCATTATTGCCATTCATAAAATACAAACAGAACATAGTAGCCTTTAATTTATAAAAGCATTATTAATCATTCATTAAATATTTCAGCTTTTTTATCAGTTAAGCCTCAGGCAGAAAATAATTGCTTTATAGAAAGTAACTCTTGCTTGGAGACCATTTTCAATTTGAAACTCTATGGGAAAGTAAAAATTAGCAATAGAGATCTTTGAAGTTGATAAGTGAAATCAGTTATCATCCCCTCATTCAAGAAAAAAGCGATGGAGGTGGTATGATCAAATCTTCCAATCGATTCTGTGAAGTTTAACAAGTCTTTGTTTCTTTAGAGAAAGAAAGATACATTACACAAACCACATCTATCTCAGAAATCTTGTGGCAAATATAGCTGGATCCTGGGAGAGCATTAGGGGAAGTATCATATATCCTTCATGTTCACATTCTTTCCTCAACATCTACTTGCAGCACAGGCAGGATACCAGATGAGCTAGACCTTTGTTCTCATATTCTTGTTCATGTTCTTACGTTCCTATCATGAGACAAGCTTATTCTGGCTTTCCTATTTATTCTGAACTGAAGCGCCATATTGTTAAACTATATATTTGCAGAAACAATCGTAACACACAGTACAGTGGAGTTTATGCTGATGTGATGATTGTTACTGAAAGAATGTAAAACATTGAAAGTTAACGGAATAATAAAAAGACTCCATTAATGTTCATACATTTCTATTTGAACTGTGGTGGTGATGGTGGTGGTGGTGTGTGTTTTTAATTTTGAAGATGAGGAATTAAAAATTCTTTTGTCTCATCAACTTTCAGCTGACCTACACTCACAACAGGGAGAGATTCAAAATGTCAGTTTTCATAAGGAAAGCATATCATAGAGAGGTTAGGGAACAAGACACTGAATTTTATGTTCTGAATAAGCACATCTGACAAACTAGGTTACTCTAACAAGTACAATTTTCAGACAAGTTAAGGTTAACACTGACCACTTTTCACCATGAAGTAGGCTTTACTCAGAAGTTAAGGCTACAGAAGAAGAAATGAGTAAAGTCATTTAAATGTTGTTCTGCACACTTCTACATTCTCTGACAAATATCTTTTAAAGTAGTCTGTAAGGGAAAGAAAATCTGGACACACACAAATGTGTAAAAAAATATAGGAAGAAAATTAAACCTATGTAATTCCACTAAAATCAGGTGAATATATTTGGAGCAACAGAAAGTGTTGATTGTCCCATTATAGTAACACAGTCATGCTATGTTTATAGGCAGAATAGGTTTGCAACGAAACTCATTACTAAAACTTTGTGACAAACTACCAAAAGCTATGCCAGAAAGTTTGCCTGTTTGGTTTTGTTTCATTTTGTTATATCAACTGGCCAATTAAGAAGAACATTTTTCTTTCAAGCCTCAGTGCACTTTTATCTTGAGACCGCTTTCACTCTGGCAACATTAGCACTATCAAAACATTCTATCTTTTCTAACTTACCTGGGGTCTTTGACCCCACTTCTGGAGATGTAAGAACTTGTTTCTGCTGCTTTCTGTACTCTGGACATCTGATAAAGTCAAGGTATCCTCCAGAGGATGTTTCAGAACGTGGAGTGTAGGGTTTTCTCCATCTGCTTCATAGGGGGATCATATCTACTTTACATTCAAGACTTCTAAATTTGACACCAGTGTGAGGGTCTGTTAACTTAGAGAGGGTAATGGTTAAGGGTGATGTTAGCTGCCTCCACAGCTCACTTCCAGGTTCAGGCTTGATAGGCAGTATGGGTAATACACCAGTTTCATTTCTTCTACCACTTCTAACTTCACCTCTTCTAACACTTTATTGTCAGACTTTATACCCTTGTCACCATACAACACATAGTCAAAGTTTCAGGTTATAAAAATTTCCTCTTTTCAAAGAAAGTTCAATATCGATGTCATATTTGTAGCCTTGTTGCCCAGTATATGTGTAGTTGCCATAGCTTGTTACAAGCCTCAGGCTTTGTGTTACACTAGCAACACCTTGCTTTTTCTGGACTTGTCTTGCCCTCTCTACAAATTTGCTTTAGTTTATAACCGCAATTATCTAATGACCAGGTGGCCTTTAGGCCATTACCTACTTTGCTTTATTTTTCACTCAGCTTTTCACAATTGTGTGGTGTAACGCTGGTGGTTATACATATTCTTTGACTGGCAGCTAAGTACTCATTCTGTGTAAAATGAAATGTCTATGAGCCCAGTGCAAAATGCAGCACAGAAGAGCAAGGACAAGAGATGACAGCAGAGGCCCTGGGAGCATAGGATGGTACCAGAGGCTCCCAGGCTATGAACAACTCGCCATTGGCCAACTACTGCTCATGAGAGGAGTGCAACCTGGGGAACTGAGTAAAACCGGCTTTAAAGGAAACAGAGAAGAAAGAACAAACATACAGAATGTGTAAAACACGCTCTGTAAGGTGAATTTGGATGTGGATTTAGATGCAATGGACTTGTAGACAGATAACGAAAAAACACTGTGTAAAGCATGCTAGTGAATATATAAAAATTACACGAGCCGGATCCTAGACTGGGGAGGAAGAAACCAGCAACATCATCCTCATGCCACAGAAGGATTGGGACACTCACAGTTTGCCATCAACTCCCTTCCCAGACTGAAACAGTTGATCTAAAGAGCCAGAAAGACAGAGGCTCCCCAGAGAAATCCCCCACAGAAAGGGGTAATTCTAAAAATCTTGAGCATATATATCACTTTAATTGTATAAAAAATGAACTAAAAGTGTTAGCATAATTATACCAGGTCTAATAACAATTCTTTGATTAAGAATTTAATTAGACTAACAGTAAATTCATGCTTTGCATGTATGATATGGTCCTTGCATCCGTAATGAGATTTTGAGTGCAACAAACCGGTTGGAATTCAAGCAACCTATTTGGCAACCTATGTTCAAAATGTATTATTCTAACATTTTGAATAGGAAAAAGTAAACACAAAATAATAGTTATGTCTTAGGGCCACAGAGTCCTAAGCCCTATAACAGGTGCCTATAGGTACCCTATAATGCAGCAGTCCACCAGGGAGAGAGCTAGCTCTCAGCACTGTGAGCTCAGGCTGCACCGCGCTGCTTGGTCTGGGGGCCCGGAGCCGTTCCCTAGGGTGAACACTGGGGGGGATGCATTGGCTTTAGAAATGTAGATGTCGTCTAAGATATTTGTATGGAATGCAAACCTTCCTTTGCTTTATCCGAATCTTTATGGATTAACCCATTTTGTCTTTATCCTGTCTTTCTTTCGATTTTGAGTTTTTCTGACAGCAGGCTATATTGCAGTGTGCTTGGCACTGCTGGGTCTTGATCCTGGCTGAGACCTCTGAATGCTGCTGAAACGCAAATAAATAAAAACAATGAAAATATGACAATTTGGCTGAGTCTTTCCTCACAACTGCCATGTCATTCCCAATATTAGTTCCCTTTTTTGTCTCTTGTTTTTCAAAGGGTGCTTCTGAGAATTTAGCAAATTTTGTAAACAGAAATTAACACTCATGAAATAAAACCAAGCAGATGACAACACAGTACTGTAGCCACATGTGAAAATATACAAATTGAGGTACAAATCTACATTTTGAACTTAGTCTTTTTATTGTAAATCAATAAAGTGTAAAATTTGACAAAAGAGAAAACATGATCGGGCTTATATGTTCTGATTCTACTCTGCCAATAGCTATGAAATTTTTGTCATATAACCAGGAAGGATCCCATGTATTTTTAAACCATGACTTTTTAAATTACATTTCAGGAATATCTAATTTCTACAAATTTGAGGGGATTTTGTCATTGTTATTGAATATATTTTCATGGTATTTTCATATTTGGGATTTTTCTTTTTCTTTTTTTTTTTTTTTTTGAAAAGACTTGCAAATATATTATTGTTATCCTTGTATATTCTGTATCCTATGTATTTTCATATCAGGTTATAGTCATTGCTAACAAGTTCTTGGTATTTTATATATCTACATAATTTCTTATAAATATATATAGCTGTAGTGTATATATATTAGATAGAATATATATTATAGACAATATGTAGTGTATGTATTATATAGAACATTTTTTCTTCCAGAAGCATAAACCGTAGGCTTTCAAATATACATGGAGCTCTCCTTCACCTACCTAATGGGGCTATGTTGCCAAAAACTCTATTTTACACAGTTTGTATAAGAGAAAGAGAAAGGGCAAGAAAAAGATAGTACATTTCATGGGAGTAGTTCATGTTTTTTAAAATATCTGAAGATGACAAACATTTGCAGAGTAAGAGGCCTACCATATACATTCTTAATTAACTATTAAAGAGCTAGGAGGAAAACTGAGAAAAGACTATTTCATGAAAAGAAAGGCAAGATTTTGGGAAGAAGAGAATAATTGTGTATGCTTAAGGTAGAGCAGGAGACCAAAATAGGAAGACATAAGGGAAGCTGGAAAATTATGAGATGAAAAGGAGCAGGGTTGCTGAAGCATGCAAAACAGCACCTTATTGTATGTTATAGGAATGAAGAGATGAGAAATTTCAGAACTGGTAAGAGGAAATACAGAAGAAACTATGGCGACATCAAAATTAAAAAAAAAAAAAAAAAGAAACTGGGGATTGTACATAAAGCATCAGGGATATAATTATTTTCTAAAGTTACAGAATCTAGATATCATTTGCTGCTAGGAAACAATAGTCAGAATAACTTGAAACATACTTTAGCAGCCTATTATTTTTAAAAGATTGCTAGAAATATATAGTTTATGAAAACCACATATAAAACTATATATAGAGAAAAAATGTGTTTTATATAGGGTAGTTAAGAAATCATAGATAAGAAACATGGCAAATCTTGTCAACGTGTTCTTTCTGTATACTGGAATCTTAGTGCACTCTTAGCACCTCAGAAAAGGATGGAAAATGACTATTAAGAAGTGTTTAGCTATCATCAATGATTTTCATAAGAAAACAATGCGCACAATTTGCTTTTTGTCTGTGAAGCAAGGCTGGCAGCAAGAAAGGAGTTAACAACACTGACAGTGATGCCACTTATAAGGGATCTGGGTCCTCTTGCTTCCACAAATATCATCTGAAATGGAAAGAAAATGACACAACTTCAGCAACATGGTAAGGGTGAAATACCTTTTATTAAGCTGTCTACAGACTGAAGTGTCAGTGAAAAGTTTGACAAGGGAGAATATGTGTTAAACAAAGTTGTCTGACTGATCTTTAAAGCAAAATATAAATTATATTTCCACAGACAGTTGATGGGAAAGTGTTCTCATAAATAAAGATCTACAGGCCATGCCATTTTATTTGTCCTCCTTTTCCTCCTCCACTTCTTGATGTACAGTACAATTATCTTTCTAGAGAGAAATTCTTTAGATTTAGCTTCGCTCTAATTTAAAAGAGAAGCTTACAGTAACAATAAAACAAAGATCAACTACTTAAGAGAAAACAGAAGATAAATTAGACTATGAGATGGCAAGATACAACTAGTTTGCAAAGGTGCTTATCATATGCCTAAAATTGCACCCACATTAAAAATATCTTATTCTTCAGATGATGCATCTAGTTTTAGCCTCATTACTAAGAAGCACATTTTTCAATGTTCAGAAAAAGCAATGAAGCTCTAATTAAGCGCTCACTTGAGAAATAATAAAGTAAATGATAATATATATTCAAGTTTTAGAATTTTTAATAGGATTAGGACTTCACTAATATCTTTTTTTCTAATAATTTATTCTAATAATTTATTATTATTATCTAATAATTCTTTTGAGTCTGGTGCATTTTCTATTATTAATCTTATTGGATTTTTTGGGCTGCCACCCCCATTGTGGATCTTGGAGTGTGGTGGGGCTAGCAAACGTTCTGGAAAATTGTTAAAGACTGCTTCATCTTACCTTAGATATTTTCTTACAACACTATTTTATCCCTATTGCAGAGGTGACTACTGAATGAATAAATTTCTGTTGGGATGTCTTTTGAGGGTTCATCTGTGAGAACATCCATGCAGATGCACAAACAGTATGAGCAAATGGATTTAATGATGTCAGAGGACATAAAAGAGCTGAAATGATACAGCAGACACTGTGCCTTGCGTAAGATGTAATATAGTTACAACTGCATTGACCCTCTTTTTCTGCACTCTGGTTTATGGTGCAGCCATACCTCCAACTGATATATACAGGATTTGGGGGATTTTTTCTACTTTATTCTCCTACCTTCAAATCATATGAAAATTTGTTCTTTTGTATTGAATTTTTGCGGTAGTTGCCTCTGTTATAAGTATTTGGCTATAGTGAATGATAGTGTGAAGGTCAGCAGCTCTATGCACTAAGCCCTGAAAAAAACAAAATAATTTTAGCATGACTCCATTGTTGAGTGAAGCCAATTTAACTATTTAATTCTTTGGCCAATTTTATTCACATTCTGCTATAAGGATGCCATAAAAAATTGCTTGATGGTATAAGTTTTGTGAAAATAGATGCTCTGATGTAAAATGGAAAAGTCATCCATGACCCCTAAAGGAAAAGCTCTGTATATTTCTATTTATTATGAAAGAAAACACACAGAAGTCACCAATGCTTAAAATTCAGGAAACGCATTAGTCAGAATTTGTACTTTATTAGGCAGAATCCAATCGCAAGTTGTAAAATCATAGGAAACTCATCTACATTTATTTTGGTGTTCAGGCATACTCATTTTATACTTTCAATAATTGTTAAAATATGGCTATTTTAAATTCTTTTAATCTTTTCAACATCAATTTAAAGTTTTACATGTTTGCTTTTATGTCTAAACTACTTCTGGGGTTAATAGAGGTGTTACAAAGATAATAGTAAACAGATGAAAATAGGTGGAGAGCAGCTGGAAGAACTACTAACACAGGAGTCATTCATGCTTTCCGAGGTTGCTCGTTAATCCGTTTCACGGCAGTCTCACATATCTCTCCATCCTCACAAAGACACTGCAGTGGCTCAGATATTGATACGAACTTCAGGCAAGTGCTGCACCAAACAATTTGCAAATAATGCAATCACAAATATGATGTCATTCTACTGGCTTCTGCCACTCCTTTTTTTTCTATACCCTGGCTCTTATACAGCAAAGTCCTTCAACACATAATTAAGTATAAAACTAGAAGATTTGCTGAATGAAATCTTTGCTTTGAGGTTAGCTTTCTTCTCATCTAAGTTAGTCTTTTAAAAATCAAGTATCTAATCTAAACTATATATTTCACAGTCACTAGACATCTCCATATGGCATCTACCTTATGATAGTATGGATGTTTGCGTGAAGATCTATATCTCTGTTGACTAACTTATAATTAAATTCCAGAATTTTATTTGGCTGGTGTTAACTCAAATGAATCCTGAGGAAAGCTTTCATTAACTACTGTAAATTATATCTTCATTTTAAAGCGCAAAGAGAAGCATGCATTTTATGGTTGTCCTTTGTGTCAAAATGAGAGTAACTACTTAAGCAGAGCACTGGGTGTGCAGTTTCTTTGTAAGGGAACACAACGCAGAGTACAAAATCTTAGTACAGTTCAATCACACTCACAGTGCCTCTACTGATTCCCCCTTTTCTATGTGTCCTTGAATGGAAATGACAATCATAGACACCAAATAAGTGCAATTAAAGTATTTGCTATCCCTTGAAAAAAAACTCAGGGAAGTTTTGTCTTTTTTTGTTGAGGAATATTTTTTCCTTTTCACTTGTAACAGTTAACCAACTCTTAGTATGTACTGACATTTCACATAGTCATTTGTGTTTTGCAATAGGTTCCTATATGTGAAACATACAGAAAAATCATTTATAAAAGCAAATTATACTGGATGATTGTAAGAAAAAGCATTGAATTCAGATACTATTTTCAAGTATTTTGGTATTTTGATCAAACATAAGTGTACATATAAGCTTTATAACCCTGTTCTAGCCTCAAAAACATAACACCTTGAATCAAGAAATAAAGAAAAATATAGAAATACAATAATAGTAAAAGTCACATGTTTTTTTCATATGTGTGTCAGAGATCAATATAATATTGATTTCTCAAGTAAGGAATTTTGTTCAAATTTACAAAGACCTTGTTCTCCCAAGAGTTACTCTGGTGAAAATGAAGGGAAAAAAAAGCAAAACTGAGACTTTCCTCTTTTCTAGTATTTATCAACTCAAAAGATAGAAAGGCAAGTAAGCAGTTCATAACTACTTATAGCAGACTGGAATAACACTGTAAAGTTATTAGCAATGAAATATTGAAGATATAGTCTCTCAGTACTACTACTTGAGAAGAATACCAAGAATAATACCAAGAAGACCAAGAGTAGCATCTAAAAACTTCAATTTGTAGTATATATGTCCACTTATCTCTATACCCCATATTTCCTAGAACAGTATTTAACCTTTATTCTAAATAGCTCATTCATCACTATGTTTTCTTTTTCCTTTTCTGACTTTCTTTGCAAACTTCTAGCATTTCTTCACAGACAGTGTGCCTGTTTGTGTGTTCGTTCAAATCACTTACTTATTTGTCTATTTGTAAAGCCAGACAAGGTAGAAGAAGAAAATAAATTATAATAAAGTTCTGGAAAAGTACCTGAGTAGGAAAAACTTGTAACCAAATAGATCTGAAATTCTATGCATTCTGTTTACATCTATTTTACGATATGAAATTTTAATGTAGAAATTCAAAGTGAAGACTAGTTTTAATTCTTATGCTTTGCTCTGAGAATAGAAGTAGAATTCTAAGCTGGATTTTATTAAGCCATATGTGGGAAAGATAAAGTCAACCTTTTGTACTGCAAATATCCTTTTTCTTTTGTCTATGTGATCGACAAATTATATGGTTGCTGTTTTTGTTTTATGAGCCTTAGTGAAGCAGTATATGAAGTACAGAAAAGTTTTTACCATTTTAGATGATATTAGAGTCAGGACAGGACATAAGTAACCTACAGGTGTGTGGTTCTTCTGATTCTGATTATCATTTTCCCAATTGTCATCTCTGCTTATTGCAAAAAAAAGAGATCTGCAGAAAGTCTGTTGTGAATCTTTCAAAACAGTATTACCAATGCAGCATTATTCCACATAATGAAAAAGTGGGATTGGTTTAGGGTTTTGTTTATTTGCTTTAGTTTATTTTTCTGGATTTTTGTTTTTGTTTTGGAGTTTGTTTTTTGTTTTTTAGAATATCCATATTCAGTATCAGTCTTTCATGTTTATTCTTTTAAGTATCCTTTTGAAGTCAGTCTGTTTGGGATTATTTAGTTAGGTTGTTTGCTTCAATATTGCTGGCAAGTAAATGTCATATAGACTGAAATGAAACAGAAATTATTCCAAAAGCAAGGAAATGGGATCCATTATATTCTATCCATATTCATAAAGCAGAAGAAACACATTATTTTTACCAGGACAATATAGAGAAAGGGAAAGGAAACTTTTTTGATGCAACTTCATAAACTGATGAAAAGCAGGTCAGAAGAGGACAGAAGTGTATGTTGCTTGATTAAAAATAAGATTAATCTTATGTATCTGACATCTCAATATACTATGGGCTATATTTTGGCATTTAGCAAAAACCTTGAGTATCATCAAAGCAGAAGAAAAATATAACTCAGAATCACAATTCCTTCTTTTTCCTCAAATTGTGAGGGCAGAAAAATACCAACGAATTCAAAGAAAAGTGATTTTCTCATGGCAGCTCTACACTGGGTGTAGAATGTTTACCACCTGAGCCCAGATAGCAACACTCCTGTCCAATGTGAGGAAGACAGAAAGGTAAAACATGGACTCTGATCTGCTCCTCTTGGCGACAAAATGAAAATTAATTCTAGTAACTTTGGGGATACTGTCTTCAAAGGGGTGTTTCAAAAGGAAATAAGAAAAGTGATGGAGAAATTGGACTTATGTAGCATGAGCCATTGGGACAAAGTATCATCATTGTATCTGGAATAATAACTGAGAATATTAAAAAAAGATATCACTGCAAATATATATAATTATAGCAGTAAATGTCCTCTCCGCAACCTTAAATACCACTACATCACTCCTGGATTGCTGAAAAGCCACCAAAATGTCATCATCATGTTAGAGTACTTTATCATCCTAACCTGCAGCAGTACACTCATTTAGAAAATCATAGTAGTTGAACATTTCTGAGCATTAACTTTCTTAGTGACAAAAGTCAAGTGAGGTTTGAAACTACATGTTTTAGTTTCCTTATGTCTCTGGAATTAAAAATGGATAGATGTTATGTTACTTGCTTCATTCATAAATAATTGTGTCGTGGACAGTTGCAATAGCAGTCCTTTTGGGACGGATGTAATGCACAGCTGCATAACTAAAATCAGACTAGCTTTGAATAAATGAGAAAGCCTTGCTACTTAAAAGTCTAACCTGTAAACAAATAGGATAAATAAGCCCAGGCAGAGCACCGCAAAAGAGTGTTTGTATTGTTTCAAGTTAGCAATGTTACTTCATTCAAAGATATCTCTGCAGAACCTGTGTTTTGCTTTGTAGAAGCACCCTGCTTCCTCTCATATTACTTGGAAAATCTTTTATTCATTTTTCCTGCTGTGCTGGGTAAGCTTCTGCAGCTTATATAGACTTCTGCAAAGGCTATATAAACAAAACATGAGTGAGAACATGATACATTCAGACCAATGTCAACACATACAAATGATTATGTATAGCTACATGAAGACAGGCATATTTCTGTCCAGAAGGTTTTTCAGTTGTGCTAGGATCAGTATTCTGGTTCATGACCTTTCTACTGTCAGCAAGAGCAGGGTGAAAAATAAGCAGATCCTTAGCCGGTGTAGACTGGTATAGCTCCATAGAAATCCATTACAGTTATATGAGCTTTGATAAATGGAGAGTGTAAGCATTAACTGTCACTCTTTACATTAGATAAGCAAAGTTAAACCAGCAATAAATTTTAGTTTAGATAATTTCTGTATTGGGGGGGGGAAGAAATAAAATTAAGTGAAAACAAATAATGTAAATCATTCTATCCCAAGGAAAAGTATTTTAGTGTTAACAGAATCTACAAATCAAACATTACAAAAGGAACAATTCAAATATGTATTAATACAGGAAAACAGGGAGTCCTGGTATACGTATCTGTGAAGCAAGGTTTGAGGAAACCCCTCAGGTCTTACACCTCCTCAGTGCACCAGCCCTCTATCTGCTATTCTTTTTCTAATCATATTACCAGTCCCCAGATTGGATCTCCAGCTTTATGGATGGGTGCCCCCACCAAGGATCCCACTCTTCTGTTGAGTGTTTGGCACTGAGTTAAATACTGTCTAATGAGTTTCTCATTTAGCCTGGGGAAGAGAAGACTGAGGAGGGATCTTATCAATGTGTACAAGTACCTGAAGAGAGGGTGTCAAGGGGACGGGGACAAACTCTTTTCAGTTGTCCCGTGTGACAGGACAAGAGGCAATGGGCAGAAATTGAAGCACAGGAAGTTCTGCCTGACCATGAGGGGGAATTTCTTCCCTGTGAGAGTGACGGAGCCCTGGCACAGGTTGCCCCAAGAGGTTGTGGAGTCTCCTTCTCTGGAGATCTTCAAGGCCCACCTGGATGCAACCTTGTCTAACACGCTCTAGGTGACCCTGCTGAGCAGGGTGGTTGGACTAGATGATCTCCAGAGGTCCCTTCCAACCTTACCAATTCTATGATTCTATGATTTTTGGAGAAACTATATGCCTGAGGAACTGCAGACAACTTGAAATAATTTTTAATTCCTAGAAAATCTCTAGAGTAAAAGTAAAATGACTTTTTAGAGCTCAAAATACAAACTTAAGAAAGGGAAAGAGATGGAAAAAAAATAATTATATACCTTATAGCTGCCACCTACTCTTGCTTAATTTGAAGGTAATCTGCTTCATTCTTCCAGTAAACTTTTGAAATCGGCCGGTTCCCAGGATAATTCACACAACCCCAGGTCTCAATTCCAGGCCTTCAGACAAGAGCCATTCTTTAATTTTGCTTTCCATAAACAGGATCATAAGTTATATGCCCTTCTCTCAATTTCCATCATGGAAAAATTCCCCCTTAGGAGCTTTCTGCAACTTTCAGACATGAGGATTGATTCAGCTCAATTCAGAACTTTAATGCTGTTTGCCACAGCTTCAATGTCTGTTATACACAGCTGTCTTTGAAACAGCCCTAGCTGTGTTCTGGACTCAACTAGGACTAAAATCTTCTTGACTATAAACAAAATACTTGCTAAATGGAAAGAAAACATGGTAAGAGATTCAACATTCATCTAGGCTGAAAATAAACCATTTGCCTACAATGAATAAAGTTATTTTTGCTAACTTGGAAGACAGCATATATTTTCTGAAGTGACATAAGTAAGTGATATTTTAAACAGGAAATTCATATTGTATGCAACTATAGGACAATGTTTTGTTTTATGGAACTATAAGAGGAATAGACACAAGGCAGAACTAGCCTTCAATAGAAACTAGATGTTACCATACAGTTTGGAGTTATATAGACTGCATGAACCAAAGCTAGCTGAAATTTGAAGACTACTGTGGCAAGGACTCTGGAGCATAAACTTCTTAGCAGATACAACACAAGTCTCCACCAGCTCTTAAAAAAAAAAAAAAAAAAGAAGAAGAAGAAGTTCAGATAACCCATGCTCATTTGGTTTTGTGCATAAACAACAACAGCATCTGCATTTCTGGCCATACTCAGTGCCTTAGCCTTGCTACTCTCGATTCTCAGGAGTGCTGCCTTCAGATGGTCAGAAAAATGGAAAATAATGAGACAGCTGGGACAGGAGGAGTCAAAGGCTTCAGATCCTGCTATTAAGCCGGTTAATGACTGCCTTATGGTGCTTTGAATGTAGATGGTATAAACAACCTCTTGACCAGGACTTACCTCCTGGGCTGTCTGCAAACACCAAGGCGTTGTGCAATAGGTGGTCAGTATCCTTCACTGCTGACCTCATCCATGGAATTAGTTCGGTATCAAAGTTTAAGAAGAAATCACAGGTTATGAAGCAGTTTCATATATGTTTTACTTCAGAAATGAAGTCAATGACAACATCCAGGATAGAGCCTGGATTTCAGACTTCGCTCAGCATCCTCCTTCCCCTCACTCCCTTAAAACATCAGCACCTGACCTCCTTCTTCACTGTATAGAGGACTTGCAACCTAGTTCCACTCAGACTGTGTGTCAAATATTTTTGTTTTACTGATTTATATCAATTGTCTTTAAAAGATAGATATCAGATTAATATAACAGAAACTTAAAGTAAGTCAATGTTGCCTATAATTCTGTTTCCATTCAGACTGGTAAAACTTGTTTCAAAGGTGAAACATACATTCTCTTCATTATACCCTAACCCTGTAAGCAATTTTCTGGAGGATAACTCCAGCAGTGTCACCAAATTGCCAGAGACAGGGTTCCTCACACTGAACAAACTGTAAAACCAAGCTAGATATTTACGATTCAGTTCAGAGAGTAAGTGAGCTTCCATCTCTCCTTTATGTTGTGCAAAATGAGTAATTGGTGACACTTGCAATGAGATGTTTCCAGTGCACCTTCAACGGCAAGAAAATATTAATCATAAAGATGATATCTCATAATTATGTCACAGTATCTTTATACCAAAAAAGTTGTGGAGAAAGGTCAGTCCTGCGCTTACGTATAAGCAGTAAGGTAATTATCAAATCGTTTCCTTTATTAGTTTACCAGGGCTTTTTCAATGTAATTATTGTCTTTCTTATTTTTGCAGAATACTATAATGCAATGCTGTGGCAGTCAATTCATTAGATTGTAGATATTATTTTTCAAAATTTGAAGGGTTACTAATTTAAGTATTTACACCCCTAAAAATGTGTGGAGATGACAATGCAGCACAAGGAAGAAATACAACTTCAGAAATCCTAAGAAGTTCCTCATTTCTTGTTCCAAAAGGAATTCTTTCCAGAATGTATCTTATTTTTCCAAGAATACCAAGAAGCTAGCTGATGTGTATCAGAGGCAATAACCATACAGGATCCATGAGGGACAGTTTATGCATCTCTCTGCCAGGGTTAACCCTGCATCAGTAGTCATCACATCTCTACCTGCTCCCGACATGGTGCCTCTTACTTATTGTGTGGCTGAGGAGATGCCATGGGGTGCACGCGCTGTATCTTCAGAGGCACTGAAGTACTGCACTGATACTCCAAAGGCCATATTGCCCTGTTGCACTTTTGTACGCTTCATGTGAGGATGTGGCAGTAAGGTGGTGAATTTTCAGGAAGGTTAATCCTGTAACAGCTTATCAAAATGAACAATATCCCAAATAAGCTAAAAAGATTATCTGCTTAGCAAGAGGCAAACAGCAGTCTGAAAGTGCAACCTGCCCCTTTGAAATAAGGATCATGAGGGAGTATTTCTGCTGAATTAGGTTCTCAGTGAAAAATTTCTTTATAGTACACTGTATTGCTTAACTTTTCTTCCTGCCCACAGAAGAGGGAAATTTTGACAGAAACAACAAGGAAGCAAATGGGATCTCTAGGGCTAAACCTATTTCTACCTCTGTGGTAATCTGCAGAGGAGGGTCGCAGCAAATTCTCATCAGGACTGAAACATACTGTTTCTGGTCAGTGTAATTAAAAGATCTTCTATGACAGCTTTTACCATGCCCTGGGATAATTTTAAATGAGTAAGTAAAATGGGGAGCATCAGAAGAAATATGTAGCATCCTTTACACTCGCCCAGACTTTAGAAGGGAAGCAGAAGGTGATATAATGCTTTGCTCCCCGGCCCAGCAGTGGCTGCTGTGAGCCACAATGGAAGCTATCGCTTTTCTGTTATTTTAGCCAGTATATCACCAGCTTTCACAGGATCTTAATCAGTCAGTCACGCTAATGATGTCAGAATGGAAGGGTGGATTTTCACGAAGAATATGGTTAAGGCACCTTGCGGAGATAAATGGTGCCCAGAAGAATAAAGGCTACACGTCGGCTTGTCAGGAGGCAGAGAGCAAAGGGTGAGGAGCGATCCCATTGCGTAAATTCCTTGTGTTCAGTCAGTCCTCGGTGCTGAGCTGAACTCTGTTTTCAGCTGTTCCAAATCACTAAAAAAAAAAAAAAAAAAAAAAAAAAAAAAAAAAAAAAAAAGAAGAAGAAGAAGAAGAAGAAGAAGAAGAAGAAGAAAGAATAGAAATATAGATTTTTCCTTGTGCGGAAACATACTGAAAAACCATAGTTGACAAGAATAATAATGCTAGTGTGAATTCAGCCAATCTGAACAGATATTTTCTCTCTAAGAGTTGAGGGAATTTTTATCTTCAGTTGAAAGAACTGTTCAAAACACAGAGACTTTTCAGAGACACAATTAATAACAAGTGAATATTAGTGTCAAGAGTGACCACAACTTTATTATGTAAAGCATTTTTAGAGCTGCAAAGGTAAAACTGCAAGGAATCCTACCTGTGATGTGAGTCTTACTTTTTCACATTTTAAAGGTGCCATTCAGTCAGCTTCCAGAACTACTTAAAATGAAGATGACTTCTCATTGATTTCTCAGATATAAGCATGCAGATTTCATAGCTTATACCAGAATGCAAATCAATAGCTATTCAAATTTATTATTTTCTACAACACACGAACAAACATTGTTTTCTATTTTCCTTCACATGAGAGTCCTTATGTAATAATTGAACATTGTGAAACTGTTCTTTTTTCCTTTTTCCCCCTTTTTCATAACAGCTGTGCCTTTTGCCTCGCCATACCCGTGGGATGTGATTATAGTATGATAACAACATACCTCCTGATGTGCTGTATTGCTCTAATATACTAATTACAACAGAAATAGAGCAATATGTATTCATTCCAAAATCTGTACAGCAGAATAATCTCAAATCATTATTTTATATGCTTATCTAAAACTAGAGAGAAACAGAAGACAGAGAAAAAAACAACAAAATTTGAAAGACATGTTATCCACCTAAAAGATTAGCATTCAGAGGGTGAAATAATTGACAAGGATTTGGGTTAAGCACTAAGAAAAAGAATATATAGATAATGACAATTCATTTTTTTGTGATTCCACAAAAGGTCAAATCTGAAAAGGATTAATATTTTTTCTCAAATTTATATATTCATTGAATAAATGTTTCAGTTCACTGAATAAGTATCTCAAGTAATTTGAATTTAATACAAAGATGTCGATAAATGACATTTTTCATTTTCATTATGAAAGCTCATTTGTCTATCATCTTCTTCAATCTCCCATTTAAATTATTAACATCTTTGTAGTTAAAAACATATTAAAATCTGTAGAACAGTTTGAAGTACACCTTGAGTCCCATGTCAATTTTTATAGAGACCTTCTGTAATTCGTAACTTTGAAAAACATTTAATAGCATTTGTTTTTCCTCTTTCTACATACTTTAATTGAATGTTTTCTTGGTCTACAATGAAATTAGCATTATTCTTATCAAATGTTTCAGAAAAGAAAATACAGTATCCCTTTGCTATCATTTTGATGGAGTTGCTTTCCCTACAAATTCAATAACAAGGTGCTTTAAAAAGTGCTTGTTTTACTGAAATTGCATAGCAGGAAAGGTTACATTGCTAATTTGAAACTCTTTGAATGTAAAGATCAAATATTATTTTTCATTAAAGCGCAAGTGTGCAATTGTCTAAATTCTAAAACAAACAAACAATACATGTATATAGGAGAGAGAGATTTAAATTGGTACATTGCATAGGAGTATTAGATCAAAAGAAACACAGCCAGTAAAATATGCCAACCATATTTCTACTTTATATAAACTCATGCTCACAATGGAAATTTCTGTTAAATAGAAACACAGAACTACTAACAGAAATCAATATTTTAAATAACAGAAACCTGCTTGATGAATTTCTCGTTGCCCTCCTGCAATTTTCTTTAACTGAAAATTTCTTAGAAAAAACAGCAATCTGAATGACTAAGGGAGGAATGCTACTTGTCTTCTAGAAAAGCAAAGCTTTATACAAGCAGACTTCCAGAAGAAATCTGATATGGGCTAGATGAATGAATTCTCAGCTGCTTCACGTATGTCAAATGACCATTACTAACACAGCCTGGGTACTGCTCTGGTCACTGTAGCCCTGTTTCTCTACCATATAAGCCTACATATGTGGTCCACATATAAGCCTACAAGTGAGATAACTAACGCCACAGACTTTGCAGAGGAGGTGGAAACTATAGAGGAAACTGCATGAGCCAGTGATCTGCTTTATGATGAGGAACTGGAACGGTGGAGAATATTTGCTCAAGGACTTTGCGCTGTTTATTGCACAGGGCAGAGAGTCATCCAGCTGCATGAAGACTTTTGTGGTTTGTAAGGCAGTGTCGACATTCAGTTACATTTAAGGGATAGAAGGGTCCTCATTAAGTGATTAAACTAAACCTATGGATGTTTTAACCTTGTTTATAGAGTAGTTGTAAATGCTGAGCATGCTGTATTCTGAGGGGAGAACAGGGATGTAGATAAGAAGGAAGGGGACACCTAGAAAAAAGTGACAGAGAAATGGGACACCTAGAAAAAAGTGACAGAGAAATGAGAAACATGTAGAAAGTTAAATGACCCACTCCATTTTATGAAGAAGCTCTAGCAGTAGATATTGCCCAAATGATGCACACTTTCCTCTTTGTGCCTCAAAATTTTAGTCCACTCTCACTTTCCTTTGATATTATGAAAAGATAATTGTGAATCCCACATGATGGTAAAAGATTTTCCATTTAGGAAAAAAAATATAGTTTCTTCTTTGAGGCTTCTTTATATCAGAATGAAAATCCATAAATAAATATTTGATTTTTTTACTTATAGATCTTCTTTTAAAATTTGCCATTAAGAATTATTTCTTTAAGAAATTTAAACTCTTTGTTTTTCAAAAAGCATTTAAAGTAACTTGATGTGTGTGTGTGTGCACGCGCACGTGTGCTTTTTTGCACATATGTAGGTAGTGAGAGTCCAGTAGCACTGTTACTGCCTCTAACACTGCCTATGCTTTCCCAGAGAGAATACAAGATTATGTGACTTAGAAAGACCTGCTGCTAAAACAAGATGAATCTGTCGTCCTACCTGCACAGTTGTATCAATGTCAAACTCTGCTACTCAAAATCACACTGGCTAGAATCTCATTAATTTCTGCAGGGTGCTCATAAAGAGTTGCTTTTTATTGTGGTCCTGGGACTGTAGTCTGTGTGTGCACAATATGGAATTCATATACAATTCATTTTCAGGACTTCGTTCCTGAAAAACTTTTTCAGTACTTGAGGAATTACAGAATTCATTGATTGTTGAAGATTTCCTCTCACACTTACTTACTAATAAACCAATCCCAATATCAATAATAAAAACAAGAACAATAATACTAACACTTTATTGTGGCTTTGTTTTTATTTCTTATTATTTTAATTTTATTTCTTATTATTTCGATAATTTATTTTATGTTTGTACCACATGAGAAATTAAGAATATAAGTCATTTCAATTTTAGTGGTGTGTTTTCACCACTAAACAAAGAGTCTGTTCAGTATCTGAAGACAAATATCAAAATGCACCAAGAGTAAAAGCAACCTTGCTGAAAGCTGTCCTGGACCCTAACGGCCTTTTGTTCCAGGTCTATTTCTGATATTGATAACTCCTGATGTATGAAGTCTGAATTTATTTTGGTTAGTGACTTCAAAAATGTTTGCATAAAATGAAAAATAATCCAAGAGAATGCAAGTGTTCTAGAGAAAACCTCTTTGGGTTACAGATAAGAAAGAAGTACATAATCAACTATTTGCATTTTCAGGAATTTAGCTTATTGTATCTTTGCTAAAATATTATCCGTATTTAAATATGTTTATTTTTCTAAGTCAATTAGCCTTTCCTCACTCTTGTTTCATGGCTGTTAATTATAGTTATTCTTCATAGTTAGTGTTATTCTTCATGGTTCCACTATGTTTTTATAAATCATTTCCTCTCTTTTTAAAATATTTCAATAAAGAAACAGACAGAACATTAAGGCGTTTTTTTTTAGGTATCATTCCTGTTTCCATTTACATTCAGAAATCTTCAATAACCTTCCATAAATGGAAGATAGCTTAACTCCTTCTTTACCACACTACAATGTGCAGATGAAGGGGAAAGAATGAGTACAGCAATATATTATTTTCCTGTGGTTAATTCCAGCTGTAAAACAACTTTTCAGAAAAGCTATAGCAAAACAGAAATCACAGCATCTCTAAACCAAATTAGCCATAGCCTGAATAAGTTACACGTGTGGTAAAATGCATTTTGCAGAGGATTTCATGATCTGATAAACAAATTTCATCTGTATTGGCAAGTTAAACAGGGCTACATTCACTACAGCTCAACTGCCTATCCTGGTATATCGTCTCTATGGCCTAGTTTTGGCCTGGCCAAGTAATACTTTCACAAAAAATTTTGAGGCATAGTCAGGAGATCTGTTCCCAGTAAACCATTTACATAAGATCAGCCTCTTCCAGGGAATAAGAGAGCTTGATAGCATGGATGTGACAAGACCATGCCAGTTGGCTTCAGGATAAAAGACTCTGGCACTGCTTAGTTAACTAGTTTAAATGCATCCGCAGAGTTATAATTGCTTTGGTCTGCATTTACTCTTCCTTTGAGGTCATCAACCTACCCCAGACTTTTTGAGTGGAGAGCCAGGGGACTTAAAAATAATCAAATGTAATTGAAATCTGTATACATCTTTTGATGTCTTGCAACCTCTGCTTGCTATATCTCTGTTGCTAACACAACTCCTTTATGTTTATTGATCCCAAGTAATTTTTTATCACTTCTTCATCCTATTTTATTTTCTTTCTACATTTCCTTTTTTAATTTCTTGATATACTTTATAATATTTTTCAGGGATACACAGTTAATCACTGAAGCATATCAAAACAGTAAATAAAAGGACAGGCTGACCTGTTGGTACACTGAAATTTTAACAGTTCCAAAACCATGATATAATTTCTACACCTGGCATTCTTTATATTTTCCTCTAAATTAGCCAATTCTGGAGCCTACATGGTCAGCTGAACATTTTTTATAAAGTTGTGGAGTTCACTTTCCATTCATCGCACATCCATAATTTTTATATATCACTTTGACAATACTACATAGAGCTGTACACATCATCTTCATCAAGTATCCATCACTCAGAATTCCTGTGAGCAAATCATTAATAGTTTATATTATTGGAATTTGGATTAAAATAGATATCATTTATACTGAGTTCAGCCATTCAGTTTCTTTACCAAGTTTCCAACATATATGTAATAGATGATATCTAGGATAGCAAATTAGATTTGTCCATTACATATATTTAGTTTAATAAACAGTTGAAGAATCAGAGTAGAATGCTTTTGACACTTCGGTTTGTATTACACAGAGAAGATGGAATTACATATTTGCCTTGGAAAGCAAATCACAGATTGTTGGATATTTTTAAAGGAATGGTTCAGAAAGCATATGACTACTAATAGTCTGTGACTTTTCTGTGCTATATTCTAGCTTTTTGAGCATTTTTCTTTTACAGAGTCTGAGACCTAGAATTGGGACACAGATTTCTTTCCCCATTACAATGACAATTATTCCACTACCTTTTGAGGAGGTACCCTAAATTTACATGATTAAAACTGAGAACAGTATAAAATTACAAGCTGCATTTTGTTGCAGCATCACGGTCTCCTTAATATGTTTCAACAGCATTTTGAGATAAGTCCATTTCTTTCATCAGGATATTTTTTTTCTCACATATAATTAAAAGCAATAAAGGTGGTTCAGAATACTATTCAGAATAGTAAACCTTCTATCAGATCTTAAATAGACTAGGATCTTTTAAATGACTTTTCTTTTAACCACTGAAATCAGTCTTTCTCCTTTTCCATTCTAAAAAGTAGATTTGGTTTAATGCAGTGGGCAAAAGTTATGGCTCTGCCAAGGTAGTAAATACGCTATTTCATCAGTGCTGAATAGGATGGAATTGGCTACAGGAAGACAGCGTTGGCACGGTCTAGACATCCAGTTTTCACGGTCTGCTTGCACAATTCTCTGCTCCTTATGCTTCTGCCTCTGAAGAAGGGGCAGTGGAAGGCAACGTCTATGGCAGCCATTCACACTCTTAACTCTGGCAATATCAGAAACAAAAATCAGCGCCTTGCAGGGTTTCTTCTCCTTAACCACCCTAGCTCCACCATTTATGCTTCTTCCCATCACTATCATAGGAGAAGGTCCAAAGGTGTAAGAGAGGAGAGGTTGCAGAAGAGGGCACACACATTTGTTGCTTGTGCTGATGATGAGTCTGGAGGCAGTTTTGCTAAAAAGTCTGTATTTTGGTGAAGAGTCCTGAAACATGGGTAGCACACATGCTTCTTGGTCACACAATGAGAATTTATTGTGCAAACATACAGCATCACTCCGTGTGTGTGTGTGTGTTTGTGTCTAAAAGTAAGGATCAAACTGTATGACAATTCTTCCTATCTTCTAAAATTAATATTCCTCTTAGAATTTGTAATCTCAGATTAAGAAGAACAGTGAGTACACTGGATTATGAAGAAATTGCAATATTTTTAACATATAGCTGAATAAATCCTGTCTGGGTGACTCTGAAAAACATTTTTTTCTGCAAGAAGAGTGCAGTCCTGCTGATAGAAATTTGTTAGGGTTGTTACCTTTACATCATGGTTAATGTCATAAACAGCAGTGCTTGACTAAGAAGGCATCAAGAAGCTTGTCCTTTGCTTCAAACTCCTTTTCCCTCATCTTACCCATTCCCATTCATGCTGATTTGTTTTTAAATTCATGCAGTAATAAAGTGCTAGGACTACACAGTCTTACCATTTTACAGTACTGCAGTACTGACAATGCCCCTTGAGTTGTATATATCCTGTATCCTGTATGCAACCTGTATACAAGGTATAGAAAGGATCATGAAAACAACTGTAGAAATAACCAACAAAAGATTAGAAGTGATTACACTTGCGAATAAGTACAAAATAAGTGAAATAACAGAGTATTCACAAATTTAAGCTGTCTGTAGTACTATGAGGAAATTCAATGTTGTAAATTTAATTTTAGAGTTATGTTTAAATATAACTTGAAGCATTCCCCTTAGGATGCTGAAGGGGAATGCTTTATGTCCTTTAGGTTCATTTGTACCATTAATTTCAGTAAGAAGTTGTCCGACAAAGAACTGCAGCACTTGAGCTTCTGACCTTAGTAGGATTATAATTAAATGAGCTCTTGTTAGTCATAACATTCCTTCTATTTACAGTAAATAGTTAGAATTTTGGCTCTCATCTCATAATATATACACGATTAATAAAATTGTAGGATTTTTCTTTTCTTTTTCCAGAGCTGGCCTGAGATACGATTCAGGAGATGAAGACCAGATTTCGTCTTCAAATAAAGCAAGTCACTTGTGAAAAACAGTTTTACATGCTGAAAGTGATCTAAATCTAATAGAGCATGGAAGTTTCTTTTTTGACATAGTGATGAAGATACCAAGAAAGAAGAAGAGAAAAGATGTATTTAAGTCAAGTCACTTTTTTTGTGAACTGCATGGCATTCACTCACCTGCTTCTATATAGGATGAAATGATATTTTGTCAAGTATTTCATTCAATCGTATTTTCATGAGGTGAATTTTCCTATAATTGCACTGCTAGCCCTAGTACTCCTCCTAACCAAAATGTTTTTACTGCAATTCTTTTACAACTTTCATTTTATATTTGCAACTAAAAGACATTCATAAAAATGTATCTGCTAAGTGAAACAGCTCATTACAACGAATGAATAAACAACTGAACTTGATAGATAGGAGCTGAAGTAAATAGCTATGAAAAAAAGGAATAAATGCATAACAGAAATATACTTCTAAACTCACCAAAATAATTGATGGAATACCAAAGGTTGTTCTTTAAAATCATGTAAAATATCTGCTAGCTCCCCTATACAATTACACTACAGAAAATATGCTATCATATCACTTATATGTCTTAATTAATTAGTGAGTCATGAGAAATAAGTTAACATCCTGAAGGAAAGAGTCTGATTTCTTTCAAATTTACTAAATATTTTCTTAGTTTGACAATCAGGGAAGCTGGAGGTGACTTAAATTTATAGTAAGATGCACAGTTTGGAAGCTCTGGCTTCTGTGAGATAAATTACTAACATTCAAAAAACTCAACCCTTGTTAATCAGATAAAGATTCAGCTGACAAGGTTTAGACCTAAGCACCTTAACAATGGAAATAAACTGGGATAGTTATAGTCTTGCCAATGGCATAAAACATCAGACAACAAAATGGAAATCAAGTAAAACCTAATGTCAACCTTCCTAAAACGTATTTGTAGCATTATGGGAGATTTTTCCAGAAATGGAAAGCTCTGGAAATAGCAAGGTAAAAATATAAAAAAAAAAAAAAAAAAAAAAAAGAAAAGAAAAGAAAAAAAAGAGAGAGAGAGAGAGAAAGAGACTTAACCTTCACCTAATACATGGAACATAGCAACACCAGAGAAAAAGCATACAGTCTATATCAGTCGTATCTGGGTAGTTGCATTAGTAAGGATTAGACCTGCAACTGAGTACTTTCTGTGTTTTCAGTGTTAGTTTAATGTGAATATATTAAGTTAAGGGTTTCTAAACATGAATATTTTCTATACTATGGGTAGTATTCAGTATCTAGAACATTATGCATTTATTGGTAAAACTGTGTCACTATAGGCTCAATACTGTATCTGTCAAGAAACATTCATAGAAAGACCTAGAAAACTGGTTATAAACCAGAAGTTTGTAAGTACTTTTCTTGTTGTATCTCAAGACAAACATTTTATCCTTATAAAATTCAATTTATGGATCACCACGTTTTGCCAATAAATGACAGTCCTTGAAGAGTGCCTATAAAAGACAAAGAATACCTTGTTTCTGATGCAGTGCATACAGTTGAAATTGCCTGAGGAAACAGTTCTTGAATCCTACCTGATTCAATCCTAATCTTAATTTTAGTAAGTTTAAAAGGCTGAATATATTGGCTACTTTACACAACTTCAGAAAATAGGAAGCCACTAGTACTGGTTTAACCTACTGCTTGGATATTTTTGCTACTTAGAGGTACTGCACTGCCATTGACAATAGTGGAGCTTCTGTATCATTTCCTACCAAGACACTGGCAGAAGATGGATGATGATGAGATATCTAAGGCTAGTTGATATACCAGAAACGTAATCGGAGATCCAGCTGAGCTGAAAATCATCTATTGTTCCTCCTATTTGGTTGCAATCCCCTACTTGGTGCCAAGCTTAGGATGGGCTCTATGCCAGTCAGCAGAAAGCAGTGATCAAACTGATGTTTCCTTTAGAACAGCCCGAAAACACAGCTCCTCACATCTGGGTGGCAGAGCCTGTCATGTCCCTCTTCTTGACTAGGTGAGTCTGCCTGGGTTTCCTCCTCAGGGGACCCAACCTTGCATACAGAAAGGTGTTACGGGATATGCAGGCTCCTAGGCTTTTAGTCTTGTCTTTGTGCCTTGGAGGCAATGTGGGTGATGTATGGAAGAGGAGGCACTAAGTGTCCTGCGCATTAATGCAGCTGCAGGCCTTGCTCTGCCGTGCTGCCTGCCTGCATAGCCTGCGTGTGCTGGCATCTTAAACGCATCATGGTCAAAGCAGGAAAAGCCAGAGTTTGCTACGTGAGGGTCAGGCCGGTTTATGACACTCAGCAATCTGGCCCCAGGAAAAATAGTCCTAGCTAAGAAGAAACCGGGATGAATGAAAACCAATTTTAGATTTTCTCCCCAGTTACTCTGGAGATGCCACAGAGGAACTTTTAACTACACTTAAACATAGGATTTATTGCTATAAAGCTTTAAGACTACTTTTGTTCACACTGATCTCTAACAGAAACAGAAGTCAATGATTGTGCAAATGCCTGTGGCTGCCTGCAAGTACAGTTTTTTAAAGTAAGACAACAGTAGTGTAAGCAAATAAATACAGCAACCAAATAAGGGATGATATTTCTTTGCTTACACAATATTTACCATATGACTGGTACCATCTGCCTATTTCACACAAACTTTCTCAATTAAAAGCTGGTAATTAATTTATGTGTCTTACAAATTTGTAAACAGTAAAGTGAATTTATATGTATTCAGAGCTTCCTTCAAAACCCAAAATACTGAAAAGTGGATAATTGACACATTATTTTAAAGACATTCATACATCTCTCACACTCTGCTTTTAAATATATCGTTTTTTTCAAAATATAAATGCATTATTTTTCAAAATATGCTTACGTAAATACAAAGTCATGTCGCTACCATCTTGCATGGCTTCCTGAAGATCATAAATTCTCCTGTTTTATAGTAATGATATAAATATTTTGTATAAAGTAAGAACAAATTTAGGCATTATGTAAATTTTCATACTTTCTACAGATATAAATTTTGTCTGTGGGCCATAAAAATCCAATTTAAAGGGTGTTTGCCAGCTAATGAGAAAGATGAGTTAATATTAGATATTCAGAATTACTTAAAATATCTCATTCCTTAGTTGAAAATGTTCACTGGTAAATTGTGGTAGAGAGGTCTGCTGGCAACAGAGATAAAGCAAGGATGAAAACAGAATTTATTTTAAGGTGAAGTCACATTCTTAATCTTTGGATTTCACAGGTTGTACAGATTAGTATTTCTTTTAAAGTGTAGCTAGTCTATTGAAGAATTTCTTTAGAAAAGTAAATCACAGGACTTTTTCTGGAGCCTGTAGCAAAGTTGGTGTATTTTAGAGTACATTTCTAATCTTTGAAAACCAGAGCTCAAATTTCTAGTTGCTGCAGGACTCTTTGTTAATTTGATTGCAGATATATAAGATGACAACTCCAAATATAAATGCTATCTCCTGTCCTAGGACTTGTCAAATTCAAAAATGAGAACGTAACATTTCTGAAGCAGGAAGTGTGCTTTATTTTGAAGGCTGTATAAATGAAATGCTTACTATCATGAAATGTATATTACAGTCATTGAATATCCAAGAGATTAGTAAAAAGATGGCTTGCTTTCCTATTTGATTTCATTTTAAAGTATAGATACTTGGTATCTTGGTAGTGCTAGCTAGGCATGTATTTAGTACTTTACATGTCTGAGCCAAAGTCAGAAATTAAAGTAGCTACTTTGAATTTTTTTCATCTATTGACCTGTTCCTAATAGTACATTATAGCAGCAAAGCAATATGGAAATGTGCTCCATATGCATAAAAGGTGCTTCGTATACAAAAATGAACTTTTTTTTTCTTAGAAGCAGCTCATCTATGTTTGCTCAGTTTACAACGGCAGCCCAGGTACATGATCTTACCATTTCCTTATGTTTTATAATATACACAGTTTGATACTTGTTTCTCATAATTTTTTCTTTTTCTGTACTTACCATTTTGTTAATCTTAGGTCTCATGTACTGCATAAACAAGACTTTACAATATGCACAATTAAAATTTTTTGTTCTGAATGGCATTATGGAAACATTTGCTCTTTAAGTTTAGCAAGTCAGCTGTGATATTATGGTACATTTTAATTCCGAGAAATCAATTGTTTGTCATATTATCTGTCAATCATTGCATTAAAAAGCTTTGATAATTGGGTGCCCAAACATTAGTCTCTCCTAAGAGATTGCTATGTCACTATTATTGTATAAAACACTCTTGCATGTGCACTCTTGCACGTCTCCACTAGACTGCCTTTTGTTCTCTGCCCTCATCCAGCCTTAACAAATCCCTTTTTGGCTATTTCTCCTACAAGTGTCACTGAACTTTCTTTTTGTGTTTTTTCAGTGATCATTTATTGCCAAATTAACTTGAAAGGTAAACACTTCCTCTTTTCAGCCTCTTGGAATACCTAAGTTTTCTGGCACTTCTGTATCATATGAATCATCATATCTCATAGCTAGGCTGAAAGCTAAATTGAGAAACTGGCATTTACAGGATTACAGAACAGAAAACCTATTTTGAATAAAAGAGATTTTTCATGAGTTTAAGATTACATACCTGCTTATGTACCTTTCGCATATATATGTAAAGGAAAGCATAAGAAAACAAAAATTGTATTTATATTTCATTGTACATACCACTCTGCAAGATCTTAATTTCCATCTCTACCTCTGGGTTTGTTCAGTGCCTAGTTCAGTGGCAGCCTAATTCTAAGAAGAGCACGACATACATCTGTCCAATATTTAATCAAAACATTCAAGTTAATCAAAACATAAGTATGTGCCAGTGCATAGGCATGCCACTCAATACCCACTGGGAAACTGCTACTGAAAACATCTTTAAAAGGTAAGATAAAAATAAAGGAAGGCCATACATCATGAGAGCAATTTTTCATCTTTGAAGGTTATGGGTTTGTTTTTATAGCTCAGTGAAGTTACAGATGTTAAACCAAAGACTTGTGCTCCTATGATGCTACATTTCTGATTAGATGTTTTATGATTTCCACTCATTATCATGTTTCAGATGCATGCATGTGGCAAGAAAGCTGCCTATGGAGAGGGAGTATCTTCTGAAATGAGCCAGATCATTTATTTAAATAAGATTTTAAAGCAGAATCCCTCTACTCTTGCAAACATACATGGAGGAAAAGGGTAGTAGGGGTCTTGCCCCATATAAATTCTGGACATTGGCTCCTTTGCAGCCTTAATTTTGTAATACAGAATTTCAGCCTTGTTTCTAGCTGAATCAAATTACAATTTTAAACATTTAGTAGAATACTCTTAAGAAGAATATTCCTACCCCAATTAGGGGGATTATAGTATGACTGCATTAACTATATAGTAAAAATATGATGTAAGCAGTTTGTTCATTGGGTTTTTTTGCTTAGGATTTCTTTTTTTCTATTTTGTTTCTCAGTTCCTTGAAATGGCTTTATAGATACATTTAAGACACAAAACTGACCTCTCTTTTCCATGAAAGGTTTTGCCCTCATGATTTTTGCTCTCTTGCTTCCATGGTTACATTAGGCAGATAATAATGTTCATGTTTTTTACACAGTTGTAATATGCCAACAATATGTTTAAATATGAAAGTTGCATCTTTAAAAAGACTGTTCTATCAATTACAATGTATACTGCTGCAAAGTTGCAGAATAATGGCTAGAAAATAGGTTCATTGATGGTTATAAAGATCATCTGCTTTGTCAAGGAGTTGTAGAAAATGTGATGGATACATTTTTTCTTGTTACTCTTCCTATGTATACTTAGCCTAGTCAATGTTGACTTCTCTCTGTTTACCACAATGGTACCATAAGGAAACAGCAGTGCAAAGTAGCTTTATAACACTGAGATACAAAAGAAAAAGGCTCAGGCAATGTTTTGACTTGTACATCTATCAGTGTAGACATATTCCTATTCTACTCCTCAATATTCAATAATATACAAATTCATAAATGTAATTTTCGCTGTTAGAGCTTTACAGATCCCTCGAATAAATGAGTAGCAAAAATCAATGTAATCCAATTAGGATTATATATCCCAGGTGCAGATGGCCAGGCTACAAAGTTCCAGAAACATGGGGCCATTGGCAGTTGGAACTGAGGGCAGGGAAAGGGGAATCTCCTAGACTCCACTGTCCACCGCCTGAGTCAGGAGCTTGGTAGGCTTTTGTGCATGGTCTGAATCATGTTTTTGGGGCCACTCTGAACCTGCGCTTGTGATGGTCTAAGCAGATGGGTGAGCCATGGCTATAGAAAATAAACACCTAGTTGGGTATAACCAAAAGTCTAGCAAAGAAAAGAATGTAAAATGTCAGAATCCTAGATAAATCAAGGAATATCCAATTATCGCAGGTATTCTTCCTAGCTGTACACTAAATGTAGCAATAACTCAGAAAATTATAAAGATAATAAACATTGATAGTGTGGCATAGTAAACTAATAAATAAACATGTCAAAAGACAGCCTAATTGAATCATTTAAGCTCTGTGAGTCAGATACTTCTCTTTGGAGTGCAGTGACCCTCAACATCAATTGACTTTCTATACGCAAAGTATCAGTAATAAGGGGCTTAAGATTTAAAGATATTCTATCAGTTAGATTAAAGCTTATGAGTTTGGATTTAGGGTACCACCAAGGTAAGAATCAGGAAGTATAGATGTTTACTCTTCTTTATATCATATAACATATTTATATCATATATGATATCTTTATATCATAGTGGTTTATGTCCTATAACCATTCTGTCTTGTATGTTAGAGATGTGCTTTTATACCAATTTAATGATAAGTAACCTACAACACAGTTTAGCCCTGCTATAAACATGGCATCTGTTAGATTTCTTTGTGTGCTGCATATAACCAAGAGTGAGGATAGCTATATATAACATAAAGTTTGTACTATAAAATGCAAATTGAGGTAATTTTTATATGCTTAATCAATGGTTCTCATCATGTAAATAGACTGGAGTCAAATGCAAATAGATTATTATGTAGAAAGGAAAATATTTATTATGCTGAGTGTGAAATAGGTAACTGTTTAAAAAATATTTCTAGTGAAATTTTTTGAAAATTTTCAAAAATGTTGAAAATTCTTGTATTTTTGAAACACTGCTCCAAGGCTGCTAAAGATATTACCAACCCACATTTTATATCTTGCACTCTTTATCATTTGAAACAAATATACTCACTAATTTTTCATAAATTCCATCTTCTGCCTGTTGTTTTCCTGATTCTAGCTTTTTTATCCCCCTAGCTTTGAAGGCTGCATTTAATTTCTTCTGCAAAGATGGAGATTTTCAAATGTTTTCATAGCACATTCCCTGATCAGAGATAGCTCCTGTTGAAATGTTTCTCTTTATTTATTAAGTCAGTCTTATTATACCAGTCTGAAAATTGACAGAGCCACTCAGCAGAGGCTGCTGCTGCTACCATTATCAAATGGTGAAGGATGAACAAAGGATGCATATTTACAACTTATTTTGCTAATGAACAAGGTCCAGGATACTCACAGCAGTAATTAGAGCATTAGAGAACAACTAGATAACCCCTTTGTGGAACTATGAACAATTAAAGCACATCGGCTCTGTGTACAGATATATGGGTAATTGCTAGAATAATGTAGACAAGAATCTACCACTCAATAAAAATTTCAAATGTGAGAATGGTGCAGTAGTGGGTTTCAGCAAATCTCATTTATTTTGCTAATTTAGACATCCCCTATTCCACTTTTCATATTTTGTTAATAGCCGTTATATTTAACATGGACCAGTTACAAAGGGCTTGTCCAGCAGGTCATAGGCAGAGCAAGGAGAGGAATAAACTGCTCCATGGAAAAAAAAAAGAGCAGTTTAGTAGTCTGTATGGAAAGAGGCGTGTCTATAGGCTTTATCTTGAATATACTGTAGTCAAGCAAAGTTACTTCATCTGTCTGTGGTGGCTTTATAGTAAATTAGTAATTTTTTTTTTCTTTTCCCTGATTACAGGAGTTACCTGAACCAATACAATCCAGGTTGAAATCAGTGACAATATAGTACTTCTTTTTTGTTTGTTATCAAATGTCATGTAAGTATTAGCAAAGGCATAATAATGGCTGCTGTAACATCATGTGGGAGATTTCCTTTATACAGCTGTATCATTTTATTTTGCAGTGTGATAACATACCTGATATACCTCTGATAATTCAGAGTTATATATAGTATATCATACTCTGTAATACAATTATAGAGACTGTTGAACAGGACAAGAATCTTACCTCTTGAGGTTTAGGGGGTTTTGTTTTTTGTTTTTTTTAATTCAGAGTGGTTGGATGATAGAACAATTTGCAATTACTCACATGAGTGAGACACTGGTTTATGCAGATGAAAAATCAGAGGCCGTAGGGAGCTGACTCTCAGCCATTTCCATGCTGTCCCACTAATGTTGCTCACCTTTGACTTCTTTTAGGAAATAGATGGAAACTGCAACTGAAACAGAAAAAGAATAGCTGATGAACATTAGCTTCTATAGTTTCTATAAGCAGTGCAGTAATATTGTAAAAACACTGTTTGCTTCTAACTGTCTTGGTGTCGGAGGTTGCTTCATTTCTGCCTAGTTCCATCTGGGTCTTTGAAAATCTATGTTGAAACAAACTTTGACTTTTCTTCCTGCCATAGGAAATGTCTGATAGGAAATGAACAAGATTTTAACCAACTATATACCTAAATATTTCACATAATCTGGATTTCCTAAAACATTTAATGAAAGTCTGAGAGGTCTCAATTTTCTTGGGTAGAAAAACCCAGCAATTGTTCTTCAAAAGACCACATGACTGCTACATTTTTAATACTCTCATAAGCATGAATAAAAATGAATAAACTAAAACTATAAACTTAGTTTGTATTATCTTGCCACACAAGGGATTACACTTAAAGGAATTTTTACTGAATGTGCTGAAAATGTGCCGAAAATGTGCCACTGAGTGATAATCTCATGGAAGTTTTATTGAGTAGCTCTACTTTCAGGTAAAAATACAATTCCATGGCTGTGGCTGAAAAAGAATTAAGATAAATTTATGAGTATATTTGCTGAAAATAAATCAATGGAAAATCACAACTCTTTAAAAAATATAAATGATATTTTCTGGGAATTTTTGGAAACTGACTCAATGTCTCTTGTGGAAGAGCATTCTAAAATGGTACAGATCATCTTGTACAAACCCTTTGACCGTATAAATTTTTCTGTGGTTAAGTCTAACAGTAAATATGGGGAGAAAGGAATCTCTTCTAAGCTGTAATGAATATTTCAGATTTTATAAATTGGCAAGGGTCAAACCCAGCCAGTATTTGAATGTGAATCCTTGAAAGAACATGTAGATGTTTCCAGCAAGTGCTATTTACAACTCAGTAGATGACTCTCTTTTTTTTTCTGACATCGATTAAATCAAGCCACTTGTTCTCTGGGATTCTGTGTCATACTTGGGATGCAGTTAAACAGTAGGGGTCACATTCGTCTCACCTTTTCTAACATTTATAGTACAGATGCATAAGGCTAAGTAAATCACCAGAGGCTTTCTTAATAGTCAAGAGGGAAAAATAGATACTTCTAGCATGCTGCTCATCTGGTGTATTTTTGATATCTACATTAGAATGAGATGAATCACTCTCCCAGATTTTGACTGAGTATGTTGATTCTAAGAACTAATTAAACTTTTGATAAGCTTAAAAATGTTGAAATTCAGTATCCTAGCCAAGTTCTCAATGCAGCTTTATGTGGTAGAGAGATTCTTCATTTCTTTATCATGTTCATTGATGCCATTTAACTGCTGTTACTAGCTTTCATGGACATTTTTTACTTCCCCACTCAACTTCATTAAAATAAACTTTTCCTTGTGTAACTTAATTAAATATTTGTAAATGAAAAACTCATTGTCATTAGCGCTCATCCCTCTGTTCTATGATTTTTTTGTTCTTTCATTCCTTCAGCTTTTAAGGGAGGAATAGATACTCATATCAACTGCTTAAGGTTACTTCGGTCATCTCATTTAAAAACAACTCAAAGACATTCAAAGTTAGAAACCTCTAAATTGATGATCCCAGATTCGTTACACAGGTTGAAGGGTTAGAGTACCCCGGGGCTGCTTCAGAGCACCTAAACTAGCTGTTTAAGCAGATAATGAAAATGACCTCAATATCCCATCTCCTCTAACTGTTGATCTCATAGAGTCTGCTAATTGTCTCTAATACGCTCTAGGATCAGACTGTTTAGCATTATTCGCTCAAATACAAAATGCTTCGTTTTAGTTGTTTCCATTGTCTTTTTAAATTTTTCATGGAAAGTCTACGTATTCGTAGATATGAAAATGAAAACATATTTCTGTCTTCACAGAGTTCCCTTAGGTTTAAGAATGAGGCATACTGAGTTAAAAGTGGGAAATCCGCACCCGCCTTTGCCTATATCACACCTTTTTGGCATAAGAAAACTTTAAAACTGATATTTTTACCTGTGTTCTCTTGGAAGTCTAATGCTTGCTTCAACTAAATCTATAACATCTCTTTTTATGTGCTTTTAATTTGGACTTTTTTCTTCTTTTTTATTATTTTTTTTCAGAAAAGGAAGATAATTCCATTTTATGTTTGGAAATGGATTTTTTTTTTGGACATTCATAAAAATCTAGTTTTTTATTATTGCCTTGGTAATTTCTCCATCCAAGGAATTTTGAAGAATCATTTGGAATAGCAGGAACTTTTATGAGACAGCTTACTGATCTTAAGTTCTTTATTACTGCAGAGCATGAAGAGTGGAACTTTTTACAAGCTATAGCAAATATCTTTATGGGTTTGATTTTATTTCCATTTATTCTAGACTGACATGTAGTTTGGCACTTGCTTTCTCTTGCAGAGGTTTGTGATTCCAATCAAAACTTATTTTTTGCAAAAGAGAAAGAGAAATGATAGATCAGAGAAACCTCTGAAGTGCTCACTTTACATAGATAGAATATGAGTGATAGGGATCTAAAGCATTAAAAAATAGAGAAAGCTGTACACTTCATAGTTTCAAGGATTTAAGGAAGTTCGTGTACTGACTGTAGATTACTCTTCAGCAAGTATGGCTATTTGGATAAATAGCATGGTCAAAGTCTACATCCTCAGGCCTTACGTTCCTCTTCAGAAATATGATGAGCTTAAAAATGACCAAGGCAGACGTAGAAGATTCCCTACTTCTGCATAACAAAGAACTGCTTTATCTTTTAGCTGTAAAGAAATGAAATTAACCACAATTAAACTGGTGTTCATAAATTTGTGGGAGACAGAAGGAAGAGTCAATAAAGTATCATTTCCACCACTTCTCTGGCAGTCTAAAGAAATCTTACATATAAATGCTATCTAATTGGAAGCTCTGAGCAGGCTTGTGAGCAGCTGTTTGTCTGGACAGATGGAGCTCTAACACAACATCCCCTGGCAAACTGCATGAATTTCTTAATGAAGTTAATGTTACTCCCAAGTCCTTACATACAGCTGATGCAATGGTAAATAGTAGTATCTGAAATCACGGGTACCTCTGATAAGGACTGTGGCTGTGTGAGAGGTTTAAGACTCAGCTGATGACGGAGTCACTACTCTTTTCTTCTTATTATAGTTCTTCCTTGCAGAGAAGAATGATGCATGTGATACGTGTGATTTGACTTGTGTACCTCCCATATACATGTATTGGTATGACTGAGAATCCGTGTCTGCAGAAAGTGCTCTGTCCCAACCTTTCTCCAACCTTCTCCTAAGAAGACTTTCAGCATTGTATAAGCTTCCTTGACAGCACCAGATTAAAAAATAACACTCTCAGTTGGAGGAAGGATAGGAAATGGCAGGGTCCCAATGAGCTACTTATAAAGAAGCTTTCCCTAAATGTGGCATTCCTGAAGCTGGAGTTGATTTAGCTCTCTACAATTGGTGGTGACATGGCAGAGTCACTGATTTTTTGGGGGGATTATTCATACGTGCAGGGATTAAGAGTAGACTGACAATACACAATTATTTAAGGATTTGTTATTGCGTACGGACCAAAAAAAGTTCAGTTTTCAGTCATTAAATTCTACATTTAAAATAGTAATAGATTCTTCCCCCAAATAAATAACTTTGTATTTATAACTGTACTTAGAACTCTTACTACTCCAAGGAATGTACATTTAGGATTAGATAAGCAAGCTAGGCAGAAGAAAAATATTACCCAGACATAATGGACAGCAAGCGGTCATATTCTCACTCCTCTAGGTAAACTCAGGTAAATTCTGCTCTGGGAATATATCTGTGTTAATCCAAGTACTTCTTACTTAGATAGAACTAACCTACACAAAGACAAAAGGGAACAGCATTGAGACCATTATAAAGATTCCATTTTCTATATACACTGAAATTATGATAATTATGATGTTCTCTTATCTACTAATCCTTTGAGTTTAGTCTGCTTGGAAATATATTTTTTCCTATCTGTGCTTATACAGTCAGGCTGATGTAAAATAGGACAACCTTGTTAGTAGCAAGTGCTTGCTGCCAAGGTCAGCACCACTCTTGAGGGCCTTGTAGAAGCAGTAGCACTGGATAATAGGTATAAATAACAGGCCATTCCAGGTGCTGCAGGAAACGTGTCTCCTCTTCCTGCTGCTCGTCTTACATGGATGTAACAGCAGTCCCCTGAAGCAAGTGCAGCAGGCCACAACAAATTATCTTACTGTGCAGAGCTGGCTTGCAGAATGTCACCAGATATATACAGCTGAATATCCTGTTTCTGCTTCAGTCTTACTGCTCTTTATTTGCATCATCTTGAATCATTCTACATATTGTACATACCCTTCCTCTCATTTTAAAAATAGGCTTTGATATAATGGGATGGCAAGGGATGTTTTATGATATGAATCTTTGTTCTGCAGATCTTTGAAGGATATCTTCTTTTTTTTTTTAATATTTGATATATTTCTCATCTTTATACAGTTCTCCTGGCATACAATTCTATCATTCGAGAGCTGAAAAACAACTGCTGTTACCTGCTTTAATATATGTAATAAAAAATCAGACCCTTCTTGCCAAGAAATCTTCTGGATTAACCTCGATATAGACACTTTCCTTTACCAGTTTCAAATAACAACATAATTCAGTACAGCAACAGCAAACTATTCTCTCCCTTTCTAGCTACTATGTTTGAGTTACATTGCCAATAGTGAAATATTTAGCTTTGATAACCGCTCTTACCTTATTTTTTCTGTCCTTCACTCTTAATTGCTTGACCTTGATTCATCTGATGGCAATGCATAGAGAGGCAGCAAAGATGCCTAAAAAATTTACATGGGGCTTTCAGTTTTATAGACGAAGTGGCTGAGATCCTTCTAAGTGGTCTGTCTCAAAAAGCCGGCTGCCAAAAGGCCTACACCTCCTCTCTCTGACAATAGAGATGATCATCCATCCTGTAAGCCATATAAACTGTGCCTGTGTATTTAAATACAGTGATTTTCTTTGGTCTCTGAAAAAAAAAATCTCTGTCATATTACACTGATTCTTATAGGAAAAATTGCTTTGTTGCTGTTGAATTTCTAATTGGTACTGCGATACTTTTCTGAATGAATATATGAAAGCTCTAGCCTCCATAAAATGACCAGCCTGGTTCTATTCAATTGCCTGCCATGGTATCAGTCCAACTGTAGCCTATTCTTTGTCATTGTTGGTGCTGCTGCAGAGCTGAGATGACCAAATATTTGCTTTTCCTTTAGCCAGCTTCCAGCTTGCATAGATGTACTTAGAAATAGAATGAAATCCTCGGCAATGAAACCCAGAGGGAGTCTTTTCTGTACTAAAATAATAATAAAGAATAACAATGAAGAATGAATACCGAACTCCTGCTGAATGATTACTGATTGAAAATTTCATATGAGAAATATGTCAGGTGCTAAGAAGTCAAGCCAAACACTTTTCATGGGAACCATCCCCAAAATACAGTGGAACATTTGCTTTTTAATAATCATCTCATTTTGCACCCATCTCCCATAGAATATACCACATCCTACAGTCAGTCACTCCTCAGACTTTCTTTTGCAAGAATCTTCTACAAATGATAGTGATTTTATTGGAAACTGTAACAAAGAAGTAATAGTGTCAACAGTGCTACAGTTAGGTTGGTAGTCTCACTAGAAAGGCTGGGAGGAGACTAATCTTTTTGCTACATAAAATAATGTTTTTATATCAGAAGAACACAAAAAACAGATTATTTGGAAGTAAATGAGGTCTGTACAATCTACACACAGGTGGTCTGATAACTATACAACATTAAGAAAGAAATTCTTATATAGCTAGGAATCATTAAATTCTATGTACATCCATTGCAACTCATTTTGCTTTTCCAAAGGTTCTTGGTATATCAAATTGTTAAAACATCAAATTAAAGCTATTTTTGTCCATAGAGACACCATGTATCACTTCCAAATAAATACAAAACGACCTACCAACACTGTTGTTAAATATGTTATATAATAAGATCTTTCTCACATCTTCAGTTGCTTGTTTCAGATCCTATTGCAATTTTCTTTCCTCTTGACAGGCAAGGAAAAAATTATAGGCTGGAGAAAAAACAAATATAAACCAAATAGTATTAATCAAAGAGAAATTTGACAAATGTTAGTTTTTCATTAGTTTGAGAAACATTTATGAGGCATGCATATTGGCTGTGAATATATTCAGAATTCATAAGCATTTTCTGAATGCTCTGGATGTGTTATACAGAGATGATGACAGATTGTTTATATTGGCTGTTCATTTCAACTGATCTTACGATATTTCTGTTCTGTTACTGCCTGACAAATTTATTAGTCAGAGAATAGTGAGTGATAAATATCAAATATTTGAAAAACATCAAATAAAATTTCTGGATCCATTGAAAGCATAATAATCCATAGCTCATAGTCATCCAGTAATCACAAATAGAACATGTAGTCCTTTGAATACAAAAGAATAGATTTCAAACAGTATCATTCCACCACTGAATCACCTTGCCATTTAAGTAGTTCCTATGATTCAACAACACATAGAGGGCAAAGTTCTAAACAGAAAATTTAGATGTGCATTGTGAATGTGATTACGTATATCCTAATCTATTTTTGGATCAGTCATGCTAGTTTCTTGAATAGTTCTTCAGAGAGATACACCTTGAAGAAATATTTTCTTTGCAACATTCTTGTATAAAACAAATAGGTTGCAAACGTTTAACTCAAAGTTCTTTTCTGAGAATTCCCTGAAAAGACTACATTGAGCAAGAGTTAAGCAATCCCAGAACAAAATGGGTGTTTTAGGAACATCAGTACTAGGCATGTTGTTTATCCTCAGTTTTCCTTTTCTATAGCATGTCATCATGACTGAAAATAAGGGCAAGCATCATTACTGAAAGTTTACAAGAATCCTGAAAAACTGGTAGTGCTGCAATTGAAATAGAAAACCTTTGAAAAGAAAGAATAGTGGAAGCAAGTCACACACAAAAGTGTGCACACCGTTAAGAGAGATATGAAAAGTGCAAAATATCAGAGGTTCTGCATAAAAGAGTGATTTAATCAATGTCAGTCTAACCAAGAATATGCATTGCCAGTGGGTACAAGGAAATATTGTCTTTGTGGCAATATTATTTTTCTTTGTTTCTTCTTCCTTTGGAAACACCTGCTGTGCTGTTTGCATTTTATGTATCTGAATGACAGGTAAAAATAGGAGTAGACATGTAAGGACTTTGTCCTTAAAGCTTTCTGTAATGAAGTCTGGGTTAGGTATATATCAGAGTCTGTACTGATTTTCTAATTGATAAACCTGATCCAGAAGCTCTATTTGCATGAGAAAGTGCAGAATAGAAGTCTTTTCCTTGAAGAATTCTCCTAGCAGGAGAGATACACTGAATGCCCAGTAGAAAGTTTTAGAACTCAATGAAATTGCATGAGGCTACAGAGAAAAAGCCAGAGTTATGCACCCTAAAATTACTTCCACAGAATTATCATTCTCTTTGCTTCAAAGAACACATTTGTATTAGAATACTTTCCTACCTGTTTGAGTCAATCACTTGTTTCTATATTTCATGTGTCTAGATATAAACATGATAACTGCAAGTTATCACAGCCTTTGATGTGATCGTCATTGCTCCAAGAATGTGGCCAGACTTCTCCTTTACAGACATCTGTGCAGTTGCAGAGGTTACTGTGTCTACAATGTCTACAATCAGCAGCCCCTCTTCTTTACTATTTTACTGCCTTGTCCCTGTTGGAAAATACTGAACCCCTAATCTCTCGACTAAAACTCCACTGATTACTCCCTCACCCATCCCAGCAAAACGGCTCAAGTTAAATAGATGAGTGGTCTCACTCAGGCTGCGGTTCCACAATATCCTTGACTAGCTGAAGTTGGAGCCACTAAGGTCCCTTTCTCCCTTTCAGCTTGGCCACATCTATTGTTTGTGTCAGTGCTCACACTCGCGTGAGTCTTAGTAACACAATTCCGTTTGCCAGATTGTCAGAATATTATTTTCCTGTATTTTTAAGTTTTGTCAGACCAAACTGGCTCAGAACAAGCTCAGACCAGTGTTGCCATGAGGAAGAGAACTGTCTGGACTGGAGGCATGAACAAGGCTGATTTAGCATGGCTCAAACTGCCATGGCCATGCACTGTCATTTAGGCTGTCCTAGTTCATTTTGATTGAAATGAAGGAGAAACTCACCACAGAAGCAACTCTTTCAGTAAATCTGGAGGACACAGTAACAAGGATCTGTACCTGAGTTAGTGGTAATATCCTACTAAAGAAGCTGTAGCCAGAAAGAGGTATCCACACGCTATTTAAACTAACCCAAATCAGGGAAGGAAAACTCTTCCAGAAAAGTACATCAGTTGACAGACTTAGGCTTCAGTATTTATTTCCTAGCTTCTTCTCTCCTTCGTTTATCTCTGCTTTGGGTGAAGAAAGCCAAAATTTCTGATATGCTGCAGACAGATGAGTGAGTTGGGAAAAACTGTCATTTTCTAAAAGGTTGTGAATACCACCAACATTTCTTGGTTGGTTCATATCCTGAATTTGACGAAACCTGTCTGAAGGTATTATCTAGTAACATTCAGCTAATAAATCATAGAGCTTCTACAGAAAATATCTCTTTTAAACATATATTCAGCTAAAACACATTAATTCTTATGTTAGGTTTGACTTCATATCTTTAGGGCTAAACCGATTTTTTTCTTAACACATGGACTTGATAGGGGCCAGAAATATGCTCAGAAATGTCACACACAGGACGTGTGAAATACTTCACAATGGCAATTGTTTGAGATACAGAAAGAAAAATGGACGCTCTGGAAATGACCAAATCAGTTCAACCCAAATCTCCAGCAACATTTAGACAGAAAACAATCTTTTCAGAGGCTCTGAATCTGAAAGAAAGAGAGGGGAGAGAGGGACGAAGGGGTAAAATGAAAAAAAAAAAACAAAAGTGCTTTACAACTGCTGTAATGGGATGTTATCCAAAAATCCCAAAGCAATGATACAAAAGCAAGGATGTGGCATGAATATAGGGAAGCCTAACTATTGCAAAGAATAGCAAAAGTCCTGAACTTTCTCAAGTCAGACTGGTTTGAAGTCTTAGTCTGTTTACAATGAGGTTTAACACTCCTATAAGCAGCCTCTCCCGTGCTAACTCCCCTTGGAATGCAGCACTTCATGCCTGCAACTAAGGTAATAAATGCTCCATTTGAAGGGGATTATCTGCTCCCTCTCCTCTTCTGCTTTGCCTGAACAAAGGGAGAGGTGGAGAGAAGGAGGGGGAGATAATCCCTTTAGAAGGCAACTCTTCACACCTGCCAGGTAAGTAATAGAAGCTACATTCCCTGGAGATTAGCACATAGTTCTTGTTTGGAGTGGAATAAAATATTTTAACACATTGGACTGAGCCTTTGGGACTGAAGTCCAGCTAGGGTTCTGCTGTTTAATTATTTATTATATAGCTGCTGCTGCATTTGTATTTTTGCTGAGTTAGTGCAACAGTGGAATGGAAATAACCCCAAGCTGGGTATCTAGGTTTCTTTGTGCATGTCTCATGAGAAATATTAAGCATGTTGATAGGAATCAATGATAGCAAAATAACATTTTAAGATTTAAAGATATGAATTCCACAAGGGGAGAGTGAGAGGCAGAGGAATCTTCATGAAGCTCACATCCCAGATATGAGAAAGAATGGTCCTTGAGTGGAAGATATCCTAAAGGAATTTCATGCTAGTCACTTCAGTAGTATCTTCACAATGCAACTCAGCAATGTGTGACATGCTCCATCTGCAACCGACTCTTATGGTTATGCTTACATCTTTCTAACCTTTGCATTTTGTTTTGTTATATAGAATAGATTTTTTGTATATATTTTACATAGTATAAAAGCTGATATATACTTTAATATTACGTTTTAGTCATTCTACCCAGAATTGCTTTGCTGTGAATTGCAGAAGTGGATCTAATATGAACGGAAAGGAGAAAAAAGAGATCTTTGAAGCTCCAAACCTATGAGAGTAATATGTTCTTTCTTTCTCCACTGCTCCCTCCATTTTGGGAGGATTTTCTAAAACTTGTTCCACGTAATTTGAAGATAGCATCAGAACTAGATGAAAGTTCTGATGGGTGAAAGACACCCATGTCTTTCTCCATATCTATCTGTGCTACATGAAGACAGATATCAAGTAGATGCCAGATACAAAACCCTAGGGCATTCAAAAATCTGTGCTTACCTACCTGAATCATGCTTTATGTTGGCTATATTGACTAGGTGCCAACCAACTATAACAAAAGATTAGATGCCTAGTTCACATGTTGACATTTTTACTTGCATATCTTGATTTCAGTTTTCCTCAGGCTTCTAATATGGGTAAACAAAGAACACACTCCTTCTCTTTAAGACAACTACAGCTAAAACTGGTAATCTCTTACTTTTCTTCTGCCCAGGGAGAACAATTTCCCCCTCCCAAGCCAGATGCTTGGAAATGCCACAATGTTCTCAGGCTTGATGACAGTCTCGGGCATAGGCCAACTGAAAGTTTCCCTCTCTCTGGAGATGTTTTAGGTAGCCTCCTACATGACTCACTTCAGCACAAACTGAAGTAGCTGGGTTTTACTCTTTGCAGATAGCCAAACCAGTTGTTTCTATCCAGATTTGGTAAAGAGCCATCAGTTTATTGAGCCCTCTATTACAGTTCAGTGAAACTGAAAATTTAATAGGTAAGCTACAAAAAAGGGATTTTCCTTACCACTTGAGGGGAGGAGAGAGAGAGCAAGAATGAACCTTTGTTCATGAAACTCTGGAGATAGTATGCTGAAGTCTAACTTCAGTATAATCAATTCTTTTTTGTTTCTTTTTAATGTCTCCTTTCAGAAAGAGACATTAACATGAGTAGCTGTTTGTGATAATTGCTGTAGAGCATATGAAAGAAAAGGAAAGTTGGGTACCTCAGTATCAATTTTGTGAAATTGCTGTTTCTCAAAAACAGGAGTGGATGAAGGTACAATATGTAGGAAGTACAATAAAGTCTTGCCTCTCTGAGAGAATAAATCATTAAAGAGAAAACATAATGAAGAGGCTTGATCAGGAAGGTAGATTCTCTGCAGGCAGCTTTAGCTAAAATAGAGTTTGAGAAGAAGTAAGAGCTAGCAAAGGGAATTTGATCAGGAAAATAATGTGGGTTGGAGGGTTAAGATAATATTACAAGCTACACGTGGAGACTTAAGTAATGCCAGAGAGCAAAAGGTTAGACTAGGTAAGACAGATGAACTGCAGCATAACCAAACAGTATTGTATCAAAATATGAAGGAGCAGTAGTGTGGAGGAAGAAGAGATGATTTATGAAAGCTAATGTATATTTTAGGTGCCTTTCAAGAGGAAGAAGAACCCCTAATGCTAAGATTATAATAAAGGTCTTCAAGCACTGCATGTTATCTTAAAGAGGTCTCCCAAAGGCTGTTATCTATTTGTTTAGTAAAAAAGATGCAACAGATGGTACAATATGATGCTAGATGTGATGAAAGTATAAATTTCCGTAGTATATTCATTGAGAAATTATAGAATAAAAATCTAATCAAGGTATCATACAACAAGCTGGAAAACATTTTGTAAACAAATTTCACCTCGTCAAAGGACCTGACAGAAAGGTTTCCACTGCAGTACCTGGCTCAAATAATTGATTTTTTTTTTTTTTTTTGATAATGAGGCTAAACATTTCCCAATAGCAGAATCATCAGGCGCATAAACTTAGAAATTCAAGAGTGTGGGGGTGGAATCTAAAATGTAGTAGGTGTCTAATATAAAACCTACTGTTGCAGACAGTGATAAATGGCAACTAAAAAATAAAAATGTATCAAAAAAAAATAAATACATTTTTATAACTGGTTGTTAAAAATAACTTGAAGACAAAGCAAAGAGCAACAGAATTTAAGATAATAATTTTCATTTCTTTGTAGAGCTTTTAATTAGTTCATTTTCTTTAGTGCTTCATGGGCTTTTCTCATATTTCTATTTCTCCTATTTTTATGAAAGATTCTGTAATAAGGATCCCACTATGACTAAATGACAGAAGTCACAAAGTTTGATAGTTCTGTCTGCCAGTAGGGTTATGTTACACTGTATTACATCTTACAGTCTCGTACAAAAAAGCATGATTTGTGACATTAATCATTTTGATGAGCTTCAGAAGTAGCATAGATATTGGAAATAAGACATATATATATATGTATGTATATATATATTTATATATGAATGGAAATATTTATAATAGAGTGTGTCACATACATACTCACAAACACAAACATTTAATCATTTCTCCTGACATTTTTTCCTGCAGTGTTTATTATGACTTTGTCCAATCTACATTAACAACTCAGCTCGTGTGGCTTCTGCTTTTTAGATAGGGACACTAATATCCACATAAATAGGTGAATCTTTTTGTAAGCTTTACTCTTAATTTTAGATGAATAATTCCATATTTAGGTAAGTTTTAGAAGGTGCAGATGTCTGCAGTTCATATCAATCACTCATTGCTGTGTTAATTAAATAATATCCTGTCCCAGTGCAAAGCAAACTTTGTTGAATATGAGCTTACACCACCTGCTTGCAAGGATCACCATGAAACATTTCCTTGATAGGCATCTTCAGTTTGACTTAATTTGGTCTCATTACTTTATAGTTTTATCCTCACTGCCATTCCAAATGCATTCTTTCAGGTAATTATCTGGTTTTGCTCTTTATTTAATCAAAGTCTTAAAGTGATAAAATGGTTCATTATATCTCCTTGCATGTGTTTACCAATAATTCTCCAGAAAAAAAGGTTATTTACACCAGTAATTTTCCATGTGTTGTGTCAGTACAAGTTTTTTTGTTATCATTATTATTGTTTATTATTATTATTAAACCTATATGAATAGAATGACCCTATGGAGAAATGTTGAGTTGCACACTTGAAAAAGCAGACCTCCTCTGCTTACCTAATAGTCCAGTGTAACCGGTTGGATACCTAAGAGTTACTTTGTGAAAACTCTGCTGTGTCAAAAGAGTTTTGGAGCCAAGTGTAAGGTTTAAATTGGATAAGAATGCATGAAGGGAACTTAACCCATTTTTTTGCAGTTGCTCATTAAGACTGGGCAAAGAAAAGCAACTAGGAAAAAGATAGTGGGATCTGGGACATAATATCTGAGAGGAGAGAAAGCAAAGCTACCAAAAAAAGAAGATGAAACTGCAAGGCAAGAACACAGTGAATCAAAAGTACATCAGCTTAATTGCTAGAAACCACCCAGCATCTTAGGGAGTATAAAAGCAGAATTAGAAAAGAAATACAGGGAAAGAAGGACTAAAAGAATTAGAGATTCATATGTTGAGAGTAAAAGAAAAAAGGTGGGCTCAAGATTGGGGAAAATAATACGAATGAAGAGGTAATATGGCCTTGAGAAGGAGAGATTAGAAGGGAAAGAGGGGCTGAGGTCAGTGGGGCAGCAGGACAGGGCCGAGTGTGTGCTAGGGTCTGCAGGAACTGAGATGGGAAGCAGGAGAAAAGGAGCCCTGGGTGCTATGCGATGATCAGGGAGAGAAATTTGAGAGCGAGCTTAGAAATCTCCCAATATCCAGGGCTGAAACAGACAAGAATAAATTGGTGGACATGGAAGGTGAACAACTGAACCAATCAAAATGAATAATGGGAGTGAAGGGGAAATGGCGTTCTTTAGGTGGTCATCAGCATAGAAACAGAAGTCCTCTGGGATGAGAACGGAAAAGGTAGTGGTAGTGAGCAGGGCATCAAATTTCAAAGAAAATGAGGAGCATTTACAATGCATATCAAAGTGTTCAAAAGTATCAAAATGTTCAATATTTGTCTATGTTCTGTCTTTGTCTTTTATTCAACAAAAAGATTTTGTTTTTCCTCTTAGTCAAAAGCCTACATTTCTCAGGCTCTTCTCTCTCTGTGGACATCCTGAACAAACTAGAGTGCATTATAGACAGAAATCTTGTGATTTTCTGTGACTAGGAAAGATGATTGTCCAGATCCTGACTTATACTACAAGATTAGAGCTAGCAGCATTCAAATGTATGTGGTTTATATATGAACTTCTCCATACCTCTGTGTTCTGCTTTGCTTTCTTGTGGGCATACTCTTGTCATGACCTTGATATCAAATGATCATATAAATATGCACTACTGCTTCTGCTCCTTGGAGTATTTATATGATGCCACAAAACCATTGTAATTATGATTTTTACCTTCTCATGTGATTTACTTCCTTAGCAGAATGGAATAGCACTTAAAGACACATTTAAACAGAAAAAAAACCCACAAAATTTCCACTTCACATGCAAGACAATGTAATAATTCAAAATGTGAAAGCTGAAATAAAAAATTAAAGGCAACAAGAGACTAGATACAATAATAAATTGGCTCTGTTCACATAAAACAAAAAAAAAGGATTTCTCCATTGCTTGAAGTAGAGAAATATAAAAAACAAGTTAAGAATGAATAGAAGCATTCTATGCAATATTTTTATATTTCTTATACCACGGCAAATATTCTCAAGATGACAATGACTACAGAGGAAATGAATTGCAAATGATCTGCCTTTGCAAAAGGCTTTGTGAACTTGCTTTCTGAACACTTTCAATAACTTTGATGTATTTAAGAGAATTTAGTATTCACAAAAATTCTCAAGATGTCATCATTAGAAATTAATTTCTTTATAATTTCTTACAAAATAATTATTTATTATTCTTTGAAGAAAGTCAATTATTTTGAAAAGATTTCATGAACCACTCATATTCTAAGATTTTACTGCTATATGGTGATCTTAAGTATTTTTTTTTCATTTTTGGGGGCATGGACAAAAATCAAAATTTTACGGTGATACAGTCTGTTTATACATAATCAGGAAACTTGCATTTTTGTAATTAAATCCAAATTTTCTTGTTTCTTTCTTTTTAGAAATAAGATATTAAATGATGGAATGAAAACTTTCTTCATGCAAGATGAATATAAGCCTAATAAATTACATTTTGCTTTACTCTGTAAGTTTATATTATTTGGGATATTCTATGTGCAGTTGACATTTGTTTAAGTGTCAATGCACTAGATGTTACTTGCATTGTTTCTGTACACTTCCGCATGCATGAAATTGCAGTTCAGACTGGCATATGACTACTTGCAAAGTATTTGGACCCTAGGTCAGTTTTGCACAGAATAGCCAGTATCACTAGTAGAGTTCACCTAGAATCAGAATTCTTCCAAATTATTCAATAGTTATATGAAACTGCTAGGAGATCTGATAATAAAATAAAAACAGAGTTACTTATATGATGCCAAATATTTCATTTCTTTTCTATTCAACTGAAAAAAAAATACAAAAAACAAACCCAACATCAATCAGCTTGCTCACTGTCTAGCCAAAATTAGCATCTGTGTGAAGAATAGCTTGAAGCATTAATGTGGTAATCATAAAAAAAGGAAGCAGCAGCTCAAAGAGCTGCTTTCTTTCTCTGTAACATGACTTTCAGTGAAGGTCATCTGCTATCAAATTATGTGAACTCCAGCTTGGAATTATTTGGAGTATCAAAAAGACCATGAAAGCAAAAGACTTACTTCCATCTGAAAGTGGCCAGAAGACTGCAGCTGAAGTACCTGCTATGGCAAAATTTTCTGTCAATCTTGTATTCTGGCAAAATTATACAATTTTCTGACATCCTGTTTTACTATGTGCAAATTATTTCATTCTGTACTAAAACTACAAATCTGGAAGAATTATTTAATATTGAGAACCCTAGTTGCCTGCTTTCTACACTGCACACTTTCATAAACTGATGAATCTAATTCAAAAGGTATCAATACAAATCTTCTGGCCTTTATGATCCATGCAGAGCTGTAAAGTATTTCTTCAAATTTGAATACTATTGTAGAAACCTAGGCTTCCCTTGAGCTGACCCCAGCTTATCTGCATCTTTTTGTCTTGATATCCAGCTTCCATGATGGGACTGGCCAACCTGCCAGATCAGTCACTTGCCTTTTGTGTTTTTATTTTTTCATTACAGAGGTATATCCATGTCACTGGAACAATGAAACTGTCACTAATTAGACAGCATCTAGAGGACAGAACTTAAATTAACTGGGCCAGAACTACCGAATTTGCTTTTAGTAAGAAATAACCACAGGCTCTAATTTCAGGAAAAAAAAATTCAAAACTCATCTCCCTTTCTTTTCTGAGTAATCTTTTGTGAATCAATCAAATGTCTTTCTATGTTTAAAATGTATATAATGATTTAAAAGCCTCCATTACAGTTGTATAGCATCTGTCTTTGAGTGCCATACACTGCTTGTGGTGGAATGATAAGTACTTCATCGGCAGACAGCCTACATTAGTTCTCTGATTAAAAGTCTCCCCTTTGTCTCCATTTTCAGGACCTCTTTTCAACAATAAATTGTTATTCTAAGAAATAGCCCTCTTCTACAATCCCCTTTAGAATTGTAAGAGTTCTATAATGCCATCCATCAGCCAATTGTCTGAGAAAAGTAAAATCCATAAAATTAGTCATTAGTAGATGATGTAGAGTCTCATTCCCCTTTCACTTCTGAAACTTGAATTCCTTTGAAAGCAAGTGTTTATTGTCCTTTATACTGGGGCTAGCTGAATGTGTTTTGCTGGATTACTGCAAATCACCGGTTTCAAAGTTGAATGTGAAAACATTGCGCACACTTCTGATGATACAGAAAGTCTGTATTTAATCTGCCTTCTCTAGATTCAGCCTTGCAGCTTTCACTCTGTCTAAACTGCTGGTGCAATAAGTTCAGTCTGAGTACTGAATGTAAAAGTTTGATGAACATGGATCAATGGATATAAATGAATATAAATTCAATTGATATATAGTCAATGAATATAAACGAAACATGAGGATGTCCTAGAAGGGTCTTGCCAAAGGTACCATGAGAATATTTTGGAATAGACTGTGTCTTAAATGGTATAGATATACTTGGGGCAGTCTGGAGTAGGCAAGAGCTATTACACACATGCATCCTTGTTCTAGAGTCAATAGCAGTTCAATGTACAAAAATAATAAATAAATTAGAAGACACCTATATAGACAAATACAGATGCACACACAATACTACATTAACCATTTACAAACAACGACTACTAGTTATGACAACATCAGTGGTGTGTTATCAAAATAACTTTACACAGTGCAGACACAGTAAGGCCCAGCACACCATAAAGGTGTTAAGGGATGCTTAGGAACTTCTGTATTAGGGGGTCTATGCCAATTAATTTTTGCTAGAATCTCTTTGAAACCATTCCATTAGCTACTTGTCTGTCGGATGTCTATTAAAGTGCTTTTTTTGTTTTTGTTTTTTTGGTACTAATACTAAAAGCAATCAATGGAAAAGGTTCTGGAGCTTAAAGAGAATCTGTGAAGCAGCAGCAGCAATCTTCAAGAGTTTGTCCCAGGATGAACGCCTGCCTTAAGGTGACACCTCCTTTGTGGTCCTTGACTCTCTACCCTAAAGAGTTACCATCATTCTTGGGATTATGACCAACTGAAAGGTGGGATATCAATCCAGGCTAATCAGTTTGGAAATCTGCCAGGCAGTAATGTAAATGAGCAAGGTCACTGGCTGCATCATCTGTTCCTGGGCATTCAAGGGCATGAAATACAGCTTCCCTGAACTGTGCTGGCTCCTGAATGAAATTTCCTCTCTAATGATTCGTGTATCTCAACCCAATCACAAGCCAGAGAAACACCGTGGGTATTGAATTCTTGTCGGGTAGTAGTTGAACATACATTTTGCCTTCTTTTGGAATAAGGAATACTCTAAAAATCAGACTGTTTAATAGCACAAAGACCTAAGACCTTCAGCCAAGACTGAATTCAACAGAGCAGTGTTCTCCAGGCTTCTTTTCTTCACCTGACACAGCACAGTAGAGTAGGTGTAGCCACTAGTGATGGGAGAAAGGTCCAGAAAGACCATACATCTGCACAAACTTCCTTACATTTACCCTCATTCACTGTTATGTTATGTTATATTATGTTATGTTTTGAGGGTGTTTTAATGTTATATGTTACCAGATAAGATTTAAACAGGCTTATGGGCTTAGAAGACATACAGTCACTGGCCCTGTCCTCTTTTCCTGGTGCCTCTTCACTACTGTCAGCTTCAATATTTCTGTGGACATAGTCACTGGGCTCTGCTCACCCTCAGTCATGAATTCCTAGAGACTGCCTGGCTGCTGAGATCCCTGTAGTATAGCAAAGTGCATCAAAAAACGTTTTTAAACCAGGGCTTACCATAAACTACCTTCAGTGCTTTTCATTTGAATCAGTACTATTCATGGTTAGAATGACACCTCCTATGTATGTCTCCTGCACAGTGAATGCACAAAAATTTCCTGAATCCAAAATAATAATCTGTGTGTCTGTTGCAAATATTGAAAAGGACATGAGTTATCTCAGATTGGCTATATTCGTAGCTCTGCTTCTAAGACAACCGATACAGCAACTATGGGTTTAAGCAGGAAATGAAAAGGCTTTTTCACAGATCACCACCCCTGGCCTTTCACTGTAGTCTTCCAGGGCTAAGGCAAAACATGAGTGTTCAAGTAACTGCAAAGTTTGCTAGATAGCTTTGAAGGACTTCAGGAAAATCACATAGACTCAGATGCAGCACAGTCATATCCAAATTATATCCATGTATGTGTAGAACTAGATTATTAGTCTCTTTGCTGCATGTGGGTTTTCCCTCCGAAGAAGATAGCCAGCAAACATCAATGCAAAATCAAAGTGTGCCCAAACACACCAAACACATAGAGGGTATTGATGGGGTGGGGAATGAAGGGGAAGCACGACAAGATGCAAATGCAGAATTGGGAGAACAGTTCATGACAATGTAAATACACCCTCTGTGACTACAGCTTCCTTCCAATTGACAGCAAAGAAACATATTCTATTACTTAAAAAAGTACAAGGAAAACTGCCATTTCATTGTACTGTGATGTATGGTAGCAGGAATTTTTCAGGGGCTTGCGATTCTCTTCAGGCTGTTCAATTTCAGCTTCTGGATGCTGGTGAGATCAGAGGGGTGACTCTTAGATACACAAAGCACTCAGCAGAGGCTGCATAAAGCACTCTTCCTTTCTGAGATTTCCTTTTCTTGGTTAGCTCTGTAGGAAAGGCTATGACTGCAAATTGCACCAGATAAAGTTTTGACCGGAGTAAGCTCATAGCACTCCTTCTTACAGCAACTGTTCTGTGAAATTATAATCTAAAGGTGAAATCAGTAAGAGGTCGTCCTGTTTAACGCTATCTTGGTGTTTAGTACTCAGCATTTTTAGGGTCCTTCTACTTTCCTTTGTTGCTACAGTGACCACTGATTGAAGAGAGGCTGGATTCACTCCCAATTCTCACTAATTTTTAGTTACAGAAATCATGGCAAAGGCCTTTTGCTATGAGTAATTGCCCAGGGTTAAAGTCACTGTGTTCTAATTGAGTTACAACTTAATTTACTTCAGAGAGGCATGCAAAGTCTGAGAAAACTGGAAAAGAACAGATAACTAACTAAAGAGGTGATAGTCTGTCTGAAGAGAAAACTAATTAAAGTGTTTGAACAGATTTTTTTAGAGACTAGAAGTGCCTATGAAGTCACTGCAGAGAGTTAGGCTGAATTTCCAAGGGAGAGCAGTGATTAAGCCCTGCTTTTTGTGTGTGACCTCTGTCTGTCATCCGTACTAGGTGGAAGGTAGATGTAACCATCTGTAAGCTGGTCTCTCTGCTCCCTGAGACCAGCCTAGCCAGACCTCTCTGAGGCTCACCCACTGGTGGCACATCCATACTTCTGTGGCAAAATGCAGCCTGTTCACATTTTGCAGCTCAACCACAGCCACAGCTCTGCAGGGGAAAAAAAATGTGTTACAAATCTCTTACAATAAAATCCAGGATAACAGAGAACCAGCTGACAGTTTTGTAGGCTTCTCACCTATTGTACCCTCTCAAAATGCCATCATAAAGCAAGAAGAAAAGCATGTCATAGATAAAAAAAAATGTCTAGAAGGCAGGAAACAACAAGTTGGGTTAATGACAAAAAATTACCAAAAGAGTGATAGGAAGTTTCTCAGTTAGGGACTTTTTGTTTTGTGTATTTATTAAAGATCTTAAAATGGAAATGATTAGAAAAGCAGATATGTTTGCAGAGCACATGAATGCTACTTGGATTAGTCTGGAACTAGAGACAGCTGGGGAATTTCAAAGATCTATACAAGAAATGTGCAAAGATTACAGGATAACAATGAGATTTAGTATCAGTTAATTCAAAGTATCTCTCACTATAGGAGGAAAAAGTAGAAAAAAAAGCTTGTATGCTTTGGAAAGTGATATTATCTGTAACTTTTAAAAAGAGATCAGGCAAAATTGAAGAAATTTCTGCTCAAAGAGCAGTTGGTAGGAAAAAATACCTACAAGATTTTGTTAAAAGTAAAGTATTATAATGCTTTCAGAGATCAGTAGCACTGCCTCATTTGCATTGCGATTTTGCACAGAATTGAGTACTCATCAAAAATATGTTTCTGTGATAGAAACAGTTCTAAAAAGGGTGACAAGGTTATGCAAAAACCTCTCTTATAAGCGACTACAGCAAATGTGGCTCATTTTTCTCCTTCAGAAGAGACAATCAAGAGAGCATGTAATAAAGTGTTTTAAACACTGTAAGGAACATTATAACCAAGTATGGACTGGTTAGCTCAGGAGCATCAGTGCTTGCAATTCCTGAAGACTTAATAAAGCTTTAGCTCTCTTCTCACTAGCACTCACTCACATGTCACTTGTCCTGCAGTGTTGCAGAAGCTGTGCAGCACCCATTTCTGGTGAGGCTCCATATTCACACACCTTAAAAGCAAAGGGCTTCCAATTTTCCTCTTCACAACTTAATTGAATAAGTCAAACATTTAACATCATTTAACTGAATGGTAAAACTTATTTTTATGCATAGTGGTCAAGATCAAGAGTTTAAATTCAAATGAGGTTAGATAAAACCAATATTTAAAGCTACTATTAATGATGAATCCTGTGGAAGGGATATGCTAAATGTCATGGTTTAAGTTGTAACTCAGGGTCTATGCAGAACCAAAATAAAACCTATGGATAGATGCAGCAGTCATTTTTTTTTTTTTTTTTTTTTTTTTTTCCTGAATACTTACACTACTGTGGATACTACAGGTTACTACAGTTTTGACAGGTTACAGGACTAATGTATATTCAGATATGATTTCAAATGCCTCTGCTATATTCTAGTATTTTGTTTCATCTCTCATCATTCTTCTCTATCAGCTTGATATTTCAGGGGGATAGAAGTCCCTGAAAAAAATGAGTTAAAATCATTCACTTCCTTGGACCTGAGAAAAGCCAAAGTGTAGATTTTTACACACTTTTTTCTATGCAGAAATATGATCTTATAAAATTCCCAAGAAGGTGGTCATTAAACTTACCAGAATTTCTCATCACAATTCTCCTTTGCTACAAAAGAGTTAAAATTACCTATTCTTATTTATTCATTCTATGGTTTGTAAGCTGAATAGCAGCTTCACACCAATGACTGGTTCAAATATTATTTGTTCCTCCATTAAGAAACAGGACAAACTCTTTCACGCCTACATCACAGACTAGTTTCTCATTTAGAAACCTCAAAGATAACCTGTTTTATTGTGAATCAGAAGGACTATATTTCAGGACACAGCTGAAAGGACAGAAAGAAGCAAAGATTGCTCTCAGAAAATAATCTTAGAGTATTATAACAGAATACTAGTTTCTGGAATTCTTATCCACCTTCTCTTATAAGATGAGTCAGACTGGTAATACTGATATTATACTGATATATATTTATATACATGCACAGGTCACAACAGTGCAGCAAAAATTCCACCTTTGGGCTGAAATAGAGCCACCAAGAAATATCTAATGATCACAACTACTTATTTGTAGCCTTCTTAATTAAAACTTTAGAACCTTAAAACCTATAATTAAGGTAAAAATACATTGTATAATACATCAAAAATACTTCAATATATCAGATACAAAATCATATATTTTAAATCATTCAAGGGAAAGCCAAACAAAGTTTTGTACTGTTATAGCAAGCAAACTCTTCAGTTTAAAGAGTGTGCATTTTGGTTGGCAGTCCTCAGAGGCTTTTGGTGATATATTCAGTAATTGTTTCTGGTTTCCTGAGACATTTTATCTTTTTTTTTTTTTTTCTTTTTTTTTTTTTTGGTAAACTTGCTAAGTTATGGAATTGGCTGTATTATTGTTTTTTTGCTTATGCATAAGCTGAGAAGTTTTCTCATAACATCCTCATGCATAAGCCAAGAAGTTTTCTCATAACAATGTCCTCTGCTTCAGCTTTTTTATTTTTTTTTAGTTATTTATTTTTATTTTTATTTTACTTCCACAGTAACCAAGCTTGTTAGGGAACTTTAGCCAAAACAGCCAGATGCTCCCAACTCCCGTAACATTTCAGAAAGTCCTCTTGTGGAGACTTGAACAATGGGCTATGTTCCAGTACAGCCAAAATGAACCTGAAATACCAAAAAGATGATAAACAAAAAACAGACAGAGGAAGGGAGAGAATATTCAACACTTGAGAGATGAAAATCCATGTGCTTATTGCTTACATTTTTGTTTCTACTACTGGTTTTAATAAATGAGAATTTCTATGCGATATTTAACTCTATTAGCCCATAATGTTAAAGCAGAGCTTTTAGCCTAAAGTTATTGGCATACAAATGTTTTTAAAAAAACTCCAACAGAAATTTGAAACAATTTTTCCTTAGAAAGGTGAATAGGAATTACTTTTAATATAGGAAAGCTATCTACCCACCAATGGGCCTAGATAAGTCCCAGGCCATCTGCAGCAAGAGCAGTGTATCATCTTCATCTATGAAGTGGAACAGTTTGGAGGGGATGTGCAGCTGAAAAGCCAAGAAACACAGATATGGGTCAGGGAGGGTCGTATCTCCAGTAAGCCAGGTCCCTGACCAGTCAGATGGGAACTTTGCAGATGCATCTTCTACTAGATACATTTTGATGACCACCTATTGGTTAGTTTGAGGAAATACACTGGAAAATGTTAATAGCGATATGCTAAATAGGTACATGCAAGGTCTGGGTGCCAAATTCATTTTTTCTTTTTCACTTCCATCCACTAAGATGCACTGGAAGTTCTGCCATCTGTCAGTGTGATTAGAATTATCTTTGAATACTTGGACTGGATTGAACTAGCATCCTTGGATTTGTATCTAATATGGTTTTATGTCAGTTTAAATGTTTTTATAATTAAATGGAAAGGGAAAGTGCCCAAACTTAGATTCAATAGACAGATTTCTGACAGATTTTTGAGAATGTTAAAACTAGATATTAAGTACCATTAATAAAGACTTTACTGAAATATGGTTTAACCATGTAGCCCTGTAATGCGTTATTGCCATTGCTAGTAACAAGCCATAAGCTTTGTACTGAGTTTGCAAGGCCTCAAGACTGAGGCTTTTCAATCTTTCCCTCTCTGAACTTATCTTCACCTGAGTGAAATTTTGTTTTACCTGATTTAGCTGTGACAGTAGTTTCTCCATTTGATCAAGTGGCTCTGGCCAGCTTGTTTTACTTGTATTTATTATTGTGCAGTACAGCCATAGCTTTATAGAAACAGCAGTAAAAAGGAGTTATTCTATGTCAAATGAGATATTTATGACTAACACAATGACACACCAGATACCAGTCTGGCAGGATAACAGAGGCCTTGAGAAGTGGAGACCTGGGATGTGGGGCAGAGGAGCACAGGCAAGGGATGGTAAGAGATGAAGAACAGGCCTGGGACTGGGACCTAATGTCTATAAAATTGCAGAAATGTAGACCAGGACCAGAACAGAATAGGTTTTGGGGGTAACCAGAGAACAAAGAAACAGTATCTAACATACATAAAAGGCACCATGTAGCAAACTAGGATGTAACCTGGAGCTGCAGACCAGTGAAGAAAGAGAAATGTGTAAAAAGCATGTTGGCAAACACAAAGATGACTCCGAGTGGATTCTAGAGGGAGAACAAAGGCACCATCAACATTTTATTCCTCCTGGCAAAGGACTCCAGATGCTGACAATATCACAGAATCATAGAATCAGTAAGGTTGGAAGGGACCTCTGCAGATCATCTAGTCCAATCCCCCTGCTCAGCAGGGTCACCTAGAGCATGTTAGACAGGGTTGCATCCAGGTGGGCCTTGAAGATCTCCAGAGAAGGGGACTCCACAACCTCTCGGGGCAACCTGTTTCAGTGCTCCATCACTCTCACAGGGAAGAAATTCCCTCTCACGCTCAGGAGGAACTTCCTGTGCTTCAATTTCTGCCCATTGCCTCTTGTCCTGTCACACAGGACAACTGAAAAGAGTTTGTCCTCGTCCCCTTGACACCCTCCCTTCAGGTACTTATACACATTGATAAGATCCCCCACTCAGGCTTCTCCTTCTCAGGTTAAACAGGCCCAGCTCTCACAGCCGTTCCTCATAGGGCAGGTGCTCCAGTCCTCAGATCATCCTCGTAGCCCTGTACTGGAATCTCTCCAGTAGCTCCATGTCTCTCTTGTAGTGGGGAGCCCAGAACTGGACACAGGACTCGAGATGAGGCCTCCCCAGGGCTGAGCAGAGGGGCAGGATCACCTCCCTCAACCTGCTGGTAACACTCTTCCCAATGCACCCCAGGAAACCATTGGCCTTCCTGGCCACAAGGGCACATTGCTGGTCCATGGTCAACTTGTCATCCACCAGCACTCCCAGGTCCTTCTCTGTAGAGCTGCTCTCCAGCAGGTCAGCCCCCAGCTTGTATTGGTGGCTAGGGTTATTTTTCCATAGGTCTGTAATACCCACCCACCTCACTACCGGGAAACCACTGGCCTTAGGACCAAGAGGAGCAGGGGCAGGATGACTATGCCCCAGGAAAAGGGGTAGAAACCCAAAACTGTTTGTATAACTACAATTCCAACTACATTACTATTTTTCTGTAATAATTAGAGATGGACTAATAACAATTAGATCTTAAGATTTCAGTGATAATAACAATGACATCTTGGTTATACTTACATAGAAGATGTGTTTCCTCTTCCCCATAAATAAGATATTGAGCGTAACAATAGTAATATTTCATATCACAAACTGAAAAAGTTGCAAGCATAGATATCAAATTACACACCTGCTAAATCTAAAACAACTGAAAAGGCAAATGTGACTGTGAGGAAAAAAACAGGACACACACAAATATTCACAATTATCAGCTGTTCTATTGTAAGCGTAAAGGATTTGTTTGGGTGAATCACATAGGAACTGCCTCTTATCCATTCCCAATTTGCTTACATACTTCTTTCCTCAATCTACTGTCTCTATTACAGATTTCTTCAGAACCTAAAGGATTGAGACTGGCAGAGATAAGGAGATGATAAATTTTCTGTTTACATGTACACTCCAATTTTCAGGATAATTCTTTTTAACACTTAGTACTCTGGCTCTTTTTGCAAAATAGTCTGTGCTTTCCTAAAATGCCTAGTATGTCCAAATATTTGAATATGAAGATGTCCATGGGCAAAATAAGTATGGAAAATAAGTATGCAAAAATTCAAATATGTACTCCTAAAATATTATCCACAAAAAGACAGACAGACTAAATGGAGCATGAGACTACAATCTTTTTCAATTTATTCTCTATTGCATAACAGGAGAAAAAAGATATATTTGTTTTCTTGTTGTATCCCTATATAGGAAGCATGTGATGACAAGTACAATCCCAAAATGTCAGCACTGCGAAAAATCATCTGAAACCTGAAAATTAGAAATTAATGAGGGTTAAAAATTTAATGAAACTTAGATGACTCTGTTTAAATAGATCATAACTCTATCAAAAGTGTTTTACTAAGTTGGTATATTTAGACATAATTAATAGATTAATTTAACTTACACACAACAACGTAGCTTTTTATATAATTAAATATTGTGAGTTAAAATCTCAGAATTAGATTTGTGATTTGTCTTTCCTCTTTTGGACCCTGTAGAAAAGTATGAAAATCAAATCACAATATTCAATAAAATACACAGATCACCAGCATGAAACCACTAACCTTAGGACACAGGAAGCAATGGCAGAGTGAGCAAACATCAAGAAAACCAAGAATTGTGTATATAACAGTTCTAACTAATATTAATACTAATATTATGTATATATATATTGTTTCTGCAATAACTAGGTATAGACTGCTAAAGATTCTTCAACTGAACAGTTAAGATTTCAGCTACACTAACAATGAATTCCAGACCTTATATATAGGGTGTGTTTCCTCTTTGCCCGTAAAGAAGATTCTGATTTTAAAAGCAGTAATATAGTATAGTATAATAGTTTTACAGATTAACTTATTCAATTTAATTTGAAGAAGAAATATGGTGGATAAAAATATGCACCCATATATTTCTGGATATGATACTATCAACTATTCATGCTGCCTGAAAGAAATAACGATGATTTCTGTGTTAAATTTGGTAAATAGTAAGGATTATGCAAGGTACTCTCATAGAAAGTTATTTGAATCCAACCATCATGGTTTAGAAAACAAAGGCTCATGGTTTAATAAACAAAAATTCATCCTGTAATTAAGAATTTTCATTCCAAACTCAGTTTACTAAGTTTGCTATTTACTAAAAGTAAAGTTGTCAAACTTTAGAAAAAATAAGAAAACTGGTTAGTAAAGTCAACTGGACTGAAAAGCTCAAATGGAGCCCTGTTTTCTTACTTTTTTAGTAAAGGATACAGGTATAACATGTCAAGAAGGCTATAGAAAGAAGAAAAGGCTACAGACCTCTCAAGGAATAAAAAATGCAAAAGTAGTATGAGGTAAAGAATGTAATAAAGGCCTGACTAGTGAAAAAAGACATACATACATCAGGAAGCATGGAAAAAAGGTCAGAAATGTTAGCTGTCAATCTGTGGTAGACCATTTGAGAAAATTAAATCTCAGAGGTTCTTCACTTATATAAATGATGAGAATAAGGAAAGAGGATAGGGTTGGTACAGTGAAAAGGAGGGGGTCATGACTGAAGATAATCTAAACATGACTGATACTGGATAAGTTCAGTTTCTCCTGTTTGTGACACTGAAAGGAAATTTTGAAAGAATATTTCTTCCTCCTAGAATATGTTCTTTTTTTCAGTACTGTTAAATACATTTAAGCATAATAAACAATGATTTATTGTTTATTGATGTACTCTGGGTTCACACCCACAATCTTTGCACAACAATTGAATGCGGTATGGGATCAATTTATTTTAAGTAGGATTTTTTCCCCCTTTAAATTATACCTCAAGAAAGTATTTGGAATATCTCTTAGTACTATTGTTCACCTTGCATGCACAATTAGTCAGCTCAGTACGTTCCCATTATAGTAAAGAAGAATAATGTGAAAGTTAATGGATGATTAAGGAATATTCTTAGATCTAATGACCTTGATTTAATGTGTCCTTGGGAGCTGCAATTTGCTTTAACTAGCTAGTTGTACTTTCTCTGTCAACCATAACTTCTTTTTCATCCTTTTGAGGTTCATAGCACTTCTACCTTTTATTATTCTATCAACAGACTATGCTGGTTAGTGTTAATAATTCCTTTTAGGGCCCACGCACTTTCCACATATAAAAATGAGATTCTACTGTGAGATATCATATAAAGCATGACTTACACCTCCACTTTCTGCACCTCTTATGCTCTAAAGTCAATATAAATATTACCTAATAAGTTTGCTCATTACTAATTCTTTTTCTTGGTTTGGGAATACTACTGCTATCAGTGAGACTCATCTTACCCTATCTAGAAGCTGTCTGCCAGTTCTCTATCAGGAAAGGCAGACAATGCTATGAATACTAAGACCTCTAAGGGCTCCCATTAAAACTGAATCAAGCTACCAGTTTAGAAAAGTGATGGCTCAAGGCCTATGCAGAAACTAAGATCTTTATTCTCAGAGTTATTAAAATGTCATTGTCATGACTTCAGCTTAACAACAGCTTGTAAATTTTTTGCCTCACTCCAACTAATGGAGTTTTATGAATTTATGTCAAACATGGACTTGGTTTATTATTATTATTGTTATTATTATTATTATTGCTATTACCACTACTACTAATAATAACAACAATAATTGCATTCATAGACATTTGTGATATTGAAAATAAATATTTCATATAATTTGCATTAATATAAGGCCGCATTATTTATCTTCACCTCTATTATTTTTTTACTAGCAAATGTTTTAAACAACATAAATTGGGTAAAAGTTTCACGAAAACACACTGAACTGGTACGAAATTTTGTGCTTTGGAGATAAGAAATATTGACTATATTTAGTAAAGCTATAAGATCTTATAGGCAGTATTTTTTCCAGGAGGTGTTGGTAATTTGATAAAGTTCTCTTAACTACGGCTCTTGAACAAATCCAAAGGCAACTCAAAGGGCAGGCAAATTAAAGAATTAGAAAACAACTTAAATTCCTTTTCACAGATCAGCAAGGGAAATTGAACAAAAACATGGACAAACTTCAAGGTTCCTTTCCTCCAGCACACCAGGTACCAGCTACAGAAATTAAGCTCACTTAGGGTTATGCCTGTGCTGGTAACCCAGGTGCACCCAAGCCTCAGCCAGCTCATATCGTTTGAAATGTCCTTCCCCAGACATTGAAAGTTTCTTTCAATGGCATCTTAACTTAGAATTTGTTTGTACCTAAAATGTGCTGCTACTTTATCAAGAAGGGATCAGGCTTGTCCTGCCTTCAAGGTTTAACTCTAATTATAGGACTATGTAAAAGTGAGCCATAGAGGGCAGGAAGCCAAAATATTGTGTGATTGACTTCTTATCTTTAAGACCTGTAGTGCATGGGTGAATGATTTAAAACCTAACTTGAGAAATGAGAAAGGCTCATACCTTGATATTGAAAGACTATCTAAGCTTAGTGTGGAAGGCTATAGAAAAGGAAATGTAATATCTTAGTGGTGATCCCTGTCTGTTTTCTTATGTTAATCTTATCTATGAGTATAAACATACTTGTCCCTTTTAGTTTCATACTCTCCTTTTAGTTTCTCTCTGTTTTCTATTAGCTACCTGTTGCTGAGTGAGTTTTGTAGGTAGTGTAGCAATACTAAGTGAATGGAATCCGAGCCTGATATTTAGATGTGGGTTAGAGAAGGTTGGCCTCACCAGCTCAAAAAATAAGACAGGATACCAATTCTATTAATGTATTTTTCATATTGCTATCCCAATTTTTAATGAAAAAGAAGGGTTATGGTTTTAAAAGGATGATAAAAGGATGGTTCTTTCTTTCATTCTTTTCTTAACATGATCATTCTTTAATCCATTTTTCTCTGAGCCTTTCAACCTGACTTACATTTTTGCCTTGTTCCTATTGATTTGATCATGTATCATCTGAGCTGCTGAGTTACTACATGTAGAATGGATTATGGTTTGTCTCTTAATTGATTTACTTCATACAGTATGTACAAGGTATCAGGTATATCAGTTATCAATTTGCAGTGTAAAAGTCAGACCACCTCTTAAAAATACTTTCTCTTACATACATGTACAAAGACATGTACTGCCTCAAAGCAAAGAAACTTTCAAATATTAATGAGTTGACTAAGCACTCAGTAGATAATACACATTTTTTCTGGAAATTTCTCTTACAGATCAATTGTAAGGGATGGGTAAATTATTATGAGTAAGAAGGAAACTAAGACTTTATCCAATATATTGCAACAAAGGTATATTTCAGAGGGGAAAAGCAGTTTTAAGAATTTCCAGGATGTATTCCACATTTGTCCTTATAGGGAAAAAAAACATAAAATTCTGAATCTAGAAAAGATAATTAAAGAAATCGCAATCATTTACAAAGAACAAGGCTTCGTCCAGAGAGTCACAGGATTTTCATCCAGACAGACAGATCCACATGGACCCACTTAAAGCAGTGAAGAGCACTGGGCTAAGCAGTCTGGCTCTCCAAACACTTAGATCGCAGGTCCATACATCAGCTAAAATGTAAGTTGAGAACACAGCCACACTGCGCTGCTTCTGTAATCAGTAAGGTTGGAAAGGCAGAGAGAGAGATCTTCAGAGAATAACTCATAGCTGAACTGTTCTGTGGAGTAAATTTCTTTCTGTTGACTACAGCAGAAATCAAAAGTAACGATTTTATTAATGCAGGATAGGTACCCCAGGTACCTAAAGACAGAAGAATCTACACTTTGTGTAGGTCAGATGTTCCCATTTCACCTCCTCTAGGATCATTTCCTATTATGCTAGAGTAGTACACAGAGCTCTCTAATTAGACCTAATTTAGTACACTCAAACTGGTCAGTAATAGGACCCAGTGCTATGTGACTGTTTCAAAGCAATATAGAGTGAATTCTGAAAAGCTATTCAAAAATCTTTATGATCTCAATGGAGATCTGCATTCATGGATAATATCATAGAAGTATGCTGAATATATAGTTTCCTTTTACATCAACTGGCTCAGATGATAACAGCAACTGGGTTTTTATCTCCAGGATTTTGGTACAACTGCTGCCTGGAATAAATATGAAATTAGTCATGGCAGATGGTCTCTGCCTATCTCCTGGTGGGTGGATTTTTTCCCCGTCTACTTTCCCGAAAAATAAGTGTAGAGAAGAAGCAGGTTATAATAACCAACGGCTGTCAAATGGGAGCAAAATAGCTGCCACATGCCACTTTAGGTGTGGCTGTGCTTCAGTGGTGTCACACAGGCTAAATTGTGCAATATATGTAAAGCACTGTGAGAGTCTGGAATGAAAGGCACTAATAAACATCATTTCTATATATCTGTTCATGGTAGTAAAATATTGAGGGCTAGTGGTTGCTATTGCATTTTACTCAGGATTCCTATTTTAAAAATAATGTTTCTTTATCAGGCAATCTAACCATAACACTGATGTTATATAATTCTAGAAAGCAGAAACAGGTTTTATGAGGAACTAGATCCATAGTAACAGCACAGACTGGAAAGAAAAGAAATGTTTTCTAAACAAGTTAGGCATGGTTCTTCTCTGGCAATTGGTATACAGTCATCGCATCAATTTAATTATAAACTTTCTTCAGAAAATTCTTAATCATACAAATGACTTTTGCTAATGTCTTCAAAATACCTGACTTCTCATTGTAAAGTCAAATGCTTCAGTAATAGATGATACTATTGGGTAATGTGTTTAGCAAAACATACTCGGACCCTGCATAGTATATTGCTGCAGTTCAGAAATATTTGTCACAAACATTTGTTTCCAGTTTGGGTTGGATAGAATATTCTAATTTGGATAAACTCCTACCACTGAGAATAAAACTAATCGTTGAAACGGATTACTGGTTTGGTATTTGTGAACTAGTCATGCAATTTTTGTTGGAAAGGCATGATGAATCACCATTGGTCTTAAAACATATAAACAGATGGAAAATAGCCTTAGTGATTTAAGAACCTGTCAAACAGCTTATTCGGAAGAAGTGTTTGTGTGTGATCTGACATGTTAGTTGTCTTCCACCACTTCAGTGTTTTGCCTAAATAGGCTGTGAGAAGATAGAATAGCTTATATCCCTTAAGTTTGGAAAAGATGGATTAAAAAAAAATACAATTTAATGAGGACAAGTGAAAAGCAAGAGGACTAATAAGCTGCACAGATAATAGAGAATAACTAGACAGCAGCACTGGCAGAAGGAATGTGGAGCTTGTCACAAATCCAAAATTAAACATGAGATGACAATTTCTCCCTTTGATTTTGACCTAAGCATTGTCAGGAATCTTGTTACTGTGAGCATGAGAGAAAAGGGTGAATCAAGCCCAAACGTTATTTGTTACTGGATGAAAAAGTGTCTAACACATAATTTGATGCCACCAGCGTCAGACAGGTCTGTCCTCCTCAAGCACCCCTATTGCTGTCCCCAAACCCTGAAGTGCTCTTTAAAGCTGATACCAAGACACCACAGTTGTATAAATTCATTGTACAAATTTAATATAATAAGCCTACACTTTTCCCCAAAGATTTGCAATTCGGTTTTTCTCCTATGAATTAAAAGGAAGCATTCTGGATCAGGTATTACCCTCAGTCATAATTCTCCTCTTGCCTATTCTGTGGCACATTGACTGAAAGGAGTAATAATGTTTGAGATATCTCATACACTGCTATATCAGGATGGTTCATCTACACAACTGTGGAAGGCAGGATGTGGAACAGTCACTGTGTGCCCAACTATGTGCTTACATTTAGCAGCAGGACTAACCTAACTGACTTTAACTCATCTTTGAAAGGTCCTGGAGAACTGGAGAGGTGCCTGAGAATCGGAAGAAAGCCAGTGTCACTGCAGTCTTCAAAAAGGGCAAGAAGCAGGACCCAGGCAACTACAGGCCAGTCAGCCTCACCTCCATCCCTGGAAAGATGATGGAACAGCCCATTCTGGATGTCATCTCCAGACATATGGAGGAAAAGAAGGTGATCAGGAGTAGCCAGCATGGATTCAGCAAGCGGAAATCCTGCTTAACCAATCTGATAGCCTTCTGTGGCTGGATAGATGAGGGGAGAGCAGTGGACATTGTGTACCTTGACTTCAGCAAGGTTTTTGACACTGTCTACCACACATCCTCCTACATAAGCTCAGAAGGTGTGGACAGTGAGGTGGATTGAGAACTGTCTGAAAGGCAGAGCTCAGAGGGTCGTCATCAGTGGTGTGGAGTCTAGTTGGAGGCCTGTGGCTATTGGTGTCCCCCAGGGCTCAGTACTGGGTCCCATCCTGTTCAACTTCTTCATCAATGACCTCGATGAGGGGACAGAGTGCCTCCTCAGCAAGTTTGATGATGATCCCAAGCTGGGAAGAGTGGCTGACACACCTGAGGGCTATGATGCCATCCAGAGAGACCTGGACAGGCTGGAGAGCTGGGCGGAGAGGAATCTCCTGAGGTTCAACAAGGGCAAGTGCAGGGTCCTGCCCCTAGGGAGGAATAACCCTAGCCACCAGGACAAGCTGGGGGCTGACCTGCTGGAGAGCAGCTCTACAGAGAAGGACCTGGGAGTGCTGGTGGATGACAAGTTGACCATGGACCAGCAATGTGCCCTTGTGGCCAGGAAGGCCAGTGGTCTCCTGGGGTGCATTGGGAAGAGTGTTGCCAGCAGGTGGAGGGAGGTGATCCTGCCCCTCTACTCAGCCCCGGGGAGGCCTCATCTCGAGTCCTGTGTCCAGTTCTGGGCTCCCCACTGCAAGAGAGACATGGAGCTACTGGAGAGAGTCCAGCGTAGGGCTACGAGGATGATCAGAAGGCTGGAGCATCTGCCCTGTGAGGAATGGCTGCGAGAGCTGGGCCTCTTCAGCCTGGGGAAGAGAAGACTGAGAGGGGATCTTGTCAGTGTGTACAAGTACCTGAAGGGAGGGTGTCAAGGGGACGGGGACAAACTCTTTTCCGTTGTCCCGTGTGACAGGACAAGAGGCAATGGGCAGAAATTGAAGCACAGGAAGTTCTGCCTGACCGCAAGGGGGAATTTCTTCCCTGTGAGAGTGACGGAGCCCTGGCACAGGTTGCCCAGAGAGGTTGTGGAGTCTCCTTCTCTGGAGATCTTCAAGGCCCGCCTGGCTGCAACCCTGTCTACTATGCTCTAGGTGACCCTGCTGAGCAGGGGGGTTGGAGTAGATGATCTCCAGAGGTCCCTTCCAACCTTACTTTCTGTGATTCTATGAAATGCAAAGCATTTAATTTAAGATCTTCCTCCACAGTCATTGGAGACAGACAAAAATTCCTCAAGGTCATTCATTCTGTCTGGTTATATAAGAGAGGTATAAAAATACGTTGTGGATAAAGCAGATGAAGTTCTTGCTGGAGATGCTTGCCTATCTTCTTCTTCAATAGGGAGAGCCTAAGTGAATTGTTCAGAAATCTGCATTTTAGGTAAAGAAAGCTAGTTGGAATAAACAGTATTCATATAAATAAAATAAGAGTAGGCCAACAGGTATGTAAACAAGGTCAACAGAGGTTGGTAGAGGTCTGAGGTCAACAGATCACTGTGTATCTGTAGGCTTATTCTAAGGAAGTCATGAGAGATAAACAAATGAATCTGCTGTGAGCTGGCTTACATTTTCTATAAGGTGCCGTATCATAGATTTTAATTTTGAATATATAGGCCTCTCTTTAAGTAATGATATGCTGCTATGTGACTCTTCCTCTTTTTCTGGATTTACTTCATGCAAGGTAGATAAAAATCCTTCCTTAACAGGATCTTATTGTGGTAAACACAGAACAGCACTGCCGTGAGCAATATTGCTGCAGAGTCATGCTAAGTATTTTTGAAACTGGATTAACTTTAACATTAGAAAGGTACTTGATTCAGAATTGCATGTTTCTTCAAACAGCTCTTACATTTTAAAGCAACTTGGAAACTTTTTCCTTAATACCAAGAGATTTGGTATTTATTTCCTTAATAACCAGCAGAAATTATCCCCAAATGTTTGTATTATTTTTGTCAAAATTATGTGAATGTTTCATGGTATGACCTGCAGTCCTGGTTAGCTGCTCACCATCCCAGCTGTGATTAGTGTGCATTTCCTACTCTGCTGTGGTGGGAAATAGGGGACACCATGTCTCATCCTCACATGAAGTCTGAATGCAGCCAGTTCTGGTTCAGGATTCGGGAAAGCTTCAAGACATGGCAGTTAAGATGTAACCTTGAAAACTATATTTTACTGCATGCAATAGCTTTCAAATAAAATCTTCAAAATTTACCTACCTATCCTGAGGAAACAGATTTTTCTTTCAAAAATTAAGTTTTTCAGATATTTTGGAGCTGCAAGATAAATAAAAGTCAACAAAATAAGTTTCTAGAGATTCATTACAAGCAGGAAAAAACAAAGAAAAGCATGAGTTTATGAAAAAGAAGAGAAAAATACCAGTAAACAGTAAAGTGAAGGCTGAAGTATCTACTCCCTTCATTGCTTCTTCGTTATTATTTGTGAAAACAGAGGTATATAAATACACTTTGACGAGAAGAATAGTAACATAGAGGAGAACATTACAGGAGGATAAACATATATAAAGGATATTTAGATAATTATATCTATTGAGTAGGAACTAGTGAAATTCACCTTAGAATACCTAAAGAACTAGCCAAGGAAAGAACCATTAACAATTATCTTTGAGTCTTCAAAGAGGACAGGGAAGTCCCAGAAAGCAGGAGAAGAGCAACCTACTATCTATTTCTAAAGAGGAAGACAAGAGGTTTCTGAAGGAATTATAGGTCAGCTGGCTAACTTTGATCTCATTAGTAAATTTACATAAAAATGTTTATTAAACAATCAACTTACAAGAAGATAAGATAATTAAAAAGATTTGGACCTTGGATTTGTCACGAACAACTCCTGCTAAGTCAGACTACACCTTTTCATAAAACAGCTCATCTAGCAAATAAGGGGAGAAGCTTCATTTTGATTTCAGGAAGTCCCTGAAATTGTCATAATATCTGACAAGGAAAACATACTTTAGATGAAAGAATAGTAAGTGTGGAATATATTCTGCTCTCTAACAGTACTTAACTATTACTTTGCTATCAGCCTACAGGGGTATTTAAACTGAGGCTCCAGAAAGTATTGTTATGGGCTCAATTCCTAGTATTTTCTCAGCTCCAGTATTTTCATGAAGAATGTGGAGATGTGCAATCAAGTTTCTTATAACTTGTGGCTTAAAATATGGGTTTCACAGATAACTTGTGAACAGAAAGAGCAGCCCAGCACTGTCTTATAAAGTGGCATCGATGGAGGTCTCAGAGATCCAGGAATCCCTCAGCCAGCATTTGCTGGTGAGAAAGAATGGCAAAAGGGATAAGATGGACCTCTCAGGCATGAAGCAGCTTAGGATAATTTTTTTTAAGTTTTTATTTTCCTTCAAGTTTGGCAGCACTATATTATTATTACTTGCACATGATAATAACTAGAAGAGAATTATGTTAAGTGTGCCAAGGGAGTGGTAATTGCGCTCTGAGTGAGTGAGGTAAAAGAGCACTAGGCAAAACAAATTGAGAGAAAGAGTTGAGTAGCAGAACTGAAGTTGAAGTAATGTAGAGGTGAAAGTATGTGATGATGAAGAGTAAACTAATTTAGGTGCTTCACTGATGGCTTTTCTACCCACTATCAAAACTGTGCTTCAGTGGAGATCACTGCAATGCCCAGAAGAAAGAACTGAATCTACCCAGAATGAACTGAATTGGTTAATGAACTGAATATATTGCAGTTGGGAAAGTCATTAGCTATTCAGGATAGATAGAGAAGGATGATAATAGCATTGTTGATAAGAAAAGCATTTGAGAGGCAGTTGTTTCACTTCATACTGTTTTATTAATCTGATAAATTATATTTTCCCTTTCTATTTATCTCCTTCCCCCTCCTCCCTACATCCTTATCCTGTGAAGTCATGTTCTGTTTATTTTTAGTCTTGAGACTCATTGATTATGAATATATGAGTATCTATCTTAAGAATATGAGTATACATATATATATATATTATATATTGTATATAAAAGCACATAGTATATAATATTATCTATCCCTTTTTATATGTCTTATAATCTAGGTATTTAATGAACTTCTCAAGCTTCTTGTAGGGATTAGCAACAATATTTGCATTTTTTTTAGAAGAAATATCTAGATATTTAGCCAATTATTGACCAACTGCATGTGACAGAAGAGTGACATATCTTTCAGAAAATATGGAGATGTAAGCTGTCGCAAGCAAAAGATAAGCACAGAATAGAAAATTATTTCAAAAAATGCACAGTCCAAAATCAGTAAAATAAAGTAAACCACAAAGAACTAGATTTGGCAAAGAGAAATTCCAGTAGGTACTGATGAGTCTGAATAAAGATATATCAGGCTTCTGTCTAAAACATATTTTCTTTTGCTAGGTACATACTGCTTTTTTTTTTCTTTTATTTAAAGTACAAAACCTCTAAAGGCTGAAATAATATGCAACATAAATGTTGCTATTTCATTTAGTCAGTATTAAATAAGCTAGTTTTGCTGGTACTTCCGTCAGTTTATTTCATTAGCTGAATAGTCTAATAATATTTTCATAAAATATTTATATCAACAATCAAACACATAAAATGAAACACATATCCCTTGATAGTCAAGATGGCTTCCAGGCTTATATCAGCAGTTCCCTAGTATGGATAACGCTCATTTGCTGTTACTTATAATTTCTATTATGTGCAGAGATCTTAGATCTGACCTTACATTCAGTTGTACTCATTAAGCTAGTTAAGTTTTACATGATTTTTTTCCATAATGAATGTTTAGTTACTACATTGTCCACAAAATGTCAAATGTGATTAAATTTCCCTCTTTTTTGAAGACAGTCTAATAAGCTCAAATATGTTAAGAAGATGAGTATGTATGAATCAGATCATAATTTTAAAAAGATTATAGAATTTAGCTGGGTAGTCAGAAAATCTGTTACTTGAACTGAAAACAACTTACAACAATTTACAAATTTGCTATTCAAAATATGTCAATCATTTTTATGATCAAATTTGTCAGTATTTGTTAATTATCTCTTCAAGTTTAGATTTTTTTCCTTGTTAGTATTTTGTGTTGACTTGGGCTTTGATTTTTTTGTTTAATTTTTGTTTACGTGTGTATACATATTCAAATAAACAGCAGTAGAAGTGCACACACACACACACACACAACCTTTAATTCTTTGATCTGTGACTGGCAACCTAAATATCACAGACTACATAATGCTGATTCTGCCCTGTTGATTCTGATATTGTAATAAATTGTGTCTCCTGCCTTCCAAACTATCTTTACTTTTATCACGATTCAAAGTCCTTGATTAATGCTACCTCATTATGAGTTTACAAAAATACCAGTTGCATGAATATTCATTCATAGCGTATTAAAAAATACAAACAATGAATATCCAGCTTATCTAATGATTTAAAAACAGGTTTGCACATTCTTAAAAAGATATTTTACAGGATCTAAACAGAAAGATCTCGCATCATTTGTCTCAGAGAAATAAGTGCCTGGAACCATTCATTTATCTCAGATGTCTTTCTCAAACTCTATTCTGGGAAGTTTTAAATTTTATACGCAGCTCATTTTGGCATCCCACGTAACTAGGTGTGAACCAACTGTTTAATTTGAATTTAACTACCAGTTCCTTGAGGCAAGGACTGTCTTTTTTGCTTTCAAAATAATAAATGAACTGTTGATAATCCATGGACGTCGTTCACATACCCACTGACCATACAGTTACTCTAGGGTTGTTTAACTCTTCTACCTGATTTTCCCTTGCAATGTTTAAGAATTTATTTAGTTTTGTCTAATAATTTTTAATTTTAATTTAATGTCATTTTTAGCCACACATTAGCCATTTCTCTCAGCAATACTAGGTAATCCTTATAGTAATATTTTATTAGTAGTAAAGGTGAACAAGCACTTAGAGGCTTAAATGTGGGATCTATAGCTAAAGTTCTGTAATTTAGAGTTAGATGGGGTAGTGGGTAGAAAATGATCATTTAGTCAAAGGTATGGGTGACCTGAAGCCATTAACCCTGCAGACAACTGCCTCAATAGTCCTGAGGCAGTTTCAAGCCACTTCATAGCTAAGTTAAAGTAACAAAGAAGATAATATTCGTATGTAGGAAATAAACATGCAAAATAAATGAGAGGTCGCATAACACTTTGTGGTGTGAGGGAAAAAATCCACATGGTGAATCATAACAATAATCGCAAAATTTGAAATATTTTCAAAGAACTGTGAGTCATTGCTGAAGAAGGCTGTAAGACTCTAACAGTAGGGCTAGCGTAGGTTAGGTCAGAAGTTCATAAACAAACAATACTAGTCATTCCATATAAGATTTTTACAACTTTTTCTAACAACTTTAACTGTGTGGTTTTTCACATCATCACAGGTTCATTTTAAGAAGATTTTTTTCTGGCTTTTCTCTTTTTTTTTGAGAACAAAGCTATTGGGCTGTTTTTCTCTTGAAATATTACAGTATTCAGCAGGGATTCAAAGCAATATTCAATATTTATCATTCCCACATTATTTTGGTTTTACATAAAAAGACAAAATTAAGCTTTTATCCAGTATGTTTAACTATTTCTTAATCTTATTGAATTTATACTGTTTTCATAATTACTTTTTTTTAGTAAAAATAGTATAACATTTGAATTAATATTATTAAAAGAAATATTTTTTTAAAAAAAAGCATAGTGTTCTTGTACCAATCTGTTTTGAACAATAGAAAGAGTTTGTTATCCAGAAATACTGGTTACTGATTTACACTAATATTTTTACTGTCTTTCCTTTGTTCATTTATCTTTTTAGTTTATAAGTTATGCTGACAGATAAAAAAATGTCTCTTGGGTTTTGATGTGGATCAATGGTGAAACAAATCATGAGAATATTTCTTTCTGTGTCAGAATGTCAGAACAGCAATTCTTAACTACTCACTAACTTACATTTGAGTCCTCATGTCCTGGATTGCCATCTTTTTTTTTTTTTTGCCCAGACTTTTACTGTTACAGTGGCTGACTGAGTCCAGGAGGGCCAAATTTCTAAGTAATTATTTTGTTTCATTTTACTGTATTTCTAAGAATTCCAGCAAGTAAAAAATTGCAATATACCTTTTTTTCTTCTTTTTTTTTTAAATTAAAAAAAGACTATCTTTGAATACTTTGTAGGGGAAAATGTATTATAGACTTTATTGACATCCTTTAAGTATTACTTAAGCAGCTCTAATATCAAATATCAAATAGGCTGTTTGTGAAAGGCCTGTGGCCACTTCAAGTGGAACCAGACATCATTTAATCAACGTGCCCTTGAGGCCTTTGAAGACATTGCTCTGAGGCACAAAGCTTTCTGGGGAGTATAGTTTTTCTTTATGCCTTTAAAGGTGGCTTCCTTCCTGGGTGACATTTGCAGTGGGTGATAACTTGTAGTCTGCTGAGCCCCAGCTGCCTCACTTTTACCTTTTGCAACATAGCCGTTTCTTTCTTCAGGTTGTGTTCTGCTTCTTCTGATATGCTAAATCAACACCTGAATTTCAGGCTCCTGGTCTCCAGCTGGCTCAGTTCCATCAGTGTTCAAAGATGAACTGAAAGAAGCTCCCAGTCTAATTCCAAGCAAAACTTGTCCTCACAAATTTGAAGGCACAAATACTTCTTGTTCTGCTTACTATATACTGATTAACAACGAAACACTTTTATCTTCCCACTCTTGGGCTTGTTTCTTCCTTCTCTCAAGTGCATGAAATAGAAGAAAATACATAGTACAGCTAAGCAAGCTGTTTTTTCTATGTTGGTACATTTCACTGACATTTTAAAATTCAAAATCTTATAATATTTAGTTGATCTTTTGGCTGTGATAGCTTTCATTTGATTCTCCTAAGTCCATTGCCAGCTCCATTATCTTTGTACAGTATGCGCTTTAGTAGCCGGAAGGTAGGATTTATTACAGTATTCTATGTTTCAAACGGGTAAAAATATAAATTACCACAAACAAATTTCTCACTTTGATTTGAGTTTTAGACATCGCTAAACACTTAAGTACTCATATAACCAGGTAATTGCCCTCAAGCAGGTACAGAAACAAAACTATACCCCAAATCACCTCAAAAAATTTTGGTGCAAAAATTGAAACAAAAAAGAAGGTTTTAGAGAAAATTTTGTATGACACCATGTCTGTGTATTTAAAGCTGATGATAGCAATGCATCCATTGCCTTCTGTCCATGACTGCAGTTATTAAGTGTGAACTTCACCTGTAGCACAAATATTCTGTTAACACTTGCTTACTTTTTTGAATTTATAAACAAATTAACGTTTTTTAAAATCTTTGTTTGTAAAGTTTTGCTTATCAGGGAAATATGCTATATGTGTTAAATTGCTTGAAATAAAGAGCTCAAGCACCCAAATTATCAGCATCACCAATCTTTTCAAGCTGTTTCCATTTCTTTTATTTAAGAGAGACATTGTATAAGTATCTAGTTTCCCACGGAATATTGGAAGGAATTATGAATTACGACCTCTTTTAAGCAAGTGGAAGGTTTCACGCGAACAGATAGAATGCAAATAAGAGTACACACACTCATACATATGTTGAAAAAAACTTTTCAGTAAGGTACGAATATTTCATACATCAAAACTTCAACTGGAACAAAATTTCCAAGATTGGATCTAAACAAATGTGCTTTGGTCTTTGCTAGGTGTCTTTACTCCCTTGACACAAAATGGAATCTGCAGGAAAGGGCGTATTAGGTGCACTGCATGTGAGAAACCTCTGTATTGTATGCACGGAAAGGAAGGGTATAACAAATGCTACAAATCCTCAGAGCTTTTCAGGTGAACTCTGGATAGCAAGATTGTGAAGGAAAAACAATAAGTAGAGACTTCAGGAAATTGCAGCTTTTAAAAGTTTTTGTGGAAATCAAACCTGACCTCTTATGTGTTTTGTTTTCCCTTGCAGATAGTATAGTGTATTGCTCCAGACTCAATTCTTCTGCCATAAATTTCAGTCTGGATATACATAGGATACATTTGTTTTGTTGTTTGTTTCTACTCCTACCCAATAATGCAGCATATAAAAACAACAAAGCTTTATTTCTCAAACAGAACAAAAATCTCTTTTATCACTTCTCTCTGAAGTATACACATATAACAGCCATCTCAGTTGGAAAGAAAAACATTGGGAACTACAATAAAGGAAGACAAAATCAGCACTCTGCGCTACCTTATATGACTAGATCAAATTGGTTTGCTCTTTTGTTTGTTGATGTTGCTGTTGTTATTGTTGTTGTTTCTGTTTGCAATCATTGCTTTTCAACAAACTCTGTGTATCGATGTTTGTAAAGGGTTGGGTTTTTTATAGATTTCAAACACTGTTATACCTGAATGACTTTTTGCAAAGCACACAGGAGTAATTGTCTGTACTTCCAGAATGACACTTCTTTTTTACTCCTCGTACAATTTCTTCTCAGCACAATATGACAGTGCTGAGCAGAGCACTCACTTGGTATCCTTTGAATACGAAACACCTCTGAACAAATGCTTCATCATGCACATGTACCGTGCATAATTTTCAACTAGAACTAAACCCCAGGGGAGAGACTGCCTGTAGAGGCTGTTCTGATTATACTGGATCTTGCTTGAGAGGATTTTTAATTTCACCATTAGGTGTGATGTGAAGTCATTTCCATTTAAGAGACGTTGTTGGAAAGGCAGTCTCCTGACAGCCAGATTCTTGCACCGCAGGGAACGTGCCAGCACGCAGTAGCAAAGGCCCCCGGAGGAGGCAGCCTTGACACCTGTGAGGCAGCTGAAGGTCAACAGTCCTGCAAGGCGTATAAGCCCCTCTCATATTGTTAGGAAGAGCCTACAGATTTAACAACATAGCTTCTTAAACTGGTTTTCTAAAAACAAATATATTGTTTTTGGCTCCAAAAGAAATCAAGAATCTCACTTTAGGGAAGATCATCCGACCGGGTGTAACAACTCGATATGGTAAAATCACCAGGGGAAAGTCAGCAAAGATCTGCTCAAACTTAAGAATTTGTTACTACAAGATCCTGACCAATGGAAATGCGTGAGCATAGGGTTGTTAATCATATAATGTATTTTTAATTATTTGAAGGCTCTGAAGCAGGTTTTGAAACTATAGCATTGATTCTAAAAAAAGAATCTTGCCTCTTCTCAAGGTTTTTTCACAGACGTTTTTACACACTTCTGGAAGACAAAGGTAAATCCACATGCACTGCTTTTGCTAGACTGCTGTCGTTACCCAATTAAGCTATTTTTGAGTAAGCTCAGGTGTGCCTCCATTATAACTGCATCATATAATGGTGCTGTAAGAATTTCTGTTATGCTCCCTTTCCCACCTTTCCCTGCCAAGTGTAAACATGTATACATGTATACTTTTTTCTCTTCTTTGTAGTTACAGTCTAATTCTACCTTCAGCTGAAGTTTTGACTGTGATCTCAAATGAACCAGAACATCATCCTTATTTTCAGCTTCTAGGGCTATTTTTGTGCAAATCTTCATTTTCAATAATCTCATAATCAGTGGACATCCTTTGCTTTCTGTCTGTAGCTCACTTAATCTTTGCCTGTCTGCAGTTGTGTTGTATTATTTCTCAATCTGCTCTTTGGTTCATGACCTACATTTCCTTATTTTTCCTTTTTTCTTCTTGCTTTTCACTATTTTTATCTTTCTTCTTTAATCCCTTTTCACGGATTTCTTTAGTGATTTTCAAAATGTTACATTGATTTACCAGAAAATCCCTGCAGGATTTCATTTTCTTGTAGAATTGTGGGAACTGCAGTTCATGCTGAATTCATGCCGCTGAGAATTTCTGGCTGAATAAACAAGATGCTGAAGGACTGCATGTGGAACGATTGGAAGTAATACCTAATTTTAGTTTGATACTGTCAAATATTATCTAATTGTATATCCATGGGTAAGGGAAGAACTCCAGGCATGAAATCCCCAGCCTCTTTAAGGTCAATGGGGAAACTTCTGTTGCAGTGAGCTCATATATCAACTATGCAGTAGGGATATATACAAGGTACTTCTTTTATAACAAAATTCATAAAAAGGAAAACAAAATCTAGCACTAAGGCATCTTCTTTTTTTCTCTGGGGAATTCTTTTGGAAGTTTCATTTCCCCCGGTGTTTCCTCCATAAAATTCAAAAAGCTGGCATTATAACAACTGGCCTCACTGACAGGTTGATTGGGCATGGATCAATGTAGAATACAAGAAATGACTCAGATTATTTGCAAAGTGGTCACATGAAAGTACTTTGCTCTTACAATGACAACATGTTGTGTTTGTTCAGAACTCCAGGTTCCCTCTTAGAGTGTCCTGGTTCATAGCGGAGCAGAAGGCTAGTCATCAGAAAATACCTAGAAAGACTTCTAGTAAGAAATAGAGAGTATCGTGAGTTTTTGAGTCATTCTATGATCTGACTTAAAAATACTCTAAAAATAGGAAGCAAGTAGTCTGACGGACAAGACAGATAATTCAGAGATAAACGAGGCCATAATTTTGTACAATCCAAGGAAAAACAAAGTCATTTTCTTTATTTAAAAACCTCTAATGTGTATGTTTATTTAGCATCTTCAAATGTTTGGAAGCTCAAATCAAAGTCTTTCTTATGTCAGAAATGTCTCAGGAATTCTGTCAAGAAACAATTTTCTCATCCGGGAGTGAAAATTGCAAGCACTTAGAATGTAGTCACCAGAATCGAATATTCAGAGCATTGTCTCTTCAGCTTCTAAAGGTAATGCAAGAGGGAATGAGAAATCAGAGGCAACTGCTGATGAGAAATAATACTGTACACAAGCAGCATTCTACGGCTTGCATACAAAACGTGAACAGCTGACATGCTGAATGAAGTTAACTTGGCAATTGGACATTTCAGTGAAAACTGGGACAGAAGACGACACTACTGTCAGATTACAGAGAGGAATGTATCTCAGACCATTTAATAAAACAAAATGCTCATAAGTCCAGTTAAGAGTGGGAGTTCACCTTTAGTTTGGGAAGGAAGACCCAAACTTCCTAACCAAGAAGTTAATGTGTTTTCTCTTCTCACTTTGTTCCCCAAAGGAAGCAGATCATAACATGCTCTCACTTCATTTCTCTTCTCTGCTTCATAGCAGTGAGGGAAGACATACAACTTTGCGATGCTGACTCCATAGATCTTTTCTTCTTCCAAATTTGGTGATGATGTGGAGCTGTATGACTGGATCCCATAAATGGTAAAGCTCTGTTTTAAAACTAGTTGAGTGCATTAGCTGCACAAACCGGAAACTGTTCCGGAATATCACTGGTCTTGTGATCATAAACTCACTCATGGTCAGTTTATAGCCATCTCAAAATCTGGTCAGATCAGTTTCATCCTCTCTGTTCAGCTACGTGTTATTTATAGTTGGTAAACTAATTTTTAGCTGACTTTTAGTTCCTAAGTGCATGGCACTGCTCTGCCTACCCTTTGATTCAATCTTTAAGATTATCTAATTCCTTTTCTATGATGCTACAGTATTTCTCTATTATTAATGACTCCAAATTTTGTGTGATCAGTAAATGTAATTAAACCTAGCATTTTTTGTACAAAGCTTATTTAGATAAAAGATTACCATGATTACTAAGGCTGGTCCATGAGTAGCTTATCCTAGCCTAGTGCTGGGTTTTTTGTTGTTGTCTTAAAAAAAAAAATCCTGAATCCCCTTTGGCCAGTTCCTCTAAGAACTATAGGTCTAGATATTCTTCTTATCTAAAAATTTTCCATCTAGGATCTTATCAAACATTCACAGAGCTCCTTAGAGATTATTTTACTACAATTCCCAGGTGTAGAAGTCACTTCCCTACCAAGAAAGGTTTCAGGTGAAGTTAGCATTAACTTTTAAAACAATTAATAAATAACAGTTTACAGCTTGTCTTTGTTACCAAAGTCAAATTTTATTTTATTTTCTGTTTTACATAATATCATCTGCTTTTTTTTATTTCAGAATTGGCTGTGAAATCTTGCATATCATATGGATGGAAGTCTTGAAACTGTCAAGTCTCTCTCTTTTCTTACACATTACTTTTGATCTTCTACAGTAAGTTATCATCACGCCAGACCGGTAGACTTATTAAAACTCCTTTTGATGAATCTGTACAGATTCTTTTGGAACTCTGAGATGAAGTGTCTGTGGACCTACTGATCCCAGGGTATAAAAGATACCTCATATTCTGCGATCTGTCTCACTACTTTGTCCATCTGTTTCAGTGAAAAAAGTTCTAGAGTAAGCGTGAGGTCTCTGTGGCATAGCTACCTGTTTGTTGATCTTCTGCCTTACATCTAACTTGTAAACTTAAAGACCTTGGGTGAATCGCTGAGCTTAATGTGCTTCGTGCCTAGTTAAATGAAAACATCTAAAAAGGTAGATTCCTTTTCTTAGCACCATAGAATGAAGAATGGTACTACAATAAAAATCTTAGAAGCCAAAGCACCACCAAACAGCTTCAGGCATCTTTCCACTGACACAGAAGTAATGCTTGAGAAAATATCAGTTGTTGTTCTTGTGGCAGACAACCTTTCAGTTTTATTAAGCTCTATATGTTATTCATAATAATTCATAATACAGAAGTATTATGAACATAAGTTCATAATATAGAAGGATTACTGTGTTATACTTCTTTACACTAACAACATAGATATTCAGTTAATTCAGTATTTTAAAAATCCTTCTGACTCTACATAAGGGGAACTCAGAAATTCTTTGTGTACAGAGTGCTGAGTCAGGCAGAAACTGGTATTCCAGGCTTACCCAGAAAAAAACATGTAATAAATGTTTCCAGACCCAGGTGAATAAATAACCACATCCAAGAAAGAAATATTACTAAGAAAACCAGAAAAACTATAGGGAATGGCATAATGTCCCTCTAATCTTGCTGAGACAACAGACACAATGTGATATATCACACACAGCTGGAAGGCGGGTATTCAGAATGCATACTGTTTGGAAGAGATTAATTTGTAGGTAGAGGTGGCAATGTAGCCTTAGGAGAATCCCCATGATAAAGTAGGGAGTACCTTTAAACTGCTGGCATTGTTTAATTTGAATTGCTGCTAAATATTTGCATGATTTGGTCTCTGTTTCTTTTCAAAAATGAGCAAAAGGACTAAATCCTGCAAGTTTGTCTCACTTCCACTGAAGTCAATAGTCAATATTGTGCATGTTTATAAGAATAAAATTGTATCCACTGGAGAAAATTATAAATTTTAGAACAACAGGTAAACACTGGTGAATCTATGTAAGGAATGGTCAGTAATTCACCGAACCTTCACTGAATTGCAGGTAACCAGATTTCAACTGCTGACTTAATGATGTGGGGTGGTGCTATAGCCATTCCCCAGCAGGAAATGTATGTGTGGGCACCTGGATCAAGAAGCATTCTGGACACAATCCTGCTCCACTGTCTTACTGCTTGTTATCAGTGCAGTCAGGGATTAGTCAGATATTAGTCAGGGATTAGTTAGATATAGTCAGTTCTTAGGAGTGAGCAGAGCAAGTAGCAAGCTACAGCTACCTTTAAGTGGTCTTATACATGGGAAAGCACTATGCACTCTACCATTGGCCAAAAATCTTTCAGTAAATGTGTGGGATCCCATACAGTTGTATGGGATCTGCACAAATGCAGGCTTCAGTGCTGGTAATCAGCTGCATTGAAAGGGTCATCCTATGCTCCCTTCATAAGGAGAAATAGCCACTTTTGGGCACAGTGACTCTCACCTTGATGTGGGTGTCCAAAAGAAGTTAGATGAATCACTTTTTTAAAAAAGCTCACTCCACCAACCATGCAAAGAGCTCAGCTTGGCTGTAAAACTGCATTGCAGACCTCTGAAATTAAGTACAATGTATTCTACCCCTGGTGTCCAATTTTTTGCAGTCTGTATTTATGGGAAATGGTAATATTACAGAATACTATAGAATATTACCTTTGGGATTTTTTTTATTTATTACTGTACATATTTTAAGTATACCTTTTAGCAGAGAACAAGTCTGTCATTACTTTTAACAAAAGAATGCGACAAGCTTTTTCCCATTAGCAGCAAATAGCAAAAGCCACTAAAAATTCTCCATAGATTCTAGTACCAGTGTGGTAGCAAGTGAGAGACTGCTTGTAGCTGTAATACCCAGCCATAAGTTATAATAATTGTTAGTTCTTTAAAGTAGCATAAAACCAATTTTTACATTATCATTTATACTCTCTTTTCCTCAGCCTTATGCATTCCAAGTTCGCAGAATCACAGAATCAGTAAGGTTGGAAGGAACCTCTGGAGATCATCTAGTCCAACCTCCCTGCTCAGCAGGGTCGCCTAGAGCATGTGACAACACCAAGTTGTCACAGACTTAAGATATTTATAAAGAGTGTCAATTACTCAGAGAAACCAACAGAGAAGCTGAAGATAAGAGCAAACAAAAGTATTATGCATAACTTAATTGAAAGGTCACAAAAATTTTTCTGAGCTCTCTTGTCTATAGAAAACTTACATTTGCTAATATTTATACTTTGACTCTTGACATCTGAGATATTTCCTGGCAGACAATTCCACTTGCACGGAGACAGGCCTATTGTCACAGGAATCAGAATAGAAGGTTAGAATTAGTTCTCTGCATAAACTTTCTCTTCAGAAAATGAAAGGCTTGGGTTTTGTTTTAAGTTTGTAGCAACAAGAGGTTATTCATTCAAATGCCAAAAAAGAAACCCTCTAGAGATGACCTAGGATTTGTTTATTTCAACATTTTAATTAATTCTCCTCAGAAAGAACAAATCACAAAGCAAAACAGTTGAGAACTCTGGCTTATTCTTGCAGCCTTCTTTTCTAAAATCTGGACTCTGTTTATTATTTTCAAAGATTGTCTATAATAATGACCAGGATCAGACAACTTTTCACAACTAAATCATCTGAAATAGTTTTCCTTTTGTTCTTCACCTTTCTTTTATGACAAAAAACAAACACCAGGAAGTTTGGAAAAAGCTCTAGACTGTTAGGTGGTCTTTTCTCCCACACTGCATTTTCTAGAAATGTAGATTTAATTTTTAAGATGTTAATGTTTTAAGAAAGTTAATAACCAAAATTATATTTTTTTTCTGACAGATTTCCACTAACTATTTTAAATTCTTTTTCTGGTTAGCTCTAAGTAAAATGAAGTGGTAGAGAATCAGGTCCAGATTTCCTGACTCACAGTGACTGTCTCAGACTTTTCAAGGCTTAATGATAGCTGTGAAGCTTCCATAGTTTTTGTAACTTAATAGCAGGCTAGTTTTCTAAACAGTCCTGCTTGTAAAACTAAGTCAAATACCTCCTCTCCAACAGTAATAAAAGTGATATTAACTGATTAAATACATGGAAATATGTCCTATGTCTGAAACCAAAATATAACTCACAATGTCTGTAAATTGCTTGCTGTTACTGAATTTACAGATTGCTCTGAGATATCTCCATGATTCCATTCAGTGTCGATTAATGTGTTACTATGATACCCACTACAAAACACAACTATTTGGTATTACCACACAAATTCACTATGCTCTATTTTAAAATATTTGAAATAACATTCATGTCCATTTTGCAGGAAATATTCTTTATTTATTTATTCTTAATATCTTTTGTGGCTCCAGACCAGATGCATATATTTCTTAAATGTTATGCAATACAGTAAAGTTCATGGCAAAGCTGCCAGTAATCCTCACTAGTATAACCCCATGTACTGTGTAATGTTGTTATGATACTGAAAAAAACTGTTTAAAGGTTTGGCCAGGAGTATGACTTGTGGATCCTTTGACAGTGAAATCCTTTGAACATAGTGCCACATTTTTGTTGTGGAGACAGCAGGATGCATTTATAGAGAAGTGTCTGTAAAGTGCAGGGTCTGTGTGTTGTGAATCAAGACAGACTAATAACAGAAGGATAAGAGAGTAGGTCCCAAAGAGATTTACTTTAAAGAATTGTCAAGCCCAGCTCTTGAAAGTGGGAATGAAAATGAAAATGTTCTCTGGGGATTTGTGGGTTTTGTGGAAGAGTTCTTATTATGTTCATAGAGTTTGGGTTGGGGTGAGGTGGGGGAAGATGTTCTATAACTTTTCTCTCCATGATGATCCACAAGACTATTTCCAGTCTATCTGTTCTTTGGTGCCTTTTATCATAAAATATAATTTTGTGTTTTTTCCATAACACAATCATTAGCAGGATAAGCATAGTGTCTTGTGGCTGGAATTCATAAATAATAAAACAGGGAGCTTGTTATATCAATAATCAGTGGAGATTCTGTTATTGATTTAGCCTGAGGAAATAAAGACAAGGATCACTAGAAAAACTGTTTTTTTATTTTTTTTATTATTATTATCTTTTATTATTACATAGGGGAAAAAATAAGCAAGTTTTAGGTGTACACTCCTTAAAGTGAATAACATTCCTTCTCTGCATTTCTCTAAATTGCCATGAACTGCCATGAAAAATCCCTATGCCTGCTTCTTTTTTCTTTTTCTGGTAATTTTTTTTCTGGTTTATTTGTGTTTAAACCTTTGCTAGAATTACCTGTGGTCATTTTATTTCCCCATTGCTGCACGTCCACGGTAGAAAAGGCTATCATTTCTACCTGAACACCTTATGTCATTTACCTCTTCAATCCACCATGATCTAGTGCTAGCACAGCACAGAAAAGGTTGGCTTTGCAGTCTAAGTGTCTCTCTCTGTCTTTCTTTCTTCTTCTTCTTTTTTTTTTTTTTTTTTTTTTTTTTTTTTTTTTTGTAAATTACTTTAAAGGTCTATGCAATGGACTACAAAAATATGCCAAGAAGACTATTAGAGTCCAAGAATCCTATGTTACCATAATTGATAATGCAATACAAACCATTTAACCTATAACGTTAGCAGATCGAGCCTATCCACACTGATATTTCTACTCTGCCAACCATTCGGTAGCCTCTATTTGTCAACTGAATCAGACTAAGAGAGTAGAGGGCTGACTGATCCTGCCACAGATGGAGGGGGACACAATTGAGTAATAGTATGGACAACGTTAAACTGATTTTTATCATCATCTAATCCTTCTGCATATAACATACTCCTGCTCTGAAATCAGTGCATCAGCCTACCACCTTAAAGAACAGTAATCTGAAGAATAAAGAGGAAGCCATAGCAGGACAAGGCATTATGTTTGACCAAACCTGGCTACAATTCCTGTGAAGCACAGCTTTCCAGGACTTTGATCTCACAGCCCAGGTGAATATCCAGGCAGATGAAAGTCTCTCAAACAACTTGCATCTGCTGACAGCCAACCCTTGTTAACACTTACCTGTTACCACACATAAAAACTGTAGGTGCTTATGTGGTTTAATATCTATTTTATGATCAATGAGGGCAAGATTTAATTGTGCTCCTAGTTGCAGTAGTAGAGTATCTCTGACTTTCTTTTATTCTAAGCCCTCCATTCCAGTAAATGAGAAAATATAAATAAGTATTGTTTCCAGTCATACAAAGAAAATATGTTAACTTTGATTTTACAGGCTGTTTTACTCCAAATGCATTATATTTTTATGTGAATTTCATCAGCTTTGCAAAGGATCATCAATTATTCCTGCATTATCTTTAATGGCATAAACAGAAGTGTGCTCATTGAAATGCTCTACTATTTGCATGTTAAAAGGACTGATGGAATCAAATAAGCTGTTCACTACACTTGATTCATTTCTTACCAAAATGTGAAATACAGTTTTTGAATGACTGTCTGATTTCAAAAGAGCATGCAATTATTTTAGATAATAAGAGTCCACAGAGAGAGTGTAGTACCACAGTCTAACCAAACAGGACAATGTGCTGCTGATTTTTGACCTTCTCACGTTCCAAACTGTCAGAAATTTTCTAAGTGACCTTTTACGCTGCCATATATTTGCCATTTTGTGTCAGTCGCTGATTTTCCTGGCTATGTGAGTTCACACAAGTGCTCCTAATGTAAGCTTTTCACCTGAGCAAGAGATTCGTGCACCTGCTTGTATAAACACACGCACGCACGCACGCACACACACGCACAGACACAGAGGCAGTAGTACTGCTTTGCCAACATTCAGAGAACGAGATCTGTGCTGCAGATTACGTCTCCCCCCTACTCTTTTTTATCAAAGAGCTCACTATTTTTGTTTAAGAAAAAGCTTTTGATGTTGGAAAAATATTTTGCAAGGAACTGAAGAATCCTTTTCAGACAAAAGGAGAAACTATACCTCGAAGTTCAGAAAGAATAAGGACTAATTTCTCCCTGCTAGAATTATTTATTTACTTTGAAGAAAGGCATCTCCTTTCTGGTGTAAATAAAATCTAATGGTAAATGTACAGTACTCTCTAAAAATGTGTATTATTTACCTTGACTTCTTCTCACTATACACATGAAAATTTCAGCCTTTCAGCTTCTGACCTCTAGAGACTTTTCAATCATTAATGAATTGCTAATTCTCTGAGGCAAACAGATTTGAGGGGTATGGGATAAAAAATTTAAAACAAATGTCTGATAGATTTAAGGAGGCAATTTAAAACTGAGTGGTGGGACTCCTGCTACTCCAACCTCTCTGACAGAAACTGGCTTCCCCCTCTCTTCCTGGAAGAGGTATTTAATCCAGCTGTTTATCAGCCTGAAAGGAACTGACACACTGGAGGATCAGAAGTCCCTGTCTGGTGTCTGCAACCTCTGCTGGAGAAGATAGTGGGGGTCAGTAACGCTGATTTTAGTCTTCCTCCAGAAAACTGTCATCATCTGATTGCAGAGCTAAACAAGAATCATGAGCAACATTTGCTTTTATGTGGTTAGTTACACAGCAGAATTCCTCTGCTCTTAGAGGCCAGGTTGCCTTCCTGGGTAGTTAATGAGAAGTTTCTTTTTCCTGGATATCAATTAATCACAGGTCAGTTGACTAACTGTTATTCCAGACAACTTCATTCCTTCACATAAAATACGTTAAATAATTGAGAGTCTATTTAGATGACTAAAATCTAGTGCTAATGGCCCAAGATTTTTATCAGAAAGAAAGGATTCTAAAAAGCACAAGCATAAATAAAATCATTCATTGTGTTTGCAACTTTTCTTCACAAGCCAAGTTGTATCAACCTTTAGTGTTTTGAAACTTAAATTTGTCAAAGATTTTATTTTGATATATAAGAGACCAGAAGCTTGCTGTAACCCACCTTTCTGTAACCATCTCCTCTCTACAGAGGTTCACCTGTCTTTGACCAACAATCCAAAGCTGTACATGATTGCAGTTGTGTAATCTTGGCTCAGACTGCAGAGAAAATTGCAAAGTTGTGAGGAGGAGCAGTGAAAAGATTGTAGAGCCCTGCAAGGTAAATTGCAGGCAGAAGTGGAATTGTTGAGATGCATATCTTTAGCAGTTCATGGATTTATGAGGAAAATCACCAACACGAAACATAAAATTCTAAAAAAAACAAAGGTTGGAAAGAGAAACTCAGCACCATCAGGTATGCGTTCTAGGGAGCCAACCCTTCACCACTCAACTGATGCCTGCTGGCCAGCCAAAGCTCTTCAAGTGTCCTATTAGGGTGGTGAGTACACTAATGCTTAGCCTTGTTATCTTCTTATGTTAAACAACAACTAATTGCTTTATTTTTAAAGTGTATATAGCCTGCTTACACAGTCTTTTTATGCACACCTGGAGGTGCCAGAATGAAGTTACCCAGAGAGGGATAATAATACATATTGAAAGGTATACCCCATAACCATTTAGGAACCCAGGTAAATTTTCAGTTGTTTCAAACTGTGTATTTAATTCACAAGCTGAAAGAACTACCAGCCTGTATACATTTTTCATATATCATCCACCATAAGATATGACTTATGTTCACTGCATTTTCTACTTTTTTTATAGTTTTTCTGATCTGCTCACCATGAGTAACTGGCTATATCTGCTGTTATATTTTCTGCCTATGTTACCTGATGAATCTTCCATTTGAGAAGGCAGAGAGGGGATGAAGGAGCTGATTTACAGATGTGGAAGAAAAAGAATGGACAGGCTATGGTATACTCATGAGAGAGAGGGGAAAAAAAAGGCTTGGCATACATGAGTGGAATTAGCAAAGCCAAAGCTTACCTGGAGTTCAAACTGATGAGGGATGTGAAGATCAAAAAGAAGAGATTCCATAAGCATAGTGGCAGAAAAAGGAAGACTAAGAATTATTTGGAGTGGCTCTCTCCACTTGGGAAAACTAGAGTCTGCAGAGTTTTGCCATGTTTTGGGTTTGTTGTCTGTGTATGTAGGTGAAAATCATAGAGTAGAATAAAGGAAACCCATCTCTAACCTCATAGTTAGAGATTCACATTTTGTTTTATTCAGTGAGTTTTGGTTCTATTTCATAAGATAGAATATTTTCTAAAAGAAGGGTGTTGCATGTTTACATCCAGCTGACAATGTTATCCTGAGAGGTAGAAAACGTGAGTTTGAATCTCTTTCAAGGAAGAGGACAAGTGAGCTTATGTGTGCCACTAGCTAGAAAAGCAGTCTAGCTATTTGACTATAGGAAAAAATATCTGCTTGCCTGTTCCTTTTCAAGGCTACCATTGCAGATGGCTGATATTTTCAGAGCTTCCTACCATATTTAATCCCTTATTTTGGAAAGTGAAAAGACTTTTAGTGCAGAATTCATCTCACTTAATTTTATATGTTATAATATAGCACAGAAGTAGTCAGCTAAGGGTCCTTTAGTAATCCCTAGAGAAAAATAGATAAATCATATAAGGTAAAGAACTGCCTCTTCTTGAAGTAGACATGCAAAACATATCATATGACACATCCCTTGTAAATGCCTATTTCTCTCCATGAACTATACCAGTAGTTTCACATTTCAATAGGTCAGATGTAGACATTTACTTTATAGGCATCTATATTAGGCAAGTTGAGGGAGGTGATCTTGCCCCTCTACTCAGCCCTGCTGAGACCTCATCTCGAGTACTTGTCCAGTTCTGGGCTCCTCACTACAAGAGAGACATGGAGCTACTGCAGAGAGTCCAGCATAGGGCTACAAAGATGATCCGAGGGCTGGAGCACCTGCCCTATGAGGAACGGCTGCGAGAGCTGGGCCTCTTCAGCCTGGGGAAGAGAAGCCTGAGGGGGGATCTTGTCAGTGTGTACCTGAAGGGAGGGTGTCAAGGGGATGAGGACAAACTCTTTTCAGTTGTCCCGTGTGACAGGACAAGAGGCAATGGGCAGAAATTGAAGCACAGGAAGTTCTGCCTGAACATGAGGGGGAATTTCTTCCCTGTGAGAGTGACGGAGCACTGGAACAAGTTGCCCCAAGAGGTTGTGGAGTCTCCTTCTCTGAAGATCTTCAAGGCCCACCTGGATGCAACGCTGTCTAACACGCTCTAGGTGACCCTACTTGAGCAGCAGAGTTGGACTAGGTGATCTCCAGAGGTCCCTTCCAACCTTACCCATTCTGTGATTCTGTGAAAACCTAGAATAACTCTCTTGATTTATGTAGTGTTAAACAAGAAAGAAAAGTCTGAAGTGCCTGTTTTGCCTTGGTCTTTCCTGTCAGTGTCTGCATTCAGGTCTGTCCTCCCTGCCCATTTCTTTATAATTTTATATGTTTATTTAGAGGACAGAAGTACTACCCAGGGTAGAGGAAAATCGAATTGAGGAGTACTTAAGTAAAATGGACATATACAAGTCCATGCAACCAGACAGAACGCATCCAAGGGTATTGAGGGAGCTCACCAATGTTATGATGTGGCTACTGTCTATCACCTTTCTCAAAGGCTGATGGAGCAAACCTTCCTGGAAATCAATTTCAAGCAATCAAAGGACAAGAAGCTGACTAGGATTTACCAAGGGTAAATTATGAGTGATCAGCCAGATTGCTTTCTATTATGATAAGACTGGATCTGTGGACAAAGGATGAGCAGTAGATGCCATTTACCTTAGCTTAGTAAGGCTTTCAACGTGGTCTCCCATAGCACCATTGATGCCAGACTGCATGTTCTGGAGATATGCACTATGACATCTGCAAATTCATCTGAACCGCAGGGCTCAAAGAGCAGGGGACAGTGATTTGGAGTCTGTCTCACGGCTGCTTGTGAATGGCATTCCTCAGGTGTCAGTACCAGGAACAATACTGGTTTAAGTCCTAATGAACAAGCCAGATAATGTAACAGAATGCTATGTCAGTGAGTTTCTGGATGATCCCAGCTGGATGAAGAGAAGACTATGCTGGAGGGCAGGGCTGCCAATCAGAGATCTTGGCAAGTTCAGGCAACGTGTTCACAAAAATGTCATGAACTTCAACAAAGATAAAGGATTTTGCCTTACACCTGGGATGGAATAACCTCATGCACCAGTATGGGCTGAGGGATGACTGGATAGAAAGCAGCTGTGCTGAAAACGCCTTGGGCATCCTGGGAAGAGTTGAGTATGAGTCAGTAGAGTTCCCTTGTGGCAATGAAGACCAATCACATACCGGGTTGTATTAGTAAAAGCATATCCAGGAGGTCAAGAGAAGTGACTACTCCACTCTAGCAGGCACTCATAGGCCACATTTACAGCATTATGTCCAGTTTTCATCCCCCACTATAGAGAAGATATTGAAAAATTTGAGCAAATTCCATCAAGATATTTAGGGAACTGGTAGAAAGGCTGAGGGACATGGTTTATTCATGTGAATCACAGAGGGGACCCAACTGCAATTCAATCTATGATAAACAATTTATGGAAATTAGAGCTGCACTCTAGTATTCTTGTTTCTCAGGGGACTGCAGTCCATTTTCTTCTCAATATTTAGTAGGATGCTGATCTGATTCATTAAGTAGGAAAAGCTGTTGGTACACTTCTGATATGACACCATATTTTTTAAAATTATCTTGATATGCTTCTAACTTGACACTTTATTTTTTAAAATGAAGTAGAAATATGTCCCGCTTTCTCAAAGCAGCTCACAGTATGATCTGCAATATGTCATTATCATCTAATATGCAAGCATCAGTGAGCAACTCAGAAAAAGATTCGCAAATTGTTACATAAGATTAAAGTCATAGTATTGTCCATGTTAAAACAATGAACAAATAGGCAAAATATTTTTGTCTTTGAAGACAAAAAAGGGCAAAAAGATCTAGTATTTGGTCCATTCTGTATTGAGGATACATCAAACCTGGATTCAGGAGCAATATCCAGATGGTTCCTTTGACAGCAACTATTGTCACCAACATACTTTTCTCTTCATGACAGGTAGATTATGTTTCTGTTAAATATCTTAAAAGATTTCATGAATGAGAGAGTTACCACTATTAAAATAGAAGATATGTATTCAAAAATCTACTGAAAATCTAGATAATAATAGAAAATTTTGATTTATATTTATACATCATATTTTTGTTACTGATAGAGAAGAAAGTGTTTTTCATGATATTTCCCACTCCAAATTATATATAACTACTTAAACCAGTTCTAACTAAGCATAACTGAGAGGTCATAAATTCATGGATTATCGCACTTGACATTTACATAGAATGAAATAATCCCCCAAAATAAATATTTATCAAAGACCAGTCAAAAACTCACTAGAGATTTTGATTCTCTGACTATACACCATAAATTCAGTAGAGGTTTCTCAGAACTGTGGTCAGAAAGCTTGACTTAATTATTCAATTATAAAAATTGCAGTACATCACAGAGAAGTTTATTGTCATTACTAGTTTTGATAGATGTGCTGTCATTAGAATTTTCCAGGAAGAAATCAGACCCTTGCAGAGGTGGATACATATAAGAAATTGAGTAAAGGTTGTATTTTTTGAAAGAAATGCTTCAAAGATGTGATGAACTATTATTCCTGAATATATGAGGTGCTGCAAAACTTGTCCTTACCTACTGCGCTGTGCACACTAGGATCCTGATTCTTTTCTTCTGTGAAAGTGGTCCTTTTTTGAAAACACCAACTGGTCCTCACACACAGATTTAATATCCATGGAAATATAGAGTCCTACCCCCAGATTGAAACCAGGACATAAGTGGAACATAATGAGGTGGAACTGGAAAGGGTTCCCAGATTCCAAAGTAATAAGAGTACCAAGGACAGAAGAGTTGCTACTGAGGAAAACAAAACTGACCCCATCCACATGACTGCCTTGATGATACAACTGGGAGAACACATCTCTTTAGACAACTCTGCTGGTTGAGGCAGAAATCAGCAGGCACGAAACAAATAAAAAGAAATAACAAGCTAATGTCACTGCAGTCTTCAAAAAGGGCAAGAAGCAGGACCCAGGCAACTACAGGCCAGTCAGCCTCACCTCCATCCCTGGAAAGATGATGGAACAGCCTATTCTGGATGTCATCTCCAGACATATGGAGGAAAAGAAGGTGATCAGGAGTAGTCAGCCTGGATTCAGCAAGCGGAAATCCTGCTTAACCAATCTGATAGCCTTCTGTGATGGAATGACTGGATGGATAGATGAGGGGAGAGCAGTGGACATTGTGTACCTTGACTTCAGCAAGGCTTTTGACACTGTCTACCACACATCCTCCTACATAAGCTCAAAAGGTGTGGGTTAGACGAGTCGACAGTGAGGTGGATTGAGAACTGGCTGAAAGGCAGAGCTCAGAGGGTCGTCATCAGTGGCGTGGAGTCAAGCTGGAGGCCTGTGGCTAGTGGCGTCCCCCAGGGCTCGGTACTGGGTCCCATCCTGTTCAACCTTTTCATCAGTGACCTGGATGAGGGGACAGAGTGCCTCCTCAGCAAGTTTGCTGATGATCCCAAGCTGTGAGGAGTGGCTGACACACCTGAGGGCTGTGCTGCCATTCAGAGGGACCTGGACAGGCTGGAGAGATGAGTAGAGAGGAACCTCCTGAGGTTCAACAAGGGCAAGTGCAGGGTCCTGCACCTAGGGAGGAATAACCCTAGCCACCAGGACAAACTGGGGACTGAACTACTGGAAAGCAGCTCTGCAGAGAAGGACCTGGGAGTGCTGGTGGATGACAAGTTGACCATGAGCTAGCAATGTGTCCTTGTGGCCAAGAAGGCCGATGGTCTCCTGGGGTGCATTGGGAAGAGGGTTACCACCAGGTGGAGGGAGGTGATCTTGCCCCTCTGCTCAGCCCTGGGGAGGCCTCATCTCGAGTCCTGTGTCCAGTTCTGGGCTCCCCACTACAAGAGAGACATGGAGCTACTGGAGAGAGTCCAGCACAGGGCTACAAGGATGATCAGAGGACTGGAGCGTCTCTTCTATGAGGAACAGGTGCGAGAGCTGGGCCTCTTCAGCCTGGGGAAGAGAAGACTGAGGGGGGATCTTATCAATGTCTGCAAATATATTAAGGGAAGGCATCAAGAGGATAAGGTCAGACTCCTTTCAGTGGGGCCAAGTGACAGGACAAGCAGCAAAGGACACAAGCTGAGACACAGGAAGTTCCGTCTGAACGTAAGGAAGAACTTCTTTCCTGTGAGGGTGACAGAATATTGGCACAGGTTGCCTAGAGAGGTTGTGGAGTCTCCTTCTCTGGAGATATTCAAAACCTGCCTGGAAGCAATCCTGTGCGATGTGCTCTAAATGACCCTGCTTGAGCAGGTTGGTTGGACTAGATGATCTTCAGAGGTCCCTTCCAATCTGAACCATTCTATGTGATTCTGTGTCTCTTATAAGACACTGGAATAGAGGAGGTTAAAAAAATATGAATGCGGTATAACTGTACAGTGTTATTTACAAAGCTAAGAGGAGGATTTTGGTTGTAATTATGTATTATTGTTAATGGTGCAGACACAAATGTTCCATGCATAGGTCGCTGCTCAAGGAGAAAACAAAAAGTTTAAAGGGTGGTTTTAATTTATGAGTACATCCATATAACAGTCATTGAAAGACTTTAAATAATGTTTGTTTGTTTGCTTGCTGTACAGATATTTAGGTACAGTAGATAATGCCATTATCTATCACCGATATGAGACAAATCAAACTAAAAATTTGCTATTGGTATCTGCAGTTTGTAGCTAAAAACTTATTTATTCCTTCAGGATGCAATGAAGAACGTGGTCAGTTTCCAAATTAGCACTGTAGCTCAGAAGCAGTGTACATTTTCAGTTTACTATGGGCAAAATCTGCAGGAATCTGGTGGATGTTGGGAGCATGAGCAGTTTTACTGCAAGGAATGCCATGCAACACGCAAAGAAAATCATAAATTTAGAATTGTAAAAGAAAGGAAGGCAACAACCTCATTTTGCATTTACACATTGATAAATATTAACAAAGAGAAACTGCATAGGAACCTTCTCTCAGATACTGGTTACTGCTTCTGGAGGCAGAAGAAAGAAAATTTTCCACAAACTTACCTAAAAATCTATGGAAGTTAACATTTATTTAGTTATTCTTTCCAATTTTGTTAAACATTTCTTGGTGCTGACAGAGCTTGCAAACAGTCAGGCCTCTATATCACCAGCAATTTGAATTCAAACAAAAACCTTTATTACAGAGTCTGAAGTTGTTCTGTGCCTCATGCATTGATTTACCTATAAATCACTTGGACTCTGTTGCTAAAATCTTGGCATACATTGCTACACTGCATTTAACTGTTTAAAGGGATTTATGGCTTTCACAAGTATTGCTCCTCCATTTTGAATGACTTACAGACTCATCCATGGTACAAGAAAGCTTGTTTTGTTGCGCACCTGAACAACTGAGGCTGTGAACTCATTTTTTTTATCTGTTCCAACTGCACTGGATGAAGAGGTTCCTGATTCATCTACATCTTGTCTCTGATCACGACCTCATCTTCCTTTCTAGTGGCAGAATATCTTCTGTGATCCCTTCCTAATAAACTTCCATTAAAAAAAAAAAAAAAGTTGAAATATAATATCTCACTTAATCACAGCATATTTTTGAATGCAGGAGAGTGGTATCATAAGTGACTCAAATAATGTGCTGGGACAGGTAGCAATGAGCAGCTGTATCTAGGAACTACCCCAGATAATGCACCTGCTTTTGGGATAGTGTGCATGTCATCTAGCACAGGAGAAATCCACACTTGAATCAGTGCATAGAAATAAGATCCATTGATCTTATGATCTTATGATATAATTGTCAGTTTGCTTTCTGAAATGATTTACTTAAAGTTATATATATCTTAGGTAAAAAAGAAAAAAGGAGTACTAGCAACTTATCTGCCAGGTTTAAAGGATTAGACTAGAAAAAAAAATTAAACTCCATTTCATGTCTACACACTAAACTGCTTTAGCATCATTACAAGCAGAATAAGCAAAGTCTGTATCATCTATGTATGCACTGTGAAGTGGCAACATATAGAGCCTATGGCCTCCTGTACTGTGTATGACACCACACTGAGGAACTCAAGCAGCAAAGGAGATATTTGTTTCCTGAGAGGGGGTCTTAATGCAAATGCTCCAAATCATCCTTTTATTTAAATATGCATTAGAAAAATGTTCTAGGATCAATGTTTGCCTCCCATTAGCCATCAATCCATATTAAGATGCTTTGCTAAAGTTGGTCAGAAAATTTGTTCCAGACTTTTTTATAGAACTCAAAGTAGGTACAGGAAACATTCATACCATTTGTTGAGCAAATTGAAGGCTAGCTCTTTAAGTGGTTTAACATCATGCTTATTCTATAAGCTTACCACATTGCATGTCTGCACTCCATAGCACTTCAAAGTGCCACAAGATTCTGGCCCTATCAACTCTAACAACAGTTCTTTCACCTAGTGTGTCCTGCTTTCAGACTTTCTAAACAAGTACATATTTCTCAAGAATGGCTGAACATAGAGAGGCTTGTAAAGAACATAGCTTTTCTAAAGTCATTCTAACAGACCTTGGAAATTCCTAGAAATTGAAATATTTGACTTATCACATTTTTGTACTACAATACGATACTACACTATTGAATGCTAAATGCTTGTTCAAAACAGAAGCAGAGGGGGTAGGGAGAAGGGAAACAAAAAAAACCCCTTGGAAATTGCCAATGCCATTTTAGGCTTAATTTTCATTTTTTCTGGATTTATGCCATTTACTAAACAAACAAACTAAACTTGAAATGGAAACGTGTGAGAAAACATATAATGCTCTCCAGTGTTTTGCAATTCAAAATTAACTTGCCTGATTTGACTCTTTGTCACAAGTGGTGCACTTGTAAGAGAGAAGCAGCAATATGTTTTATTTGTATAACAGTGATTTAACAAAGTTTAATCGTAAATATGATAATGATTTAACAAGAGTCGATGGCAAGGTACACAGAATCACAGAATGGTGGAGGTTGGAAGGGACCTCTGAAGATCATCTCAAGCAGGGTCATTTAGAGCACATCGCACAGGATTGCTTCCAGGCAGATTTTGAATATCTCCAGAGAAGGAGATTCCACAACCTCTCTAGGCAACCTGTGCCAATATTCTGTCACCCTCACAGGAAAGAAGTTCTTCCTTACATTCAGACAGAACTTCCTGTGTCTCAGCTTGTGTCCTTTGCTGCTTGTCCTGTCACTTGGCCCCACTGAAAGGAGTCTGACCTTATCCTCTTGATGCCTTCCCTTAATATATTTGCAGACATTGATAAGATCCCCCCTCAGTCTTCTCTTCCCCAGGCTGAAGAGGCCCAGCTCTCGCACCTGTTCCTCATAGAAGAGACGCTTCAGTCCTCTGATCATCTTCGTAGCCCAGTGTCTCTTGTAGTGGGGAGCCCAGAATTGGACACAGTCCTCCAGATGTCACGGTGACTGCAGCCAAGCCTGTGCCTAACATCTCCAACCTGTTCTTCCTTGTTTGTTAGTAAGAGGTCCAGCAGCATACCCTTCCTGTTGGCTCCTCCACCACCAGTGTCAAAAAGTTATCCTGCAGGATGCTCTGCAGGAGCCTCCTGCACTGTTTGTACCTAGCTGTGTTGTCCTCCCAGAAGATATCAGGGGGGTTGAAGACTCCCATGAGAACCAGGGTGTGTGATCATGACGCTCCTTCCATGTGTCTGTAGAAGGCCTCATCAACTTCCTGTTCTTGATCAGGTGACCTGCAGTAGACACCCACAAGATAAAGGAAGATAAGAAAGATTTTTTATTGAAATAAGGCCTCACCTTTAACTTTTAATTTTTAAACTTTTTCAAGAACTACTAAGCATATGCTAAAATAATTTGCAGAGTAGGTGTAGAGAGAATTCAAGCATCAGTGCATGGTGGAATATAGTACTTGGGGGAATAATGAAGCCAGGAGTTAATAGTAGCATCCTCAAGAAATCAATGAAGAGAAAAACACCACTAAGGAAAAAGCAAAAGCGGGAGAATAGAATGCATTTTAAGGAAGACAATTTTTTTCTCTATTGAGAATAATGAGAGTTTGACAGTGAACAGAATTTGAGCCACAATTTCATGCCACAATGGGTAATGAACAACAATCACAGAAAACTAGAAAGTGCAAAAATTAAAACAAAAGCAACAGAGCATATATGAGTTGCATGACCACCTCTTGGCAGCTCAGCTCCTTGTAAGAACTCCTTGTGGCACTGTGATAAAGGACCTCTACATTTGCCTGGCCTGAACAAAAGGAGTTATTAGAATAAAATGAGGATGTTGAATGTGTCTTTTAAATTTCTCAACATTTTCCTGCAAAAATCCACACAATATTGGTCAAAAATTCATAATAAGGTACATCTGTACGGTTTTCTTTTTGCTACCCATATCAGTATACCAGTATCCATCAGTCATGGAATTATTGAAGCTGATGGATAAACAAAAAACCTAGGAGCACAAATGAAGAAGAAGCTAATTTGCTTAACCTAATGATTGCTGGAACAAGTGAAACCATTGTCCAGTGCAGAGGTCTTAGTCATTTTATCTTTACTTTACTTGTCACATCATTTCCGTTTAAAAACTTTGTGGCAGGGCACCCACGTCTCCCACCTGCCTTTAACCTCCTCTGCTTTCTGATAAAACCATATCAATCACTCAGATCACTGAACTGAGTCACTGAAAAATCCTTTCTGTGAAGGGAAGGATTCTCTTCATCACACCTTCACTCTGGAGGTGATTGTCCATATATGTCCAGAAGTCATAAACACCCAACAGATAAAGACTGTTGCAAACTTGAGAATAGGTCCTCAGTTGGAATGAAGTAAGTTTATTACACAGAAATCTTATTTTTTTCCATCAATAGCAGATTTGTCTTTTTCCCTTAAAAGTCTCTTTGTTAATCTATACTTCCCTTTTCTCAGTACTTTTTACCACTTTCTTGATCACAGTAGTAATATTACTTTTATAGAATAGTTGAGAAAATAAATTGTAAAAGGAGAAACGACCTCACTACAAAAAATGAAACACACAGTGAGAATCATAAGGTACAGTGATTTTTTCTTTAATAGGAAGTTTTCTTTATTTTTCCTCAGGTTGCATTATTAGCCATAAGGAACACTGTACATTACAGAAATTATTGTTTTGTGAAAGAAGATGAGGAAGAAGTGGAATTTCTATTAAATGAGAAGCTCTGATATTCGCAGTTTGTTCTCTGAATGGATCTCCAAAATTTCTTACAGAGCAAAAATACAAGAGTTTCTACACAACAGCACTGAAATAGTTTGACATTTGGTTTCAAAATGTATAAATGAGAGAATAAATTATTAATCCTTTCCCCTCTCTGTCAAACAAACAAACAAAGTCAATGGAAATAAAATAATGCAGCTGCAGTAAAAATATTTTTTCTACATTACATCCCTTATTTAAGTTCGTAAATCATAGAAATGAAAGATTAGGCAAACTATTAGCAAACAAGACCATCAATCAAGATGGGATGCATTACAATTAATGTACTGTAAATACCCATGCTCTTCAAGTGTAGTTGGACTCTCTCAACTGAAGATGTCTTCATACCCTTTGTATACTGTTCCATAGTTTCCAAATTTTCAATGATAGGTATCCAAAAAGGCTGACAAATAAATAAAACCAAGTTTTATTTATTAACCAACCTCTTATGAGGGTTGCTATTAGATAGACATGTTATATTCTTCAGTAAGTATTTCAGATGCAATCAAAACACTTTAAAAGTTTCCTATCTTCTCAGAACAGAGAGAATTTACTGTGATTATTATGGTTAGTGTGAAACAGATGAGAAGCTAGTTAAGTTTTGTTTCACCTCATCTGTGTGAAGTGATAACAACTACGTGAAATGATGAACTTCTAAATCCAAGATGAAGTTCTCAGGCATAGAGACACATATTTTTAATGTTCATGCAGTAAATATAGCTGCATTTTCTGTGAAGGAATGCAAGAGCAAGTGATGATATGTGATTTAAGTCTGTAGACTCATTAATTATTATTCTAATTTTCATTCTGTATACACTGGAGAGGCATCATCACTGCTACAGATTTGATTCTATCAAAAGATTTCATGAGAATTTTCTGAAGGTTTTCTGAAGCATTGATCATACTGGTTGCAAAAGAAGAGATCTGGTTAGGCACTCCTTTTCCTGCATTCTTTCATCCTTTAAATTATTAATTATTTTCATCCTTAAGCTAGCTAAAAGCTCATATCCTTATTGCAAAGAATTTATTTTGAATTATAAACCACTTCATGGAGCTGACAATTATCGCTTTGTTTTCTGAAAATAATGGCCCTGGGATAGTTTCCACTGTTGATCTTTGTGCTTAGGAAACCTCCAGCTGTAGAAATACAATTTGGAGAGGGGAAAGAGAAGGAAAATAAAAGAAATAGATCTTCAGGAAGGTAAGAGCGTTGAATAGAATCATAGAGGAGCAGGTTAGGAGGACCTCTAGGGAGATCTGATTTATCTTCTGGCCAAAGATGAGATCATATCTACAAAGGCCATTTCTGACAAGACTTCATCAAAATTTTCCTAAAAACTTCTGATTCCACATTTCCTAGCTTTCATAATATTCAGTTCCAGAGAGTTTTCCTAATAAACCTGACTTGCTACAACTAACGTCCATTATTTTTTGGTGTATACAGATTTTCCACAGAGTAACACTACAAAGTGATGCTGATTTTGGATCCATTATCATCTCATGCAGAAAACAGTGAAGAATTTAGTCTAACAAATTAAAGCAAAATGTAATATTTAAACAATCGTCTTAAAATAAATAACATCATTTAATTGGATTAATTTGTAGCTTGGTCACCCAGTTACATAATTCCCATTCAATATTTGTGGAGTTGATTGTTATTGCTTATATGTAAAAATTTGGTATCCTTAGTACATTGCATGTTTTTCCTGATTTCTCCAGTTGCTCAAGATCATTTTGAATTTTTATTCTTTCCTCTAGTATATTTGCAGCTCCTCCCAGCTTGGTGCCAGCTCAAATTTAAGAAGTCATATTTTCTTCTCCTTTTTTTTAAAAAAAAAATTAAAAAAAAAATTGCACAAGAGAACAGTTATCTATACATTTATCTTAATTATATGTAGCTCCCATTAATGTTTAATACATTACCTAGAAATATGATCAAGCAGTCTGCCTGTCACAACAAAAAGAATGTAACAAAAATAATAAAGTGTAAATTATGCATTAGTGCTTAATCTAGCAAAGTTTAAATGAAATTGTTTGCATGAATAAGGACTACATAAACAAGAAATCTGCAAAATCAGGACCTTAAATTTTTTCCGTCTTTTCAAATTCCTCAAAATGCTTCTAATGCATATTTTAGAGTGTTGAAGCAAGATATTGCATATTTGCCTTTTTGATATATTACTTTCCTAATATTTTTCTATCTTCTTTAGCATTAAATCAGCCATGCATTTCAAAATGCAAGATTGCACTAAATATCAGAATATTTTAGCAGTAATGAAGGAGAAAACAATTATACATGTTTATGGATTAACATTGATTTCTAGATTAGCCAGGAGCTGGCACCGAACATACAACAGTGACAGAAAGGAATCAGCCCTTATCACATATCTGCTATGCATGGAAAGAATTGTTTAACTCCTTCTCCTCTGGTACAGGACTAGCCTGCATTGCCAGACAAGAATTCCTTGCAATATTTTCAAATTAGAAAACGAATAATTGAAACTGTTTGGAAGCGACTCTGTTCACTTGCGAAATGGTATAGAACTTATTTAATCATCTGCAGTGAAATGTAAGTATATTTCCTTCATATGCTGCATAAATATTTGATTAACCACTGTGCAAAACATTAGTAAAGCATCTGCTTAGCATGAGATTGAAATTTGGTTGACATCAGTGAAGAAAAGGAATAAACTCCACCCCATGGGGAATGTCAAATGCAAGTTTTAAAAATTCTGTCTTCGATATTCTGATCTATTGAGCTGAAACGAATACGAAAATAAGCATTTAAGATGATGGAACTAAAAAAAAAAAGAGGTAGGCACATTCACATGACACAGTGATGTGAGAACGATGGTGTATTGTCATCTTGTGGTTGATTTGGAGTTCATATTTCCTTGATAGCTTTGTGAATCACCAGCTTATCACCAAAAATACAGTTAATTTCTGATAAATTGTTGTGACTTGGTGAGTTTTTTGACTTTATAATTGTACTTCCATAGATAGCCTTTTGTAAATTATAGGACTACATAACTCGGATCAAATAATTTGTGCAAACTGATATCCAGCAGCCTTGTTTTGTTTGGTAGAGGAGATACAGGTAATCTCTATTAGTAGAGATTATTCATACAGGTCATTAAGAAGCAGTAATTTCATTGGCAGACAAAGGAAAAGGAAAATAATTCAGCATACATTTCTAATACTGAAGAAGAAATTTCCACCTGTCTTAAAAGTTCTGAAAATGTTTGACTCCATTTTTCAGCTCGATTTCCAGGAATAAAAACTACTAATAATAGTTTTGAAAGACACACTTCAGTGTGATCTGTGAAAAGAAACGACAGGGACAGGAACTGAAATGGAAAAACACGAAACTATTTATTAGAGAGTTTTCATCCCAAAATTACAGACTCAAGGTTTTGAAAGGTAAAGTGGCTCTGGAAAATCAGGAAGGTCTGATAAACTAAAGCAACGCTGTGAGCACATTGACATTTTCTACTGATCATTGCTACAGTTTCAAGAGCTCTGTTGTCTCAGTCTGTTCTACTAGAAAGCTAAGACAGTGCCTTTATAGATTTGTCAAACGGGAGCTCCCAAAGTTGTACATACACAAAAACACAGAGGATCAATTATTTCTGTTAAAATTAATTCTTTAAGAAACAGACAATATTCACATCAGTCCCGCTGGGATTTTAAGTGGTAACAGATATAGTTACCACTTAATGGTTAGAGTTATATACAGCATTATATATGTAACTATGGAACATCATGTATTAAGACATTCCTTTCTTACTGCTCTCTAGCTCAAATCAATCCATAAGACTCACATAAAAGAGGTCTTTAAATGTCTTTGGTTTATGATGTTAAATGTACAATTTTCAAAAAAGATCATTAATAATTAATACTGTATAAACTGTATTTTATCCAATGAATTTTCACCCCTTCATGCAACTGGCAAAGTAAAAATCCATCATTTTTCAATATTTGTCTTTATTCTGCCGTATTGTTATCCAGTTATATTCATTTAGTTGGTCTAATGGAGAATAATCTAGTCAAAATTTCTGATATTTAGTTACATTGACAAAAAAAATCTAAGTAATGAAACAAATTAATCCAATTGAATGATGTTAATTATTTTAAGACGATTGAACATTCTATTCTGCTTTAATTTGTTAGACTAAATTCTTCACTGTTTTCTGCATGAGAATATTGAAGTGAAATGAATTAGAGCACTATAAAAGGAAAAAAAAAGAAGAATGAAAAAAGTACTAGTTATCTGCTGAAGTTTTCTTTCCAGTGCTCATAGAATCCCAGCTAATAGCTGAGAATGAAGAATTATTGTTGAAGTATGGAAACTTTCCTTTCTGATTTCTGCTCACATAAAATGATACTGTTCAGTAGGTCTATTCCAATTGTATTTTATGTTTGTTTTGGTCTCCCTAATGGCCCTAGTGCTTTTGTATAATATACCATTGCAGCTGTAACTTGATGTAATATGAATAAGTGATGAAATATGTGAGATGATAAAAATTTAAAGCCCTTTATACTATTTTCAACTTAGAAAATCTCTCTTGATTTATGGTGTGATGTTCTGATCCAATATTATTTATGGGATTTATTGAAGAAGAAATAGATTTCTACAGCTTTCAGGCTATGAAGCCTTCATGAGAACAATACACAATATAATGAAAAAGTAAAATAAAGTTTTAAAATCCACTGTTTGGCAGTCAGCAGCTAGAAGCATAGTGTTAGAAATTCTGCACCACAGCCTCCTTGACTGGATGGTTTTCTTGGTTCCCACAAAATATATTACCAAGTATAATGCAGTCAACAACTTCCAGATGCACCCAGAGGTTTTCTCTAAGCAAGCTCAAACAATTTCCTTCACTTTCTAAGCTCAGCCTGGGATTGTACCTGACACGGTAAAACAGTCAGTCTTGCAAATAAGTACAGTTTACTCTTGAATATCTCCACTTCTGAGCCACATCCAGCATGTCTCAAGAATTCAGTGGTATCTTCACATGTCACCCCAGGAAACGGTGAGAGTGAAGGCCTAGGAAACAATCAGCCCAAATTCTCTGGCTATCTTAATTTATTTTAATATTTTAAAGTGAATGTAAGTTATGCTATTTTTATCAATATTGTCAGTGCTTGCATAATTCTTCTCTTCGGTGTACTTTATTACGCTATTAAATCAGAGAAACTTTGAAAAAGAAAGTCAGATAAACACTCATAATATTAAAAACAGCTGTTGACTAGAATGAAAATGGCTTTAATGACTTTAACATGAAAAATAAAAAATAAACAATTTAAATACAAGTTGCTTGAAACAAGAGAAACATGAAATAAAACCAAAAATGAATTAAGATAAAATTAATTTCATTGAATTAGATTCCAGAAAATTAGAATATGGCTATAGTGGTTTTGAATGCAGTCATTTTGTAGGGTATTTTGAAAGGATTCTTTGAAACAAAAAGAAATGTTCAAATTCTTTTATCAAAAATATTTAGATTTCATTCCCCAAAATACATTTGAAATATATCTCTTATGAAATAGTTAGAAATTTCTGTATTTTATTATAAAATTAAAGGGTAAAGTATTCTAATACTTTTAATTGAAGAAAAGTCATGAATGTGAACCAGGTATATAAATCCATGTTATTTTTTTGGTAGTATTTTGGTATCATAATTTAACACACTGATTTAGCTGGTCATTTTTATGCTCTTTTAGTTTTTATTTTCTGCTCTAGTTGCTTCTTTTTTTTCAGCTCCTTTCCTGTGTCGTCCTTTCTACATATGTCATATCTCCTTGCACTGTATTCTCACTTATGACAATATCTTCCCTTCTGTCCAATAGCATCACAATATTGCAAAATAATGTCCCAATTAAACAAAACATTTAAGAGTTGCTGGGTAGGACGTAAGTGTTACTGGAAAATTGTTTGAGTGTTTTTGTGGATTTCAGTGCCAGTATCATCCTGTCCTCTCCTCCGCATTCCTGCCTTTGCTTCCCAGGTTGTCCTCGCTCCTGCAGCTGGGGCTTTCTGGTATGCCCTTCCTCACTTCTTTCCTTTTATCTTTAGCCGTTACCTAATTCGGTTTCCCTGAGAACGAGTAATACACTCAACACTGTTTTTGTAACTGCTGTCCTTATGAAGTGTCTCTTTCTTCTTTGTTCTTAGCCTTTGAAATTCTCATTTCACTAGTTTTCTATTTACAACATCTCAGCTGGTCCTGCTATAATTTTTCCCTCCTGCTCGTACATCATTCATCATCCTCTTTTATTTCATCTTTGTTATGTTACTTTACTTGTATCCCAGGATATTTGAGCCCGCCTAAGACTGTAGCACTCCTCCTCTCTTTTGCCACTTGTTCTTTTGACATTCTAATACAACAACTGATAGTCTAATAATAATGTAACAAAAATTACAGATGTGTTGGAAAACACATAAACAAACGAGTAATATTCAATCTATCTCAAATTGAGACTCCCCAGTAGAAAAAAGAATAAATCCTGCCATCAAAAGAAGCAACATTTAGTATTATATATTGCATTAGGTTTTCTATAGTGTTTATATAAGCAGCTTGAAAAACAACCCAACAGATCTCGATTACCGTATAGCAAGAACAGTACTTTTAAAAGCATTACCAGAAAGTGGAACGTTGTACAAATGCACAAAACAGAGCTCAAAGCCAATATTTTTCATATGTGCACTATAAAAAGTACTGTATCTAATGATTCAATCCTCTGCTGTGCGGAGTGCCTCCTGGAGGGTGCCAAGTGCCTTCAACTCCTAAGTCTTTCTGTCTCTCTCCAGAAGCATTGGAAAATTGAGCTATAAAGCAGTAAGGTACTTCTTTATAAAATAATGCTTTCTGTCTGACTTGAAGAGAAATCTTTCAAAGAAGGAATGAAAGCTACTGCTGAGACATTCTTGACAGAAAAGCAAGTTGATTCAAGTGGCCAGTACTTATGTTTTTGTGATAACAATTCATCAAATCTTGGTAATCAAAAATGATGGAAAGGAAATAAAGGGGAAAAATACATTGCAGCTAAATGGAGCTTTGAACCAACCCCAGACTTCGTGAAGTTTGACAGGATGTGAAAGTTTGAGATTTTATAGCTCTTAAAAAAAGGTTACCTTATATATCTGAAAACCATTGTTTCCATAATGGTGATTTTGCAGAAAACCATTTCATTTTTTAGTTTTCAGATAACATTTTACAGTGATCTATCACTCTCAGTTTCATCTTTTATGTCACATTATGCTACTTCATAAATGTTGTAAAAGAAATGGTTGAACAAGAAATGGCAAAGAGGACTTCAAACAAAAATCTTCAGTTATATAAGGGACTGGGTTCTCTGGCACAGTGCAGACACTTGCAACCTAGCTCCTGGCAGCCCCTGTGCTGTGGCGTGCCATGCTTGAATCTCCAAAGCATCGAAAAGAAATGCCTAGTTCAAGAGGAAACTACTAACCCCTACTACTAACCATCATTTCAATTCTGATTCATAGGAGATACGAGCTAAGGAGAAAGGGCAGGCCGAAAACATCTGCTGGGATAAGCTAATTGGCACTAGGTCCTAAATAACATAGTTCATTGCTAGGGACATTACCCTGGCAGTGCATATATATATATATATATATAAATCTTAGATGTTGTCAAAGATTTAGCCTAAAAACTCTACTCCTGAAAACTGAGCAATTTCTTTTTTCTTTTCACATGCCATCTCTATTCAAGCGCTCGCAACATAGAGAGCTGAGAAGGAGAATTAGATCATCAAGGAATATGAGAAAACCCTGAAGTCCTGAAACTAACAACATTTTCCCTGTATGCTGTGGTATCTATCAAGTTGTAAATGCCAGTTATTTGGTTAGGACATCTGCTTTTTAAAAAGTATGGAAAGCTGAAAGCTCAGCCATTGCATACATGCTGATTCATTCTTGGATAAAGAAGTTTTTAATTTCCTTTGCTGAGTCTGGCTGTGCCTGACTTTCGGCAGCTCTTATCTTATTTGTATATTTTCTGACCTTTAAAACATTACTTTCTTTGCTGAACAAGCTAAATTTTCCATTCTTTTTAGGTGTATTGTTAAGTTCAACACAATTTTAAGCTGACCAATCACCACATCATCTCTCTATGAATTCTGTCACCTCCCCCTCCAGATCTGGAATATAGGTTCTATATAATATTATATCTACAGCTTCATAGGTATTTAGAAAGTTAAGATGGCTCATAATTTCCATGATTCCCAGGAACATTTAGTTTTAATAATATTAAAAATCTTTCTGTCTACATCTGTATGCATTGCATATAACTAGTCTGAAACAGATTTCTTCAATTTTGAAATAGAACATCTATCATTTTTGTCCAGTGTGATTTTTAACACAACCAATTTTTTCTTGTCCAGGATATTGTTCATTTCTCTAGTATAATTCAATCACCACAGTATAAGATGATTTTAATGGATTGTACTATCAAAGGCAGAATGTACGCTAACAGAAGGAGATTTCGCAGTTTGTTAAAGAGGTATTCCAACTATCAAGAAAAAAGTTTGAGCTTGAGCTAGATGCAGTTAATTCTGCAAAAATATAACATTTATAGTAATCATTTTTTTTTCTATTTTGCTTAAAAATATTTATCCTATTCTTTCTCATACAGAGATCAGCAAAACTTTCCTGACTGATGCTTCACTCACAAGCACTCTGTTATCCCAGAGCCCCTTCTGGTCAGGAGGTTAAATTCTGTATTGAACTTTCATCATTTGCTTAGATTTGGCATTTTTGTATAAATATTTTCCAAATTATCACCATAAGATCATTTTTCAGTCTCAGCAGAAGCTTGAAAACCCTGAGAAATGAGTGATATAATCACCAGAAATCCTGGGTTAACAAAAATTCCTGAGAGAAAAAAGGTGGCTCATATTTTAATTAACCTTTATTTAAAACAGATTTTTTTTTTTTTTTTTTTTTTTTTTGGATACTTAGAAGATATAAGTTCCATGCTGAAAGCTCTTCGTTCTTACAAAGGGGAGGGTATGAGGAGATCTCATAGAACCTTAAACAAGATTACATGCTGTAGTTCCCACTTTGGGGATAAGAGTGTTCACATTTTCTATTCACACTCAATGAAACATGTTCCTATTTTTTTCCTACCAGAGTGAACGTGGTCATTAATTTAAATGAAAGCTTCTTATTTGCATATCCAATGTGCAACTAGTTTCTTAGAAATAACTCATACTGGAGATTCAGTATTCTGAATCCCTTAATCTCCAGTTCACAAGGAATTCAAATGAAATAATAAGTCATCTAAAGGTCAAAGGAACAATTCATAACAAAAGACTTCTAATACAGCATTAGCTAGGATAATTTTGTCTTTAAAAAATCAGAATTTATACCAGCCAAATCTGCTTTCTCCATCAGTAACACCCAATAATGGTATTGGGTATGTTTAAATCACATCCCTTTATTAGGGTTGAAAATAGCAAACCCATTATTGTATAATAACAAGTTAGGTTAAAACATAAATCATTCCCAATGATTTTCCAATATATGTCACTCCTATATTTTCAAAGGGAGAAGAATGGCACACTAGTGTAATGTGTAGTACTTTTACACTACATTTGTAATTAATATACTAAGGTAGAATGTACTATGTCATGATTGCCTATGACCTTCTGGATCAAAAAATATTCTACAGAAAATTACTGATTCCTAATAAATACTGCAAAAATACTGTCTGAATAAGTGATTCCAAAGACTTTGAAGAGCTCACACCTGAAAAGCTAGAGAATATAAACTGGAAACAGTGTGTAGTAGTAAAATTTCATGGCTTGAAAGTTCTCTTTCACCCTTAACTAAGGATAGATCTTGTGTGTTTCTCCACACTTTTATCAACATTATCGAGATCGAGAGGCATTGAAGAGTACTGATTTCCATATATGTTGCTCAGGAACGACATCTGTAGATACTGAACTCTTATTGGTCTACATCGATAGCGCTCAATCTTGACGGGTATTGATGCCTATGGGTTTCCATAGCTATGGATAGGGATCAGTCACACTAGGAATGGAGTGTTACCAATAACTACCAACAGCCCTCCCTGCCAAGAGCCAGTGATACCTCTAGATCTCAACTGGCCTCTCGAGCAATACAACAATCATCATCGATGGCTCTGGCTATTAGGAGGCATCGATGCCTGTCGATTTCCATACCTATCAGTAGGGATCAATATCAAGAAGCATCAATAGTTATTTATGCCTCTCAATATCAATGCAGGCAATAGGCTTTGATAGCTGTTGATCTCAACAGGCATCTACAGTTTTTGGACCAGGACTGATTTTACTCTTGTTAGGCATCGAAGGAGTTTTGACATCGATACCTCGTGATATTGAGGGGGATTGATGCCTGTCAAATACCATACCATACCATATTGATAGGGATCAATATCGATAGGCAGGAGAAATCTTGATAAGAAATTTGAAAGAAAGAAGAATAAAAAGGATAAAGAATTCATCAGAGGCCAAAACACAATTATAGGAATTCCTCATTTTATTGATAAAGCTATGTTCTCTGTAAGAGAAATGCCCCGATTAGTTTGGTCTAGGATGGAGGATACTGAAATAAGTTATAATAGAGACTAATCAAAATAACACAGAAAAAGGAGTAGGGAATATTGGAATTAAGTGGCTTCAAATGAATCTGGCAGTTAGGGAGCAATGAACATAAGAAATTATTTCTTCATGCAATCATATACTAAACTGGGATGTTCTTGATAACAGGAAATTGTCGGATACTAGAATTGTAGTTGCTAAAATTTTATGCAAGCTTATACAGCAACTGGAGAACCAGTTTGGAAAAAATTAATGGACAAACAAAAAAATTTCTCCAGGGTCATAGAGTACAATGCCATTACTTTGATCCAGGATCTCTCTGAGCCACCCATCACAGAAGGCTCAGAGAAAACTGTGGAGAACAACCATTCTCTGCCCTGTGCCTTCTAAGCATTTCTGCTGGTCCTTGTCAATGACAGGATGCTGGGCTTGATGGTTTGATCTGTAGGGACCTTCTTCCACAGATGCTTATTTAAAGACATATAAGCATCAGTGTAATGTGTATTAAAAGTCTCAGCATGAAGTTATGTATCTCAGTTATAGTGGGATAGCATGGGAAAAGAGGCAAGATCTGACATAACTCCAACCCTGCATCTGTAGTGAATCCTCCAATAAAATGTTCTTCTACATATCCTCAGGTTCCTCTTAAAATTTTATTTTAAAATAAATGAATGAATTTGCAAATGACTGTAGGGTTTTTTTCTTCTCATGAATCTCTGAAGAATAAATATCTGAAATCATTCACTACAAATCCATCACTAATTATACCCTATTCAAACTTATCTCTCTTGTGGTGACTGGATGAATGGAAGTATTGGGTGTATCATAAAGAGACTTCATCCCAAAATAATTTGCTCACATCCAGCAAGAACAGACATGTGTAAAGTTATTACCAGCTGCACACTGCTTTGCATGAAATTAACTAACCAAACCAATATTGCTCCTAATGACTAGAGACACTCCTGATTGTTTGCTCATCACCATCTATTAGACTGATGGTTCCTCAAGTGAGAGTAAACACATAAGGGATTTAATGCAGCTTTTCATATAAGTTCAGCTATGTATTCTGTATAAGCAAAGAATCTAAGAAAACACCTCTGGCCATTGATCAATATTGGTGAAGCTTCTCTCCACAAATAAAACAATAGATCTTCTTTTTCTGCCATCTTTCCACTTTCATTGGTTTGAAAAAGCTAGGTCATAGGATGATTAAAGACTTCATAATGCCCTGTGCCATCAGTTACATCAGGGAAAGAATATATGAATAACTGGATTTGAAATATCATATTATCTGACCTTCTTCCTGAGTGTTAGTTTAATGTCTTTTTAATTAATTAATGAAGTGGAAAAATGCAAAAAAAAACCTTCTTCCTTGTGCAAAAATTTGTTTTTAAAACAGATGGCAAAAGTCATCTATTTTCTTGTATATGACAGTACTATAACATCTTGAAGAATGCTTTGCAAATGGAGTAAAAAAAGTTTTGCCACAATGGAGCTGACGTATTTGTTATTCAAAGCCTTATCATGACTAGTAAGTGAGCATTGTTCAAAAAGAACATAGAAGTAATCATAGAAAGGTTAGTTTGAAATGTATATAGTCTTCCTTTTTAATCAATTATGTAAAAAGTCAGATTTCACGATGTTCCAGGGCCTTGAAACCAGCATGATTTTGGGGGTAGCGGGGTTAAAATAAATATGAAAATAATATGTTGCTAGAAATGATTGCACAATATAATAGATTTCACCGTTAAGAAGTTTATTTTGGTATTCAAACTTTCCAAAATTTTCTTATCCTCAGCTTTCTCCTGTAACTTCTAGTAAGACATTCAAACTCTATAACTGAAAAGGATTTTTCCTGGTCATAAAATTATCCATTCCTTTAAAAATGTATTCCCAAAATTCATCTTCAGGAAGCAATAATGAATCAAGTCAAGTATTGTCTTAAGTTGATAGTTAATGGCTGTTTTTAAGTCTGTGGGTATAATAGTTTCTATTTTTTTCTAAACAGGAGTTTTATACTTCTTTTTAATAGGTTCATCTGAAGATCATTTACATCAACTCCCTATGATAATATTTTATAATGAGCTATATTTCTGGTGGAGAAAGAAAAAAAGGGCAAAATATGAAAAGAATTAATTGAATGAGTCCATGCTGTTAATAAATTGTTAATCAGGAGTTGATGAAGTGGTTTTCTGATATAAATCTCCGCAACAATGCTTTGGCTGAGTAAAGGACATCTTTGCCTTTTATTACTTTCGGTCTATAAATCTGTTGATGTTGTCTCTATAGTTAGCATAAATCTTGCCTAATGAAGACGGTGAAGCGTCAAGTAATAAGCTCATTTTGCTTCAACAATCTCCTACTGCTGATTTTTTATATTACAGTATGCCAGTACGCATGGTGGTGCAAGACATCAGTGCTGAGAGCAATCAAGATGAAGGTCCTTGATCTGATCAAGATGTTTTGCATCAGCTCAGATTAAGGTACACTTGTCAACCTGAGCAAATAAAATGCAGCTTTCTGACAGAGCTGAAAGCTTCTAAAGCAGAACTTCTGTGCCCATCCTCTTCTTCTGACAGCTGCCTCCTTTGTTATTATTTTATCTCATACTTAGCTTTCAACTTAAAATGAAGGTCTAGCTGCTGTCTCTAGCACTATTTTCTCATTTCATGCATTGCCTTGACTACTACAGATATGCTGCATGTTGCTTTTACTCGCTTTTGAACAAAGTGACTATCACTTTTTTTATAAAATTGAATGACTACTCTTAATACATTCTACAATTTTGAAAATATTTCCCATTTGTGAAATAAAACACATCAACTAGTGAGTCATTTCAAGAAAAGAAAAATCTAATTGCAACCTCCAGTTTAATCACATTTTCCTTAAAGTTGTATTATATTATACCATTGGTGATTATAGATTAGTTAAAGTTTGTAGAGTCCCTGAGGACAAGGAGAAAATACTAGCTATTACTGTAACAGTGTTATCATCACAGGGCTTTTCTGATGACAAATGCAAAACATTCTTTAAGGCCCCTGAATATATTCTGCTATACATAGCAGGTGCCTTTTGTAATTATTTATATGGCTTGTTATTTGCTTCCATTGTCTCATAGTCAAGCATTAAATATTAGGATATTTAATATTTTTGGTTGCACAATACCTACACATTTGAGAAATTCTATTTTTCCTATTTTATAGAAGAACATTTTGGGACAGAACTATTTTATAGAAAATGTAAATACTAGCTCACAAAATTATGCACTATAATTTTAGACATTAAAGTTCCTAACTGACTCTCCAAAATCTATTAAAGCTAAAGTCCATTGAGATATAAATTTCCGACATTAAATTTCTTTAGGTATCTAAAGACTTTCTTCTGATCATGTACAAAACTGTTTCAGCCCCAACTGTGTTGTGTGTTTTGTCAAGGCAAACACACTAAGGACTTATCTACTGGGCCAAAGTAAAACATTCTCCAAGAGCTCTATGCAGATCAGGTCCTATACAGGACAAAGATTAAATAACTAATGGTAGTATCTGGAAATTCTTTTAGTTAATAAATGAATAATCAATGGTCTCAGGATTTGGAAGATATCAATTCTTTTCCATTATCCATCTATGGAGACTTTTTTCCTTGAGAAGCTCCAAATAGCAGGTGCTAGTAATTGCTAATGACTAGAGTGTTCTCTATTTTCTATTGAAGTTGTTCCACTTATGTGGACTAATTAAATAGTGACTGAGTCAAAGATTATGAGAAATATTATGTTAGTGGTCAGACCAAACAAGGAGGTGGAGGGAACCTTAATTTCCCTTTCCTTTTCCAATGAAGAAAAAACAAAATACTAGTGGAGGAAGGAAGTGGAAGATGAATGCTCTAATGCGGATTATAACATTAGCCTCTTTAGAGGATACTTAATTACTTATGCAAAGCAGAAAAATATCAAGAAGATAGATTGAGAGCCCCTCAGTTCCAGAAAATCTTCCTGATGCAGCCTACTGATTAAAACGTTTGTTGGGATGGCTCCTAACCTACTTGGACAAATGAAACATTTAATTTAGGTTTCCCTGAACCAAAAGGAATATTGGGTATTTAATTTCAAATTTGGGGTTACAGCCAGAATCCTGAAGGTAGGCTGCCACCTAAATCCAGCAAAGTGAAAGATGTATATCTCTCTCCTCAGCATCTTGCCTATTTTAGCCAATCTTTTATGCCAGTCTGCTTGGCTTTGTGAACTCAGGGCTCTGAAGCCCTTCTTCCTTCTCTTCTTGTAGCAAATCAGTTTGAAAGATTTACCCATGTTCATAAAGTCACTGAAAGATTGGATACTCAAGGTCTGCTCCCTTGACTCTTTGGTTAGTGTCCTTATCTCAAAGCTATCTTTCTTTTTGCCCTCTCAGAGATGAAGGATGGAAGTAACACAGATATAACTGTCTAGCTGTCTGACTACCTATATCTAGGTAGAAATGTTCTGCATATCTATGCATAGAGTGGAAAACAAGATTGAGTTTGTGCTCCAGTATTATTTGTTTTTTAATAAGACAAAACACTTTTAACATAGCAATGTTAATATATTTTCAATAGTACAAAACTGAAATTCACTTAAAATTGTTTCTACTGGTACAGAATAAATGAGCAAGGCAAATAAGGAATGTAATGCCAAAGGTTTTTGCCAAAGAGTTTACTATTCAATTTAAAAAACAACAGAGTTCTTTCATTTACAAATAGTACCTAGAATATAAAAAAAAATTAAAGGAAACTACTGTCACTTGCAAATAAAGACTTAGGAACCGTCTCTTTATTATCCTCTCTCTCTATGTATCTCTAACTATTTTGATGCTGATAAGCAGTTGTCTTTGGGCAGCCAGGCATAAAGCTCGGTTCATTTGGTTTTTTTTTATACATAAAGTATTTTTCGTCTCTCTAAAAGCTACATCTCTAGCTTGCGTAGGATTGTCTTCTGTTTCATTGATCAAGAATTACAGATTTAGGATAAATATTTTTAGCCATATTTCCTTACTCTCTTTTACTTGTCCTGGGCCTCAAAAATGCCCTGAAAAAATGGGCCAAATACACCTATTAATGTAAAATAAGCAGTTCTAGATTATCTAGTTTGAGATGGGATAGTATATTGAAGCATTAGGTAGAGTTGGTACTTTTATCAGAAAAGTTAATGATCATTATGTTATAGAAATGAATAATAAGATTTACTGTTGCTAGAAATCTGTGGATGGAGAGAAAAAAAGAAATAAAAAAAATTAATAGCTACTTTTAAAGTATTTTTGTCCATTACCTTTACTTTTCCCCCCATCTAAAAGCACTTTTTCCCTCCAGCTACAAGCACATTGCAGGACACTTAAGTTTGTATTTCAGTAATGGACTTTTTGGAAGCATATAAACTTTTTGAAAGTCCTGAAGGTACTTTTAAAGCATTATACTTGTGTTTCTTTACGCTGTATTATTTTTAATACCAGTTATCAAAAAGTCATTTCTTTTAAAGAAACAATGACTTTCATATTTTTAATATCTAAATAATACAGAATACTTCTCTACAAAAGAAGTATTCTAAAGGCTAAAGATAGTTTCTTTTTTGACTTAGCTTGTCAGTTTACTTTAATTTTGGATTTAAACACATTAATGCAAAGTACATTAGAGCTACTCCACTTGAAGATTAGGCTGAAATTAAAATTAGCTGAATGTCTCCTTTGAAACAAAGGTAAACACTAATCAAAAATGTTTTGAAATAATCTTAATGGTAATGGTGCATATTTATAAGATATGTGACTATTTCACATCCCAAATAACAAAGTAAGAATTTGATGAAGGTCAGAAACCAAAGAAACATGTCACCAGTAAAATGGGAGAATGATAAAGATCAGGAACCAAAAATGTTACTTGATCTCAATAAATGATCTCAATAAATCAATATTATTTGAAATACAAAGAATATGGAACACTGAAATTGCGGTATTCCTAAAAGTCATGCTCTTTCCCTATACAGTTTTCTATTATAATATAATAGTATAATAATGTATTATAATTCATTGAGTTCTTCTCTTTGTCAAGTTCTAGACCTCTGAGTCTATACTGAAATTTTGTGGTGATGTAAGAGAGAGAATCAACAAAAGCAAAGTAATTGGGGGGAATGAAATACGATATCTGTCACCAGCTGAAAGGGGAGTAAGTTTGACTACATTACTTCAGGCAAAGATTTTTGCTGGCCTGCCTCATTATCTATGGCTAATGTTAAATTTGTTTCAGAAAAGGAGGAGGAAAAGGTAGGTCATCAAATTTTATCATGTTATCTTTCTATCAAACTTTACAATTGGCATTTTGAAAGATATTTGTTTAAATTAGCATAGATTTTGATGTCCTCACAAATTTTAAAATTTCTCACTACATGTTCTTTAAAAAAAATCCTTAAAAACTAGCATATTCTTCAAGCCTCTGTTCTTCAGATCTTGTAATCAGAAGCAAATTTGAGCTTTGGAACAGGGAAACTTCAAACTCATACTGTACTTCACACCAAAGACCACAAAACGAGAAGACAAGTACAGCAATCTCATTAATCGTATGAATGTGTTTAGGCCTAATCTGTTTCTAAATAATAGCATTTTTATGGATCAGCTTCTTATAGGGTCAGATGTCTTGTGCAACAGAACTCTGTTCCCAAACAGGAACAATGTATATTGAGAAGCTGCTTTATCTGTGAAAAGGGAGACCATCTCAGAGTAAAACTGGGAGGAGGTACAGCACGTGGAGGCTTGGCTGGGAGAAAGGAGCAAAAATATTTGGCATTGAATTCACCGAGTGAGGCTTGGTGAGGGAATGGAGAACTTGTTAATCATTAGACTGAGGTAGAGAAATTGAAATTTTGTGAGTTGTGCCAGTGCACGAAGAAAGGTATACTATGGTGAATTTCATATAGAAGAATCCTTAAGGCTTCCTTGAACTTGACATGAGCATTCTTTTAGAGTTTTTTATGTTGAATTTGAAATTAATTCAGGTTCCAATAGAATAAATATTATTGATCTCCTATTTTCTCAAAAAAAATCCTGGTAGTGAAACTGAACCTATATGGCGACTAACTCATATGACTTATTTTCTAGATGCATCAGCTAAATTTTATTTATTAATATTATTATTGTTATTGTTATCACACCTAAAAATTAAATAAGCTATTTTCTTCCCTTGGTAATGCTATTTAAATCTGTATATGTTTCCTATGCTAACGTCCTAACACTTGCAATTTCATTATTTTTCTTTTGTATATAAAGACATAGTAAGCAACAAAAGCATCCGAGTTTAAAAAGCATTTTAAAAGACATTACAGAATGACAGAGCGAGGTGCTTAAAGCATCAGTTGAATCTGCAGGGGGTAAATTGTCCTTGAAAGACATAAAGGCAGCTTAAAGGGGAATTTATAATCTCTCTCTTGGGTTTGACAATATTAATTTGTCTCAACCATTTTAGAAGCCCTGGCCACAGTGACACTTTCTTAGGTGCATTCTAATAAGGTGATGCTGTCTCATTAAACTAAATGGCATTCAGAAGAGGACAAGACAATAACTCAGAAGCAATTGTCATGGAATAGAGGGTGATACGATATTAATAAATGACAGTCACATGTAGTCTATGAGACCAGAATAATTATTCTGTAAACAAACTGCAACACACTGTGTGAAGAAGTAACGCTATATTTCAAACTGATATATAGTACTGTACAGAACTGCTTTCTCAAGTAGGTTAGTGTTTTTCTACTGAGTATCTATGAACTGCTGAGAGGTCAAGTCAGTCACTGAATTTTCAATATTGTACGTGCTACAGTGTCAGTCTAACCTATAGGCAGCTATTACCAGATTGGTTATTGTCATATTCTTAGAAGCAATCATTTTAGGAAGCATTGGCATTGTTTCTAAAATGTATATATCATTTAAACAGATCTTGGCAGCAAGTAGATTGAATTCTTTCCTTGGAATGCTGGAAAAGAATGATTCATAGATATACTGAGGACTGGAGATATTAGACAGAAAGCAGATAAAGAAAGTGTAGTTTATTATCACTCCACATGATAGAAAGAAACAAAAGCAACTAACTTTGTATCAGAACAAAAACAGGACTGAACAGAGAAGTTTAGTGCAAGTTACCTTTGCCTAGCAATGAGGAAAGTAGCTGCTACATATTGAGGAGAACATTTTATCCTTTGTTGACTATCATAAAGCCAGTGTACCACTCCTCATTTATTCAGTCTTTCTCAGGGTCATTTCCGCAGGGGCATTTCAGTCCTAGGATAACTGCTGCCATGTGATTTCACAGAATTTTTTCCTTAGAAAATAACTAAACTGTTAGGAACATAGATAACCCATATATGCCTTAAAAGATTGAACAATGGCTCTAGACTAATATTATTCTGGGAAGATTTTTATTATACCCCTTATAGTCTAGCATAAAATTGTCAAGTTCAGTGGCAGTACTTCTGCCTTACAGAGTACTGCAACTAATAAGATTACTTCCAACAGGACAAAAGAAGTTGCAGAACAGCATTTGAAAGAGTAAGCATTTTGTTTTAAACTATTGAGGTAATTCAGGCAGGATTTTTTTTTTTTTTTTTTTTTTTTTTTTTTTTTTTGATTTTCTGCATTAGAACTCTATTGATTATGTGTAACTGTTAAAAAGTCCATGGGGTTGTACATGTATCAGTGAATCAAATCTATTCTCTCCCAGAGGTGCAAAGTATCCTGTGTGCTAGATTACTGCTTCACTTCATTCTGGGCAGCATAACGTTTCATATACACTGTGCTTGTAAGATGCCAAACTCATAAAAATCATGGTAACAGTATATTTCAGTTCATATGTTAATATGTTAAGATACTTATTTTACTGGGATAAGTCAAAAACGGACAATGATGATGAATGACAATAGATTCGCTGGAACAATATTAGAATCAATCTACCAATATCGAGATCGTTTGTACGACATTTCAGGTACAGATTCTAGGTAGAACGTTCTGCAGGGAATAAAAGAATTCCTACCTCCTACATAGCCGCAGAAGTTCAAGACACCTGCAGTAGACAGAGCTACAGCAGACATGGAGTTGAGAGAGATGTTCTTACTCCACTTGAAAGGAACAAAACAGAATCAACTACCATTCTGGTCTTCTCTCTTTCCTAGTCACTTCTTTTCATATGGTCCTACTTGAAAACTGCCAGTGTTCTGAATTATGGCAGTATAGTCTGTGAAGAAAGAACTTATTTTAGGAAATCAAAATCGTGTTGGCAGTTATAGGTCAAAAGCCATATGTTATACTATGTTGAAAAGCTATTGGAAGTTCACACACTGCTTACAGTAATCCCTGTCAGATCTCACCAAGAAGCCGGATACATTCTATATGAGACCAAAATTCCAAACAATTTCAATTTTTGTGGCATGCACACAATTTAGTTATGCATAAGGCATGAGTAAATTATGGATTTTAAGGGAAAATAGGATATTTATGATGCAATGCCATGCCATAGTGTCTCCTATTTTAGCAATAATCGTGATGATCTTTCTATCTAAAACCCCACCTTTCAAAACACACAATTTTGATTTCCCTTTTGTGTGTGTGTGTGTGTGTAGTGGAAACTCCACTACAAGAACTCCACTTTCAAGAAGTTGCTCCCTACCTACCTGCTAGACTGAAGAGTCCAGGTCTTCTACTGTTAAATTCTACTTCCCAAATTCCACTTTTACATTATGAAGTTCTTTTCCAGGAGTGACTGACAAAAGTTGGTATAACATGAACAACCAACTTCATTTTTATCTATTTCAAAATTTATCATAGATAATTCTTATTTAAATAAACTAGAATCATATGTATTACAAGATGGATATAACAGCAAGTATTTGTTGTGGGAGAAAAAAATATATTTATATATTTTTATATATATATTCAGCATGTGGTGTGAGATAGGGCAGGCAAATAGCAACCAGTGAGACTCCATTCTTACATAACAAAGATGATGTTTAACATCGATTTTATGAATTGTTTTTTGTGAATTAAGAAATAAAAATAATTAAACTAAAACTACGTGCTTTACCCATTGATATGTCTGGAAAGAAACAGTTGCAGAGCAAACAAGGAGAGAAGGAATGAGCCAGAACAGAAGCCAGATGTACTTGTTTTATCTGCAGAGCCTGGTGCCAAAAACTTCCTCTCATCTAATCACTTTTGGCTTGGGGAGATATTCAGCTACTAAGGTGAATTCTTAGCTCTGACACCTCAAGATCTCCAGACTTTTTACTTGTGCTTTGCAGGTATATATGCAAAGTAAGTTTTTAAAATATGCCTATACGAATATAGGTTGTTTCTATTTTATGTTTTTCAGACTGAGTCTTAGTGCACTTTTCTAGATCATTTTTCTAGTTTCTAGCTTTTCATTTGTCTGGATGGCTGGATGCAGACCAGCTACAAGGTGCCTCCATCAGCTAGAACCAAAAGTGTCTGTGGCCAAATTATTATCTCATGCACAATAGTACAGTAATACATCTGCATGGCTTCTGATTCATTGCCTGTTTATGCAGGTACTGCACAACTGCATAGCTGACTCAGGTCTGGCCATCTAGGTACACCTGTCTGCAAAAGACTACGTAAATTTGCTGCTCCCTGGTCGTGTACAAGCAATAAACGGCAAATGAGTGATGTGATATAGCATACAATTGCTGTAGAGCAACAACATCTAGGGAAACAAGACTTGACTGTGTGCAAAATCTAGTGAACTACAATGCAGCCAGACGCACTCACATGGAAGCACCAAAGAGCTGCTGCAAAATAGCCCCATTTATTTTTGTATCTCTCAGGTCGTGCCCACCTGCAATATAGCTAGTATGAGAGAGGAAATTCCCTATAGTAGTTTGTTTATGTCAGCCAGATCTCTTGATATGCCTTGTGAGCAACAGCAGGTGAGACAGTGTGGAGTCCTTGGTCCAGGAAGGGCTGGCTGTTTTGTAAGTCAGTTAAGGAAAGAGTCCCAGATGTGGAAGAGCAGCATGAGCCTGAGTCTCCGAGGAAGGCGAACAAACAGGATGAAAGCTGACAGCCACAGGAAATGAGTTGGTGCATGAAGCGACAAGAGCCCCTCACCCTGTGGGTGACTGCCCATCCTTCCTTCCTCAAGAGAAAGAATAAGACTGTTAAGGACAGCTAGGTAAACCTAGAAAATAATTTTCCACATAATCCTTCCCTAAAGCATACTGCTTGGCTCACAGTGAAATTGTGTTGCTTCTAGCAAAGCACGGCTACAACCAAAAGCCAGGCTATTTAGGAGGAGTAGAGGAGATGCAGATATGCACTTCCCAAGATGAACGGGGAAGCACTGATTTAAAGATCTCCACAGAAATGCAATTAATTAAACTAGCAAATGGGTCATTCAGAACAGTTGAGGTTTTGCATTTAAATGCAAAAGGTTGTATCTTTTTGAGTAATTTTTTTTCAGTTTATTCAAATATCAATGCCTTGCTGGTTTGGAGAGTATTTTAAATGACCCACACAGTCTATAAATGTCACATTAATACATGTATGCCATCAGTGACTGTTGTAGTTCAAGCTAAAATACATCTCTCCAGAAACTCCAGAGGCCTTCCAGCTTTAACTCTTACTGTTACTAATCTATTACCTAAAATAGTTTTTCCACTCTCCTGGGAGCACAAAGAAATTGAAAACTAATATGTATGCTTTATTTGCTCAGAGAACTGTCATAAACTATAGAACAACAACTCTGAGCACCATGATAAATCAGTAGATAATGGGTTTCTGTATTTATTAACACAATAAAACAGACTAACATGTTTGGCTCTAAACAGCTACCTAATTTTGTAAAATTGAAGATAACTGCCATTTACATAAGATCACAACAGAACAATAATAAATATGCCTAACTCTCAAATTCTCTGTGAACGTTAGATGACAGAACCCCAAATGTTTCAGATGTCTGTTTCCAGGGCTGGGAGCCAACTTGTTTTTTAAAACTCCCATAGCCCTCAGCATAGAATTTGCATCTTTATTACTCTGTGTGTGAATCTGAGAGCCTTTTGAATTTTCTACTAAGAATGAGGAGTGTATTTTGGCTGTTCTGGACAGTGTGAAGCATTAGCATTTTTTAGTTCTCCAGAACTTGCTCCCCTGCTGGAGAGCCAGGGATCCTACAGAGGTGTGTCCATTCAATTCCAGCATATGTTAGCTTTAATTAGATGCCTGCTGGCTGATCAAGAATGGCAGAGAACTCCTGCCTCCAGGTAGGAAGACAGAATAGCCCTAAATTACAGAGTCAGAAAAACATCTGTGACCACAGACTGTTCAATTTTAGAAAGAGAGTAATGCAAAGATTAAGAGCTGTTCATACCCTTTAAGTGCGCACTGCAGACCTCCTCTCAGACCTCATCTCTTCCCTCTCTCAGCTGCCTGAAACGTCCTTTGACTAGAATTCATTTTCATTTGGATTGCCAAGAACTTGAAAGAGGGCAAGGACAGACAGCAGGCCAGATGAGGCAGGATGACCAGAAATTGAGAACCAAAATATTACAGGATCTCTCACCACTGACAAGAACACTTTATCATTGAAAGAGGTATACTGATTGATTTTCAGATAGTACAGAAGTAATAAAAAGAACAGAACAGATCTGGCTTTGGCCTTATTTAAAAAAAAAAAAAAAAAAAAAAAGAAAAATATTTTCAGTGTGAATGTGAAACAATTAATGTTTGTTATCTGAGAGCACAAAAAACACTTCAAAAAAAAAAAAAAAAAAAAAGGAAAATAGTGAACGTGAAGCTAAGTGGCATCATCAAGGCCCAAAGATGAGAAACATGTTTAGACAAGCCTCTCAGAAACCTGCTTTTTGCAAAGGGTTTTGCTTTTACCAGCGATGCCAAAGTAAGACTATCTGCCCGTGTTGTCTTTTACCTCAAGGATGAGCTAGCTAGAAATGGTCTTTTCATATGTAATAACTCTAGATCTTTTTACCATTAATGTAACCAATTAAGTTTTGAACTAAGATAAACTTGTACCATCCACAGCAACCAAGATAAGGACTTGCAGAAAAGGAAGCATCTCTTTTTGTTTGTTTTGAACCTGCTAATCTCAGCTGACACAGTAATTCCTGTATTACCAAGGAGAGAGAACCTATTCTTCTCTATGTAACTGTGTTCTTTTGACACAGAGAGGAGAGCAGAGCTGTAAACAGGATCTGAGACACCGATCGCACAGACACTGGAGAGTTAGTCAGAGGATTACAAGGCAGGCTGGCATGCCTTGGAAGGCCCTTAGGAACTGCAGTCTTCTGTTTATGCAGCAGTAGTGTTTTCAAAATCCTCACTGACCTTTTGCTTAACCCTCTAGGAATACAGCCCCAGTCTTCAGTGGTCCAATCACAGATGTAAAACCATGAGGACTACAGCAATAATACAGTTCCCAGGAACACCTACCATACATTTCCTAATGAGGCGCTGTTCTGTGTTAGTCAGCTACAGGAGGCATGGGGAACTTGGCTCTGATCTGTTACAATCAGTACTAATGGACTAGTTTTATGACAATGAACTTTCACTCAATTAAATTGATTTACATTTGCTTGAAAGTAGAGTAAACAAGATACTGCAAACTTGCAGATTTCCCTGCTGCATGGATATTATTACCTTATTTCATCTGTAATTCTTAAAAAAAAAAAAAAAAAAAAAAAAAAGTGAAGAGGAAATGTCACTACTAAGTTACTTCAGATACTTTATCATTGTGTTTGAGGGATTTTGCTGGACCTTATCTTTACAGTTCCCTCAGCATAGCTATAACTGAGTTCACAAGTACATACTAAACAGATAACTTCCTTAAATGAGACTGTCTGCATCATTCTCAGTAATGCCTTTAAACTGGACACCCTGAGCTGCATGGATCCTTAACTAAACATTTTGCCACAAGAGGCTTTCATTAGACTTCTATATTTCAGAAGCTCTTTGTGAGGGCTCCTGGCAGAAGGTGTCCTTAAAATTGCGTCCTTGACAAACATCTCCTTAATGTTTATTACATTAGGAGAGAGAGCAGGAGAATGAAAAGAAATGTCTAAAATGGCAAGGATTAAAGTGGTGTACTAAGCATGTTCAAAACCATATAAAATGGTTTCTTACTGAGAGTTAATGAACAGCACTGGGACTTCAGACTAGCCGTCAAAGCCACCATTTCTGACGAAAACAAGATTCTGTGCAGTGTTTCAGCCCAGCAGATCTAGCAGTACTACTGAAATGTAGGCATGAAGTTTCTGCCTTCATCTGCATTTGAACAGTGAATGGCTTTTTTCATTGCATGAGTTACAAAAGTGTCTTTTCTTTCATATATCAAAAAATCTACCTACTAAATAATTTGATTTAAGATTTTAAAGACAAATAGTAAGAATAGTAAACTTTGTAATAGTTAACAAACCAGTTATTTATCAAAGAAAATAATTAAGAGTAAAAACTAGTTGAATCTTGCAGTGTTTGTGATTTGCATTTTATTGTCTAGGTTTGTAATGTTCTATTTCAACATACAAGAGAAGCATTTAAACTTAAGGGACTGAAGCAAGAATATAAATAAATTCAACATAAGTCTAAAATGTCCTTTGAAAGACTAAAAGGAAAATATTATGGTTTGAACAAAATATACAGAAATGTAAAATGCATGAACACTGTAATAAATGGCTGGAAAGGGAATATATGAATTAGATTGCTCTTAAGATGATGCATTTACAGTGTCATTACTGAGCTTAGCTGTCTAAATCGGCACTGAGGTGATACTTAGATGTGTAATTCATTTTGTGGATTTAGGCACCTTTATTTAAGTTTACCATGCATGAGGATAAAATTTTATCTCTCTCTGCCAATAAAGTTCATCTGGGATCTTTGACTGGTAGCATTTCTATTCCCAGTCTCTTTAAAAGTATTCGAGGAAATAGCAGCTTTAATTCCATCCAGAACACTTTACAAATCCTTGCCATCATGCTGGATAAATTAACTAATGCCTATTTTACCCATATTATTCTTGCCCTCCTATGCAGTTTTAGGACTGATAACTGCCAGTTTGGGGACAAAAACACTCTCTTGAGCAGAATACTGTGTACTAGGTATATGTAAGCAAAGCTTGCATTTTATGCTAGAAGTTGATATACAGGAAGGCTGCCAGTGCTCAGTGTGAAATCAGGCAGAGAAGTGAGGCTAACACTACAGCCCAATAACTTTTCTTTAGCTTCAGAATCTTTCTGCAGAGAGAGTGATCACTTTTCGTATGCTTTGAGACTGGAAGCCTGGGCATAGCATTAGATTGGGACTAGACTTACCGCTAAATAACAAGCAAGTGAATGAGCTATGGTAGAGGTGAGTCTGATAGGTGAAAGGAAAGCTAAACCTATGGCTTGTCATGCAAGTTAAAAAGGGGTTGTTTCCAGAGCTGTGGCAAACAGTTCACCAGTGCTCTAAATAGCATTGCTTGTTCCTCACCAGAAAGGGAAAGAGAAGGTAGTAACAGTAATATTATTTCACTTTCGTTGCCATTATGCTGCAAGCGGTATTCCTGTCAGTTCCAGAATATGCATCAATTAGTAACTCAGTGGAAAATAAAAACAAAAAAAAAGGAATTTTTATGCAATCTCCATATAATGAATAGGGCCATTTTCTTTTTAGGAAAAAAATGTATTAATACCACTAAACCTATTGAAAACAAAGCATCTTAGTTACTCAGTTCCTTTTGAGAGAGTATTTGAATTTTTCAGAAACAAAAATAAGTGTTATTTAGATATAGTCTACAGCAAAGATATCTTTTTGCCAAAAGTCTACAGTCTTGCAAGGTCACTTACAATTTTCACAAGAGGACATGTATGTTTGTGGATATATAAGCATGTTTATTTATGCCTGAAGCATAAATATTTCCTTTTAAGCAATACAGCTGGCAAAGAAAGCAATAGATAATGAAAGTTTATTGGATTTTAATGTAATTGCTTTCTTATTTCTGTGATATCAATATGCATATATTTTCAATTTGCAGTTGGCAATTGCAGGGATGTGAAAGCTATTTGAAAACCAGCAGGAAGCAAAATTGCGAAGACTAGGCCAATGGTAAATAACATATTTCACTCTGTAAGAAAATATCTGCTGATAACGCAAGTTAATGTAGCTATTTTAAGATCACTTTCTTTGATATAAACAATCATCCCAGACTGGTGTAGAGATTTATTAATTGAAAAATACATCACGAATTCTAGTCGTATGGTGACGTTGGAGCAGATTATATACTTCTAGGTGGAACTTGCTGGAAGATCTTAACAAAGGATAATACAGGTAGGAGCACCTGACAAATTTTTCTGGTATTTTCAGGTGGTAGTAACAGACATAAGGAGCAGAACTTGAAGCATGTAGCGTTTTGTGTGCAAGCTAAGCCATTGATAGGTTTGAGGCACCACCCAGCCCCAGAGTACTCTGCTCTTCGACAATTTGGCTGTCACAGTGCCTTTCCACTTGAGGAAACAGCCTACCCAGAAGCGACTAGATTAAGGTATAGGCAAGATATGTCCATGCTTAGGGCCCTATTAGCCAAATATAGTACATTAGCATCACAAACTTCTAATTAAAAAATGCAGCTGCTCAGATTTTGAAATAAAGTATGAAAATTCAACCCAATTGTATCTTGTGCAGCAAAGTTTGTCTGAATTTGTAGACATTATAATCATTGCTGGGAGGTTCCAGCAGCCCTGGCTGTTTCCCATGAGGTTCTGCTGCGAAACCTCATTGCTTTGAGAGGTTTCTTGGTGTCAGAGCAGGGGCATATTTGGCTATGGCAGAGTGGCTGGAAGAAGAGTGCTACAGTCCTACTTGGCTTTAGTTAAGTAACAGTTTTAAGTACAGGGAGGCCTTGCTGACATTCCTGTCTCTCTGAGGAGCCCTTGACACTTGTAATAGAGAAGTCAAGAATTTTATGCTGCTGTTCTCCAGCTCTCAGGGAAGGTTGAGAGGGAGACATAGCCACCAATTCTCCAAGTTGAGAATGGGACCTCATAGGTAACCCACATAGTGCTGATGGTGCTGTTTCTATTCTAAGACTGAGCTCACCATCCCTGCTCTTGAATCCTTTCATGAAAAACCTCTATAGAGTTTCACAATTAAGTTGGTTGTAAAAGAGAAGCTAAAGAAAAATATAGGGACATGCACTCATAACACCACTATTCACTACTGCCTCTTCGTTCTCCCTCAACATTGCCTATTCAATAGCATTTACCATGATCAGACAATTATTTATAGGATCAGACTGTCACCTTTAGCTTTGTTTCCTACAGATGAAGTTCCAGTAGATAGAATTCCGGTTTAATTCCATTGATTTTGTAATCACCTCAGTAGCATGAATGTTATAGTCACTCAAATACTGCATTCATAAGCTACTGAAAATATTTAAAAAAAATGCCCAAACATCAGTGTTTCTATCTATCTCCATCTGAACGTTTTTGGGCTGTCATATCTTGCAAACGATAATGATCAAATTCATGACAAAAAAATGGAGCAGCGTTACTTTCAATACTGCAAAAAAAATGACAAAATGCAAAAAAATCTTAGACTGCATATTTTGGGAGTCAGCACAAGAGCTGGCTTTGAGACTTTCAAAGTTGTGACAGGACAGAGACTTTTGAATAGAAGAAATAGAAACTCACTATTTAAGATCTTACTCTCTAGTTTTGATGGGTTTTACTGAAGTTAACGCCATTAGAAACAGACAAAGTGCAAGTTTTGAATTGTAGGAGAACTTGGCAGTACAACTGGGTCAAACCAATTGATAGCACAGCAGTTATGAGAGAAGTTTTTTACTCTCAACATATGAATCAAGTCATTTAATCTACCAAGCACTTTATATAACAACTTGAAAGCCTTCATAAAAGTATAAATCTTTCTTTTTCTTTAAATACTGCCAAATCTGCTTCTTTGCCACCAGAGCAAGTGTTCATTGAGCAGTTAAAATTCTAGATTTTTGTTTGTTTGTTTTATGAGATCTAGGAGAGTGTCTGAAAACAAAAATGCAATGCTTTACTTGAGATGGATTTGAGTATTTCAGGTATAAATTGAAGACATGAAAATCTATTACCAACAAAGACAAAGATGGCAGGAGAGTTATTTCAGGGATGCAGAATTCTTGGTTTCATTCTCTAGTTTCAGGGTGATGTTCTAAGGGAAAAACAGGTCTGTGTAATGCTTGTATCCATGGGTGTCCTGTGACTGTGTAGAAAACAGACACTGATTTATGTAGGGAGATTTGAACAGAGTGCAAGCCAAAGCTTTTATTAGCCTTTCTACTACTCTATGGCCTTGAAAGTTCATACCTTCCCTATAGATATGCCATCTAGTTTATTAGAAGATGGAGTAAAGGGATATGATTAAGTTGCCTTAACACAGATAACTAGAGCTGTTGGACACATTCAAAACACCTAGAGAGGACTGAAAGTGGTGGATTTAGGGAGTCCTGCACCTTGGGAGTGGCAGTATAGGCCAACAGCACCTAAAATGACTAAAGCCTAACTTTAAAACATTGTTTCTCACCCTACCTGTGGGCTCATGAATCTGCACATGACCTGAATATGGTGAATGCTCCTGTAATGTGACTAAACAAGGAGCTAAGGCTCAACCTTCTGTTATTCCAGTTGGGCTGTGCCCAGTTTAAACCATTTAAATATAAAGATATATGAGCATCAAAAGAAGAAACGCAGGAATATATGGAGAAATTCTTATATCTTGCAATGCTCCTGCACACTGCTGATATGTGATTCAATTGCTCTGACGGTGCAGCTATTTTACCAGTTCTTCTATTTCTATTCTAATAGAATTCTTTTTATTTTTCAGCTATGTTTTAAAAATCGCCTGAAAGAGGCCTTGAGGAGGAGACACCTCTGTGAATGCTCCTCCACAGTGATTGTGCTTCTCAGCAAGTGCTCATGTGAGGAGAACAAGTCAGATAGGTCAGCTTTCCCATAAGAAGTATCACATTTCTAGTAGAAGCAGGAGGGGGAGGCAGAGCTGCAGTTGGGGCATCTGCTCTCTGTTCTGCACAGAGAAGTGGAGAACACAGCTGGCTGCAGGGGTACTGAAGACTGGAGCCAGGGCAGCAGAGGATGTCAGGTCATGATTGTGTTGCCCCTTTGCACCACAGTTCCTTATGCCCCAGCTCCATTTATCTTGGGTTTGGCAAAAAAGACTCGTCAAAGTCAGCAGTGAGAGTTGTGTCTTCCATGAGCTACGTACATTAGTTTTCTGTAAGTGGAATTTACACACACAGGGTCTCGCTGTCCGAAGACTATGGGAATTCTAACCAGATCTTCAGGCTCAAGAACGAAAGCTATAGTCTTCCAAGAGTCTTTATAAACCCTCAGCATGCGTCTTGACTGTTTCCTACCAATAAATGTTACAAGGAGCACTCTTTAAGAAGTTTTCGGTATCTGACCTTCAAAATCTTCCATTCCTCCCCTTCATGGCCTCTTTGATTGACAAACAGGAATTCCACTTCAAATTACTTCCTAAAGAAGACTCCTTCCCTTCACAACAGAAGAGATCTATGAAAACTAGCCAGCAAATCTATCCTTAAAGATCAGCCAAATCTAAAACCACAATAAATTTTGTTTTCAAAGGTCCTTTAACTATTAACTTTCTGGAGTTTACTTTAGATGTGATGGTAAGTTAGTTGAATAAAATCTTTCTTCATGGTGATAAGAATGCATGGCTCTTTCTGTCCCTGTTTTGTAATCTAATGTACACATCTTTGCATTCTCAAGCCTACCTTAGCATAAGCATATAAGCAAACCTAAGTTTGAGGCCTTTTTTTAGTTTCCAGCCAACATGAAGCAGAAAGTGCTCGAAAATGCATGGGATATTAATCTCATAAGATGTTATTGCAATATTAAAGTTTCCAAGCTTTTTTTTCCCAGGCTTCTGAGAACTCGTGTTACAGTATGAACTTGCAGAGTACTAAAAAGTCACAGCTGTAACTGAATTTTATTAAGAAGTTTTATATTTGCAAAATGAGTAATTCTTGTAAGTGTCATATTTTCATGTGAATAACCTACAGGTTATCTGTCAAAAAAAATTTTTAATTCAGCAGTATTGAGGGTTATACATATGGATGGGTAATACAAGACAAATTTTATTGAACAGAGCATTTTTCCTGACATAAAGCAGAGTTCATTCTTCTCTCCTTCCCTGGCACATAGTGGAGTCTTTTGTCTCCCTGCAGCACAAGTGATGCTAATGGCAATGGACACTTTTTCACTCAGTGTGGTTATTTGAGAACATGGTTCATCAGTGCTCTTTTCAAGGACCACTACTTGTAAAGGGGCCCAGGCTACATGATGGATGGATTCTATATGTGAAAATATGGTTTAGCCTTAACACTTTATTTCTGATATTTCCTGAATAATACTCTCTTCTTTAGTGAATCATTCACTCCCTGAGTTTCATCAGATCTATACTGTTTTATTGTCAAAAATAATCTGTTCTATTCAATTACATTTAGACAGTTCCTTTCCCAAGATGATTACAATCTAAAAGGCAGGCACATGAAATGCAGAGCAAAGTGGCTAAAAGTCATCAGGATAGCATGCTTTGGTTTTAGTATTTATGCTGGAATCTAGGCAAATATTCAGCTCATTTGTTTTTTTGTGAGTTATACGAATGTCCCCACATCCAGCATTTCAGAATCTGAGTAATCACTAATAAGCCCAGAGCTTCTCAGATAACCCAAACATGATCAGTTCTTTGATCCATCAACTCAGCTGGCATTTAAAATGAATTTTAAAATATAGAATTTCTCCCTGCATAAGATCACATTCTGCTTATGTAAAGTTGGGTTATATTTATGCAAACTCAGTTTTGCTACATGAAATATAGTGCATCTGAGTTTCCTCTTGGCATTCTGGAGCGTAAATTTTCTTTGAATTAATTATTTTAATTCAGTCCCTACAATCAAATTCAACTGACTATCATAATTTATTTTAAGGATTATTCTGGTTAATGTATTCCTTACCACAGTAAGCAACCCTAGTGGATAGGTCTTAAAAGTTCCAAATGTCAGAAGGCTTTTAAATGCTCTAATATGCTGCTTTGAAAGTTTGACAACAATCCTCAAATTCCCTCTGCTCTTTTCCAGTCTTTTAAATGCCAGAGAGGGATTTTTTAAAAAAAATTCTCCAAATGTTTTGCCACAGAATTGTCTAATTAACTTTCAGAATAGTCGCTCAGATACTTTCCCACTAGAAAACATATTATTTAAATAAAATGAACAAACATGTTGTGTTTGTCCTTCAGTTTTATTTCACAGGGTCTACTGAGATTTCTCTTAGAAAGAAAATTTTATTGGAGATGGATTCTCTAATGAATCACTTCAGGGACAAAAAACCCCAACATTATATTGAAACCTTTGTTTTAATTATAGTTATGATCAACTTCCTAATACTCAGTATAGGGCAAAGTAAGTGATTCTCAGTAGCTAGGAAGACAATACTAACATATGTAGGACAGCAGACTTTGAGAAAGTAGTTGGCAGATGATAAACAATTCATAATAAGTAAAGTTTGCTAATCATATTTTAGTCTAACTGCATAGTATATAGAATTTATATATACTATATATAGATTTTTATATAATTTATATATACTCTATATATATATATACACATACTATATAGACAGAATCTATATGTATAGAATATAGAAAGCCTCCTTAAAAAATTCACATCTAATCAACAGTAATCCAGACCTATATTTAAATCTCTGGAACTATAGGAACAGAGTAACAGTTTAGAAAAAAATATTCCACATATTGGTAAAATCTCACATACAGAAGTACTGAATGGGAGAGACTTACTGCAGTTTCTCTACCTCTAAAGCTACTTTTCCAATCTCTATCCTTGAAGCCTCAAAGCTCTTCTAAACTATACAGTTTAGAAGAGTCATATGAGTCAATTGGATCAAAACCCAGGTGGACAGGTTTGGAAAAATGTGCTCCAAAATGTTACTTGCATAGAGGGCATCAGATAAAAATGAGATGTTTTAAGAAGAAATCCTTACCTGTACACTGAGGACAGCCTTAACCTTCTCTGATCAACAAAGCAGAAAAAGGAAGATTAGTGACCAAGATCTTTGCAGCAATTCTTTTAAGTATCAGACACATAAATGACCTCAAGATAACATACTGGACAGACAGGGGTCAACAAGAAATGGTAATTGGTTTGAAAAACTGAAAAAAGGCTAAGACAAAGTGCTCAAAGAACAAGTGAACACAATCTGTAAGAGCTGGGACTATTAGCCCTAGGATATACATATTTCCCAAAAATATAATCAATAACCCAGAATTCCTGCAATACAACAGTGTCCTGCTGTCAGTAAATACTTCATGACACTCCTCTCTCTGCTGGCTGGTCCCCATGGAAGGTAGCAAACTACTAAAGCGTTTATCTCACACAATACACAATGAATGAAAATACTTTTTCTCTAACATTGAACTGTATGAGGAATCAATAAGATATCAAGTACATGTTTTTCTCAAGTTTGCTTAAAAAGTCCAAACTTCAGAAATTGTATACTATGGAAGTTGCATCACTAAATTCGTAAGCATTAGCATTGCAAAGTCAGACGCATACCTCGTGCTCACTGGTCAAGCAATTTCAAATTCTCTAGCCAGACATGAACATTTTGAGACATTAGCCTTTTTTCTGGCAAAGTTTACTCCTCACATGCCAAAAAATTGTGATTTCTAGAAATTCTTAATAACCGTCCTGGAACCTGGAATAGGGCAAGATGTGGCAACACTCCTATCTTTAAAGGAAGAGCATATTTAAGAGAGATACCTTCATCTGACCTGATTCTCAAATGCTGAGCCCATTTCATACGTACAGCCTCGTAGACTAGTAAAATGCTACACTGTTTTTCTCTTAGAAGGTTTCTTCTGAAATACTACATTTGTGAATTCCACAAGAAGTCTCAAAGACCTATGAGCCATCTGCTGAGAATCTGCATGTTAGGATGACCAGTACTGAGACAAAAATACAGGAATTAATACTAAAATGAAGGTATATATAATCCTTTTGCAGAATATATTACATTTTTACAGTAATATTTAAGTCAACTTGTATCCCTCAGAATAGCTGTAACTAGTACAGTGAAAGTTGTTAGGATGTATATAGATAAATTTTGGCATTCAGATTTCCAGACCACAGCACCATAATGTCATACAGGTCAAAATTTCCAGATACCATTTACTGTAACATTGCTATCATGGAACTATTCTCAGTATTCCCAGCCTGCACTGTGTCAAAGCCCCATTAAAATGTCTCGAGTTGGCCCCTGAAAAGCTAGTCAGACTTAAACACACATACACACACACATAGAGAGAGAGAGAGAGAGAGAGACTTGAAATGTAGCCAGTAACTGAGAGTAAGAGAGGAATGTAATTAATATATGTGAGTCCTAAACCAAGCTTAAAATGAGTAGTGGATGTTTAGTTTTCAGCTTGTTTTCTCAAGAATAAGAGCTTTAGGTGATCATGTTCTGGCTCTCCATCTGCATTTTCCTCTCAATTTCTTTAGATACCTGGTCAGTTTCTATCTAGTTCAATAGAGGAAAAGAGGTCTGAAGATGTATTATGTTCCTACAAGTGTCACAACAGTAAGTCGAAGAATTCTGTCTAAGAGAGAAAGGACGGAGGATATGTTCCTTTGCATTTTAGCAGTGGAGATCCTATACCAGCCAGAGACCTTCTCCCAGATAGAGAAGCAAGTTTAGGAAATGAAGTTTTACTGTTTCTGCTCTTCCCTGTCTTATTGAGGGAATGGAGCTACTGGAGAGAGTCCAGCGTATGGCTATGAAGAAGATCAGAGGACTGGAGCATCTGCCTTATGAGGAAAGGCTGTGAGAACTGGACCTGGTTAGGCTGGAGAAGAGAAGACTGAGAGGGGGTCTTATCAATGTGTATAAGTCTCTGAGGGGAGAGTATCAAGGGGATGAGGCCAAACTCTTTTCAGTAGTACCGTGCAACAAGACAAGAGGAAATGGGCACAACTGAACCACATGAAGTTCCACCTGAATGTGAGTAAGAACTTCTTGACTGTGAGAGTGACAGAGCACTAGAACAGGTTGCCCAGAGAGGTTGTGGAGTCTTCTTCTCTGGAGATGTTCAAAACCTGCCTGGATGCAACCCTGTCTAACATGCTCTAGGTGATCCTGTTTGAGCAGGGGAGTTGGACTAGATGATCTCCAGGTGTACCTTCCAACTTCAACCATTCTGTGATTCTGTGATTAATCCACACCTTGTATAGCGAAGGCGGAGAATGAAAATGGAAAGAATCAGTGGAGAATTTTAAAACCTTAAATAGAAAAGTAGAGAAGCTACTGTTGAATAGAATTGTAATTACCTTCATTATAGGTGCTTGTGAGATAGTGTAGGGAAACTATTTGGTGTTATTTTCTGCTGAGTCAGTGAATGCAGCCAAAACAAGTCACGTGTGAAATCTTTCTACTCATCCCCCACTGCTGGAATAGCTTCATGAAAGACTGGTCCGTATCTCAGATGTTTCAGCTAGAAGGTACCCAGAAAGAATAAAGTCACTTGCTTCTGTTGCTGACTGGCCTTGTATTAAATATCACTTAGCTAGGATGAAAAATCTGGCCTTGTGAATCCGGAAGACTTATATTATTGTTGTTATGCGCTTTAAGGCAGAACCTTTTAACTTGTAGTGTGTTTCCTTTCAAAGATGGGAAATTAAAAAAAAATCTTTAAATATTTTATTTAACATTTTCAAAAAGTATTGTTTCGTATTTGTTTCATATAGACTATTAATAGATTCATAAGCACATGCAGTAAATCATAAATTATGAGTTTGTCATATCACTGAAATCCATAACAACATATGTGAAATATAACGAGAGCCTTTCTGCAACATTTGATTAAAATTAATTCTGAGTCCACTAACAGTATAATAACATTTAGTGTCAATCATTTTAAAAGTTTTCTGCGTCATAGGGAAAGAAAGCTATTATCAAGTCTAGGAATTAGCAGAAGTGTCAAGCAGAAAAATAGCCTGTCATGCTGCTGCTAATACTGATTAAGGTCTAAGATGCCCTCCCCTTTCATATACAACTTAACTGCAGATAGGAGTTGAAGTGTGTGCATTTGGGACCAATGAAAGCTGCACTCTTAGATGTCAAAGGATCATGTAATTGGATACTGCAGTTATAGGCTTTCATTTGGTACCCATCCTTTTCTTTTCTCTCCTTATAACATTATCATGTAAGCTTTTCCTTCTTTAGGCTAATGAACTCACAGACTTAATCCTTCTGTCTTAAGTCCCAGGCTCAGGGAACTTCTTCTAACAAGTCTCTTATCCTCTGTATGTCCTCCAAGACAGTCTCAGCTCCACTTCACTAACACTTCATCAACACTTTGCTAGTCTGAACACTTTCTGTTTACTCTTCCTATCATCTTTCCTTGAGCAAAATTCAGCCAGTTTTCTTACATTCAAATGCTTCTCTGTGTGCCATGATGTCAGTGTAGTTGTGTTGTCTGGCTGCTGGGAAAACAAAAAGCTGGGTTTCAGCACACAGATGGCAGGGGAGCCAGAGTCCTGGAAACCTTCCCAGCCAACCTCAGATGCATTTGTAAATGATCTTTGGGTATTTCTTCTGAGAAGACAATGAGCAACTACTGAAACAAATTTCTGTGATTCTTGTGAGGAATAAAGTTGTTCATGTAGTTCCTACTCATCCATCAAAATGAAGCCTTGACGATATCATACTTCTTTTCCTTATACCTCTATCTCCTGTTCTTCTAATCCAAGATGTATCAAAATGAAAACCTGATTAGATAAATTTGTGCTTTAGTCACATTATATTTATTCTTATTATTTAATATCAAAAATTATTTTGTTAAAGAGGCACATTAAAGTATCATTACTTTTAAAATTAATTCTTCACTGCAGCAAGACAAATTTTAATAAAGTATCACAAATTGCACCAGAGAAATCTAGCACAGCAAATCACAAGTAGTAAATACACATTTTACCCTGTATTTACAAATAATAGAAAGTGTTTAAGCTATAAAAGTGGGAGACTATGTAGCTACTGAAAGTTCAAAACCTTACTGCTACATGGCATCTTTGCCAGTTAAGGAAAAGTCAGAATGGATGTATCATTTCAAGGATGTACCATTTACTCTTGTCTTTACTGTCTGCATTTTAGTGTCTCCTTACATTGTATTTTGCTCATATGGTTAGAGCATGGTGCTGCTAATGCCAAGGTTGTGGGTTCAACCCCTATATGGGCTACGCTGAGGGCTGGACAAGATGATCTCCAGAGGTCCCTTCCAACATTACCATTCTATGATTCTATTTTCAACACCAGAGCACATATATCTGCTACTGTTGATGAAATGAGAGGTATCTATCCAACATCCAGAAATTCCTCTGAATAAATTCATGCCTTTCCTTCTTGCTCCTTCTCCCTTTCTTCTTGTCAATTGGACCTGCTTACTTTAAAGATGCATTTTATCTTTCATTTTTTTAATATTACACCAGTTTGCATTTGTTTCTTTTGTGTTTGGCAGGGAGAAGGATGACATTTCCCAGCATAATGAAATGATGTATACAAGAGCAGACATACAACACCAACATACCTCACAAGAAATGAATGCAATTCTTTTATTAGTAATGATGTTCTGTCATCCCCTTCTTTCTTCTCTCTGAACTGAATAGCTACAGATAAACTTTCAGGAGAAATTCCTGAAGTGGTCAGAGTGATGCTATGTTGAAGGGTGGATGGTTTTGAGAGACTGTGTTGGGAGCAAAACAAAGGTTCTTTTAACTGTTAGAATCTGCAGACCTTAAGGGATAAGGAGGGGTTTTTTTTCCATCAGTCTCTTAAAAGCTACATTAAGAATAAAACAGACAGACAGAAAAGTAGACAGAATCTTTCAGACTGAAGGAGTTGAAGTTTTTCTTGAAGGCTTCCTAAGAAATCCAGAAGTTTAATCACCAGGAGAGCTAAAGAAAATAAGGAAATGTATAAAAATATGTGCATAAAACCCTTCTGTATCCCTCATCAAAAGAGCTGTATCATGTATAATTCACTTTGGCAAACTCAGTTATTCTTAACTTTTAGATTTTGATACTTTAACATTAATTGAAAATTTTTATTTATAAAACAATTAAAATTTTTTATAGAATTTGTTAATTCTATTCCATTTTAAAACTCAGAATTTTTAAAGATATTTAAAGATATTAATTTTAGTATGATGCAGTCTCCCTCACAGTGGTTACAAGTTGGTTCAAATCCTTGATATTCTAACCATGTATTATATTAAAATAAGAGAAATTGTTTTTATAATTCTCACACATGCAATCTAATGTCACTTCTAGTGCTAAATCATTGACCTCAGCAATATTGGTTATTTCTTTTTTTGGTAAAATAATATTTATCGTGGAAAAATACCTATTGTTTAAAAGTTTGCTTTTATGTATTTATATCCATGCCTTTTTCTCCACCTCCTTTTCTCCTTCCTTATTCTCTCATTCCTTCCTTCGCCTCCAACAATATCTCAATGGTTTTGAAATGTTCAGAAACAAAAGAGCATTCATGAAGTTCCCAAAGCTTAATGCCTTAAAAAAAAAAAAAAAAAAAAAAAAAAAAAAAAAAAAAAAGTGGTCTTAAGGATCTTAACCAATAAATAATACTCTAAAGAGGTTAAGTGAACAAATCCCATTGAAATTCAGTGTAACTGGGTATACAACTCCCTTATCCTCTTTTAAAATTCCAATGTTAGTTAATAGGATTTCCAAATCCTGACGAATTAAATACACACAATCTTGCATCAGTTGACAAATCCATAATTAATATTCAAAGGGAGATTTTTGATGACACATTTTCACATGTCCAATGACAGGATATGTAATTCTAATTATATATTTCATTATATTTGTATTGCCTAAATCATATTTTAAAATGCCAACAGCACACTTGGCCTCAAATTACTCTTTGAAAAACACCTCATATTTTGTTCATATTGAGATTATAGCACTTGCATTTAAACTTGCTAACGTTATCTCTTCATCAAGCTCTGAACTGAGAGAACTATCCTTACTTTGAATCTTGGTTGTTTTGTGGCACACAAAACCAGAATGACATAAAGATCAGCTCTAGCAATCTGGGGGAAAAAAATCTAAAACTCAGTTTCCCATATTACCTTAAAATCATATTTTTTTACGCATTTCTTTTCCTCAATCTGTTGCAAAACATACTTTATTCTTGCCTGGAGCACCACTCTGATCCTATAAGAACTCCCTCTGAATGAGCTTATCATTTTCACTGGATTTCACATGGAAATAGAGGAGGCTTCAGGCAATGGTCAGGTTCACCTCTGCACCCATAACAACTGTCAGAAGGTTATACTGAGCTTAACACGGAAGGCAAAGAAATCTGAGTCAAGATCCAAAAATATCTATCAATTCACTTGAGGCACGTGAAGCAAATGTGCCAGAAGAGCAAAGACCCCTCCGCCTCAGCATGGAAATGCCCTGGCCAAGAGGGATTCTCCAGACATGATCACCTGGCAGTGTGCCAGGTGGGCCAGGGCTGCAGACTAACAGAAGTGCAGAAGATACCAAGTGAGCCTTGAATGCTGGATGTGTTGCACAGCAAGAAATCACTTAGGAAATCCTTAATCATCTTATATGTACACCACAGAATCCTGAAGTGAGATACATCGTGGCACTGCAAACGTATATATCTGAGCAGACGTCATTAGCCTTCCTCTCTAGCTGCTGAAGAAGTATAGGTGGTTCAAAAGCTTATCAGCTTATTCTAGATTCTACTTTAGGATGCGATGAAATCCTAAAGCAGTCTGTTTCAAATGACAAAGAAAGGGAGCTTAAACTTCCCTGACTTTACTATAAACTGGGTTAAGTCTTTATAAGTGTCAGAAGTTACATGAATTTCACCTTTCCATTACCCCTACCATCTTTTGTATGCTGTTGGTGAGTAGAACCATTTCTGCTTGACAGGGCACATTCATGCACACTTTGAATTGCTATTCTTGTCCATAAAACTTTTTTAATAAATAATTTTTATTGGTCTGTGATAAAGATCTATGGCTGGGGTTTTAAAATCTTACAGTAATACAAAGAAACACAAGCAGGCTAATGTCTCTTTTTTTGTGTACATAGTATATATCTGGGAATGAAAACTGGACAGCTATTTGTGCAAGGGGATATACACTTACATATTCATTTCCATTAACAACTATCCACTTTATATGCAAAAACAGGCTCCAGTTTGTATGGAAGTGTGTGCATTAATTGAGGCATAAAAATTCATCCTCCGAGACTACTACTAGAATTTTAAACTATTTACAAGATATTTATCTGAACTGATTTAAAATTATGCTTTCATTTGCCTTCATTTTCTTTTGCTTTTAATTGTCTGTATGAACAGTGGCTTCAAGGTGTGATTGACTATTTATATAGATTAAGCACTTAACTATAAAATAGGGAAAGAGCATTGTAATTACATGCAAGTATTAGTATTCAAGAAGAGTGATTTTTTTTCAGGGGAAGATAAAGCCTCACAAACATGAATTAAGAGCCCTTCTCAACACAACTGACACTGTAACTGTCAGTACCAGTCTTGAAAGCCATGATAGCTTTAAAATACCCTAGCTATAACTGAGAAATTGTTAGCTGGCTGTCAGTTGTTCTATGGCTGTATCTAGATTTACTTCCATGTAATGTTTATTTTGTATTAGAAAAGCATTAAAAGTCTTGACAGTTATAAGATACAAATTTACCTACTTCCATTTATTTTTTAACTGAGGCAGAAACCAATTTCTTTCAATATGCTTGAATAGTACCTCTTAAAGAGGACTCAGATCATCCCTGAGAATATTTTATACTATGTCTATAGAAACTATATGCAACTATATTGTTATCATTGCATTTTATTTCCCATGACCCTCTGATATATTATGAATAGCATGTATATGACCTAAAAGTTTATAACCTGCAATGCCACAGAATTTCGTAATAAAGTAAACCAGAAGCATATTAACAAAATGTTCAGCGATTTGAACACAATTCAAGCAAAGCTATCTAAATGATTATAATTTTCCCTGACCTTGTGGGGGAACACAGTTAAAAGAACAGTTGTGGTTCAAGTGGAGAAATCCCACAATGAAGGAGGCTTTGTCGAAGTGATGTAGAAAAATAGGGTCTTTTCGCAGTCATTGTGACTTCCAGTTTCCCAATCTCACCAAAACGTTGGGGAGATAGGAAAGGTATTTCTTGAACGAAAGGGCTGACCTGGGGGAAATCGTACAAAGCATCCATTTGAGACAGGTTAACATCAGACGCAATGCTGCAGGGAACCTGTCACAGACCTTGTTTGCTCCATGTACAGATGTGATCCCAGAGCCTGTTTACAGTAATGAGAATTACTTGAAATTATCTCCGGATCCCAGCAGAGGCAGTTATGCCACCAGCAGCTCTGGCAAGCGTCCCACAGCAGGCTGGCAAGTGATGGTAATTCTCCTCCTGGAGGATTTTCTTCTCCTAAAAGTCTCTTGACTGAAGTCTGTCTGCTACCCTGGCCAACATTTTGGCCAGCTTCAGCTTCCCACTTTAGCAAGAACAACGTAGCCGGGGGGGGGGGGAGGGGTGGAAGGAGGAGAAACACTGGAAAAACAGTTCTGGTTTTGTGTGCGTGACTTGCAAGTCATGCATATTAGGCACACTAACAAATAATACTTTAAACCAGTATAACCAATTTGATCAAAGGTTCTGAAAGTGATAGATGCACACTGATTGATGTAACTTCATGCTAGATCCCTAAGCTAGGCAAGTGTTACATCTGTAAAATAATACAATAACAGCGGTTTCAGTCTTCTGTTACTTATGGAATAATATTTGACAGAAAAATGTTTTTCACAGATTATTTTTTTAACACCAATAAAATTGTAATTAATAAGTGTAAATTGAAATTGCAATGTTGTAATCAGCTTTTTTGCACCCTAAAATTAATGTGGGCACGGTGAACAAACACAGGAGTCTAACAGTAGAGTAGTGATTATGAGGAAAGAGGTAGTGTGATGATAAAGCAAATGTCCTGCTGTTTTAGCTTAAATGTCCTCACTATAAAAGCATTTCAAGACAGAACAATAGAACAAAAATATTTCAGGCTTTTCAGTTCATCAAATAACTATATACATGCATATTATAGGTACACACCAGTTCCTCTAAAAATGAAATATTCTCAAGTTTTCTGGTTTGCCCATTCTGCTAAAGATCTTCTGGTCTGAAATCCTCAAAGAACTTTGATATTTTTGCAGCACTACCAACAGAAAACCTATCAGCTATCGGTTTATATTTACACCAAATACTGGTGGGCAGAACAGCAAACTACAGGGAAGTTCATGGGGACAGGGATGGGGACAAGGGGTCCCATCAGGGGCCGTGTTGGTGGGGCAGTGGCCAACAGCCCCAGGCTAGGCTGAGAAGGGGCCAGGATGGGGCAGAGGCAGGGGGGGACTGGGGGCATCCTCCTGGCACCTTACATGTAGGGAAAGCAAAATTACAAACAGAAGATGACTGTTATGATGTTGAAACATCAAAAGTTAGCAATAAGTTGAATAATTAACCCTATGTGTATGATTTTATAAAGTGGGGTTGTTTAGCTCTACATTTATGTGAAAGGTAAAGCTCAAAGCAAAAACATGCACGCACAGAGATTTCAGCATCATCCTGGTAGGCAAAAAGAACATGTAACATGAAGACTTTATTAGTCATTGTATTAAGTTAGGTAATACTTGGTGACAAAAGAGTTAAAATCATCTCCACTGAATAACCTGTGGGAGAAGAATAAAAACTATCTACTAAGAAACCAAGGAAATTTTCAAATATGAGAGGGGGATGAAAGGAAGGGATTTGAATCTCAGCTGAATGTCAAGTAGCACGTTAAGATAGCATGACTGCCTAAATAAACATGTTGGTGGGTGACAGCCAGCCTGAGGTTTTAGGCTTACATAAGAGCTGGATCCAAAGCCACTGGCAGAGGGTAAGGATTGCAAACATCATGTCAGCTGGAAAACACAGAGTGAGAGCAGCTTCTTTGATCTACACACAGCATAGACAGATACAGAGAGAGTGCAGATACAGACAGATGCTCCATGTGTTGGTGATCCTTAAAACTAGGACCACTTTCCCAGCTCCCTGCAGATATAACTCCAGCAGCTGTCCAAAGGGACCACCAATAGGGTTCACCTTCACGAAGCTCCTTAGGCCAGTGCAAGGAAGCTGGTTACCACAGAGGAGTGGGGGAGGAAATCTCATCCAATTTTTAGCTCAGAAAGGTCTTTGGTATGAATGAATATATAAAAATTGGAAAGTGAGAGCAGAGCAGTTATACACTATTCAATAAATCTGCAAAGACTAATAGGAAATGATAACAGAAAAGTAAGGCTGAATAATCTTCAAGTATATGAGCAGATAATTGAAAAAACAGGGCATAATATGTAGAATGATCACTTGTTAATTAGTTACTTATCTAGACAAACTTTTAAAAATCTTAGCAAAACCAGTCAAACAAGCTTGTGACCTCAGCAAATTTAATTGAAGTCAGCAAAGAAATGTTGAAAGGAAAAGAATTCTGCTTATAGAAGGTGTCCTTATCCCTCACTATGGTCCCAGAACAACTGAATGTCCCATACTATAGCTATCAGCTTTGCTTCTCAGCCCAGCCAAACGGGTGCATGACAACTGGTTTGTGAGCTACTAAAACAGAATCTAACAGGCTTATAGCGAGTTCACAGCTTTCTGCAGCTTTAGCTTCACATTCAAACTTTCAGCAATGCTACTCTGACAAGGGCTGGCCATTAAGGCTCCTTGAACACTATGAAGTTGTGTACAGCTTACTTCAATTTGTAATAGTTTCTACTTTCTTCTATTGCAAAATGTGACATCATCTCTATCTGGAAAAGATCAAGGGTCCACACGGCTCTACTGCTAAGCAGTAATTTGGGGGGGGGGGGACAATTGTTTGCAAAAACACTGAATAACTAAATGATGGCATACCCCAAATCAACAGAAATTCCATCTTTTTGTCTGCTCCTTTTCAGGTGAGGCCATCATTTTCTCTTTGTTACTCTGTTGTTTTCTGAAAATTGTGAGAAGGAGGGGACATGCATAAATCACAAAAGCCCTTGTCACTCATGTCATAGAATCATAGAATCAGTAAGGTTGGAAGGGACCTCTGGAGATCATCTAGTCCAACCCCCCCATGCTCAGCAGGGTCACTTAGTAGTAATCCTGGTAGACAGGGTTGCATCCAGGCAGGCCTTGAAGATCTCCAGAGAAGGAGACTCCACAGCCTCTTGGGGCAACCTGCTCCAGTGCTCCGTCACTCTCACAGGGAAGAAATTCCCCCTCACGGTCAGGCGGAACTTTCTGTGCTTCAATTTCTGCCCAGTGCCTCTTGTCCTGTCACACGGGACAACTGAAAAGAGTTTGTCCTCGTCCCCTTGACACCCTCCCTTCAGGTACTTATACACATTGACAAGATGCCCCCTCAGTCTTCTCTTCCCCAGGCTGAAGAGGCCCAGCTCTCGCAGCCATTCCTCATAGCGCAGGTGCTCCAGCCCTCGGATCATCTTTGTAGCCCTATGCTGGACTTTCTCCAGTAGCTCCATGTCTCTCTTGTAGTGAGGAGCCCAGAACTGGACAAGTACTTGAGATGAGGCCTCAGCAGAGCTGAGTAGAGGGGCAGGATCACCTCTCTCAACCTGCTGGCAACCCTCTTCCTAATGCACCCCAGGAGACCATTGGATTTCTTGGCCACAAGGGCATATTGCTGGCTCATGGTCAACTTGTCGTCCACCAGCACTCCCAGGTGCTTCTCTGCAGAGCTGCTCTCCAGCAGGTCAGCCCCCAGCTTGTACTGGTGCCTAGGGTTATTTCTCCCTAGGGGCAGGACCCTGCACTTGCCCTTGTTGAACCTCAGGAGGTTCCTCTCCGCCCAGCTCTCCAGCCTGTCCAGGTCTCTCTGAATGGCAGCACAGCCCTCAGGTGTGTCAGCCACTCCTCCCAGCTTGGGATCATCAGCAAACTTGCTGAGGAGGCACTCTTCCCTCATCCAGGTCACTGATGAATAAATTGAATAAGATTAGACCCAGTGTGGACTTCTGGGGGACACCAATAGCCACAGGCCTCCAACTAGACTCCACACCACTGATGATGACCCTCTGAGCTCTGCCTTTCAGACAGTTCTCAATCCACCTCACTGTCCGCTCATCTAAGCCACACTTTCTGAGCTTATGTAGGAGGATGTTATGGGAGACAGTGTCAAAAGCCTTGCTGAAGTCAAGGTACACAATGTCCACTGCTCCCCCCTCATCTACCCAGCAGGTCATTCCATCATAGAAGGCTATCAGATTGGTTAAGCAGGATTTCTGCTTGGTAAATCCATGCTGGCTACTCCTGATCACCTTCTTCTCTTCCATATGTCTGGAGATGACATCCAGAATAGGCTGTTCCATCACCTTTCCAGGGATGGAGGTGAGGTTGACTGGCCTGTAGTTGCCTGGGTCCTCTTTCTTGCCCTTCTTGAAGACTGGACTGACATTGGCTTTCTTCCAGTCCTCAGGCACCTCTCCTGTTCTCCAGGACCTTTCAAAGATGATGGAGAGCGGCTTGGCAACAACATCCGCCAGCTCCCTCAGTACTCAATGGTGCATCCCATCGGGGCTCATGGATTTGTGGATGTCTATCCTGCCCAGAAGGTCTCTAATCCTATCCTCCTCAGCCAAAGGAAAGTCTTCCCTTCTCCAGACTTTCTCCCTCACGTCCAGGCTCCGGGATTCCTGGGGGCTGCCCTTAGCAGTGAAGACTGAAGCAAAGAAGGCATTCAGTAATTCTGCCTTCTCTGTATCCCTTGTCACTGGGCCCCCGCCCCACTCAGTAGCGGGCCCACATTTTTCCTAGTCCTCCTCTTGCTGCTGATGTATTTGAAGAAGCCCTTCCTGATGTCAACATCCCCTACTAGACTTAATTCCAACTGGGCCTTAGCCTTCCTCTCTACATACTCTGGGTGCATTCTTATAATTCTCCCAAGCAGCCTGTCCCCTCTTCCACACTCTGTGTACTTTCTTCTTCTCTCTGAATTTGGCCAAGAGCTCCTTACTCATCCATGCAGGTCTCCTGCCCCTTTGCTGCACTTCTTACTCAAAGGGGTGCACCACTCTTGAGCTTGGAGGAAGTGATGTTTGAATACTAGCCAGCTCTCCTGGACCCCCCTTCCTTCTAGGGCCTTAACCCATGGGATTCTTCCAATTAGGTCTCTGAAGAGCCCAAAGTCCACTCTCCTGAAGTCCAGGGTTGCAATCCTGCTTGTTGCCTCAATTCTTTCCTGCAGGATCCTGAACTCCACCATCTTGTGGTCACTGCAGCCAAGGCTGCCCCCAACCTTCACATCTCTAACCAGTCCCTCTCTGTTGGTAAGGACAAGGTCCAGCAGTACACCCTTCCTCATATGCTCCTCCACCATTTGTGACAAGAAGTTATCATCAATGTGTTGCAGGAGCCTCCTGGACTGTTTGTGCCTTGCTGTATTGTCCCTCCAGCAGATATCAGGGTGATTGAAGTCCCCCATGAGAACCAGGGCCTGTGATCATGAGGCTACTTCCAGCTGTCTATAGAAGGCCTCATCAACCTTCTCTTCCTGGTCAGGTGGCCTGTAGTAGACACCCACAACAGTGTCCCCCATGTTAGCCTGCCCTTCGGTCTTTACCCACAAGCTCTCAACTGCCTCCTCCTCCTCCTTGCCTGGGCAGAGCTCAATGCGTTCCAGTTTCTCTCTCACATAAAGAGCAACTCCACCACCTCGCCTTCCTGGGCTGTCTCTCCTAAAAAGCACATAGCCATCCATGACAGCATTCCAGACATGTGAGCTATCCCACCATGTCTCCATGATCGCAATGAGATCATGGCCCTGCGATCGCACACAGATCTCCAGCTCCTCCTGTTAGTTCCCCACGCTGCGTGCATTGGTGTACATGTACGTATCCAACCAATAATCCTAATAAAATTGAAGGATCAAACTCTCATCTCCTTCTCTACTTGTTTTGCCCTGTAGTGGCTGAAAAAATGTTTTTTTCTTTTTTTTTAAAAAAAAAAAAAACTTATTCCTGCGGCTTGTTGTTCAAAATAGGTTATTGTGGAACAGCTGCTGTCTTTACTTGTTGATTAGTTTAAAGGTATTCTGACACAGAAATTGGATATTCAGTCACCTTAGAGTGTCCATGATGCTCCGTCACATTGCAGATAGATGTCAAGATTATATTCAACAACATTTCTCTTGTTCCTATCTATCCATTTCCAGGTCTGCAGGGTTTATTTTTTTGTTTACTGCTCTATTTGTTAGCTCAGTTTCAAGTTCCTGTGAGCACAGTTCAAGATTCTTTGCTCTGCAAAGCAATTTAGAAAGTTAAACTCCCTGACAAAAATCCCATGATTCACAGAAAAGAAATGGCCATGGGGTTTGCTTCAATTTCAGTAATCAAAGAAGGTCAAGAAGGTTCATTTTAACTCTGCAAAAAGAGTCTTACTGGTTACCATGCTACAGCAATGAGCTAATTCTGTTCTTGCTAGTGCTTTAATATCAGCCCTCGAGCAAAATCATGTACTTACTTCTTTTCTGATGTTCATCTAAGTGATCATTAATGTATAGAAATGTACACTATAACTGCAGTGAGACACAGCATACAATGTAATGCTGATTGTGCTGCAAGATATTTGAGGGCAACTGAAAATATAGCTTATTTTCAATGGGCATTAATGAGAGAACAGAGGAAACTTCTTTTCTTAGCTTTGTCTATCATCGCAGTATTACACAGTTAAAGTTTCATTGTTAGTTTACATAAAAGCACTGTTATGGTTACAGGCAGATGCTTTCAGCATGTGTGCACTGTTCTCTCAGATGTATTAGATCTTCACACGAAATCACCGTTATACCTACCTACCCATCAATAGTCACAATAACTAAAAGTCAGTCTACTTTTTAATTAGAACTGACACACTTATGACTATCTTAACTTCAGACAGTTGGAACTATTCATAAAACTAACCTAACAATTTTTGAAAGAAATTCGTAAGACTTTCAGCAATAGATATTCAAAGTATGGCTAAGCTCTTTGTGTCATATGAAGTTTAAATAAAATGTAAAATTCAAAAGACATACCTTGAATAAAAAGCTTTCCAGAAAGAGATTATTTATTAAACTTCTTGAGGCATCTACTCATTCAGAATTTGTTTTCAACTCTGTGTAGATCCTAAAATGTTGATACCATACATACTACTTTTTTTGTTCTTCTCATCTTCAATTTGCCTTGCTTTATACAGTTAATAGGGCTCAAACTAGGCTAATCTGGTACGTATCTTTTCTTATGAAAAATTTTTAGTGCCACTATAAATCAAGAGAACTCACACTAAAGTAGAAGGAAATAAAAATTTGATATACATCAAAAAATGTACCTATAAATATATACCAAATAAACAGGTTTTATATGCTTCAGGCACCATTTCCCGAATTAATAGACCTTTCTGAAAACAAAGGATATAACACTAGTGGACTGATGACTTTGAGCTCAGCAATGACAATGAGTTCTGCATGCTCACTGCATGGTGAACTGTCTCATACACATCTTAAATCAGATAATTTGATACTGAATAACATAGTTATTGTCTTCATACATCTGAAACATTTAGTCACATATTTAAAAATTTAGCAAATTGTAGTACTTCTAATAGTGAAGGCATCCAAGCTTTTAGGAAAGAAAGGCTTGTGTGAGTTTGTAAAAAATCAATAGACTGGTGTAGTAAAAGAACAAAATGCATGAAAAAAAGATTGATTATTTCCTGTTTTTCTCCCTGGAAAAGGACCTGCAGTACTTTGGACTCTTTGGACTGTGGGTAAGTGAATTAGATGAAGCAGGCACAGCACTGAGTACTACACTTACAGGTGCAAGCTCTTCAGGAATCAGATCTTAATACTAAGACCCTGCAAACATATTTAAGTTCTCATATGGATATTAAAAGTCTAAATTTAATTTCTTCTATTTAGAAAAATGTATATATGCAAATATTTTGTATTACTACAAGATGCACAAAACATAAAATAAATTTCCAAATCTCTTACTAGACTGTTAAAAAATGTATTATTACAGAGTTAGGCAAGAAAAGGTTATTGAATATCCATTTTTCTAAAGTTTAATAATATTATATTTCACTTAAGGAAATAGAGGTGACACAAAAACAGCATCTGAAAACCATTAAGTTTAGTTACACAAATAAGTATGCACTGTTAATAAAACCCCAGATATTTTTCTCACCAAATGTTTTTTCTGAAATCATTAGCTTCTAATGATGTTCAGATTAGCATCCCTGAAGTTTAAATATCTGTTAACATGAAGGTGCCTCCTTCTCATAGGTGTGCTAGTAACCATGGCAATTTAGTTGCACACTTACTTAGAGTCTCTTTAAATAAAGGAATATAAATGAGGTAGATTCAAATGATCTATAGCAAAGCTGGAAATGATTGCTGCAAATTAATTTTCTCTATTTACTGATTTGAAAAAAAGTACAAAGTTAATTTAAAACAATTATTTGCACCAACAAGCAAATGGCATAAATCTTCAGCAAAGCCAGACAGGAGCAAAAAAATCAATTTATCCAAATATGAGGTTATTTTTGTGGTGAAAGGGATACATCCAATATAAACATTTTAACAGTAGATTTTTCCCGAAGACATTTTGGCTATTCCTTGCTTTCTGTAAATTGAAGTAATTTCTAGGTACTACACTGCAAGATTTTTCATTATTTTTCAATGCTCACAACCACAGCACGATATGTACAAGTAAAACCCCAAGTCTTTTTGGATTCCTGGTCAAGTCAATGGGATTGCAAAAGGGGAAGGACCTTTTATCGTACTCATCACAGGGGAGCTCTGTACAGGCTGTGCTCTCAGATATTATGTTTTAGGGTCAGACCGGTCTCTCTGTGGCACCTCTAAACCTCTTCCAGGCTGAAAAGAAATTTCTGTCCATGGACCTTCCATGGAAATGGATTTGACTGAGAAATATGATATTGGAGGACAATCCACGCATTTATAGAGGCTCCTATATCCTACAGAGAATGTGACAGAGAGCCTGTGCAATCACATGCAAGAAATTATGGTCCACAAAGTATGAGGGGAAAATTCGGTCTCTTTCGCCCCTGATTAGTAGCCATCACACAGCAAATTCTCTGCTTTGTGCTGAAAATTTCAGCTTAGGGAAGCTCTAATTTCAGTGATAGTCCATGTCTTTTGTTCTTTTGCGGGGGATTGTTTGCAAGTCAGAAATAACTTAGTGCACAGAAGTGTGTCTATTCTTTTTTATAACAAAGACAACATTTACAAAATAAATAGATAGATTTACAAAATAAATAGGAAGAGTAAAGGAATTTAGAGTTTGGTATTTTTTGCAATGAACAGGCTTCACTATTGCTAAGGAGCCGTTTTTAGCTCAAGATGCAGCACAACAAAAATGCTGTGAGTGAATACTCAGTGGCATGTAGCACCGAGTGGACCAGCAGTGTGATTAAGGGTGAGAAGGGTGCTTTTGCATCTTCTGCTTAATCAAAGAATCTGTTCTCTTGTCTTATTATCCTGCCACTGTATGGCTCATGCAAATACAGCTACTGTGGACTCTTATCTTAATTTTTATCCACTACACATAGCTAGATGTTTTTGCTGTCAGCCCTTTCACTGAGATCACAGCATCAGGTGTTGCATTTACGCTCCAAATTTTATATATATATACGTATATATTTATGTATTATTTAATATTGGTTGCGAGTAGTACCTCCTGCTTACAGGAACAAGGTAGATCGTGTGATCTAGGTAGGTAGATCACAGTACCAAGCTAGAATTTTAAAATCTGTTAATGATTATATAGCTATGTGAGATTAATGAAAATAGTTATTTTCTATTAATTTATATTTGCATATTTTGTAAGTCTACTCATCTTCTCACAGACTGCATTTCCATATGTAATAACATGCATTTTTAAAATAATGTTTATAGTGAATGTTTAGAAAGATACTCAGAAGACAGTAAAACACAAGTAATTCTTTCAGTGTGCTGATTTAAAATCATTGAAAATTACAACTGGCAAAATGATCTGAAGAAACATTTATAGCATAATTTTTCAGATATCTCCCAGGTCTCATGTCAGCATGGACACAGTCAGACAGTCTTATTGTCTAACTCAGAGATTTTTTCCATCATGCATATTAAGTGTCACAGTTACTGGCGTTATTAGAGCTTGACGTAGTATTTAATGCAGTAGATCATAGTATTCCTCTAAGTGGGACAGTACTGCAGACAGTATGGCCATAACGAAGCCTTCAGTTTGAGTCAAATCAGATCGAATAATCACAACTGCAATTAGTGCCCAGATTTTCATCTGCATCTCCTGGGATTTCACATGTCTCTCAGTCATCTATTCTGTTACAATTTAGTTTCACCAGTGCACTGAAACTCTGAACTTCCATTTGTGGGAAGCTTGCTATTTTATTTACCGTTACACTGAAATTACAAAAAGATTCAAAAATATATGGAAGTATTTAATACATGAATTAGAGGAGCAACTGTTTTTAATATTGCAGAAAATATATTTTGAACTAGTATAATATTGATAATTAAAAGGTTATACTAATGGCAGATCACAAAATAAAGGAAGCATAATCCTGTGGGCAAACATTACAAAATACTTTTTCCAAGGTGTAATTTCATTGGCAATGATATGTTGAAAAAAAAATCTTTCAGCTTTATTTAATAACATATGCTTTCTTTGAAGTGATATTTGATATACGTGCTACACAGAAAATATTGCACTATATATTCCTCCATCTATAGCTTTTGATAAGTCCCTGTGCCCAAGGAAATGAATTCCTGACATTTGAAACTCCAGTTTATTTTCAATTTTAACATTAAGCCCACAGAATACTGAAAATATATTGATTTTAGATTATACATACTAGACGCCAGATTTCACCAGATTGCTCTGTTTCTAATGATATGTTTCAGAAAGTCACTATGGCATGATGCTTGACCATTAATTTTTCATAGTTTATGAAGATAATCATTGTGATTGCTAGCAACGCTAAAGGTTTTTAATTGGTGCATGATTTATTAAAAGATGGATATTATCAGCTATTGTATCTTGTATCAGTATGGTAAAGCCGGTATGCTGTACACAACTAGATTCCTGTCAGATTTATTAAACTGGGGTTGTAAAATGCTAATCTACTTACTGTAATTACTGTACATTTAACAATGTATGTCATCAGGAGCAGACATACACCGGTCTAGGAAGGTTCTACTGGATCAGTGTCTGCAGTTTTCAGCTATCATGGGAACTTCTACACTGTTGATTTAAGACCCATCTCTACATTAATTTTCTCTCATTGTTGCAGGACATCACTGTTCTGATATTTAAGGCATCTTTGCAACCTTTCTGGCTATCACCTCATTTTCTTTTGATGCCCAGAATTACTTACAATTGCGGGCTGATGTGAAGTGGAGGATGCCTCTCTCATTATTTGGTACCAGTCAGTCTGAGGTGTCTACTGAGGACAGTATGTCCCACTCAGCTCCAAGAAGCCCTAATTGCTATACTGCAACTTTTAAGGAACAAACTTCTAATCTTTAAATTTCCTGATTGCTCTCATATTTCATATAACAGGGAAAGCTTTCTGTACTTTAACTGGATTTATTATCTGAGAAGGAGAGAAACTTTATTTGTCTTTTGTTGCAAATATCTGACAAATGTAGATTATTTCCAGAATAATATTTATTTATTAAAGTAAGATTTGATGATTTGAAAGCGAATTTGGAAAAAAAAAGAGAGAAAAAGTTTAAAAAATGCAATAAATGTAATGGATAACATAGCTACTATAGTCTATTTAAGGATCCTTGTATGGCCCTGTTATGTCTTTCTGGTTTTAGGATTGAAATCTGAATTCGAATACCATTCAACTCTCTGTCTATCAAATAGTACTTTAAGGATTTGACAGTGATTTGGTAGCTTTATACATACTGAAATTTTGGGGAGCTCTCTTTAATGCAAATTGAAGATGAAAGTCATTCTGTGGGTCCTCACTTCTGTTTCCCTTTTCATCCTCTAATTTTGGAAGATACCACAATAATGCAAATTAGCTAATGAATTTCTGTGGTAGTACCTTTAATCAGTCAGGATTTTTAGGATCTTCTTCCAGTCCTTTCTTTATAGTGATCACCCAAAAAAGATCAAAAAAAAAAAAAAAAAAAAAGAAAAAAACTTTAAAAAACACTAAAAAATTCTGATCTGGAACCTGTCACAAGCTATCAATAGCTGCACTGTAAAAGAAAATATGAGTTATTTCTCCAGTTTAATATTTCCCTTCTTACTCATTATATCATTTCTTCTTTGTATAATGTATTCAAGGATGCAAGAGTAATCAGTCAGACCTGATAATTTGTTCCACACAGAATATATTTTCCTCAATTTACAAATGGACAGGTTGTACTCAGGAGACTTAACCTATTCAGTCACCTGTATAAAATAAGATTATCTTACGAACACCATTTTCCTTTTACTTCTCAACTTTATTCAAAATTCATTGAAATTAAAAGTCTCTCTTCCATTGAGTCTACTGAGCTCTTGACCTAGAATAGAGCCTTTTCACATTGGCAGGTTCACTCAACTTCCACCTGGGACTAAAGAGCTAAGTAAGGGAGACTCTGCACCTAGTGTAAATCACTTTTAGAAGCTATGAACTCTTCTCCAGTTCTTCATCCAGTCAGATAAATCTGACCTCAAGACATCAGTGGAAGTTTTCTTGAGCATCAGGTAGCAGTTGTTGAATGCCTACTGTTCAGTGACTTCAACAAGGTATCATCCTTCATTCTGCCAGTGAGCTTCACTTTTTAACAGGCCGAAAAGATTTACGACTGACACAGAATACATCCAAATTATAAAATACTATTGTCACTACAAGCCACTTAATGCCTCTACTGGGAAACAAAAAAATGAACGTAACACGTAATGAACGTAAAAATGCACAACCTAGCCAAGCCAATATCACGTTATCATACACTAGTAATAATAATTTATCTTTTTTTTTCACGCAGTCCTACATTTCGTCACCAGTATGAAATAATCATTTATTCTCTTATTTGCACGTGTCATTAATTTTCACAGTACTTTACAAGACAGGCCAGACAAAACCCCATTTTCACAACAAGGAGATACACACATAGTTCCACTACAGACCTTGCCTAGGGGAGATTTAGGAAGGAAACAGGGATATCAAGGGATGTATTTGGCTTGATTACTTAGCTATTCATGTATTAGAAGAAGAGTCAGTTTAGATGGAGACTAAAACAGTACTCATGAAACCACCTCTAGCACAAGATGTCAATATTATTCTTGGTAATATTAATTTCTGAGCTATGGAGATAAAATCCTTAATTAATTCATTTAAAAGATATCTTGCTAAAGAATCTTAATTAGATTAAATCATTATTTCAGGAAGCAATGTGCCAAATTACGCAAAGCTAATTAGGGTAGTTGGGAAATTGGCCTAGCCATCAGTTTACAGGCAACATGGGTAGTCTTTTATCTGTAACTATCTCTTTGCCAGCAGGAAAAGTATTTTATTTGAAATTATCAAAGGTTTGGGAATAATCCTATTAACAAAGACTTATAAAAACAAAGCAGAAATATTCTCCCTAGCATAGTTAAAATTGTTTCATTTATTTAGAATGAAGAATCATTCAAATTACCTGCTAAAAATGTTATTAATGATCACAACTCAGGATAAATGTTTTATTTGAAACATCAATTTACCTTTTTTTTTCCCCAGGAAAAAGACTAAGTAGCTCCCTTTTTCCTATTAAATATAACACTAATGATAGCCATTAGCTGGTTGAAATGCGTAGATGAAAAGATTTCAAACTTTTACTTGTTTGAATACATTTTCTAAATTTTAGCTTTTCAGTGAACTAGAGCTGTTCTATTAGTAGTGCAGCAGTGGTGCATTATTAAATAATAATTTGTTAATTGTATCTCATCAGAAAAGCCATGCTGTTAAATGAGATTTACTAATGCATTTAATTTCACTTATAAAACACCAAAGTAAAATCAATTTATCACCAGGCATTGAAAATTAAGTGATTAAACACTAAAAATGACACTAACCAATGACAATATCTTGCCCAGAACCATGTGATGGTTTCAATTCAATTCACAATTCACAAGTCATTTACTTAAGAATTTTAATAATTTAATTTCTGGTACTCTGCACTGAGAATGAAACTCATAACACTGAAAGGCAATAATATATGGAGAATATTGTACATGCTATATTAGCCTAAATGCAAAAAAGATTTTTATAAAGTCATTAAGATGTATGAGAGAAGAAAAGGAGGAGAAAAAGAAAAAAAGGAAAAAAAAAAAACAATCCTCCCACTACAAAATGTTTCATTCACTATTACTCACAAATTCCATATTGGGGATGAAGTCTTTGAAGTCTTATATTACACCCTCTGGAGACCCAAAACTATTTTGCAATTATGTCTATTAAGATGTCACTGCTGGGCAGTAACCCTTCCCAACTTTCCTCTCCCACTCATACAGTACCCTGCAGGATGTTTTGACAACTCTGTGAGATGGATCCTTCATTCTTAACGCATACATTACTAATAACACTTAAAAGACAAAAATCCTTTCTCTGCTTGCCTATCGTACTCGTATAGCCTCCATAACACACAAAAGCATCTACACAGTCATCAAGAGAAACACTGCAGTCTGAACCAAACTATGTACTCCATCCTTGATCTCATAGACAATGCACATTTTCCTAGGGAAATGGTCTAGAATGTTTTCTTGAAGAAAGTAATAAAAATATGGTTTAAAATGTGACTACAGTAAGCGTATTTCCATATTATTAACAGTACTAGCAGTGTTTCTTTCCATTAAATAAGAGACAACAATTAGCTATATTTTAATATAAGTTAATTAAAAATGAATTTAATAAAGTAGCAGTACTGCACTTGCTCGTACAAGCTGTTTGAAAAATTCAGGACTTTCTGGTTCCATAATATTATAGTCTGAATTGCTGTAATGTACAGTTTAGTACAAAATCAAACAAAACATTAGGGAAAAAAACTCTTATTGTGTTTTATTTTGGGGCCTAGGCAGACAGAAATATACTTGTGATATTTTTATAATATTTATAATCTCGTCTAAAGCGACAATCAAACCAGGGTTTAAATAAACAAAATTCCTGAATACTTGTCTTGCAGACTTCTTTTCTGTTATGCTTCCCATGCAGTTCCTGGATTACTAACCAGGAACTTTCTTGCCTTTTCTCCATTTTCATGACAGTTAGTGCCAATTCACCTAATACTTTTATATATTGATTTTCATTTAGTGCCATCATACTTATTTGGTTGCTATTTTTTACAGTAGTGGTGGAACTTTTCTCAAGGTGCCCCCCTTTAAATGCTATCAGTTAAAAAAACGCAATAGCTATAAAAAGCCAATATTTAGCTGATGTGCATCAAGCCACTTGGAGAAAATAGGCAGGCACAATAAGGAGTCAGCATGAATCCGATTGACTAGTAACAGGTGAGGCTGTGACTGGCAAGAGATGAACCATTTCCTAGTGTGGGATTAGGCTTGCCGCAAATCAGGTCAACTGGCAGACAAAGCAGAAATGGTTATGAATCTTGGACATTTTAGGGTCCTGGCAAGAAACACCTTTTAGTATCAAGGAGAAGCATCTACTGGTGCCTTAGTGAACTCTACTGTTCTTCTTTCTTCTGCTTGAAAATACTATGAGTGGCTCGCTCAACTATTTTGACTTTCCAGTTATGTATCATATCGGCAGTTTTCTTCAGTTAGCGAAAGAGGCGTAACCTGGCCGATAAAGGGAGCTGACTATTTCCAAGTTCCACTTTTTCCTCAGCAATCTTGAGTGTATAGCAACTTTTTAATGGAGTTTTGTTTCCAAAATAAAGTTCAGTTATTAGCAATGCACGTCAGATGTCTTTTCTAAACATTGTGACTTCATTTTCTACCAGCTTCCTTGGCAGCAATGTCACGAGCAGTGTTCAAGGTCTGAGAATGGTGGACAGCAAAGCATAGTCACGATCCTCAGGAATATTCACAGGTAAATTCTATTCATGGGGTCCACGGTAGTGTACAAAGGAAATCCTCTTTTTTAAAGGCCAAATACATGTCCTATACCAAACTGAAAAAGCCTTTTCTATTGAGTGGGTCGTTTTCCTGAAGGGTTGATTTCCAGGAAAACTTTAATTTGGACAAACAGGCGTTCTCCAAATAAATATTTTTCCTACCAGTTCTTTTACTTCTCATCCTGGAGCAAAGGAACATAAGTCCACAAAAATAAGCAAGTACAGTCAGAGGTATCTTCCTGTCAATCTATTTTTAACCCATTCTAGCTGCACTGCCTTGTGTATTAGATGCCCACTGTGAGACACATTTAACTCCAGAACATTGTAAACAATCTAGTGTGTAATATTTTTCATCATTATTATTCTACTACTTACTTTTATTCTCTCCCCTTTTTATTCTCCCACCCACTTGTCTCAAGTAAACTGTTTCTCTGTGTGTTTGTGTTATGTTGAATAAGACCTTGTGAGTCAGCTTTGTCAATGGAGGAAGGGCTGATCATGTTACTAACTATAGGGCACTCAGCACAGTCAGTACGCTCGGGCATCTAGTGAATACTTAGACACAGCATACACTCAGTATTGGTGTTGGCATTAATGCTCCCACAAGAGCACTTGCACATCTGCCTGACACAGGCAGACTTGATGGCTACACTTTGAGAACCACATTTTGAGGGTAGATGTGCATACCGAGGGAGATATTATGCATTTCATAATCTACGCGACATATTCTTGGTAAGCGGTCAGCTGGCTTCTCACCATCCTAGAAATCAGAGGTATCACTAAATTCCTGTATCAAGTAATGGGACTGCCATGATTTAACATATCAAATATTAACTAGAGAATCTAGGAATTCAGGTTCTCACTTCTTTGTCTTTGACACATCTGCCCTTGAATCATTTATCCTCTTTGTATTTTTCACTGAGATTGACAGAGAAACAGCACAATGTAAGCACTCTTTTAATTATAAAGTCAAAGGTTATTCAATACTTTGTTTAAGCTCTTTAATGGTGAAGTACACATTTTACCAATTTTTCACATGTAGTACTGTTTTTTTTGTACTCATACTAGCTCCTTTGTTACAGTGCATTATGGCATTAAATGTAATTTTAGCGAATTGCAGTTATTCTATGCTTAATTGACTTCGGGACACAAAATTAATCATTTCACAGGCCGTGTTCATTTTATTTCTCCTTCTCTCTTGAGCATAATTATGTCTTTATACTGAATAGACACATGATCTACCGATAAAATTAAGATATTAATTACTTTCTCTGATTTCTTTAAGATCAGCTACGGCATTTAGCATAGGACAGCCTAATAAGATCAATTACAAAGCAGATAATTACAAAGATTTACACTGTATTGTTTGCTGGTTTGCCTTTTGGAACATCAATAGACAGAGTATTAATGCCTTCATTTTTAGGGTATGCTTCATAAATTGTGAAAACTTCCAGAGTCCCACTTCAGGTGTCAAAAATTCTTTTGGTATCTGTCACCCAAATCCTGTACTCTTGATTATAAAATACACTCAGCTGCAGCCAATGGATAAGTGACAGAACATGGTATAGCCCACGCTGTGAATCATTCTGAGCTCTTGACTATGTGCACGAGATGACATAATCAGTTAGAAGGAAGAAGAGATAAATATTGTCTGTTAATAATATTTTAACCTAATTACAGTATTGATGCAATTATGAGTACTATTATTATTAACTCTAGCCTAAAACAGCTGTTCTAGACAAATAAATATTTGGAATATTAAACTTCCATATCCTACTTGCCATTAACTCAATCTACACATTATTGTTTTGAGTTAAAGAGTGTATACTTAAATGATACTCTTTTTCAGTAAGAAACATTCTCTTTGGAATGCTGGTCTAGAAAAATAGGCTAGAAAATTCTTACTTCTCTAGGTATGCATTAGTGCCACTGCATTTGAAAAGAATGTGATTCACCTTGTTCTCAGAAAAGAAGATAATGCAAGAAAGAGAATTCTGGACAATTAATTCTGTGTGTCCTGCCTTGTTTTCAAAACCTTCTCAATAGGTTGCAACATGTGCAGAAGGGAGTGAGATAGTTATTCTTCCTTCTCACTTTCTCCACAAGTTTCCTCTTCAGTAGAGCAGAAATGAGCTATTTTATAAAGCATCCAACTACACAATTTATTAATGAAAATTAAATTAAAAAAGCCAATTAATATCATTTATTCTGTCCAGGAAGTGACAGACTGATGTTCATTTCTTGTGAGATATATGGAAAATCCTCTTCTCAGTTAGAATCTGTGGGTCAATTCATTTTCAAACCTGTGAACTTTCTTCATGAATTCGGAATAATTCAGAATATGTTCTTCCAGATCAATTTCATGAAGGTGAAAATAGCTGTGCCAATCCTGAGAATGTTACTGGATTACTGGACAGCTATTAAATAGTACATTTGATAGTAATGATACTCATTTTTCTGTAGCTTTGAAATAGGTCTGCTGCAATTTGCTTGTGTTTTTAAATCTAAGGTTGAGACTGAAGGTGAGCTATCTATAGTATTTTCAAATTATAGAAAATAGAATAATTTAAGTCACCAGGCTGCTATATTTTAAATTATAATTCATGCTATACAACACTCTATTCTTCATCCATCACCCAGGCTGACTGAATGGCCAGTTCTGTTTTCTTGCATTTTCAGGAGCCTCTTATATAGTTATATTTATACAAAGATCTGCATGTAAAGAATAGCTGAATTAAGAATATATAAATTTGTATATGCAAATATGAAACACAAGTTGCATTCATATATATGTAACACATAATTTGCATGTGTGTAGGTATGATCTTTACAATATATATACATCTGTAGAAAAATTTTTGTATGCAGCCATATAGATTAATATTTTGAGAATATCTGTACTATTTATGCTTGAGATTTATATTTATTCCTTCTTAGCAGTAAAAACTTTTGAGAATCCTTTGTCTTTCTTATTGAAGTTACAACACCAGGTTCTACAGCTTCAGACAGTTTTCTAAATCCTGATCTAATCAGTTCCCTGTTCTGGTTAGAGCTCAGCTTATCTTTTTTTATCTAGCACATGGTTTCTGCTTTTGTCCATGCTTCCTAGACATTTTATTTTACATTTCTCTATGTACTTTCCTACCTTATCTCAAGTTTTAGCTGTTTAAATGCAACAAAAACAAAATATTGCTTGGGGGCTTCATTATGCACCTTCTTCATTGCATTCTGGTGGATCTTGCATACACTTTGCCCTCATTGAAAACAGCAGTTCAGCCACAGACCCCTCCCATTTTCCATTCTGCTCTGGTCCCTTGCTTTCGGTCACTTAAAATTCCTGCATAGGTCATCTCTCAAGCCTTGCTCATGTTTGCTGTTGTTGTCATTGTTGTTTTTGATATCCATTTCTTGTTCATGCTTTTTCTTTACGCTTTTTGGAACTAGAGACACTAGAAAAGCACACCTTGCAGCTAGAAGCTCCAGGAGCTTTTCCTATGGTTGGTACACAGGGAGGGAAATGGCCACAGAACAGCTTCACAAACATGAGCTATATGCTTCGTTATTTATCAGAGCTCTAATGAGAAGGGCACGTGCTCTCTGCCTGAAAGAAATGGCAGGAGAGATGTGTGTTTTCCTCTCAGAACTTCAAGGTTGGAGATATTTGGGAGCTATCACAAATAAAGAGTCAGATAAACAGTGAAGCTGAACTGGAAAAGAATGTGACCTGAAGTATTTTAATTCTTGATAAAGACTTCACACAAGAGATCTATGTTCTACTACAAAGAGCAGCTCTTTCCTGCTGACCCTGGACTCCAGTTGAGAGTGAGACAGGTCTCAGGCAACAAGTTAGTGCTTTATCAGAAGAGCAGCAGAAGGATTGTTGGGGAAATTTCCACATTATTTAAATAAAGGAAATTGTTATAGCTGTATTAAACAAGTCTGTAGGACATGACCAGGCAGCTTTTCACCAGGAAGTGAAAAAGTGAAAAAGTGCTAGGCCTGCTTCGTTGTTTATCACCGCTCTGGGATTATTATTCTTATAAAATTCACAGATACTAATCTCTACATAGGAATTATTGGATTGGAGAAAGAGAATTATAGGACAAAAGTCTATTGAAAGTTTACACTGCTGCTAAGTGGATGAGTTAAGCATGGGTAAATCACTAGGATGAGCCCTCTTCTTATTCATCTATTAGTTCAATGTTTTCTTCCAGCTAAAGAAATCTTCCTTGCTTCACACTTACCGCTGGTGCTTGGAGTGGCCAAACCTTTCAAGGTCCCAAGGCTTCTGGAAAGGGGCTCAAGACAGAGTTGTATATGTTCTTTTAAGAAAAACTCTAGAATGAAACCTGAATATTGGCACTCCTTGGAAGAACAGACTGAAGGATTACAAACACTAGAGCAGAAAATAATAAAATATACACAAGGAAAAAATAAACGAGATATAACTCTGACATGAAAATCAATAGTGATGAGGAAGAATTAAGGGCAGAGAAAAAGGGCAAAACCAGAATATTAAACATGAGTCAATGAGACAGAGGAACATAAAATATCTACAGGATAAGCAGCAAAACAATTATGCATTTCTACATAAACATGGAGAAGTTATAAACTCACAGAACATGAAGTGTATATCTGCAGCTAAACTGTATGGCTACATGGCCACCAACTATAGGATCAAATGCTGATGGAAGTAGTATTTAGCAAGAATATTAGGGTGTAATATACATGATAATGTAATATGTGCAATATAATATGATAGAATAAACTTTCAACAAAGCTTCCAGTCAGCAAGATTTAGCTTGTGGGACAGTTTTTGAAGAAGAATCAAGAATCACTTCTTTATCCTGAGCCTTACAGTTTTAAGTCTTCCTGCAAGCTGATTATCCCCTATTTTCTATCCCAGTACTTAGTTTCAGTGTTTAGTGTTTTATTTAGTCTTGTAATAAATTGCACTTTTGGAATCAGGTAAAATGCTTTATCTCTTTTAATCTCTTCTAATTCTCAGATGTGGAGGAAGGCTTGAAAATATAGGCAGAGGGTGCCCTAAACATTCAGAAGCAGAGTTTCAAATGCAGAAAATTAAAATTAGGCTTTTATTTTTAACATCTGAATATTTTGAAAAACCTAATTTTAAGAGACCTGATTTGTTATTTTGAATTCTTCAAAGTGGCAGTATTAAGATACTGAGAAGAGGCCAGCATCATACCTCCTTCGTATAATCTACTCCTCTAGAAGCAATCGAGGCTGTAAGTCTTCTTTGTCCCTATTTTTGTTCATTTGTTTGTTTGCTTCCCGTGACCATCCAGTGACTCTTGATTGAAACTGCTCTTTCCCATTCATTCTCGTTTATCATTGCCGTAACAGTTTAGTTCATGCTTCATTCCATGGCTTGATTTGTGCTTCAGATTATAATGGAAATGAAATTCAACATGAAGGTAAAATATTGATGGTGTTTCAACCTACTTTTCTACCTGCAATCTAATGTAGTACCAGTTTGCTTGAAATTGGGCTCAGGTGTGAAATGAAGGAGGTGGAATATACAGCATTTTTAACAGTTTTCAAAAAATAGAGCAAGTTCAACACATTTAGTTTTAGGCGCTTTAGTTTTAATTAAGTGCTAAAATTTCACTTTCTTCTAGGTCTGTGGTCCATTATTATTCCTTTCTGAAGAGATCAACATCTAGCAGAGTAATTATAAATGCTTAAGCACTCAGAAAAAACTGCTCTTACATTTACTCCCAAAGTAAATGATTAAATATTATCAAATTATTTAAAAAAATATTTTCAACAGAAAACAACATGATGAATATAGAAATAGCTTATCAAAATAGAATCAGAGAAATAGCTATTGGAGAAGCAATAAACCTTCATGGTCTTTAACATCAGAAGAAACATTTTGTATTTCAGGCTACCTCATACTGCCAGGGATTCTGTGACAGCAGTTCAAAGCAAACAAGAAAAGTGTCATTTCTGTACATAATATTGCTAATGAAATGCTAAATTTCTCTTAATGCATAAAATGCCTTTGAAAAGAAATGTAGCTACTTAGAAATGTTACCTATGTTTACTTTGAAATAATAAAACTCTTTGATTTTTCAGGGTGCCATAAAAATATAAAAACTTGTAAGATCATTTTTAAAGCCTATGCTTCAGTTCTCTAGACAAAGTACAGCCAGCTTTAGGTTGGTAGGGGGATTTTGTTTTATTATGGCTTTCTTTGGTGTTTTTGGACATTTCCAGGTGGAGATATTTCTAATACTAAGATTTTGCTATGACCCAGAATGACTTTCATTTTAGACAGTAGCAGGATTTTTTCCTGTTTAAATATCAAAATGTTTTTGAAAATATAACCGTTTTGAAACTGTCTTTAAAGAGTTTGTCTTGTATATCACTCGGTGATCTGCAAATACAAGTTAGTTTGGTAGTTCAAGAACTCTAGACAAATTATTTTCATATTTCCAGTTCAGTTATTCAGGATCCTTAGTGCTCTATTTTTAGGCTTATCTTTGCCTAATATTCAAAGAAATAATCAGAAATCTCGCGTAAGATTGCAAAACCCCAAAGGAATGTCCAAAATGGAGGAACCAAGACAACCCAGTGGTTGCTTTGCCACTGAAGTGGTACTGTGCCAATCTGATTTGTCCAGGTTTTCACAGCAACGTAGGAAGGCTTCAGTGTAGGATCTGAGCCGTTGTTAAGCACCTTTGAACACAAAACAGATTATGTCCCTTTTATACAACGGGGAAATCGAGGCAGAGGCAAATGATTTTCCCAAAGACAACAGTATCTCGGCCAAGCCTGATTATCCAAGGGTGGACTGCAGTTGTGATATTCAGGTTTCTGTTCTTGGATTCTGACAATCTCTCCTCTTAGGCTGGAAAATTATACTGAAACATGTCCTTAGCTCCTCATTTCAAAATGGACAAGAATCAAATGCAGTTTTATGGATTCCTCTAAGATTTATTTCTGTAAGGTGACAACATAGAAAATTATACATTTTGGTAATAGCAAAGAGTGGATTACTGTTTTCCTCTGGACTCTTTGCTATGGTTAGCTAGTCCTTTGCTTTTGCTTGCTTGTACTCATGCTGCTACAAACAAGGAAAAGTTTGAAATTATGAAAATCACGTTTTTTGAAAACTTTCCAAAGCAGAATTGCATCCAAGTCACTATTACAGGGAGGGGACTTGCCTCTGTATAGAAGTAGCTGCCTCCAGCTGCTTCCTAACAAGTGACATGGAGGCTCTGGGGTTCTGCATGTGGTTCACTGCTCTTCTCATTCTCCATAATATCACTGCGAGTTTGCTTCCCTCAGTAGGGCGTTTGTTACCATTGCTGCATCAATCATTCTCATATTTCCAGTTCAGTTATTCAGGATCCTTGGGGCTGTATTGTTAATCTTCATTAGTGTATTACTGACTTTCCTAACCACTTTGGTTTGGATACTGAATAAACGAGGACTGCTTAGAGAGGACGTTTTCATTTCTCTTTTGGTCTGCAACTGATTTAGACGCTGGGAAGTTTGTGTAGAGTTGCACAGAATTCCTTGAAATTCTGGGCTTGCCAGGATAAAATATATATAATCAAAGGGGGGGGGAAATATATCTTAAGCTTAGAAACTCAATTTAATCTAGCTTTTACATTTCTCTGAAGAGCCATATGAACTGCAATTGTTTTAACTCAGTGATTTGTACTTCCCGAGCTGGTATTATTTAGTCAGAAGGTGAAAAGAAATCTTACGTAAGTAATCACTTTACTCACATAATACACTGCCCTTACCAAAATAGGTTCAATTTTCTGTATTTCACCTTTGTTGGTGAGCTGAAGCATAAACCTAATCTTTCCACCAGTAATTTGTTTCCAGATCTCATTCTACCGGACAGAACAGTTTTCTTTCCCCCTACCAGGGCGGCGCGGGGGGCTCCCGGGGCCGGTGGGTCCCGTCCCACCGCCCCGGGGGTGCAGCGCCCTGGGGGGCGCCGGGCACCGCCACGGGGCCACTATCGGGCCGGGGCCACGATCGGGGCCGGGTTCGGGGCCGGGGGGGTCCCGTATGCGGGCGGGGGCCGTGGCAGGGCTGGAGGCAGCTCCACAGCAGCAGCACGGGGCTGCGGCCGACGGCACCGGGCTGGGCCGAGACGGGGCCGAGACAGGGCCATGGCAGGCGGTGGGGGGAGCCCGGCGGAGGCTGAGCCGAGCCAGAAAGTGCCCTGAGGTCCTGGAGTTTTTAGGCCGAATTCTGTCGAAGTTCTGCTTTGTCTGCGCTGTGCATGAAAAGAGACCCATCCGCATGCACCGTTCCGGCTGGCTTCAGGTCGAACGTGAGAAGGCAGAGAGTGGCTCTTAAGTAACGCCTAGAAGCTGGAATTTTCATGTCAGATTACTTGTGGCTTTTCATTAAGCTAAAGATAATTGCTATGTAAGTTCTTCTAATAAAATCCGTTGGAAGATTATTTTCTCATTATTTTCCTGATTTTTTCCCCCCTTCTGAACAGGTGCTCTCTGCGCTTTTAAAGCCTATTACTAATACACTCCAAAGGAATATGCTATATCTGTGCACAATCAGGTAATAATTTTACCATTTGCTATGGTTAGCAATAATTAGTTAGCACGTGCCATTCAGTTGCTTTTCAGAAACTGAGTGTTTAGGTCAGCAATACAAGGTATGAGTTTGTGAAGTTATGAGGATTGCACACTGATTAAGAGCTAGTTTTCCATGTTCATTCCACAATTAAATAAACCTCAAAGTGTCTTTTGAAGTTTGTTCATTCTTATTTGCAGTCACTTAATTTTAGCATAGATAAAACCTTCAGCTGCTTGAATAAATATATCATTTAACATCACCAGCATGGAGAAGCATATTAAGGCAATATGAAGAATGAGTCATGAATTAGTCAACTAACAGAAAGTGGCTTTTTACAGTTTCTTATACTGCAAGAATACCAGTGATGTGACCGTTCCTAAGACCACAAAACAGAATTCTTTTCCTTCCAAGCAATAGTCACCAGATCATCTTTATTGGTGTGTTTTGAGTCAGATGGTTTCTTTCCTGGATCCAGCTGATCTTGCTATTCCCTCAGTTGATGATTTAGAGTAGACCACTGCAGTGATAGATGATAAACAGGGTTGGATCCTCAGGGTTGCCCTGATACTGCCTAAACATTGCCAATCACTCTCTCCTTTCTCGGTTTCCTTTGGAACCTCTTGCTCAGATACCTGTTGCTGAAATACCAAGCAGCAGTGTTTCTAATAACATCATTGCCTTGTGATAGGAAAAATGGCCTTTTTAAAGATGTAGCTTTAAAATTAACATTTTAACACAGCATAAAATTAACATTTTGCAGGTGATAAGTGAAGAAGTTAAAATTTATTAAATTTTCTTTCTTCTTTGGCAATCTTGCTGAACACAGAAATGCCTAACCTGAAAACTAGCTGATGGAAGGCGATCTCTAGTACATCAGAAACCAATATGGCCTTTAGAGGAACTATTTAAACTAAGTGAATTTACCTCAGACTGCCCAGCAGAGCACAGAGGAATCAGCCTACACTATTCCTGAGAACATGTCCTAACAGTAGAAAAGGGTGCAGGAAACTGGGGGAGACTTGTTGGTAGAACGGGTTCACGTGTAGGATGAGTGCCTGTGCGGAAGGTGAATAGCAGCCAGTTAAACTCTGAACTCGGAAGGCATAAATTTCTTCTAGACGCAGACAGGTTCCTCATCAGAAGATGTCTAGCTTGTGTGCTGAATAGCTTCATTGGTTGCACTAGGTTTTCAGGCTGAGAGTTTCAGTACTTGCGGGCTTGAGGATGACAGCAATAACTATAGCCAGTTTTAATAGCCAGCCAAGTATACCTTCAAAATGGTGAGAGTTAGTCATAAGTAAATTTAAGTTAAGATCTGCTTAAGCCAGGGTAGGAAGTTGTTGGATGTAATTGCAGCCTGACTCTGTCACAGCACCTGTATGTGCATATTCAAAGGTATGGCTCTTCTCCTCAAAGTGACACATAGCTTTTCTTTTTCTCAAACCTAGATGCAGACATTTTCTTGCTTTCCAAGTGTCTGGGAATGCTAATTGGCTTCAGAGTCAACATGACAAGACTGAATTGATTCATGGGGAAGTTAGCACAAAGCACAGACAGGTGCAGCAATTCTCCTCCTCTCAATTATAGCTTCCACTCGTGGTTTGTAGTTAACATCAAGACAATCAATGTCTTTTAAGTCTCAGCTGACAGAGAAATATATGTCACCACTTTTTAGCCAGCCAATGACTGTATTCTACCTTCAATATGGACCTCCAGCACAGTGATCCAGAGCTGTCATTCAAGTCATTCACAGACACTTTACCAGGATTCTCCCAAATCAATTCAGAAATTTTCAGCTCATGCATAATATTGTTACCTGCTTATTAGCAAGGGATTTCAGTGGTGCTCCAGGACTCCTGCTGCCTCTACAGACGCTGAAAACCAACATGATGCATTAAAATTATGAGGGAAACTGAGAATGTAGTGACTTTGTCACTGACTGAGCTGTCTTAGGTAAATAGTTACAATTTCTCCATGAAATATTATCTATTATTAAGGTACTGGGGGTTATCTGTATTTTAAAAATAGAATACATTCAATCTGAATAGTCTCTCTAAAAGTCAAAGTGGTTTCTGGTGTAATAGAGGTCATCTTCTGCCAGTGGACTATTTCCAGAGTTGAAGGCCCAGATAATGAATGAGAAGGTATTTTCAGCTATAAAACCCCATTTCAGAAGTCTGTTTCCTCAAGAAAGGTTTGGTATCATCTGAAAGATGCATATATTCACCTGGAGAACCTTAATTTGGTAGCTACCTCAATATATAGTTAGTATTTTCACTGGACCCTAAGGCATTTTTCTAGATGTTGTGTACTGTATATTACCTCAAATTAATACTCATCTTTAGAAATCCGGAACATTCTACTAAAGGCACTTTGTGTAGTTCCAAGTTTGCTGTAATTGCTGCTATTATGGATGACAGGGTTGAGAAACAGCAAGATCACTGTCTGATGATAGGTCTGCATCACTACCAGAGTAAATTGCACAATGAATTTGAATGAGTACTTTGGAAATTCAGCAAGGCAAAACTAGTCTTGCTTCCACTGAAGTAAATAGGAATTTTACTCTCCTAAAAATAATTAGAGTGAAATTCTTAGGGCTGGTCCTCAAAAACAGTCACTGACTGCTTCTCCTTGGCAACTCCTTGGCCCCGTGAAACCCTTAGTTCAACTGTGAGCTTACAAACTGCTTACAGTTCTTCTCACTCATAGTCATTGGTGCCTTATTTTTAATAGGATTTATCTGCTTGTCACTTGTCTTAAAACTAAGTTAAAGTAGAATCTATAAATTCCTCCTCTTATTGAAGCTTAGGCATTGTAGATATTATCAAAACACACTTAATGCATTAAGAGGCAGTCCTGCAGAAAGTGCAGTGACAGCACTGTTTTCGTTTGAAAGACAGCTGGAGTAGGATGCATATCATTTTTTCATGTATACAGTAAGCTAAAAGCTTAGTGCTTATCTATAGTACAGAATCACAGAATCTCTGAGATTAGAAGGAATCCCTGAAAATTGTCTGGTCTGACCTCCCTGCTCAGAGCAGGGTCAGATAGAGCAGGTTGCTCAGGACCATATCCAATCATGTTTTGAATCTCTCCAAGAATGGAGACTCCACAACCTGTCTGTGTAACCTGTTCCAGTGTATGACCCATTTCCACTTATGTTTAAATTGTCTGTTTCTTGTATTTCAATTTGTGACCACTGCCTCTTATCCTTTCATTGGATATCACCAAGAAGAGTCTGGCATGGTCTTGTTTACTCCTCCCAAACACAGTAATGAGATCTTTCTCAGCCTCCTCTTCTCCAGCCTAAAATATCTCAGCTCTCTCAGCCACTCTTCATATGAGAGCTGTTCCAATCCCTTAATCATCTTTGTGCCTGTTCATTGGACTTGCTCTAACATATCACGTCTCTTGTACCAGGGAGCCCAGTTCTGAACCCAGCACTCCAGCTGTGGCATCACCAGTGCTGAGGAGAGGGGCAGGATCACCTCCCTCAACCTGCTGGCAACAGTCTTCCTAATGCACCCCAGGAGGCCATTGGCCTTCTTGGCCATAAGGGCACATTGCTGGTTCACACTTAACTTGTTCTCCTTCCCTAGAGCTTCTTTTCAGCAGGTCAGCCCCCAGCCTGTAGTGGTGCATGGGGTTATTCCTCCCTAGGTGCAGGACCTTGCACTTACTTTTGTTGAACTTCATGAGGTTCTTCTCTGCTCATCTCTCCACCTTTTCGAGGTCTTTCTGAATGGCAGCACAGCATTCTGTTTTATCCGCCACTCCTCCCAGCTTGGTATCATCAGCAAACTTGCTGAGGAGGCACTCTGTCCCCTCATCCAGGTCATTGACGAATAGTTTGAACAGGATGGGACCCAGTACTGAGCCCTAGGGGACACCATTAGCCACATGCCTCCGCCTAGACTCCACACCACTGATGACGACCCTCTGAGCTCTGCCTTTCAGACAGTTCTCAATCCACCTCACTGTCCACTCATCTAACCCACACTTCCTGAGCTTATGTAGGAGGATGTTATGGGAGACAGTGTCAGAAGCCTTGCTGAAGTCAAGGTACACAACGTCCACTGCTCCCTGCTCATCTACCCAGCCGGTCATTCCTTCAGAGAAGGCTATCAGGTTGGTTAAGCAGGATTTCTGCTTGGTGAATCCATGCTGGCTACTCCTGATCACCTTCTCTTCCTCCACTTGCTTAGAGATGACATCCAGGATGAGCTGTTCCATCACCTTTCCAGGGATGGAGGTGAGGCTAATTGGCCTGTAGTTTCCTGAGTCCTCCTTCTTGCCCTTTTTGAAGACTGCAGTGACATTAGCTTTCTTCCGGTCCTCAGGCACCTCTCCTGTTCTCCAGGACATTTAAAAGATGATGGAGAGCGGCTTGGCAACAACATCTGCCAGCTCCCTCAGTACTCGTGGGTATGTCCCATCAGGGCCCATGGATTTGTGGATGTAAAATTTGCCTAAATGATCTCTAACCCAGTCCTCCTTGGCCAAGGGAAAGTCTTCCTTTCTCCAGACTTTCTCCCTTGTCTCCAGGCTCTGAGATTCCTGAGGGCTGGCCTTAGCAGTAAAGACTGAAGCAAAGAAGGCATTCAGTAACTCTGCCTTCTTGGTATCCTTCATCACCAGGGCACCCACCCCCTTCAGCAGCAGGCCCACTTGAAGAAGCCCTTCTTGTTGTCCTTGACATCCCTTGCCAGATTTAATTCCAATTGGGCCTTAGCCTTCTTCATCACATACCTGCATACTCTGACCACATTCTTATATTCCTCCCAAGTGGCCTGTCCCCTCTTCCACATTCTGTGTACTTTTTTCTTCTGTTTGAGATTTGCTGGGAGATCCTTGCTCATCCATGCAGGTCTCCTGCCCCCTTTACTTGACTTCTTACTCTTGACCTTGGAGGAAGGGATGCTTGAATATTAACCAGCTCTCTTGGACCCTCCTTCCTTCTAGGGCCCTAACCCTTGGGATTTCTCCAAGTAGGTCCCTGAAGAGGCCAGAGTTTGTTCTCCTGAAGTCCAGGGTTGAGACCCTACTTATTGCCTTGCTTTCTCCACACAAGATCCTGAACTCCAGCATTTCCTGGTCACTGCTGTCAAGGCTGTCCCCAGCCTTCACATCTCCAACCAGTTCTTCTTTGTTTGTTAGTACGAGGTCCAGCAGCACTCCTGTCCTCATTGGCTCCTCCACCACCTGTATCAAAAAGGTATCATTGATGCTCTACAGGAGCCTCCTGGACTGTTTGTGCCCAGTTGTGTTGTCCTTCCAGCAGATATCAGGGTGGTTGAAGTCCCCCATAAGAACCAGACCTGTGATCATGAGGCTCCTTCCAGCTCCTTCATTGACTTCCTTTTCCTGATAAGATGGCTTATAATAGACGCCTACAGCAGTGTCACTCATGTTAGTGTGCCCTTTAATCCTTACCTATAAGCTCTCGACTGGCTCTTCATCCACCCCTAGGCAGAGCTCGATATATTCAAGCTGCTGTGTCATATAAAGAGCAACCCCACCACCTCACCTTCCTGGCCTGTTTTTCCTAAAAAGTATGTAGCCATCCCTGATGGCACTCCACTAATGAGAGCTATCCCACCTTGTCTCTGTCATTGCAATGAGATTAGGGCCCTGCAACCACACATAGATCTCCAATTCCTCTTGTTTATTCCCCATGCTGCGCGCATTGGTGTACAGGCATTTCAGAGAAGTAATCGTGCATGCAGGTTTCCCAGGAGGGGTGCAAGAGGATCCCCCATAGCCATGTCTCATATGCACATCCTTGGCTGCATGGACCCACTGAAGGCCTCCTGACTTGAGCTGTGTTTTGTTGACTACCCTGTCTTTATAACTCTCCCCTTCCCTCATCCTTCCTACTTTAAAGCCCTCTTTACCGGGCTGGCCAAGCTGTTGGCAAAGATGCATGTGCCCCGTTTAGCAAGGTGGATCCCATCTCTCCCCACCAGTTGCTGATCTTCAAACAGGGTCCCATGATCATAGAATCCAAAACCCTGTTGCCAATGCCTGTGGCGCAGCCAGTTCTTAACTTGGAAAATCCATCTAGTCCTTCTCCCATCCTTCTCCTTCATTGGCAGGATTGAGGAGAACATCCTGGGATCCCAGCCCCATGATCACCATCCCCAGAGCTCCAAAATCCTGTTTTATCATTTCCAATTTGCCCTTGGTATCATTAGCACCCACATGAAAGAGCAGCAGAGGGTAGTAGTCCGATGCGTGGACAAGTCTTGGCAGTCTTTTGATGACATCTGGTATACAAAGCCCTGGCAGGCAGCAAACCTCTCTAGACAAGAGGTCAGGTCAGCAGATATGTGTCTCCATCCCCCATAGCATGGAGTCACCCGCAACAATCACTTGCTGTTTCTTCTGAGTGTTCCTGCAAGGCACAGGGTCTGTTGGCCCTGTTGCTTCCCTTGAAGCCATGCCCAGCTCCTCCTCAGCCTAGGAACCTGAACCAGGTTCTTCAACTGCAAGTCTTGAGGAGGAGCAGGGGCCTTTCGCCTCCCAGGAGAAGTGACCATTTTCCAGCCTTTTTCTACAGTGTTGTGATGTACTGTTTCAGTCAGCACAGAGCCCTCCAGCAACTCCTCTGCTGCAGGGGATTGGGACTCCTGGAGCAGTACGGTCTCCAAGAACGCCCTGTCTATCTCCTCATTTTCATGGATGCCTCACAGCCTACTGACTTCCTCCCGTAACACCTCTAACTGATGACACAACTTGTCAACAACAGCACACCTTCTGCAGGAGAGCTGACGGTCAGTCCAGGCCTCTTGGAGAGGTCCCAAGTACTCCCTGTAGTTTGAGACCTGTAGGGCTGTGTCTGCTGTCAGAGGGTCTGTCTGAGTCAAAGCCTCTGACACAGCTGATGCAGCAACTCCAAGAGCTACAGGCATGTGTGTTTTAAAGCATGTCATGACCACGTTTGAGGAAGCAGACACTACTAAGGTTGGAAACAAAGATGGCTTCTTGCACCTTCCTGCATACTTGCTGCACAAACTGCTGCCTCTGCTCACTGTACTCCAGGCCTGGCTCTTACCTGGGCCTCTCCCTAGCACTGACTCAAATGGTGCTTGACCCACCCTAATCAAAGGCACCTGGGCCAAAGACTCCAACTCCCTTCAGTCAGAGGTGACCAAGAGAGCTTGTTAGTGACAGCTATAACTAGTTAGAGCTAGGTGCTAGAGCTTCTCCCAGAAGAAGTTAAGGCCTCCTGCAGTGGCCCTTGCCTAGCTTCCCTTTCCTGTTAGCAGAATCACCCTGTAGTTCCCAGACCCAGGGGGCACCAATCTTATTCTGCAGTTGCAGATCTACAGATGGAAAAGGAGTCTTCCTTCTGTTGTCAGTCACAAGCTTCCAGCCTTTGCCAACTTGGGAGTCTCCAGTTCCTACCTCAGTGAGCACAGACTCTTCAGTACAGGAAATCTGTATGAAAGCTTCTTTGCTTAAGCAAATTCAGACACTTATCTCCTTACCTCTCTGCAGAATTTTTAAAGCATGTGACAGTCTTGGAGGAGAGCTGAACCCAACACTTCTTAACTATCCAGATGTTCATAATTACTCTGTCTTTTTACCCAAGACATATATGACTCCTGACACAGTGGAATAGCTTCAGTAAGTGGCTGGAGAGTAAGTGTGCTACAGTGGTTTGGAGAGGAGCTTGTTTTTGTCAACTAATTCTGCAAGGCCAGCTCATGGCCATTTGGAAGCCCACTCCAGCATGCCCTGTAAGAGATCGTAGGCACGTAACACTGCATTTCAGATTCCACTCGTGTTAAGTACCTGACAGTAAGTTGTGGAAATGTTCTGCTTTGCAGAAGCCAAGTACCAATCCTGATCTAGCACTTTGGCCTCATCATTGGTAAAAGAATTAAAGCATATGTTGATATCAGCTAGTCTGACAATTTAATTTGTCAAAGTTTCCATTTGGCACTTCTGTGCTACCTTCAGTACTGAAATGGCAGGTAGTAATAAAAAAGGAAGTAGCATATTCATAAAGAGTGTGATCATGTCACAATAAACTTTATCTGTGATTGAACACTCTGGCAATTATAGTGTATTGCAAAATTTGTATTGGCAATCTGATAATGTGTTCATCTCAGCACAGCTCTGAGGATGTTTGCTGCTTAAATAACCAGAAAAATAACCTACATGTGATGTTCTTCAGTATCATAACTGGAGAGTAAAGGAGGAAATGAATGCATTATCCTGGGACATAAAAGAAACAGATTAAAAACAAAAATTAAACCTAACATTCTTTAATTGGTACTCAGAGTTAAAGCACAAGTGTAGGAACTACAGTTTTTTATCCAAGGGAACGCTTCGCTTCTAGATTCAATTAATTTGCTTTTCTTAATGCATAAGAATGTGGACCCATAGACATCATGCTATTTTAGAAATCCTGGGCTTTATTTTAGCAACCTAATATTTATGCTCGGAACCTAAATATGTTCCAGTGGTTCTATTTGGAAAGCAGAGCCTGAATCACTCACTTGAAGGTCATACACATACTTCATGACAAAGTTTTCTATACCAAAGCAGCTAATATAGAATCATAGAATCATAGAATCGGTAAGGTTGGAAGGGACCTCTAGAGATCATCTAGTCCAACCCCCCTGCTCAAGCAGGGTCACCTAGAGCATGTTAGACAGGATTGCATCCAGGCCCGCTTTGAATATCTCCAGAGAAGAAGACTTCATGACCTCTCTGGGCAACCTGTTCCAGTGATAAAGTGCTATAATCCAAACCCCTCAATTTCCAAGCCCTTTTTCCAACCAGGAAGCTATATTATCTTTAAGATACATAGGACAGGGAAAAGATAACAGAGTAATTTGTCTGAATTGGAGGTGTATTGTTTCAGATGAAGTTCCCAACCTAATTCTACAAAAGGACACTGATTGGCTATGGGATCAGCATAGCCATATATGTTTGTGAAGTATGGTGGCTAGCTTTTGTAGTCATGTTGGCCAGTCAAACAGTATAGGGGAACATGTATTTATCTCAGTAAAAAATACTAGAACAAGGTGCATTGGCCTACTGTCAATTTTCCCTTCAAACTTCCATAAGAACTGCACAATTTACCTGGAAGCCTGTCTTATAAGTACAACTTCTAATTACAGTTTGCAGAGTCACAATAACAATCTTCTCGTTCTTCTCTTAGTTAAAACATCTTTAAGTCAAAACTTTTAATGTATGGCTAGTCATTTTCCTGAATAAATTAAACTCCAGCTGTCACTTTCTTAGCTATTTTTGCTTCTTAATAGAATCAGGTTTTTAACTGTTTAATGATGCATATTATCATTTTAAATCTTTAATACTTTTCCTGTTATACTGAGGAATGGTAATGCTACACTGAAACTGGTATACCAGCCATTTCAATGGCATACCAGCCATTTTAATAGCTGGTACGTAAGAAATGTAGGACACAGCTGTTCTACTTTTGGGAAGAAACAGCTAAAACCATGGGAGCCATTCTCCCAACACACAAACAACAGTATGTCTGCTGTCCTGGGACTGCTAAGAAGCTTTAATTGATACTCTTTTGATGAGGCTATGTGCATTTGAGGAGACGGTTATAAATATTAAATAAAAAGTCCCATTACTACTACCGGACATGGGGGAACTTTCTGGGCTCGGTGCTGACAGTTAAAGTGGGAGGACAGGTGTATCAAAGACATTTAACTTCTTTGACGCTAACAAACAAGGAGACTACATAGTTTTGAGAATAACTAGCACTACATAAAAAAATACCCAAATTCATCTTTAGTTTGTCCCAAAATGAAACAGCCTAAAGTAAAAAGCAGGACAGAAAGGCACAAAACTACTTTATAAGTTCAGTTTATTTTCCCTAGAATTGGCCACCAAGTCCAGAATCAAGTTGAAATTTTTCTTTTATTGGTTCATACCTGTCTAATTTTCCTGAGAACTCATGCTGAAAATGTTCTACTGAAAGAATCTTAATATTTGGCATAAACAGAGATTTGAGATTCTACTAGTCTTTAAGATCAATTCTGATCTGAGAATTATTTCTTTCCATAAAAGAAAATCCATACTTTTCCATATTTTTGTCAGGTAGTGTAAAATCCTTGTTGTGCAGAGCCTTCCATACAGCCTCCCAGTTAGTCTTGCCTATTTGAAAATCAGTGATTACCAGTAAGGACAGGTCATTATAATATACATGACAATAAAGCTGCCAAAGGACAGTGGGCACCTGGGGAGTAGTTTCATTTTATTTTCTCAGTCGTGACACAATGGAGATAATTCTCATACAATAACGAAATGCATCTTCAAAAGTCTGTAAAGAATTAGACAGAAACAACCTTTTTCCTTTTTCCTAGGTATGAAGGCTGCATTTTTAAAAGCTGATTCCTTCCCAGTATTTCACTAAATAAATCTTGGGTTAAACTTAGATTTTGAGTTCTCACATTGACAATTAAATCACCTCCCAAGCAAAAATTCATCTACAGTTCCATAAAAATATTAACAGAATTTTTCAAAAAGCAAGTATTTTTTTATTAGAGGACCTCACATTTCCCAGGTGAGTATCCTAACTACCAGCAACTTATACCATTTATTTCAGTACAGACTTTGGAATTTAACTGGAATTTCTTTATTGTTCCATTTACTGTTTGTGAAAGGTTTATAAGTTCATACAGCTGTTATGTAAATTAAGAGCTATAATCCAGAGGTTAGTTTGATATTGAAGCATGTAATTAATGAGTGATAAACGAGGATCAAATTATTTTAAAGGAAGTATAAAAAATATAAATGTTACTGTTTGCAAGCATGGTGGAATGTAGTGTTACAACATAAGGGCTTGATGCTTCCAAACAAACAGCTCCAAGTTCTTTCCACTCCCATCAGCAATAGTAAAAAATTATTCATTATCTGACAGTGTAATACCTGGAATCCTCATTTTTCTTCTACTGTCACTAACTTCAGAAATAGCCTGGTTCATGTGAAATTGTTAAGTCTTTAGAAATCCAAAAATTTTATAATTTCAGAAATAATTTAGAAATTAACATAACATAAATTAAATGATGTAAATCATTAGAAAATCATAAGAACATATATTATACCGAACCAAATCAAAGGTTTATCCACTGTCCTGTCTCCTCTCTTCATGTGTTTTTTCTTAGTAAATATTCTTTAGAATGACTGTCTGCTAGAACACCTTTTATCACCTAATTAATCCATCTAATTTACATTTTTCAAAGTCTTTTGAAAGATTTTGAAATATCATTTAAACCAAGAATCTGGAATAAACTTATATCTTTTTTAAAAGTATAATCGATCTTTACAGATTTCTTTATATTTGTGTTTCACCCTTACTTCTGTTACCCATACAGCATAGAAGTAGTAAAAGTCTGAACAAGCGCTCCAGTAAGATGCCAGTAACAGGTAACTTTAATTGGCTTTTTGATGATGACACACTCCACAGGAAGAATAATTTTTGTTTAGCTTAGAATGCAATTATAAAAAAATATTATTTGATCCCAGATTATAGAACATCTGGAGAATCAAAAATACCTCAAATAGAACAGTATGGACAGTTGCCTAGTATGTAGACCATTTCAGCTGAACTTCCACTTGTATATTCAGAATGAGATTTTCCACCAAAGTCACAAGAGAAGATAGACATTAGAGATCTCTGAGAGGTGCACTCTTGTCTCCTAAAGTACTTTGGAAATTTCCACCTGCACTCAGTAGTAATTAACCTTTTTCCTAAACTTCATCACATTTATGCATATCTGAACTGGAAAGGTGGTGATGGTGTGTTCAAGGAAAGGCTCTAGAATGACATAAAACAAGAATGGAAAATAATAGTATTACAGTAATAACTTATTTTCATCGTTCAGGTAGAAATCAAAGACATTTTGACAGTGGAATTTTAGTTTGATATAAATCACAGGGAAATTATTAAAGTGTACACATCCTCAGAAGTATACATGTTCATACAGGTTTGTAATTTATCACTTCAGATATCTGAAACTGAACTGTCTTTTGCAGTCACAGGTTTACAGCTGTGAGCTAATGAATGTCTCTGGGATGTCAGAACTGAAATGAAGTTCCAGTCTGGCACATCTGTTGTCTTAAATTTCTTGTGTTGTTTTTTCTCCAAGGCTGCTGATGAATGTGTACAGGGCTTGGTATTCAGGCAGAAGAACTGACTGTGCTATCAGAATTTGCCTTGTTTCATATCCACCATACTGACAATAAAAATATGATAGTTGAGGTTGATTAATTGTAATACTGTGAACTAGCTTACCATTCATATTAATATAAAATTAAAAGATATTCCAATACCATAAGTGCACAGACTTGATAATTTAAAATACTTTTTTTTTCCTTCTGCCTTGCCTTCCATTAGCAATCCATTCTCTACCACAAAGAAAAGTGAACAATCTGAAAAAAGAAAGATGGATTTATTATAGGGTTTAAATCAGTAGTTAGATTACAATACCTTTATATCAGAGGTGAGCTTTCATCAGCCCATCTTCCTCTTGGATCACATCCAAATAACACTAGTGTTCTAAGCCCCAGTAACTGATAACATTCATACACTGAAATAAGTCATTTCCTGGAATGAACGTCTCTGTTGTGTTTAAGCCTCTTGCCTAGTTAAATGCTTGATAATGCTTTTAAAAATTGATCCTTTAGGATAGCTTCTGATCACAAAAAGAACATTAGTTCATTTTTATCTCCTCTTGGTTATGTAAGGCAATTAGCACAAAGTCTTGGCAGACAGTTCTCTCTTTCACTAAAAAGGTGTCCTGAGAATATAACCAAGCTCTTACAACACATGCATGATGCAGAAAGCCTGCTCACCACTCAGAGTAGCAAGAAAGCATTTATAATCAAAGCTGTCTTGAAAACATTCAGCAACGGTCTGTCAATTAGAGAATAATCTGCTGTTCATCTGCAGTGGAGAGCACCTATTTATCTGGCCAGCAGGAGTATAGCAGACCAGCTAATAGACACTTCTGGTAGGTAGTGGGTCAGTTAGCACAGCAAGGGACCTTCAAGGAGCCCAGAAACTCTGCTCTAGGTGGCGTGGGGCAATGCAGCTTGTTCTCCACCCGTGGCTGGAAGAAGTACACCTGGGAAACCAAACTCCTTGGCCCAGAGGGGCTCTTGAGGAGGAATGGTCCCATGCAGGACAGGGGATGTGGGAAGCGCCTGGGGCTGGTGGTGGCCTTTCCTGTGGGATGTGTGCTCTGGCAGAGGCACTGAGTCACTGATACAGGGGCCGCAGCAACAGATGAGCAGACTATGTAGCATCAGAGAAGATGAACAGCATAGCAGGGTATTCACCTTGCAGAGTGACACAAGGAAGGACGGACACTGAGAGGCCAGTAGCGGATGAGGACTCCCCAAATACCCACAGCTTGTGACTTCTTGCAGCAGGAAAAGTGTACCCTCAGATCTGAAGTTACAGAATTTTTACAGTGCCTTTATAGCCAATTAAGGGGAATAATCTCCACTAGGGAGGCTTCAAGGCCAGCTAAGTCTGAATCATACCTTAGCACCAAGAGGATGTGCCAGGTGATAGGGGTTGGAGATTCCCTTCTGCGTGGCAGGGTGGTGCCTACCTGCTGATCAGAGTTGTTGTCACAGGATGTTTCTTGCCTGTTGGGAGCCTGGATCCAGGCTATTGCAAAGACTCATGATGCTCTTCCAACCCTCAAACTATTACCCTCATTGTTCATCCATGTAGTCACCAATGACACTGCCAAGGGAGACCTGGAGCAAATCAAGAGGGACCACAGAGCTCTGGGGCAAAGCGGCATTGTTCTCTTCAATTGCACAAGTGAATAGGAAGGACTTGGATAGGAGGTGATGCATCCCGAGAGCTAACAGCTGGCTACATAGCTGCTGTTGTAGTTAGTGCTTTGACTTTTATGAATGAGAAAGGGACTTTAGTGAGATACAGGCTACCCAGAGTAGTAGATCTTCCACTGTAGAGAATTTTCTGGATAAATTTCTGATCAAATTCCAGATCAAAATTCAAGGCCCTACAAGAGTTTGGCATTTGTACTTAAAAGTACTTATAGTGCGCTGTGATAGTCCAGTTTCAAATCATTTGTGCTCTATCTCAGACATCCTGTAAAATTGTTTCTAGTTGTAAAGCTGGTGTCTGCTTCCTCAGGTGGGTATTCTTTTTTTGTGCAAAGTAGAACAATTTCAATAGGAAAACTCAAGAAAGCAAAAAATATTGAATCTAAACATGCAGTTATTGCCTGCACTTAGGACATGAGAGAACAAGTCTGTCACCGTATATCCATTATTTATACAAAATGGAACAGCTCCAATAAGAATGATTGAAAAATACTGGATATTTTGAATCCTCTATCTCTCTCCAAATATAGCTCCCTTTCTCCCTGGTTCATCTTCTTTCTTCTCCCAGATTTATATGGCTGCTCAAAAAGTTTCAGATTTGTGCAAATGCAGACCATGAGAATTTTGAGAATTAAAAAAAAAACTTTCCCAGAAAAACAGTTTCTTGATGTACTCTTTATACAGATATAATTGAAAAACAATGTGCATAAATCTCTCTTACATTTTAAAATACTGAGATACTAGTGCAGAGATGAACTATGAAGCCATAGAAAGTTTTAGAAAATGACAGATGCTCATCTGGCTAATTGGATACAAACACTAAAATGTCTTCTGCAAAGCACAGGTGAAAGTAAACATAGGTAATCACTATATTTTTGTTCCCATCCCTGTAGCTATAAAATATATGCAATCAGTACCATGAAATTGGAAAACAAACTTATGTTCTAAATCAAAGAAACAGGGCTTGATCTAAACTCCCCTATTTAGAAGACATGGTATCACAAATAACGTTAATGTTCTTTGACAATGTTCACAACCATTAGAAAATTGAAGTCATAATGAAACTGCAGCTAACTCACAATCTTCTGGCCCTAGGATGTACATTGTTGATGTGTGTATTCTGGAGGCCCCATCTGTTAGGAGCCAGGCTTTATATACTGAATAATTGCTAAATTCCAAGGAGACCAGGTGGCAGGGCAAATTAATTTGGAAAGAAATAGAAAAGTCATGGGGAGGGGGAAGCAAAAAAAATGGTAGGAGAAAGTTAATTCAGCATTTTCTAGATGTGCTGAATGAGGACAGGAATAAGAAAGAAAGTGAGAAAACAGGCAACAAAATGCAGACTGGAAGAAGGAGGGCAGGAAAGGAAGACACAAATTTTTATATCAAGAGCTATTTATAGGACTTTGGGGGACTTACAAAGAACGAGAATGTAAGGCACATGAAGAAGCAGAAGATACTACCATGAAATTTTACATTCAGGAATACTTATACTCTCTATTTGGATCCCTGGATCTCCATGACTGTTAAAAGGTAACAGTAAGTGGCCTTGCAAGGATATCATCCAGTTCTTTCAGCACCCTTAAATGCAGCCCCGTTGGTACCATGGATTTGTATGGGTTGAGTTCTCACAAGTAATCCCCTGGCTCAGTCCTCCTTTTGAATTCAAGCATTGCCCTGTATCACTCATTCTCCTCACAGAGTAGTGCTCCACATCTCCTGGACACCAGAACTCCTGCCACAAGAAAGCAGGCTTCAAATATTCTCATGCATATGAAAGTATTTCTTTGAATATATGGGATATAGTCAACTGTGTCATGTATAAAACTATTTCTGTAAAATAAGATCATCAACCCAAGTAACTAGATAGGTTTTATTCCATTACCTTAATCTTCATATTTTAGGGAGACAGTTGATTCAGTGGATTGATTTGTGTATGGTATTTTTATTCTTATTCTTCATTTTCTTCTTCATCTACACAGTCATTCCTATGTTAAGAGAACAGTTATTTGTAAAATTTTCTTCCTCAAAATGCCCTAGTTTCTGAAGCCGCTTAGAGCTGTCTCATATTGGAAGAATTCCTCCTACAGCAACTTTGTGTGATGCCATCTTAATGAATTCTACTGTCTTAGCAATGGCACATTTTGTTGCTCTGTCCCTTATACCTCAATACAGACTTCTGCTCTCCTTCATTTCCTACTCAGCTCTTTTCTTCCTCAGTGAGGCTTGGGTTTGATTCTGTCCTTGCTAATAGCTGCACTACTGACTGGAATATAGGTACCTCTGCTTTTGGCATTTTTAATGTGTAGAGCTTAACAAGATCCTTAATAGGTTGGATAGATATACTAATATCTATCATTTAGATAGATTTTTAATTCTATCAAGCCATTAACTAACCAATGCTTGTTTAGATATTTCTTCTGTGCTTACATTATCCTGTTATGTTTTTGAGGGTATTTCTTGCATCTTCCTCAAATATGTCTGGAACTGGTCACCAAGAGATACAGGATATTAAATTAGATGGACTTCTGTTTGTTTATGCGAGACATAACAACAATGGATATCCAGGTACTGCAGAATGGTACATTTATTTATGGCTTCAAGATCTTCAGTTAACTAAAAGCATTTTAGAAAAAGGAGGTCCAGTCTGTAGCAACTGCACTCTGCCTTCCTTCAGCTCAAAGTAAATTTCTCATTCTAAATTGTTTTATTTCGGTTTATCTGGAGATGGGGAAATATTAAAAAAAAAACTTCTTAGAAAATATGTTAAATAACCTGCTACTGGAGGCTTATGTATTTGTGTGTGGAATGGTTTCCTATAACTAGTCAAAAGAAATGTTTCAAGAAGAGAGAAGATTGAGCTTAGAGTGGAAAATTTTAGGAACATTTACCTGTTAATAAATATGAAAAGCTCACGTTCAAAGAGGAAACATTATGAAGAACAAATGTGCCAATGAAGAGGTACTTTTGAATAGAAGTCATTGTTTCAACTTATCCTTTCAACAAAACTTTTGAAAACAATTATGTCATTATTGACCATCCAATCCATCTTTTATGTTAAAAAGCTGAAAAATACTCAGACTACTTAAAATTCTCTGCTGCATTACTAACATTAGTACATAGTTGCATCTAGATGTTGGAGTTAATACCAGAAAGAAATGCAATTACTCAAACTTAGGTATAAAACATATGTGAGCTCACATCTACTTGCTTTTTTGAGACAAAGACAGACATTTATTAAAAGCCCAGAATATCTTTCCCATACTTTAAAAGAACACAGAGGTTTGCTTACCTCATGTGTAGCAATAAAAAAGTCAGAACTACGAATGTGATACAACTTGTCATTGACCAAGCAGCAAAGCTGCAGAGCTTGTAAACCGTTTTGCTGAAATTGCCTCATCTGATTCATGATTATTCTTTTAAATCACACATCCACACCAGTATTTAATTTGAAAGTTCTGTGAAGGATGTAGCTCAAGAATCATTATAAAAATCTGAAACTGATATTTTGCATCACCAGTTGAAATTGTGTTGGAGAGAGAACAGAAAGTTCTGAAAGATACATTAAAAAAAAACAAGTCATGTAGGAATTTAATGTAAGAATTTCCCTGAAGAATCAAGGGAAATATTTATAGAAGATAAGAAGGTAAAGTAAACAAAAACAAAACATGCTAATGGGACAGTTATCATTTAAAGCAGGTAACAGTTCTAAGGTTTAAGAAACTGAAAAAGATTGTCTCATTTTAGCTCCTTCTAACCTGGTAATGCCAGTTTTGGAAAATAGTACACATATTTTTATATAGCTATATATGTATATGTGTGTATACAGGTATTTATGTATATACATTACACACACATACATGTATATTTTAAATGCAAATCAAACACTAATTCAGATGATTACTGAATGACTACCATACTAATTTTTACTGTATGTCCTATTCCCTTTGCCCATTAGTGTTAAGTATTTTCCTGTTAGTGTAGGCGACCCTACTATGGCCTATTATGGCCACAGTATGACCTAGTAAGGCCTGTTAGATAAGAATTTTCCTGGAATAGTCCCATGTTTTCAGGTTATGTCATAGTAGATTCTTTCAGAATATGTGCAGTGTTCCAGTTGATACATTTAATTGAACAAAGAAATCAATGGGACTATTCACATAATTAAAATTGAACACATCTGTAAGAACCTTTTTGGATGAGGACCAGAATGTTCAGTCCAATTCAGGATTAGTATCCTCTTGTTTATTTAACCATTTAAGTTAAAGATGCATAAAAAATCTGAAAAGCTTAACAGTGCAGACTTTTCTGAAAACAATAATTGCAAAAATGTAGCAAAGAAGCAATACAAGATCTTATGGAAGAGAAACGTGGTTTTATTTTAAAACAAAATCAGTGTAACTCATTCCTCTTGTCATGTCCATATACTCAAGCGCCAGCTGGTCTGTCTGGAAATCAGACATCAAGATGTGTATATCAAGATGGTTGGGTCGTGTTCCTTGTTTTAGGCTGCCTTTTTATTTTCCAGGTCTGGATACCCTGAAGAGCTGCGGACAGATGTGCTGAGATCTTCATGGCCTCTTAACCTAGATACCAACAGAACCTGTCATTCTCATAACCCTTCTGCCATTCTTTCTGATGCTTCCACAGCCTGACATTCCCACTCATTCCCCATTCGTATTGATCTTAACATTTGTTTTGATATTCTCTGTAACAAAAGTCTGCACAACAGCTATCCAGGAAAGCTAGCCCACAGCTCTAGAATGGCAGCTGCTTGTTTGCCCAGGTGTTAGAGCATGGGTGCATACAGCTAACAACTGATCACTTATTAGTTTTATCACATTAATGTGCGAAGTGCAAAAGTTATAGAAGCAAGAACATAATCAGTCAGAGATGAACTGAGAGCATGGACTCTAACTAGATTATGGGTTACATACTGCAATGATATCCCAGGGTGGGCAGAGCTTTGAAATCAATGTACACAGACATTTTTTCTGCTAAGAAGATACCCCAAAAGATCAGAAGATTTTTAAAATTTGACAAGCTGAATTAGAACAGGTTCTAGTAGAATAGAATTTGGAATATATAACATTTTAAATAGAGAAAGCTGAAAGAAACTAGGTAAAAGAGAATGATAACAAAAAGGACCTCTCCTTCAGGTTTTTCTCTCCTTGCAGAAAGACATTTGATTACAGAGTTTGTTTCAGTTAGTTCCATGGCTTTGTGAATTACTGCTACAGTGTATGCTCCCTTCCACTCCCCGGAAAGGTTTATTGCTGTCACATGAGGCCAGGCTCTCTACTTCCTGCTCTTTTTCTCAGTCTCACAGGGTCTGCCTATTCTGCAGGCTCCCGTCTCCTTGCTGCTGCTCTCACTCTTTTCCCGCTTCTGCTTCTCCGTATGCCTGCAACCAGTCCCTTGGTTCTGCATCCCTGGTTCACAAGCAAAGGAAGCCCCTGCCCTTTGCGGCAAGCTCTGCATGAACCATGGAGGGGGTGTGCAAACTAACAAACAAACAAACAAAAAAAACCAGAAATGCCCTCCATAATACAATCCATTTTTAACTTCTTTACTAAGGAAATGCATGGGTCCAAAGCACTGAACTTGTTTATGTACAACTACTCATTTACAAGTCAGAACAGGTTTCAGATGAAGGCTGAGTCCTAATAATCAATGTTTGGGTTTTATAAACACAATAAAGAGCAAGGAGGCCAAGCCTCCTGTTTTCGTGATGGCTAAGTAGTTCAGAGAAAAGCTTAATAACACAGATGAACGGTATCCAAATCAAAGACAGTGGCATCTTTTAACAGTCATCTGATTTCATTTGCTGTGCAACTTTCTCCTACTATCTGTGGCTTTCAGGCCCCGTATTTGAAAATATATTCTTGAGAAAAGTAGCTTCCAGGAGCAGCAGTAGGAGGGAAGGCAATATGAGAAGAGAGAAAACTGAGTAGAAAAAAACCCTCAATTTTCTTTGTCCATTTAGTTATAGATATTTGTTCATATAGATTTCTGTCTACAGCAGAAAGAGAAGGTTAAGTATGGAGAGATTATTACCAACCGGAATTTTCTTTGTATGAAGCATAAGGTCACATATGCTTGTGTGTATTGATGAATAACTGCAGGCAGCAAGGCAATTCAGGCCGTCACATGGCCTCTTTAACAGACAGACTAATAATATAAAAATCAGGCTACTTTATCAAAGCCATGTATGCAGAAATCTTTCATGACTAGACATATTGCTGATGAATTTTTCAGATTTAAATCTGAAAAGTTTTCCTCTGCATATGCCCTTATCTATCACAGAAAAAGTGTACATTCACAGTTCTCTATTTGTCAAGATACTCTTTATGTTTAAACCTTGATAGGAAAGTATTTTGCACTTTTGATTTCAGCCCTGATATCTACCAGCAGAATCCACTGTTTTAAATATTCTCATGTTTGGGACAACTTCAGAATAATCCTTTCCTCTACAATATTAGATTTTATTTAACCTTTTTTTTAGATGCAAACTGGACAAAATCTTTCTTTCCTCTGGTAGTAGAAAACTACCATTCCAAAGCAAGGTGAAATTATAAAAGCATAACATAGTGTCACCATGATTTGTCACCATTTTACAAGATCCAGTGCGAGAGAGATCAGAGCAGGGCTGAAAATGAAACATGGACAATATATGCATTGGCTCTTAGAGAAGTCACAAATTCAAAAAGAGATACACAGTAAAAATCTCTCCTCCTCCTTTTTTTATCACCGTCCTAACTAGAATGAGCTTATCTACAAGTTCAATAAAGAAACAGAATAAGGGACTTCTTTTTAAATCTCAGATGGAATTTCCTAGGTGTTATTGTGGTGAACAAGGAACACTGAAAGCCCACTCAGTCCACAGTTAGTTTGGTTCAGAAGGCCTTGAAGTCTGACTGACTGGGAATTTTGTTACCTAAGAAGTCTACAAAATTCTTCATTTCACATCTGCATCGTGTTGGTGCAACAAGAGTAATAGCAAAAGCTAATAATAATTCAAAAAGTTGAAGAGTAGTACTTCAGAGTGTTTTGACATGAACAATTCTCATTAACACATCTAGTGTTATTGTTCTGTTAATATCCTATCATATTAGTTTCTCAACATTGTTATGGAAGTTTGCATCTTTACAGTTTGAGATAAGATGATGATCCTGTCGGTGATACTGGTTTGAGAAAATTAGGCTTGAATATCACTGCAGATTGTGAATTCAGTCAAAAGCTGTTGTTTTCTACAAGTCATAAACATAGATGGCACTCTGGGATGTAACAGAAAATATGCATTGTCAATAGATTAGTTTATAATGCTAATTTGACTTTACATTTTTATGTTTTTGCAAAGTGGGAATATTAACCTGAATACGTGTATATTTATACTCAAAGTAATATTTAGCTACCTGCTTTACGTACAGAAAAGTAGTGCTACATTGATGTGTCTCATAATAACTCAATGTACTCTAATAAACAGAAAAAGAGATGCAAACATAAATTATCTAATGTTTTGGAAAAAAAAGAGATGCTGAAATTTTCAGATCAAACAAGAGAATAAGAAATAGAGAAATGGGAGCTGACACATGCAATGATTCAGGTTTTAGAGGAATTGATGTTTTGAGCTTCCAAAGTGCATTGGCAGGTCAAAAGAGCAGGAAGAACACTGTGAAAAAAATCATATAATACCAGAATATATTAAAAAAATACACATTTTCTTGTGAATTCTGTTATTTTATTTAGAGAGGTTTCTAAACTAGTTGTGTTCATTACATTTACATCTATTGCGTTCTGAAAACATTGCTTGAAAATTACCAATATCTGAGTTTAGTAGTGCAAAATCTTTTCTCATCCCAAAGTATTAGAGCATCTTGGAAATGAGTACATGAATGGAAAATATAGCCTTCCCGCTCTACTCTACTACCCCTGTATCAATATATCCACGTACTTCTCAACCCAGCTTCCTAACCCTGAAATTCACCTTTCCAAACACAAAGGATAAAGAGCTTCACCATTCATATCTGATCAAATACAAGTAACCTGTTGATCAGCAGCACATTACGATCATAACACTGTAACTCATCAAAGCTGATTTTCTTAATCTCTGATTACAGTCAATTTTTCTGTAGTCATGACCTGTATTTTAGGAGCAATTATGAAGTTCCTGTACAATTTTCTTAACCAACCCTTGTTTATTATGGTGTATGTCCCCTAATCAAAATAATTAACTAGATTTTCTAATTAGCCAAACTTTTAAATGTCTATTTGTTACAAAAAAATAACTGGATACAAATGCAAATGAAACTAGTAAGCAATATTCTCTTGACTAGGTTAACAAATCATTTATAATTCAGTGTATTCCTAAACTCGTTCTGCAATCTAGATGAACGAATTTCTAGCTGACATGAATTTTTGTATTGCCAGCTTAGTGTATTTCAGCTTTTAATTATTCAGTAATAACACAATCTGTATGAAAGATGATTCTTAAAGCAGCAGATGCAATGACTTCTACATTTTCAGATATTAGCATGCAAAATGTAAATCACTCAAAAACAGAGGGTTTTTTTCTTTTTCTTTCTTTTTTTTTTTTTTTTTTTTTTTTTTTTTTTTTTTTTTTTTTGCATATTCTATATTGTTTGACTGTTTCCTGCTGGAAAAGATGGAGGGAACAACGCAGTGTTCCATATCACTACACTTCATAAGTGAGCTATTTGTGACGACTATGGACCACATCATTAGATGATCATTTTCAAAACTCACATCACACCATAACATATCTCTCTTAAACTCATCAAAATCTGTTGATATGAATTTCAAACAGAAGAGAAAAACACCTGATATTTTTACCTTAATTTTAGATTCTTATTATTTTCATTAAAAATATGAAACTATCCTTTATCAATCTAAGTCTCACTGAGTTAAATTATAGGCTTGTTTTCCCCTTAAGTCAGGGAAGCAGATATGTCCTGCTAGAGAAAATGGTGTAAGCTATGCAGCGTATTCCTGATATAAAGATTATTGTGCTAAAAAGTAGCTCTAGAGGGAAGTAACTCCTTGTAATTAATGGAAAGATATTGATGTTTACAGGATAAGTTTCATCTGGCCAGATAGTTACAGCTGGTCAAAAGCATACCACCTCTGCATCTAGACAAGCAAAGGAACTCTTCCAATATAAAGCTATTGATTTGAATTTTAGTCTCACAAGGCTAGCCTGAAAACAGATGCTATGCAATTCTACTTAATTATCTTCTGGCTAATTTTATCTTGTTTTTGCTGTTAAAGCTGAAAATTTTTAATCACTAAGTCTGGCTCCTGCTAACCATTTGCTTGTTTTGTTTTGTTTTTCTGAAACTGTAATACATATGTAATCCACTCACATTTAAATTTTTTCTGAGTCAATCAAATCAAAATAAATCATAAAAAAAATTTATACTTCCCTGCTCAAAAAATAGGCTTAGTTTTAGAAGAAATCCAGTTGTTCAAGAATGTGACATTACAGCAGGACTTTAAAGAGTACAAAAATGACATGTTTGTGATAGAAGAAACTTAAAAAGCAAAAGGAAAGAAAAAGAAACTAACTGTCTGGATATTTGTTTTAGTGACCTGAATCATGTAAAAATTTTAATGTTATCATTTTACCACTAATAGTTTTCTTTCTAGGTCCTAAATTTGAACGTTTGCATACTAATTCATTTATTGACATCAATAAATGAAAATTATATATAAAGAAGAGATTACAGGAATTTCTGTTCTTTCTGTTTCATTCATTGCTTTCTAAATAGCTAGCATTGTGTGAGAACACAATAATGTCCATACCAGTTCAAACCACATAACTGCATAGTCCAGTATCTTTTCTCTGAAAATTGCCAGAAGTAGAGGCTTAGAGAAAAAGTAAAGGAACACCTATTGTTTTCTATTAGTTTGGTATATTAAGGAATAAGTTATATATCACAGTTAACACTTTGCGAATTTCATATTTGATTTTCTTTATAAATCCTGGGTAAATATCATCTAGTTACAATCTGTTTTTAGAATTTGTTATTATCCATTTTGTTGATTTGTTTAGAAATGTTTTCTGACACATTTATTTGAGACTATTCCTCCAACTTTTCCAGAGTAAAGAAAGGCTCTCCTATGGGAAACTACAGGCTTTTTCTGTGGTGAATAGACCTTTATCTTCTCTGAGTACCTCCTTCCATCTTGGTTAGTGAGAAAATCTACATACTCTCCATCATGCTTCTGTTCCTGTTGTGCTTGAAGAAGTTTTTATCAGTTTTTATGCCTTTAGCAAGTTGTCCTGAAAAATCTTTCTAGGAAATCTTTCTATAAAAAATCATTACCATTTCACATTTAACTTGCCACAGTGTTTTCTATTTTTTTTTCATTTGGACACAATATCCACATTTTTAGAGATGTCTGTTGAATTTAGCTAGTCCATGTAACTTGTCCCTACAGGCCAAAGGTTATTCCACACATAAGCTATAACTGGGTCCAAGTGAGTCTTGCAAGAACCCCTATGTCCTTCTCTCTTCCTTCTCTTACCAAATCAGTTTTCTCTTACAAATCAGTTACAATCAGTTTTTAAAAGCCCAGAAAGAGTAAAGAGTAAAGAGCAGAATAACAATACCCAGTCTGTGAAGTGCCCTGTGGATTTCCTTTACTGTCAGACAACAGTAGGTTTGCTTATTCAGACATTTCCAGCTGTTGAAGCAAGATTTTGCCAGAAGAAATGATTAAATTAGTGCTCCTTTTCTTCCCTTTCAGCTTTTGTTGAGGGTGTCATATACCCTTGGCCTGCTACATTATGTATAACAAGGACTCCTAGTCACACATAAAAAACTCAGATTTCTTCATAATCTGCCTAAAATCAAACATTCTCAACAGTAATCCATTGCCAGGCATGGTTATCATAGTTATATGATACTTCCCGAGAATAGATGTGATATGTAGGATCACCTGTTTAGATTTTTTGTACAGATTGATTCATATGCATATTAACTGAAGACTTTTCTCAGCTGAACTTCTATCAAATGGCTTAGAAAGTTGGCCTGGAATCATCAGTTCCCCCATGTTCACTTATGTATTCTCAATATTCTTGGGAATGGAAGAGAATGTTTTCCTTTTCTTGTTAAAAATGTTTTTAACCCAAGAATAAGTCACTTTTGTCCCAGATTTTATATAAATTTTGCCTTTTCAATTTGATTTTTAATTTGTATATTCCCTTGATAGAGACAGGATCCCTACTCTAAGCTACAGATTTTATCTCTTCTTATTGTGGCTGTTGGTGGCTTTTCCGGGAAAATACATATAATGGAAGGTACATCCCATTACACATTATCCACATGTGTGAAAGGAAATCTCTTTTTCTGTAACAAAATATTTCCAAAGATAGATACTTTAAATGAAACTAAGTTAACAGGCCAAAGGTACTAAAATATATGGACAGTTACTATGAAAAGGAAGAAAATAAATACCTTCAACCATTGAAGATAATATTTGCCAACTGCCATTATGAATCAATTTATTCAGTCTCATTTTACTTTTCAAAGCACGATCTATTTTCAGTTTTATCTTTTGTGCAGGATCGATCACACAGTTACCAGTTATAACATGCAATGATTTAATTTGTGCAGCTACTGAAAATCGCTGGCAGATCTTGTAGCTTTTCACCATTCATGACCTTATGCAGGCAGCAATTCTTGATTTCATTCATCACTCTTCTTCCATCTGTTGAGTAAAAGTATCTGCTCTGACTTAATTTAACAATAAAAAGTTTCAGCTTCATTTGAGTGCTGTAAACGCTGAACTAATTTGAGTTTGGGAATACTGTTCTTGCTTTATTCAGCTTCTGCTTTATGCCCTTTCAAGCACATCTCCCTCCTGTAACTGGAAAGGGTAACCAAGGCTTTTGACATTCGCTAAGCCTCTGCCTTCTTCATCGTTAGGAACAGCGGTGCAGAACTCCTCATTAGGGCAGAAAGCATTCAATACATCAGTATTCCTCATGCTGAACTTTCATTTGTGCTGATTTTTGCTAAAAAAAAAAAATAGATCAATCGTTATTTGCCTATAGTTCATCTTTGCATCACTACTGGAGGGCTTCTACTACTGGAAAGATGACTTCAAAAATAGCATCACTTTGATAGATCCTCCCATCTCCTATTGTTTTCCTAGAAGATAAATTTGGCTATTGCTTACCACACTAGCCTAAAGATCAGGGAACCTGAGTTCTACTCATAATTATCGCTGTATTTACTGTGTAACCCAATCTGTTCCTCTGCCTATAAAATGAGAATGATAGTACCCAATTCTGTAAGGTACTTTAAAGCTTCAGATAAAAAGTGTTGTAAAAGATAAGTACTATTATTAAAGCTTTCTCAATATGCTGGATATCAGCCAGAGGAACAGAAGGCTAGACACAATGCCTTTTTGCTGTCAGAAAGACTACAGCAAAATAGAGGTTATTGTGAATGGCAAAACATTTCAGTTCTCAAAAAAGCTTTTAACAAATTCCATCATCACTTTGACATGCATGTCATAGTTCTTTTATTAATAGCCACTATCAGAATCTGTCTGTCAGTCTTCAGAGAGATTTCATACTTCTGAAAAGAAAACTCTACTTTCACACACTCTAGAGTTCGTAGGAACCTACCAGTTACCATCACCTCAGTTTTAGAATAGCATATCCTAGTGGAGCATCTCATTGGATAAAAATGAAAAGTGCAGTTGGAATGGAAGGCTGCAGAGCTGGCAGCCTTACAGAGGCTCCATACCACCTAAACTGTGAGTAATTGGGAAGGATTTAGAAACCTATACCCAAGCGAGCAACTCAGAAAGCTTAATGTTTATCACTGCCTAGCCCAGGAAACATGCAAAACCCCACAATCTATCTGGTCAGCCAAAAGGGCTGTCCAAACAGAGAAACTGAACCTATCTCCTAAATAGCTAATGGAAAATCACTAGAAGAAGCCAGACTTTAGGCTACCTGTTAGTTGTCTTAACTAGGTAAAGGCAAACTTGACATTGGTTCCAGGAGTCTTTCCTGAAATCTATTGATTGTTATAAAATCAAGATACCTTCCAGCAGATCCAGCACACAACTTACTATCAGACCTACAGGCAAAACATGTGGTCCAGTGTCCCATCTTCAACAGTAGCTAGGAGTGTCAAGTTTGCATTTACCTAGTTAAGACAACGAGGTAAATACTGCTGATCAATTGTCCCCAACTTTTCTATATGGAGACAGAATGTGCAAGTGGAGAAATGGAAACCTGCATATAACCTGCAATACCACAGAGTATCATCTGTCTACTTTTCCTATCTCCATAGCAGAGTTCGTTTAAATGTGAAAGACGTAGCAAGAACTTAACAACTCTTAAAATAGGCATGACTTCACCAAGTCTAAAAGTCATCTGCACCCAAATGAGAGAGCATCTTGAATTTTACAAAAGCTTTATATTGCCAAACTAGAGGAGTTTGTTTTGTTTCGTTTTGTTTTGTTTTTCCTGTAAATAGATACAGGCAATCTATCCTGTCCTCATCTACCATGTTTCCCTTGGAATGATTCCACTTCCAATGCACAAAATGGACAGCACTTACTGAATGGACAGCTGTTTAGCCTGGGTTTTGGTGGGGTGTTTTGTTTTTTTTTTTTTTTTTTTTTTTTCTTCCTCCTTATTCTTTGCATGACTCTGTATCTTATTTCCTGGAACCTATTCAAATTTTATTCTAAATGCAGGATTAGTCATTAGTCATTTTCTCCACAGCCTTTCTAAAGGTCATTGCACAAGGTATTATACAAACAACAATGATTTTTTTCTTCAAGACTCCTCCCTCGCCCTTCAAGGGGAGATTGTACTTATATAAAGTAAAAGATGCAGGCTAGATTTCATCTATCCTAGGTACTTTAGCCAATCAAGTCTTCTTCTGCCAGAACAGCTTTTTTTCATTCATTGCTGTGACCAGTCAAAACAACAGCCTATTAGGAGCAGTTAGGAGATGCTCATCTTCTGTTCTCCTGGTTTTGGTAACCTGTAACCTGTAGGCCCTCTAGCAACCAGTTGCTTTAAGCATGGTAGGTTCCTGCATCCAGCTTTTACTGTCACCTCAGGATGCTGCAATGCGCTCATTTTGTGTGTGAACTGCTCAGCCCACTCAGCAGCCTCTTCCACCTGCTGCCACACTGTGAAAGCAAGGGACCCGAGGAAGATTCAGAAATGGTGTGCTGGCTTTGCTGTTAGCTGGCAGTATTGGACTCCTGGGAAGAATGGCCAGGCCCAGAAGCTTAATCATGGGTAGTAGCCACTGATGTAGATTAAGTGTGTTAGATTAGAATGAAAAAAAATATATATATATATATGTGCTATCAAGTTATCTCTTCAATGGAAATTTTCACATATAAGTAGCTTGTAATCATATTTTTGGTGGGATGTGCACACAGACACTATTCCCCAGGATCCCTTTCTGCAATTTGTCTGGACAAATCTGTTCGCTTGCATAGGTGGACGTTCTAGGGAGTTAGCAGAAAATTTGGTACTAATTATAAAGCTGAGCCCATTATTTTCATTAAATAAAATGTCAGAATTAGGCCAAAATTGTGACCTATGTTATAGAACATTATGTCCAGAACAGAAAAAAAAATGTTATTTACTGTAACTGATTCTTCTCAAGCTCTTCTTGAGAAGAATCAGTTCTGGGAGACTAGCCAAATGCCACTGACAAAAATGGCAGCTGGCCCTCTGATCCAGAAATTGTCTTCTATTATTTGCTACCTCAATGCTTCTTGTTGCTTAAAAATCAGTTCTGTAACACGCCTCATGTCTCTTCAGCACCTTTTTGTTCTTTAACATTTGGTAGTTTCTCCTTCTCCTCCCATTTTACACACACCACATAGAATATTTACAGTCCTAAACTTACTGGTCCAAGCTCTATTCTTCAAAACACAGGAGTTCTTTTATACCTCTGAGGCAAACATGAACAGACCATATTCCAATATGGACAATCTATTCCAATATTTAATTGTTCTGAAGCTGAAAAACATCTTTATTATATCCAGACAGAGTTTCGGATGAAGCAACTTGTGCCTGATGCTCCTGTCACAGTGCATTCTTGTGAAGAGAGTGCCCCCATCTTCTATACAACTACCCTGTATTGAAAGACAATGATTTGATCCCCTATGAGCCTTCCCTTCTCAAGGATGAGCAAACCCAAGTCCTTCATACTTTCTTAATGTATCAAGTTCTCCAGCTGTGTGGTCATCTTGGTGATCTACTGAGCCTTCTCCAATTTTCAATGCCTGTCTTGAACTGGTACCAAAACTGGACAGAGTATTCCAGGTGTAGTCTAACAAGAACAGAGTAGAGAAGAATAATCACCTCCCTTCATCTACTGGCTATACTCTTACTGATACTTCCAGTGACACAGTTTGTCTTCTTTGCTGCCAGGCAAAGGACATTACTTCCTAATGTTCAGCTTACTGTACACCAATGCCCCTAGGTCCTCTTCAGCAGAGCTGCTCCCCAGCCAGGCAGACTTCAGCCTGTGTAGTTGCTCGGGATTATTATGTCCCGAGTGCAGCACTTTGTATTTATTTTTCTTAAACCTCATGGAATTCTTGTTGTTCCATTCTTCCACTGTGTTGAGGTCTCTCTGTTTGGTGTCCCTTCTGTGTATCAGCCTCTACTCCCAAAATGGTCATCTGCAAACTTGATGAGTGTGCATTCAATTCCATCCTCCAGCATGTTTATAAAAATATTGAATAGTACAGGAGACAGTATTGACTCCTGAGTAACTTCACTTGTGGCCAGCTGCCATTTTGACTTCGAGCATTAACCACTTTAGGGCACAGCATTTTGGCCAGTTTTCCACTCACCTTGTGGTCTGTCTTACTAGTCTTACCAGTCCATTTCTTACTAGCTTGTCAATTAGTGTTTTGTGGGGCACCTTTGTCAAAGCCTTGCTTTGTTAGATCAAGGTGGATGATGTCCACAGTTCTTTTGGCATCCAGTGAGCTGGTTTAATCACAGAAGACAGTTTGGTCAGCCACAGTTTTTACCTTGGCAAATTTATATTGGCTTTTCCCAGTCATCTTGTCCTTCATATGCCTGAGAATAGTTTCCATTAGGACCTGTCCCATATTTTTCTAGAGACTGAAGTGATGCTGGCTTGTTTGTAGTTTCCTAGACTTTTCTTATTTCCTTTGGATCTAATATTTGCCCTTTTCTGGGACTTCCCCAGATCTCTGTAAACTTTAAAAGATGGCAGAAAGAGGTTTTCCAGTGATCTTTCTTATCACCCTTAGATGCATCCCTTCAGCTCCCAAAGACTTGTATATGTCCAATTTGTACGTATAGGCCTTACTCAACCCTCCTCTATGTATTCACAATTTATTTTGTTATCACTGCTTGGCAGAGACTTGGGAAATGTCATCTATCTGTGAAGAATAAGAATAAGGTGAGGAAGGCATTGAATACCTCAGCCTTCTGCATTATTTGTAACTAACTTGCCAGACCCATTTGGCAACAGACATACATCTTCCTTATACTCATGCTTGCTACTGGCATAACTAAGCCTTTCTGGTTATTCTTGACATGTCTTGCCAGTCTGAGATTTAGCTGAGCTTTTGCCTCCTATCTCTGCAAGCCCTGTATTTCTTCATTCCTCTTTGGGAGTCTATCCCTTTTTTCATATTTCATGTGCTTCTTTTTTGCATTTTAGCTCTCTTAGTAGCTCACTGTTTAACCAATTAAAAGGTTCAATGCCTCCTCTGAAGGCTGTCCTCCTACAGTCACTGTTGAAGTCTTCTGGCCCCAGATATAAAGGCAGAGCATAGGAAATATGAAACACTTTAAAATGGCCCCAAATATTGCCTTGTCTCTGCACAGACAGAAGAAAGAGACAGAAAAAATGGGGGAATTATAAAGTGAATGGGTGACTATAACACCAGTGGAGTTAGTACTCACCATTATGGTGCGGATGTGCAATCCTGAAGTGCATGGAATAGCGAGTGGTGAGTGATCTCAATGCCAGGTCACACAGAATGTGTGGTGGCTGGAGTAAAAGTATTTTTTGACACCTTGATCTTGATCAGACCTTGATTTATAATACTGCCTTGCAGGAGATACTTCTTGCTATGCACACAAGCAAGGATCTCATAATACATGAGCATCAGTAGATGCAGAGCAAAACATTCGTGTACCTAGATCATCTAGAAAGGAGCAATAACTATTATGGCAAATGAGGGTGGTGGGCTATACAAAGGAGTATTTGGGCTGGGAAAGTGTTGTATTGGGAATATGCTGAGACCTTGCATGCCTTTGTCAGCCAGTATCATGCTGAAGAAAGCAGATGACAAAGGGTGAAGACAAAGCTTTCTAGAACATCTAATACCACAGATATATGTGTGAATTGACAGGCTGGCTAGGAAGAGTTACATTTCAAGAAAATGCGGCTGGTCCTCCAACAATTTGGAGAACCATTTGAGTGCAGTTTGGATACCTAAATTAGAAACAATGTCAAGTAAGATGAAGCCAGAAATAAGGTTCCTCTGGCCTTTATTTAATATTTTGTATTAATGTATTTATTCTTAGCAAGGCTTGCACTTTACCTACAAATAAGCTCAGATATAGCCTGAAAACATTACTACTTTTATTTAACATTTTGTGAGGTAGTACTTAACTTATCCAGGTATCATTATGCTTAAATCAGTAGAAATATGTAGTAAATTACAATAATTGCTAGGAACATCTCATAATCTAAAATAGGAGTGTAAAGTATGCTTGACAGCACATACAGATAGGATTCTGATGACTGAGGGAGTGTAGCAGAGTGTTTAAAACTGTGGGGTTGATTTGGGATGGGCAATTTACTATGGAGAGTTAAACAGCTGCACAATTGCCAGGAACCCAAGCTTTTGTCAAATGACTTTCCACAACAGAAAAAATGCTTCAAGCAATGTCAGCCTCTTTAAGCATCCATTAGTGCTAGCAGGTTGAAGCCGAGATATATAGCAATATAACCTTTTTTCATAATTTATACAGACGTCTAGAATACTTGCCAGAATTTGTGTGCTCACTGCCAAGGAAGCAACAGAGACTTATGGGTTGCAAAATATTTAAATGCCACCCTGCAGAAGGGCAGCTGTCCCTAGAAGTCCAAAGGTAAGGTGAATGAATTGAATTATATTACCTAAGTGTACCTAAGTCTTCATCAAGCTAATGGAGAGGTGTGTATACAAACTAAGAACAATCTTTAATCTAAGTAGTTGTAAAGGAATTCAAAACAGACTGTAACTTTATATTTAGACCTATGTTTTTTTCACAAATGCCTGAAATCAGAGGAGGAAGGACTTGGGTATGCTTTTCCAGAATACTCTTCTGAGTTTTTCTACTATATTTCCAAGAATGAAATTTTAATTTAACAGTCATCACTTCCCCTGCTAGTTAGACATGTTGAAGTGAGAAAGGAGACCACAATCATTTTAAAAATAAATGAAGGAGAACTGCACTCCAGAATGACAAGCAACAATAATAATTAATAATCTACCTACAGTGCATTCCGTTTTTTATAGAAAGGCATAGCAGCTGAGACAAGTAATTAAGTTACCACGTTAACAGTCTAGATGGCGTGACCTGAGCCCCACCGACTGACCAGATAGGCCATTTGTGGTCTATAGCAAATATAATGTAAGACAATATAGTGATAGAAATTAAAGAAAACAGAATTTACCTCACATTTACAATGAGTTTGCATGGCTCAGGCGACATACAGGAATTTACTAAGCTCTGGTCATTCAATCACATTATTACTGAGACTTGCATTTTTCATGGATATTTCAAAGAAAGAAGTGATTTTTCCACAGAAAAGTTGTTACAGAGAGAAAAGAAGATAAAGATAGCAACAGTTGTTTAACTTTGTTTCCTTCTGATCTACAATCCAGAGAAAGTTTGGTTTTTCTCATATTTTATAGACATTTGACAAGTTCTCTCTCTCAGAGTTTATGGTTCAGAGTTCTAAATCAAAATTACTGAGGAACTGATAATACCGTTTTATAATGGAAGATGTATGCAACAATAATATTGGAGGGAGAGTACGTATTTTTAATATTAGCAGTCTATCTCAGTAGTGTCAGTGTAATTCTAATGTATTTGTCAGATTTCATTTTGACATCAATTTCTCAATTAATTTTAGAGCACTTTCTCTGTTTCCTAATACTGCATGCTATATTTCACAAAAGAGGTTATTTCAGACACAAGTAACAGGATATAAGCACCATACCATCTTTGTTACATTTTTACTAATCTAATGAAAATTGTGTTTATGCAACCTTTGACTGTCAAATTATGTTTTACTCCTTGTTTGCTCCAAACAAAAGAACCCATGAGTGTGACATAAGATGCTGATCTTCCAGCTCACTGTGCTTAAACTGCCTATGAGACTCATCCAGACTGCTATTGTCAGTCTCATTGTCAAGGAAAATATACTGCAACAGGGGGAGATGATTTCAGTTTATTTTATAAAAGAGATACAAAAGAATGCTTGTATAATACGTGTATACATAGAACTCTTACAATGGTAAGTGCATGATACTTTGCAATCGTTTGTACTAAGGCTCATTTATACAGCAACATAACAGGATTTAAGTGAAAGTGAATTGCATTCAAACTACCAGTAAATGAAACAGAATCTGGAGTCCAGATCCTCAAAGCTATTTAGAGACTAATATCCCATAGGATAGTATATCTTAAAGTAGTACTTTATTACTGCAGGTTACCATGCCATATGGCCCTGCTCACCCATTAGAATATTTTTTTAATGCCTACCGTGAGGAAAACTCTGAGAAACATCACTCCCTCATAGCTGTCTTCAAATTGCATTGACAAATCTCCATGAAAAGGGATGCAACAACTATATAATTGAGCTGCTACTACATACGAATGTATTAACCCAAAATAAACTTTGCAACTCCTACCTTATTTTAAATTCTGTATTTCTTAAGCTGTGTACAAAATTCCAACTCTAGCATGATATTCTGATGTGTTGCTAAGTCATGATTAATTAAATTGCAATTGCTTACAAGACTTACATACTCTTCTATACTCATTGATAAAAAATATTTAGCCCATATACATGAAAGAGGAAATTTTGTTTTATGTAGCTCTCATATTGGCTTTGTTTCACTTGTAAAACCTAAATTCTTTGACACACATCACACAGGGCATTTTTTTCTCATAAACAAAGGGAAAAAGAGTAAAGATCAGTTATTCTACATTGTTTAATGGTACCAGTGGTTTTCCATTCTAACTAAACATAAACTTATAATTAAACCCATTAAGGTGAATCATAGATAATATCTAAAAAATAATGATATAGCAAGTACTTGCTGCCTGTTCTTCATTCATGATAGAAACTTTAAACTTTATCTCTTATTCACCTGAAATATCCCAGTATCCTAGGAAAAGGCTACTGTAACTTTTCACTTCTTTTGACATTGACAAAGGGATTAGGGAAAGAGAGAAGATCAATGTATGCCAATATTGTTTCATTTTTCCTTAGACGATTCCTATTAGTGCCAAAGGGTAGGCTAGGGTAAAATATTCAATTGACTCAAACAGAAGCGTAAGAGAGGTCAGACGAGGCTAGAAAAATCAAATATGAACATGAAGAATTATATTCCTTAGCAGAGAGTTATCAGAGATTGTGATTTCATCCTATTATCTCTACAGTATCTGGTTGTGTCAAAGCTCTCACCCTTTCAGCAATAATTTACAGAGCAGGATGTTAACTTTGAGAAAGTTCCTATGTAAAAAGTTGTGGTATCTGAGAAAGTACCAGTTGTTATTTTTTCAAATATATTATTACCTTCCACTCTCCCAGCAACATACAAACATAAGTCAGTTGTCAGAAATTAATAACTTATCCTTATAAACATCCACTCAACTACATATTTTATCCTGAAACTCGTACAGATTTAAGCTTAGGGGTTTTTTGCAAAGCTCATTGAAGTCAAGCAGCCTGTTTATTTCTCTGGCTTGACATCAAATACAGACTCATCTTGTTTCATTTCTTTCACTACTGAGGGCATGGAAAAAAAAAATCTCAGCCGTCTGTGCACACTGTTCTTCTTCACAGTATATGCTGTTGGTATCTTGTAATGTTAAACAGGACTCCTGCCTATTTTTAAAATTGCAAGATGTATCTGTAATAGGAACTCCATTTTATAGTAGTGGCTAACACCTGTTTAGCTTGCACTGGATAGCTTATTGAATTGCACTTCAAACACCTACTCTGCCCAAGAAAGGGCTTTAAAACTTCAATAAAAGCCTTGTAGTTGAGAAATTGTCAATGTCACAGTCAAGGACTATTTGTTGTTTGTCTTTTAACTACGCGTGTGTTTCCATGGAATGCAGCTCAAGGAGCCTTTTCAGAGAAAAAGACATACTTGCCATACCAAAAACATGAATAAAAATGTAGGGACCAATTTTTAATGGGTATTGCTAGCGTAAGAAGTGGGGATGGTCATGGAAGATAGAAAAATAAGCACAACATGCAAGGAGGAGGGCAAGATGACATGCTGACAGTCCTCAAGCTCACAAAAGACCAGAGAGGCCAGAATGAGTAGGGAATGCCTTGCAGAAAGACTTATATTTGGCAGCGAAGTGGTAACTCTGAACATTTTAAAACATAAAGTGACAGTTGTAAGAAAATTATTTGCTAGACTTATGTCTTTTGTCCCAAAACAGTGTCCCTAGAAAGCTGAAACTAGAGGTCCAGCTCGCTGGCAGCCTTGTCTAGGGTATAATGGGGAAGTGCTGAGGGCAGTCAGAAGCTTCAGACTGATTTCATGGCACAGCGTGGCCGGATGGCTGCACAGGCACTTGCATGCACGGAGTGCTTAACCAGGCAGCCCAAACACTGGCAACATGCTCTAGACAACAGAACTGTGACTGGCTTCTGCGCAGGCCTGGATACATCAGAGGCGTGTGGGATATATCCGACTTCCTTGCAAGAAGAGAGGTGGCTCATGCATCTTTCCTTGCCACGTGGAAACAAAATGATGCAAAAAATTGTAAAGCCTGGGGTTATGTAATGGATCTCAGTCCTTTCTGTACTGAGTAGTTCATTGTTCAGACACAGACTGATATTTAGAGGAGTTAAAGAATCCAAGATTCTTATGCAGAGATTTTAATTATTTAAGTTAAATCTTTATCTAAATACCTTCTCTTTTTCTCCTTTGCTGGAAATAGAAAAGACCAGAAGTTTTTTTTTTTGTTGTTTTTTTTTGGCTCCTATTTTTGTATTACTATTTTAACTTATTCAAACAAGTGACACTTTTTATTCTCATATTTAAAAATAAATAGTGCATTGAAATTAAAAGAATATGACAAAACTTTTAAAGGGCAAGCTGTCACTTCACTGAATTATTTATTGTAGTAGACATTTGATGTTCAATTCATCAATCTGTTTAAATATAATAATTAAAGGATAAATATTATAAAGCTGGAATTATCTAGGAGAGCTATGACCACAAACTTCCAGTGTGACCCCATCAGCCCAGAATTTTTTGCAGGTTTAGAGACAATGCTTGCATTTAAGAATGAACTTAAGTCAATACTAGCAGTAGTATTTTAGCACATATTTAGAATTAAGCATATGATTAAATGATTTGTTGTAAAGACGCCTGCGTGCTGAGCCCGCTCAGTATTGTGTGCGATCAAGCTTCAATTTTAATTGTACTAAATATACAGGCTTTGATACCCCTGGCTGAAAAGAGGATAATGATCCATAATGTGCTTTTAAAGTATAGACAGTGAACATCTGGAGGAGTTGAGGGGAAATCAGGTGGCTGACTATGATAAATTTTTTGAATTATGATGATCACACCCACCAGAAAGTCTGCACAACTACTATATATAGGTAAAATGAGAACATGCTAATTCTCCTGCTATGTGCAGACATTAGTTTGTGCATCATTTTTCACTTTTATTACTCATTGGGTTAACTTTCAAATTTAAGGAGTTCCACATTTGCTTTGATAAACTCAAAAATTGTTGGAATGAATAAACATATCACATCCAGCAATATTTTGTCACTAATATATTATTTGTATTATATTTGTTTTTCTAATGCATCTTTCACAGGGCTTTAAAGTTTATCATACTCCCTGTGTAGTAATGAAGCCATTTCCATTGCAAACTTGTAACAGTAATGGATAGCAGCCTTCAGGGGATAGGTTTCCGAGAAAATTTATTTCACCTCATGTTGTTCAGCCACCCAATGAATGAATTTGTTTCCAGATAAGGATTGCACAGATCACTTTTATAATGGTCATGGGACACCACAAATCAGTTTGAGGCAAAAAGGAAAATGTGGGATTATAATATTTCTTTGGTTTTCATTATTCCTCCCAATTCACACTATAGAAGTGTCAACTGAGTAATGTTTCATTAACAGTCATTAAGAAATCTGTGAATTACAGTTTAGATAACCTTTTAGTTCTGTTAAGTCTTGGATGGCTTTTTATGTTTAAGCAGTATGTTTAAGCAGTGAGCGGAACCTCTATCTTTAACCAATATGCATTGAAATGAACGAAGCTGGATTTCCATCAAATACATTTTATCACCACTGTTAATAGAGAGAGTTACAACTCAGAGCCTGACTAGTGCATGCACTTCTGTACCTCAAAGGTTTTACCAAACAGTCTAATTTTGACGTGCTATAAGTAGCTATTGATTTGAATGGTCTGTTCACAATAACTGAGATGAAGTAAACATGCATTCATGAGTCCTGTTTACACCATAACAGATTTAACTCATCAATACAAATGCAAAAAAAAAAAAAAAAAAAAAAAAAAAAAAACCACAAAACAAAAAAATACCCTCCTGAAGATAAAAACTCTTACGGCATGGGGAGGCTGTCAATTGCTTAGCCTACATTAAGGGAGTTGTATACAGATGTGTCTTTCCTAACACCGTATGTGGGCTTTTTCTGCTTTTCTGACTTGGCAGTTGTGCTTCAAAGACCATTTTGGTAGCAAGTATTAATGGCTTTGTGATGCTGTGTTGAACCATTGATCCTGCAAAGTGTGCAAGCTCTGTGACAAGGAAAGAGACATCATGTTGCTTCTTGAATTTCTTCTTCTTTCACTCTTTCTCTTTTCAGAAACAGAGAAAAAACAACTTTAAGAAAATATTTGCACCGAACCACTTTTGACAAACCCTTGAAAGTTGTCCTAACAAACATTAGGAAGGTAAAGGTAATCCCAGAACCTCATATTACTGTTGACATTCAAAATATTTTTAAACACCTACAAGCCAAAATTGGTGTGCATTAATTTAAACTGGAGTTTATAACTGTAATAACGATCCTCAGTTTCAGAGGAAATAACGTGCGAGGTCATGTAAAGAGGAAGCTTGTTAAGCATACTTGTCACCAAGAGGAAAAATAAGAATGAATTCTGTCCAATTTTCAGCAATGAAGCAGGTATACCTGCCTGCTGTCTTTGTTCGCCAAGTGAACAGGTCAGCAAAGGGACCTCATTCTCACAGGCAGTTTTAATACTAGCTCCTGATAAATGAGCAGCAGGAAGAATTTTCTTGATTTTGATTCCTGTCAGAAAATGTGAAAGTCAAGAATAGCAGAAGTATGTAGATAAGCTTTAACAAGATCTAGGCTGACCCATTTTCTCCAAAAAAAAAAAAAAGGAAATTCCACCGCAGACTACAGTAAGAGCGTACATGTACATGGGTGAGTGAAAAAAATTAATTTTCTTTCTTTCAGATATTCAAGTGAAAAAGGCCTACTCTGATAAGAGACATGGAGCTACTGGAGAGAGTCCAGCATACGAGGATGATCCGAGGGCTGGAGCATCTTCCCTACGAGGAACGGCTGCGAGAGCTGGGCCTCTTCAGCCTGGGGAAGAGAAGACTGAGGGGGCATCTGATCAGTGTGTGCAAGTACCTGAAGGGAGAGTGTCAAGGGGACAAGGACAAACTCTTTTCAGTTGTCCCGTGTGACAGGACAAGAGGCACTGGGCAGAAATTGAAGCACAGGAAGTTCCGCCTGAACCTGAGGGGGAATTTCTTCCCTGTGAGAGTGACGGAGCACTGGCACAGGTTGCCCCGAGAGGTTGTGGAGTCTCCTTCTCTGGAGATCTTCAAGGCCCGCCTGGCTGCAACCCTGTCTACCATGCTCTAAGTGACCCTGCTGAGCAGGGAGGTTGGACTAGATGATCTCCAGAGGTCCCTTCCAACCTTACCCATTCTGTGATTCTATGATTCTGTGACTGCGGTAAATGATTAGGCTTAGTCATTCTACTGTGTCTCCAGCAGCACAGGATATACCTGTGCTTAAGCAGAGAGCCAGACTCTGCTCTTGTGTTTGTATATGTATACATCACTTTAGTGATATCTGTGAAACTGAATTTGTTTATGTTACATGGGGAATCTTGGCCAGAACCTCTAATGTTTGTTTTTCTCGTAAACCTTACTTTATAGCAAAGTATTCTTAATATTAAGAAGTATAATTCTCATACTTTTTAATGCAAATAAATAGCTATTTTCAGTTCCAAAAAAAGGCAATATTAGACAATATTTTAGGTATGACTACTTTATGCCCAATTACTTTACCATAGCTAATGAACTCTTTTCAAATTTTAAATTATGGAGGAATTAGCCTCACAGGTCTCCAGGACATGATTGGCAGTATTGCATATGCGAAATGGTACAAAAATGGGACTTATCAAAGTTAGCAGGAAGGGTTCTGCCAGAATAAAAACAAGAAACTAAACCCCTTGACCTCTAGTCCTAGCTTTAGCTCTTGGATTGTGCTTTGGTTTTATGCCAAAAGCAGCTTACTTTCTTCCAAAATAGTTGTTCCTTTCCATTCTCTAGTAATATTTAATTCTATTCTTTTATCGAAAATATATTAGTTATATCACTGTTCTCGAGACAGGAGTTCCTTCAGTTAGTTCCTGTTATGTGTTCTGATGGTACGTTTGCAACATTACTGAAATATTTCATGATTTTCCTTATATGCAACATGGGAAAGGTCCCACAATATGGAAATAGAGCATAACATTAGTTAGTTACACAGGAAACTGAAAAAAAAAAATAAGCTAATTCCTGGAGAATATGTTTGCAATGGCCAAGGATGGAAGGCATTGCTGTGTCAGTGTTTCACCCTGTGAAAGATGAGCTGCAGTAATTGCCTTTGTATTTAAATGGGGCCCTTTGCAGAAATGAAGCAAACTACATTAAGCCCTGTAAACTAGTGTGGCTCTTATTCTCTCTGCAATAGCTAAAAGAAAGTGCAGTTACTTCACGGAATAAAGTTGCTCATTAAGACTCATCGGTTTAGACTGTTATTGGAGCCCTAAATCAAGAGTAATTGTAGCGCTGTTTTCTCTTCATTCCTTTGCAGATCTGGCATTGTCTTAGTGGTTTCCAGATACGCAAGTGGCTTTCTGCATGGTCTTGTCCCTTTATCTTTCTGTCTGGGATCTTCTGCAACAGTTTCTACCTTTGTGTTTCACTGAAAGTCTGTTATGTAATATTCATCTATTCTAATATGTTTCTCTAGTCTCCCAGTTTCTGAAAAGGGTATGTAAATCCCTCTTGTTCTCCAAGAAAATCCAAGTGATATGATTTAGATGGGAAACCTGCAAAATGAATACAGCATTGTTCTATAGTTTATCAATCATTAAGTATTGATCTATAATTCATCATTTTCTCTGATGGAAACATAGAATGCTTGTGTTTATTAAGATTGGGAGCTTGAATTTGTTAAAGCTCCTCTGACCAGCAATGCTGCCAGCAAATCGTTTCTGTTTTCCTCAGATTCTAGTTGAAATTATAACCACTAGGATCACAGTGAGAACTGTGATCACTTTTGATCACAGTTCAAATTATAAGATGCTGATATTAGACTGATACTTCAGCTTTGACAAACTGCTTTGCCATTTTAGGCCTTGTATTTCACAAGTTTTTATGGACACTGGACATTTATAAGCTGCAGACACATCCTCATGCCATTATTTCCCCATTGTGCTGTTGCAGTTTCTCAGGTGACCTTAATGTACCCTCCTATACTCATTCATTGCTTGCATGGATCTTCACCTTGCAAACACTGTGTAATTAAATTTAGCACCAGCTATGTTCTGATTTTATATTCTAATATATTTATCTAGGATTTTAAACTCTTTAAGCTTCCTTTTTTTTCTCTCTTTCTACTATAACACATGACAGGATGCTAGAAGTTTTCAGATCTTGGCTTATAAAAATTTAATAGGGAAATATGTAAAGTATGTTACATAGATTTAGAAACCTTCCACACATTCATGAAATAAAAAGATGCCTATGTCTACCATTCATCATAAGTATTTCCATACAATATATCCTGGACTATATTTTCAGCAAAGTATATCTTTCTGGTTGTTTTGGATGGCAATGAAATTATTTGATTCAGGAGTTTGAAAGTAATGTGACATTCCTGGTTTTATGCTGTTTTAACTTTTTCCTTTTGAAATATTAATCATCTTACCTTATTCTCCTATATGTGGCAATGTATTCAAACACTTATTTTTCTGCAGCTTGAAAATTTACTAAGTCTGCCAATTTTTCTATAAAACACAATGCTGGTGTTTATTTTCATAACTGCAGGCAATTTTCCAATACATAAGGCTTAATTTAAATAGGTATTTCAAATCTAATATCACAAAAGGAGAAAAATAAAGGAATTATCATACTAAAAGGTTATACTAAGCAAACAAAAGCAAGGAAATTCTAAGCTCCACGTCTTAGTCTGAATTAAGGATTCATGATTTACTGCTTTGGGAGTGAATGCCCACTTCTACCATTCTGTCAAACAGAGACTTCTCTTGGTTTCGTTGATAATCCTGCACAAGAAATAAAGGAACAGCTGGGATCTAGACAGGGACCTGGTCTTTCAAGGTTTTATGGATTCTACAAGATAATGATCATTATTAACTTTCCCAAGCATTTTGCATGACCTAAAGCTTAGCATATGGAACTATCAGAAATATCAGAATAAATTCAGTTTCTGTGTGTCTAAAGTCAGGTATGACTTTGCTTATGACAAGCTCAAAATAACATATTCTGTGAAGAAATTACTAGAAGAGTCTCATGACATTTAATGAAAATTTCACAGTTAAAACTCAGTATGAGCTTTGAACATGCAGGACTAAAGACTCAGAGATGGGTAATATACAGTTTAAGGAGTGTTACAGCTGAATATATGTATATCAGGGAACTGGAGATCTTTATGATGGAAATGTTTAGAAGATCCATAAATCTGGCCAGTTTTTAACTTCAAAACTAAGCTTGACTAAATTCATTCATTCAGACATCATGATAATAGTTTGTTCTTACACAATATTAAGCATTTTCACTATATATACAAAACTGCCAGTTTTTAACACTTATAACCTAAATTAGCCATGAGTGTGCAATACCATGGAGCTTATGTCACACAGCACTGATGGCTGCAGTCCACGGCGGGCTTAGTCAGAGATGTCACGGTAATCAAGCTGGAGAGAGTTTTGACAAGAGAAGAATAACCTGGAGCAGGCTTGTCTGCTTTGGCTATAGTGGTGAGTCATTGCTAAAAGCAGTGCATTGGCTGCCCTGGATATTTTCATTAACTTTCCAAAACGTGTTAGTTCATATTTCATTTTATCAGTATCATTACCCCCCCCCCCCAAAAAAAAAAAAAAAAAAAAAAAAACTCCTGCAGATTACCTACCAAATGAAGTATTACCATGCATGAAGTGAACTAAACAATAAAACATTTAAAGTGATAAAGTCACGGCATTAGAAGAAGCTGAATATGCCACTGTGAAAAGCACTTACTTGCATAAAATCATGGAAAATGGGCTGGATGGAGATTTCAGAATGTCTATCTGCCTTTCTGCAGAAAACCCAGAACAGCCTCTGCTTTATAATTCTGGACATATGCCTCTCTAATCTGTTTTTTAAAGATTTAAGTTATGAGACATCAATAACATTCCCGTGAAAAGGACTCTAGTATTCTGTATAATTAAAACATTTGTCCATATAGTTGATTTAATCTGTTTTCTTGCAGCTTAAGTTCATTATTTCTTGTTTTCATCAGTGTAGGAAAATTATCATCCACTTTGTAGCTACCTCTGCAAATATGAAGACTACAATCATGCTTCTCAGTTTTAAGACTTAGTCCATCTCTCATTTCTTTGTAGTAGAAGACCATATTCAGACATGATCACACATAGTTCTGACATTGTCCATTATCAAAATGAAAGTATCTTTCCTTTTTCTCCAAGCCTTTTTACTTAGTTAAATGAAGATTTTAACAAATATATGTAACAGCTGAATGTTTTACCAAAAAAAATTTAGGCCAAAAAAAATATTTACTGAGTGTTTTGAGTGGTTTTGATTGCAGAGCAAGAGAAAACAATTACGGAATATATTTATGAAAAGTGAAATACTGAATCAAGCCAAGTTCTATTCACAGTTGAATTTACAGATATATCTTAGTTAAAAGGGAGTAGAATTTTTTCCCAGTATGTAGTAGTGAATCTTAATCAGATGGCTTAGCAGAGACAAATATACAGCTGTGTTTTTCTGGCATAAATCTGTACAATTTTGTTTATACTTGAAAGTCAGCCAAACATTAGACTACATCACTTATGTTTGTTCCAGAGAGTGAATTTTCCTTTGATCCTAATGGTCCCTGCTTATGGGCATTAAGGGCTACTTTGATATTATTCCTTAACAAATCATCTACCATGCTTAACAGCTAAAGTTTCCTGAAACTTAAAAAAAAGAAAAAAACAAAAACAAAAACAAAAAAAAAATGCATGTGTCAGGGACAGCAGCTTAGCAGCTCAAATTCTGGAATTCCTTTTAGAGAAATTGTGGCAAGTTAACTATAAGTACAGATAAGACTCCTTCCAATGTAATATATACAAAAATAAATGTTTAGTCTGGTTTTTAATATATAATGCATCAGCAGTCAATTACAAATTTAGTTTGCATATAAAGTATCTGAAAAAATTGTATTCATATACACACTGTGAAATTAAAAAAAAAAAAAGTTTCTTTATGGATTTGGTTCTGTCTCCTGTAAGGCTGTGAAAATTCAGGAAACAAGGTAAATGGAATAAAATAATTATGGAAACGACAGTTTTTGAAATAATTGCAGCAAACTTGCCTAAGCGGAAAAGCTCAGCAGTGAAAGATCCTATAAACTGATAAATGGGATCTGCAGTAATGAACAGATAGTCAGAAAATGGAGATTCACAAATAGTCTTTTTAGCAACTACACAAAAGCAGTTATGCAAAGTTTCAAAAAACCTTAGGCCCTGGTGAAGACAGGTTAATTTCAGGCTACTGAAAGCTGTTTTCCCCAGCACACTAATCTATGCTAATATTACAGAATCAAATAACAGTTGGGGTTGGAAGGCACCTCTGGGGATCAGCTGGTTCAATCCCCCTGCTCAAGCTGGGTCAGCTAGAGCAGGTTGCCCAGGACCGTGTCCAACCAGGTTTTGAGTATCTCCAAGGATGGCAATTTCACAACTTGGATGGAGACTCAACAACTCCAAGGAAGGACAGTCTGGGCACAGCCTCTCTGGGCAATCTGTTCCAGCGTTCAACTATCCTCACAGTGAAGAGCTTTCTTATGTTCAAATGGAATTTCTTGTGTCTCGTTTTGTGTCCACTATCTCTTGTCCTGTCTTTGGGCACCACTGGAAAGAATCTGGCTCCATCTTCTTCACATTTGCAGATCAGATATTTTTAAACATTGATAAGATCCTCCTAAGCCTTCTCTTCTCGAGGCTAAATAGTTCCAGGTCTTGAGGGAATCTCATTCACTTGTGGAAGTTCTACTTGCTTGGAATCCGCAGAAATTTCGAATTCTTTGGGACATCTTTTGGAATTTGTTTTACCAAAATATGTGGAAACGTCTTATCCCAAAAATGAGAAAAAGTATTAGAAATTACATTGCTATGGAGTGTCTACAAATCAAGAAGGAAGTTAGGCTTCTTTTAAAATGCAGTCTCAGAATGGGAAGTAAATTACCCTCAGCAACAGAGCTGCTATTCACTGCTATTAATTTGGATTTAGCTCATGAAATGCTTTGGTCTGATGGGCCTGGAGTTTGGATTCTGTTTATAGATCAAGCACAAAATAGGAAATGTTAGTACAGAGTGTAAAACTTCTCCTAGTATGTCTCAGTTAAGAGTTTGATGAACTACATCCAAGGGTTATAGGACAGTTGCTCTCCATGCCCTTTCAGCTCAAGCTGGTAATCTACAGTGAATAACAAGAAGATACAAAGAAAACTACAAAAGATGCTTTTATTTCCATGATATAGGAGGTGAACTGCCATTGAACAACTCCTTTCAGTGACTTTTCCATTTTCAAGTTATATGTACTACGTACATAGAAATATATATGTATATGTGTCTGTGTGTGTTTATATATATTTATATGTATACGTATATACTGATGTGGGGGGATACACATATGTACACATACACACACACGAAGTGACTGGCAAAAGAAGATAACCAAAGCCATCTTCATCACCCTAGTGATCTTTTCTTTTCTCAACATAAATATCAAGTACACTTTGTTAAAAAATAATCTGAGACCTCTAAGGAAAAGTTTTTAATAATGGTCAATGGCTGAAGTACAGCAGAGGTGTTTTTGTGTAAGAGAACTTTGATTAGAAATGCTGGGAAATACTGGACTCTGAAAATGACTTCAAGTTACTCATCACATTATTCATCTTTGTTGGGAGTCACTAATTGGGAACAAACTAAAATCTCAAGAGGACAGCTCCTCTAGGCTAGATAAGTTTACAAGGGGATTACATTTCGCATGTCATAGCTGAGTGTGACGACAAGCATTTATTATGATGCTCCCCATCATAGCATTATGAGATGCAACATCTCATTTTTAAGAGACCTTTGAAGACAGCAGAGAAACATATGGACATAGCCTAAATATAGAAACAAGTGTTCATGAAAAGTATTCTATTCTTAGTGTTCATGAGGACCACACCACCATTCACCTATAATAATTATGAAATCTCCACTTAATCAACAAGTTTGATGCCAGCTGTGATTGTCATTTTCAATGGTTCAAGTGTTTAAGTTTGATTGGTTGCTTGTTTCAACTCTTTAATGTTAAATAAAAAGCAATCTAAAAGTAAATTACTTCCCTTCTTGACTCAGGTTTCATTAAGCAAGTAGCTAGAAGAGTGAAGAGTATATTAATGACCTGGAAGAGCAAAAATGGGAAAGAATTAAGCTGATGTATCAACTGCTTATTTATCAGCCATTTATACAGTAATGTAAACACTCAGTTATTTTTACTTAACAAGATGAATAAATAGGTCAAAAATATATAGGCCAAACACACAGAAAAATTAACCTGCATTTCTTATTACTCAGATCTCGAAGGCTATTTGTCTTGAGAAGAATGATTTTATCCTGTTCCATTATTCATTTGCCTGTCTGAATAGGAATAAAATTGGATTTCCATATAAAATTGCTGATTTGTCCCCAGATTAAGCTTAAATATTCAGTTAAAATTAAACCTGGAACATATATATTTTTTCCATATCAGAAGAATCTCCTTTTTGTTTTTTTTGTTAGTTTAATTTCTTCAAAATTACTGAATTATTACTTAGTAATTTAAACGTAATTTTACCTTACAAGTAAGAATGACTAAAACTTTACAGTGATTTACATCACTGCTGAGTATGGAGCCTTTTTACATATCACTTAAGGCATGAACAAGACTCTTTTTTTACCACACTGCTGAAGAATGCCCACATTGCTATAGTTTCCTGATACTCACTTCAAGGGAGGGATAAATTACCATATTGTCCAGCTTCTTTATTTTACCAAGCTTGACTTTTCTTTATGGCACAGAATTCCTTCCTTCCACTAATTAGGCAAATACTTGGATATCAAGCATCAGCCTCCTTTCTATTAGTCAGATATGACGCATTGACAGCAGACTCTTAACTTTCCACATTTTAAAAATAAATAAGAAATATTACTTTGCCTGTGTACAATTATCCATAAGCAGTATCCATATTTTGGCGAAATCTAGTGTGAAGATGAAGTCAATTTCTTGTGGTCTTTTTTAATCCCTCAAAGTATGTCTTTGATCACAAGAATCTCCAACAAAACAAGACTTGTGTTCTCTAATCATTGCTTATTCTCTTCTTCTAAATCAGGGCTGACTTCCTTTGCCAACCAGCTGGTTTACATTCTTCTGTCTCTTTGCATTTTTTGAAAGTCTGAAATAATCTAAAAAGAATCATCAAGGAGGAAGGGGTATTGACTCCTTATGTTTGATCCATCTGCCTTCTGTTGGACGGGGAGATTCTCGCATGTTGAAGCTGATTGTGTTACACATTCAGGAGCTCTCTTGGCATTACAAGTCATAACAAAGGTGGCACGTGCATTGCTAGAAGCCTTTGGAGAGCATCTTCTCTGAGCTTTCTATAACATAGGATGTATTATCTCTCTACTTAGCTAGAATAAAGGTTTCTTGAAGCAGCTGGACTCCAACAAATTGTTCCACAACTGTTCTTAAAGCTTCTCTTAGCCAATGCAGGCATAGGAAGGTCCTCAGGAAGGACAGTACCTCTCTGCAAAGGATTGCACTGTTAGCTTTTTCTGTCAAGCTACATGGATAGTTGGTCTCCTGGATAGCTGCTGACAGGAGGGAAGGCTTATTACTAGGAGGGGAAAATGAAGGTAGAATCAGGCCTTTCTTTGCAGCAAATACTGTTAATTATGGAGAGGGCATCCAAAGCTGTATTTCTCTAAGGACATGAGAACTACCATAATGGGTCAAGCCAAAGATCCACCCAGCACAGCATTTGCTCTCCAATTACAGCCAACAGAAGGTATTTAGAGAAGAAAGTGTAAGAAACAGGGCAAGAATGATCCCCCTTCTGATGTAAGCTTCCAGAAGTCAGTGAGTCAGCATTAGAATCAAACTATAGGTCTTTGGTCCAGAAATTCCATTTTTAACCCTTTTACATCTTTGACTTCATTGATAGTCCAACAGTATTTCCGCTTGGTTTCCTTAAAACTTCTGCCTCCTAATGTCACTGGCTGAGCCTCCCACCCTTTGTATGTTAGGAGTAACCATTCCCAATGCCCCTATCATTCACTAGTTATAAACTTCCATCATATTTCCTCTGTTATCTCTTTTCTTGTCTGAAGAGCCCTAGTCTATTTAATCTCTTGTTTTACAAAAGCAACTCCATAACTATAACAATTTTGCTGTGTACCTTTTTAATTCTATTATTATCCTTTCGGAACAAAGTGACCTTATATACAGTCTATTAAAGATAATGTGGACCGCAGATATAGCAGACATACATAATTATGTGCGCTGGGGATGCAGTGCCACATTAGTGGCAATGAAACAAGCTGTCAGTGTGGCTGAAATACAACATTTTGCAGAGATTCTGGTTTTAGAAGCAGTGTAGTCCTAACAGCGTAGCCATGCACTTAAGACTATCAGCTCTGCCTGCCAGTAGGCTGCTTTGCTGAGGCACAACGCTAGGCAGCTGCAGAAAACCTGCTTCTGATTCCGGTACTAACTAAGCCACTCAGCTCTAGGGATTCACTGCATAGTGTGAAGGTATTATTTTTTCAACAGGCAGCCAAGTTGCCTTTTTTTTCTTTCTCTTTCTCTTTTTTTTTTTTCTTTTTCTTTTTCTTTTTCTTTTTCTTTTTCTTTTTCTTTTTCTTTTTCTTTTTCTTTTTCTTTTTCTTTTTTTTCTTTTTCTTTTTCTTTTACTTTTCCTTTTCCTTTTCCTTTTCTTTCTCTTTTTTCCTTTCTTTCTCTTTCTCTTTCTCTTTCTCTTTCTCTTTCTCTTTCTCTTTTTCTCTTTTTCTTTCTTTTTCTTTTTCTGTCATTTTATAAGATATACAAATAACAGAGTTTGAACGTAACAAAAACCAGCAACAAAAAAAATGTAGGTTGTATCCCAGTAGGTGTTAGGGTAAATGTTAATACATAAAATTAACTCTCCAAATGTATTATAAATTATGGAAATACGAAAGCTGACGGTAAGCACTGCAAAAGCCCTCAGTGTTGTATGCACGCACGCACGCACCCAGAGGAGCACGTCTGTGCCCAACGCTGCGGCGGGCTCGGCAGAGCGGGACTCCCAGCCCGCCTGCAAGCCCAGCTGGGCCGAGACCTACCCGTGAGGCTGCCTCTGAGCGGGGCCCCTGCTCGGAGTAGCAGTACACAGAAAGAAAAATGTACTCTCATATCTGTAACAAAGACACAAACTGTTGGGCGCTATCCTTGCTTCGGATTTCATACATGCTGCGCATAAAGCAAAGTGAAAGACACTGCAAAGGCAAGTGAATCTACTTTTTCTCTTCGCTTTTACTGGATCTTTTCCTGGTGTGCCATGCAGGTGTAACAAGGAAGGAAAGTTATAAATTCACACATTTTTTTTTAATAAATGTGTTACACACAGGAGAGCTGATAAGAGGTTGATTTGAATTCCTTGGCCCTGTTTGCACGATACAGATTAAAATTATAACCTCCGCTAGCAGGGGTGGGTATCTCCTAGTTCTGGTCCTGGTTTCACACTGTTCACAGCGTGAACTATATGTCCCGTTGTGGGTATGGAAAAGTGAGACTTAATTGACACTCCTTGAGAGTGTCTTACAGCTATGACAGCTGTTAGGAAGTAATGACCTGTCACCTGGCGTGCTGGTGTTCTCAAGGCATGATGTGTTGCCAGAAGAAATAAACAAACACAACAGGAAAAACTTGGTTGGTTACCTTATTACTTAGACATTTACCCGTCGTTCCCATGGACAAACCAAAATTCACTTCTCTGACTATTTGTACCTATATATCTCTATATACGTATATATTATTTCCTCTCACTATATGTTTCTATATGTGTATGTGTGCATGTGTGTGTATCCTTTATAGATTGTGTGTGTGTATATATATATATATATACAATTATATAGAGAGATATAAAATTATTTTTCTTATAAAATAGTCTTAAGGATGTGGCACTGAATCGCGTGCTTCACAACATACTAATTCGGATAGTTCGCAGTGACATGTGAGACATATGTAGCCCTGTCTTGTTGCAGCTAATTATAGGTTATCATACTCTGCTACTTTCTTAACCGATGGTACACGATGACCCAGTTCTCTGCTGCATTACTTGACTTGCAGATCAGAGTTAGGCCTCCTTGTGCTCTGTTAAACCTTCTCTGTCCCACTCTCACAAATGCTAAAACATTTCGCACACTACAGTCTTTCTCTGCTACTCTGAATGAACTCCAAGACTATCACGGATCTCCCCATGCTTGGATATTCCCAACTAGGGAGCAAGTCAAACAGAGCTTAGAAGCAACCTGTGATGCAGGACATTACCATCTGCCTCAACATATTTAAACAATACACATTAGAACTCTTATCTTAAAAATATTAATACAGTTATGGCCAAAATGTTCACACTTGAAACTCTATTCTACCTTTGGTTATAATGCACTTAATTTTTAACAGGAGAGGCCTCACTTGGCATGAAAACCAAAAATATGTTTTTCCAAAGGACCACAGTTTGCTAATAGCCAAAACTCAATATGAAAAATGGGGTACACTACCTCGAAATACAGGTGGAGAGGATGATAATGGACAGAGAAGCATCACTCGCTAGGAATCAGAGGACATTAAGCTCACTATAGTAGGAAAAGGCTTTTTTGCAACGTTTTCCATTTTATTCTTTTTTTTTTCCTAGCAACAAAGATGACTTAAAAACTATAACAGGTTAGCTGAGACTTTAACATTTGAGTAGGAACCCTTTTATTCTAAATCGGACGGAGTAGTAATCACTAGAATTTGAGTCAAAGTGTAATCATAGAGCTAATATTTCACTGTCATTTTTCTTTTTTACTTTCCTTTTTTTTTTTTTTTTTTTTTTTGCATTCTGATTTAGGCAATATATTTATCTTCAAAAATCTGCCTCAAAATAAAGACATCAAAAACCCAAGAGTAATAAAAATTTCAAATTTTATTTATGAAATGGCCAAGCTGATATGATTTTTGTTTTCTTTAAAATAAAGTTTTATTTCTTATTTTCAGAATATTACTTCACTTTATATTCTCTAACATACGATTTGGAAGCATAACATGTTTAATTCTGAGTATCTCCTTTACAGATAAATTTTACTGACGTTGAAATAGAAAACAGAGCTTTGCAAATCCTCTTTCAAATTAATGACTGTTATGAACAAGTGACCCTGTGAGTAGCTGAAAAGAAGGGGAATGTTTTCCTATGGATTTCTGTTTCTGATTTCTAAGACTATTCAAGATCCAGCTGAATCTTTCTTGCATTTGGGATGCAGAGTTCTCCTTCATATGGATTTTCTGATTAACTAACCGATAAGTTTTAAACACACAGGTCACCTTTTCATGTTAACAGAAGGTCTTTTTCCTTACCTGGAAATCAGTTCTCATTAAAATTCTAAGTTGGATGAAGCTAGCAAGTAGGTTCAAAAACTAGTAGGGAAGACAGAGAGACACCCACACCATGCTATAATGTACGTTTTATTTTCCTAGGAAGTCTGGCTAAAAATATCGCTTAATGAGAATTCTCAATAAAGTGAAGTATGATATCCATCTGAACATTTGTTACTGCATGACATTTGCGCACAGATTTCAAAAAAATGTATACACAGTGCTCTGCTGAGAGACAACAAAATTGTGTCATCTGAGGCTTTAGCTTTTGAGATGAAAGACATTCTTCACCTGAAGAAAATAATAAAGACAAGGTCTTTTGAAGTGGTATCTATCTTTTGTTCCTGTTAATGAGTCAAGGAAGTAAGAATTATTTCAGAATTCTGGAAAAAAGCAGGATGAAACTCTAAGATGGATTTGTGTGACAGAAAGTTGGTCTGCTCTCCCCTCTCTACCTGTTGATCCTGTATATCACTGGCTTTGTATCCTTAGAGTATTAGCACACAATTATATATTTTATTTTTACCAGAAAGAGTATATGATGGGAAAAGAACTCCTGAAAAAAAAGCTCAATTGAAAAATTATTTTTTTCTTTTTTTTGGGGGGGTGGGGGGGGGCCTTGAGTTGTAACTGGGTCTCTTCCTGTGCATGTATTTTACCATTAACCTTCTCCACCTCACATATTCCTGCTCAGACAGGTCCCTTAGCAATCCAATTCTGACATGCTATGAAAGGAGCAGATGCTTTGGAGAACAGGAGGAGGTCGCTGCCACAGTACACAGCCCTTCGCAAGGTTGCTTCTTGGTTAACAATGTATAACTGTCACAAAATAATCTTGAATTGCAGAGTGAAAAGAAGTAGTTCTTCCTTCCAAACCACTCAGAAGGGCCCATTTTGATAGGCTTGCAGATGACTCAACAAATTTCACCAGTGCAGAAATGAAGAAGAACTAAAAACATACAGAAGCAATATGCAGTGCAGGTTGAGAATTTGCTATGTATTAGTGTGCCACAGAGTTAGGACCTGGAAGACACAGAAAACAATGCAGCCTTTTGGGAATTTACTCTGGTCTGCAAAATTCCAGCAATTTTTACATTCTTCAGGTTTTGTGCCATCTGAATTATAGATATTGTGAACAAATGTTTGATTTTTTTCATATCAAATAAAAACAAAGGAGAAAAGTAAAGTAAAATGCATAAAACTGCTTTTCTATTATTATTAACTGATTGCCCACAGGAGAAATTCTCCTGTCCTCTATCAGCTATTCTCAGAATTCATAAGGTATTTGTGATAAAAACCTGCTACCATCCAAAAGATCCAGGAATCTTGCAGTACTATTTGTTTTGAATTAGGAGGGAACTAGAATATGGGCAACTGCCAGCTTATTTTGTTTACACACAGTCAAGAAATGCATAGGTAGCTTACAGTAGACAAAATAACTATAAAGAAAAAGAAAGTAGAATAGCTCGCTCCCTCCCAGAATCATAGAATTTAATAATGCACAGAAAAGCACTGCATATCCTCCATCCATGTTTTTTCTGCTAGATTATTGGAAGAAAGGAAAATATATGATGTACTTCAATTTCACCCCACTCTCAGTTTTGAGAATCTCATCCACTAATATTTTCTTTAAATCAAAATTTTGTAATATGCTTAATTTGCCGTAGTCAAAAAGAAATGCTTCTCTAGTAAAAAAACAAAAAAAAAAAAAAAAAAAAAAAAACTAAAGCAAAACAAAATGAAAACTTCGAGCATATTCCAACTTTTCAACCAGATTTCAAGAGGTCCCCAGGCTTGTAGGCTTTGTAAAATCACTTTTTCCGTAAAAGATTGTTCCTTCAAATGCTGGGTCACCTGTCCATCCAAAACTCTACCTGTGAACATTGTGATATTAAATTAGGCCCCTACTAGCTGAAGACTTTTATGACTATCTACCACAGAGCCTCTGAAAGTGATTTTACATACCCAGTTAGAAATCAGGGATTCAGATCCAGGAATATTGTGGTCTCATCATCTGCAAACGCTTTAGAGTTAACAGAAAGAGAAGAAGTGAAAAATATTTGTTTCTAGGTTATGCTGTTCAGGTAGGCCTAGCCTTCGAGTCATGGGTAAAATCTTTTTTTTTCTTTGTTTCTTTCTGATATACAGTTTCAGGAGTTTTAAAACAAAATAAGAGACAGTTTCAGCCAGAAGGATAAAAGAAAATACAGTCCTGAAGCCTTTTGGGCCATCCCACAGATTCAAGCAATACCTTTCCCTCAAAAGCTGTTCACAGTAACTTCTTAGAGGTTTTCCTTCAAGCCACTCTTTCCTCATACTCAAAAGGATAGGAGGGGAGAGCTGACCTTTGATGAAGTTACGATCCCTTTTATTTCTCTAGTTCAAACAAAGACTCTAGGCTTTCGAGCAGCACTGGTTTCATTTTTTGTTTGCAGAAAATGAAGATGTGAGGAAAGCTGAAGGCATAGAGAAATGCAATTATGTCAGTTATCTGGGGGCCTAAATAACAAAACAGTTGTGATAGTGTGCCCTTTGCATATATTAAAAATGTGTGTGTGGCACAAACTTGGATGAAAACAGAAAATAAACTGATACTGAACTGTGGACACTACAAGTTTTTAATTTGAAAAACACTGGAGACCTCGGCTATGCATACCTTAGAATGGCTACTGCTCTTATGTAATTAATAAGTAATTAGATGCCTCTAATGAAATGAAAATTATTAGCAAATGATTGGGCACATTATCTTATTTCTGTGGAATACGTTGCTGATATCAAAAAAGCATTTAACTTTCCAATGACCTTGTCATTCAGATTTGATTAAGTCTGTAGTGCAGTTTTATTTCCTGTGGTGCCCATTTCTGCTAAGGAAGACATGCTATAATTACCTGACAGTATTAGAATATTCTAAAAAACAAGATCTTGCAGTTAACTGTAAAATATTCTCTTTAATTCATCATAGAAATCTGTGTACTGCAGTATAAACCAAGCAGGAAAAATCAGCCTGTATATTTGACATATAATTGACACTCCATATACATATACATTGACATTATATTTGATAAAAGCAGTGTAAAATGACAGAATGCCATCATTAAGAACACAAATGGTTACAGTAACTTAGCCTCCTTTCTGGGAGGTAAAAATTTGGTACCTTTCTTAATGTTCAGTAATATCTACTCCAGCAGTCCCATGGGAAAGTTAAAAAAATAGTATTTAAGGGAACGTCTCCTAACAGAAAGGTATTGCAAATGGCTATCCTCTTACTGAGCCCACTGCCCCCAAATCCTCTGCAAAGAAGGACTAAAATATTTGAATCCATGTAGCCTTTGAAAGTGTTCCGTGATAAGCCAGTTAATGCAGAAAGAACAAGGAGGAGAACTGACTCCAGTCTCTCTCCTCTTTTACATAGCAACCAAGTTTATATCCTGGAGCACTTACAGAAGATACTTGCTGATAAGAATTTCGTAGAACTCTGTTTTGCTGTTTTGTTTTTGTTCTCTTGCAAGTTTATGTTTTCTTGTCAAGAAATTAATTCCTTATTTTGACAGATACAGATGTTTTCTTCTTAAAGCATGTTAGGAAGTATCTCAGACACTTTGGCAAGCATGAAGCACATGATTTCTCCAGAAGCCATAAGTAATCTTATTTTTCATAAACAGGCTGCAAAGTACAATCATGGGGGGGAGAGAAGAAGAAGTAAAAAAGAAGAAGTAATCGTTGATTTGGCAAAGCCAGAGGGTAGAAAACCTCCGACCAGGTTGCTTTCACTGTGCAGTGGAATGTATTGAAAAGTTTCTATTGATTTATAGCAACAGAAACAAGCATTTGATGTTGATCAGGCATGATATCTGTGCTGTATGGATGTCAAGTATGAAATTTTGCTGAAGCAATCAAAATATGTGCATTTGTCCTTTTCCCTCTGGAGACCAAACATCACTGTCCTATGTGCTATAAAAATCAAAATCTTCAATAGAGTATAAACTTTAATGTCATCTAGATTTAGCATCAGAATGTAATCCGGTCATACTGCTATACCATACCTGACAGCACTGCTCCACACAGACATGTTTTTGTATAGCCTTTTCTGTGAATTTCAGTCACTTCAAATCACATCAAAATAAGTTTGTCATGCCCGTTTTTCATGTTAAATACTATCCAAATCTACTAAGCCATTTAGCTTGAAAAATCAGTCCCTAATAATCTATTCTTTAAAGTGGCCTGTTTAATTCTGTATAATTTATATACATTACTTAGACCCTTTAATCTTTCTGAAATGTAAGCTCTCTGTTCTAGAAAGGGGAAAGTCTTTAGCCATGCATAGCAGCAGTAGACAAATAATTTAAGAAACATGGTGAATACTGTATCGTTACACCCAATAATGAAAACTGATAAGAGGAATTTGTGAAAAACAGTATGTAGCTATCCAAAACTGAATCTCAGCATGGTTAATTGAGATTGACCTACTCCTCATTGAAAAAAATATGCAAAGTCCCCCAGTCTACTTACTTATTAGACATATCAATGACTTCTTGAAGCTGTTCCTGAAATTACGAGGCTGTTCGGCAGCTGGGGGGTTATTACCCTGCCGCGCGGCCAGCCTACGCCGCCGAACAGGCGCTTCCCCTCCAAGCATGGTCTGCTGCATCTTCCCGTGCCTGCTTCCAAGGGTGGGAGCTGCCTTCCTTGGGGCAGACCAGGAACACGCACAGAGCCTTAAGGGAGGCACCCTCCGGCAGAGCATTGGGAAAGGCTTTAGCACTCTGCCCGAGACTCCAAAGGGACTAATTTAGAAAAATAATCATAGTAATTTAACAAACACTAGTGGTCAGACACTAAGCCACTTTTACACTGTCTTTCTCCTGTGACTTCGTTAGCATTAATCCTGATCCAGGTTTCAAGTACATAAATTGGCTCCATACCTTTGCAGAGGATGAGAAAAAGCATTTTTTAATAGTAGAAGCACTGAAACGCCAATTTTAGCAACTCCATCACTTACCTATGGACGTGACTCAATGTAGACTTACCCTGAATGAAGTGAGGGCATAGTTTCAAACCATGTCAGATATTGTTCAAAAATTTTATGTGACAGCTTATGCAAAATAAAACAATAATAAATGACAAGAAGGGTATTTACAGCCAATTAGTGACAATCTGGAGGAAGTAAAGGCTCAGTTCTTGAGCCCTAGAATTAGGGCTGCAGTCATTAGCAGCTTTGAAATGCATGATCTAAGGTTAAAAATATGAGTGAATGAATATAAAATGGATTATTTGATCCATTTTTAACCTGCTTAATTAAAGACATAATCCTATCTTTTAAAATAGTTTAATTTATATTTTAATTATATATTAAACATACATTTATATTTATATATAAATTATTATATGTTATATATATTATTTATATATTTTATTATTTACCATAAATCAGGTTGGAAGGGCCTGTGAAGGTCATGCATAAATAAGTATATGTATACATATATATAATGTATGTTTTATTTACAACATAATTCTTTTCTTAGAATGTAAGCACAGTTACAAGCAAGACAAGCTCCAGAAGAACATGTTGAATTCACTGTGTGAAGTACCCTCCACATGACATTATAGAATCTAGACTCAGTTCCTCTGTATTTCTTACAGTCCCAAACAACATCAGAATTTCTGAATATATTTCTTCAGCTGATGCCAGAGGTCACTCTACTGAATTTAGTGGAATATTGACACTTCATATTCACCGAAAATGTGCTGTTCTCCGTATACCTGAGAAAGATGATACTGCTGTCCTGAAGTATGGAATATATTTTAGAAGCAGCTGGTGATTGGGGTTTTTTCCCCCCACAAAATACAGCCTTTTTGCATTCAGGTCTCTTTTTTTAAAATGACCTAGGAAGTATCTCTCCTGAGATGACTAGTGATAATAAGGCATTCATTTTTAAGGAAGGTCTTAACATGAAATATTAAAAAGTTGAAAGTCTACACAAATTTTTATAGTTTATGTAATAGATTTCCTAGAATCAAACATGATGAATTAGCTTGATTTTTTTAATAACTATAAACACTACTACTTTTCTCCTTGGGATTACAAAACAATCAGAAAAGATATTGTTGCAATGTCATCACCTTCATCATTTTGTTTCTTATCTAGTCTAATTATTATAATTTAATCTTATTTTGTACTTACTTTACAAGGATAAATTTTATTTCTCCTATATATTAATATAAAGAATTATTAGCTGTAACTGACCAGAGATACAATGTATCATCTTAAATTATTCTACATATCCCTAACAACTTCTTATATTTGTGCTATTTCACCTTTCTCAGAGAACAGTTTCCCCCTAACTGTAATTTTTGACACAATTAAGCCAAATCTTCATCAGCCAACTTTGCTACCACAATACATTTTACAATATCTATGATATGAATTCTTATCCCATCTAAACAGGAAATATTGACGTATGATTCTTTGCATATTTTTCCACTTCTGCCATCCCCAAATAAGTGTTTACAGACAAGTAACCCTGCTCATAAGTCACTGCTTCTATATGCAGCATGATTTTACTATCATATCATTTGGCTGTACTTTTTTTTTTAACGTAACTTCTACAGCAATGCTGAAAAGATGTGGGTAAATTTGTATTCCACCAGTGTATGACATGCTTTAATGCTTTCATCTATTGAGTAGTTGGTATCTGATTAAATTTCAGGGATGTTATTTACTACCTAGAAAATGCGGGGAAAAATGATTTTGTCACATCAAAGGACAAAAAATAGATTGTTTGGCATACAAGAATATGGAGGCTGTTCCAAGCATATGTGTTAATATGGAAAAAAAAATTCATAATCAAGAGGATATAGAAAAAGAATAGTTAGGAGAGGAAAGAATGCAAAGTAAGAAGAATGGTCATTGGGATTGTCCCTCTGCTTGTGCAGGGCTTTGAAAATGAGAAGAGGATCTCACATGTAGAGTAGAAGGGGATAAAGAAAGAGGAAATAACAGAGCTAGTTTTCTGACATGATCAGAATAACAAAAAGAAAATATCTTACCTTTATTATTCTCAACTGTGGAGAAGGTTGACATTTTTGACATTGTTCAATAAGTTCTTTAAATACACATGTAGAAATTGCAGGAAATAGGTGCAGCCTTTGAAAAAACGTTTTTTTCTGACTGATGAGAAAACCAATCATACCAGTAAAATGTTGAAGTCTCATACTAATTTCATCTCAATAAATATGAACAATTTCTACAACAAGTCTCCTAAATGTTTCACATTCAAATAAGATGTAATATGAAGAGTAGGTAGGTAATGGTAATGTGAGGCAGCACAAAGGTAAAGTGAACTAGCACCTCCCACTAATATTATAGGGGCTGCAACTCAACTATAAATTTATTAACATATTTTTTTTCTTTAAAATCTCTGGTTAAATAAGGCACCAAGCTTGGGCTGACAGTAAGTGTTACCACAATGCTTACTGCACTAACATGTAGTTTAAACTCCATGTTATGTTCTCCAAAACTGTCTGCGACACATGACATTATTGTTTGCTTCTGTTTAAGAAAAATCTGCTAACAAAGAAGCAAGGACTAGTAGAGATTTCAAAGCTGTTTTGCTTGAAAGACTTGTGTGTTTGCTGTGAACGACATAGCAGTTAGGATATTTGTTCCATTACCTTTAGCGACGGGCATTAAATCTAGTATTTAGTTGCTCCTTTTTAAGAACCAAAGTCACTACAAAAATATATTCATTTTTCTATTCATTTCAGTTATTGTGGTTTCCATTATAGTTATATTTTATTCAAGCAATAAAAGTATTAAAAAAAAAAAAAAAAAAGACTTCACAGTACATTAATTTAATGTTAAGGGTCTAACGAGAACTGACAAAAGCAGGGAAATTCAAGTTTAAACTGTCATTCCACTCACTTGAAGTGACAACCTACACTAGAAATGTCCTTGTTCTGGTTTTAATTTGTATCTCCAATATTATTTTAACATATTGGCTGCAACTGTGTTATTATAAAGCAATAAAGGAAGTGTCTTTAATGGACATTTTAGGTAATGAGGTACATGTTAAAACATCAAGCAGAAAATAAAAGCACAATGGCTTTCATTTGCTTGATGGGTTTGATGAGCAATATGTGCAACGCTTTCAAAAAGATGTCTGTACGTGGCTGTGACAGTTCTAAATAATCAGTTGCAATTTGCACTGAGACTACCTTAGTGCACGTTGAGTCGCCTTCAAATGATAGAAACACACCACTCTGGCGCTGGGATTTAAGAAGAGCTGTAAATTCTGGACTGATATTTCCCCTGACAACAACAAAAAAAAAAAAATATATGAATTACAATGGAATGATATGCATAAAGCTTCATTTTGGATTGGGATAAATTATAGTTTTGCCAGTTAAGGAAGAATTATAGTGGTACAGATCAGGTTTGCTTTGATGATGAGAGCTGATTTGCTATCATTTTTGTTATCTTAATTGGACAGAATATTACACATTTGTAAAAATAATTATTGAAAATAAGTATAAAGGATATTTGTAAGAAAAATCATTTGTTCATGGACATCTGCAACTCAGGATATCTACCCTTGGCACTTCTCCCCACCCAGACACATAGCAACAGAAGAGAACTTGTGAAACCGTGACTCCAACTCCATCTCATTGAGTGAGAACTTCTAAAATGATTGATAGTTGGCCCCTTAGACTCCATAACATTAAAGTATATTCAAGATTTATGCACAGTACAGTCCTTTAAATAACATGTGTCCTGTTTCTGTTCAAATGCTAAATTGACAGCCCTGAAGATGGCAGTTCTCTGCTCCCAGATCATACATACAGAGCTGGCAACAGCATGGCTGTCAATCTGGAAACTCAGCTCTAAATTCACACATATGAAACAGTAAGAAAAGAAGACGCTCTGGTTACTTGAAAGACTCAGACGCCTCTCTTTGTCCTCTAGTTCACATAGGACTAAAACCAGAAAATGCCAGGGTATTTCCAGTTACCGATTTTTCTAAACAAAAGCAAAACCAAAAACAAAATACAGAACTCAAAACACCTCAGGATCTCCTTTGAGCACCTATAAATCCAAAACAGCATTGGACTTTTTTGGTACAGTAGGAGGTTTTTTGTTTTTTTTTAAAGGCCTACCAATCACTGTTTTGCCCCCTGAAATATCTTCTCTGCCAAATCATGCTAGCATTCAGGAGTCTTCAAATAAAAATAGCACTGAATTTTACAGACACTTCTGAAATTGGCACCATCAGCTCTCAGTAATGTCACAGCATGCTTCAGATGAAACTATCTTAACATTTCTTCTGTCAATCATCAGTTGGGTTCCCTTCAAAACAAGAATCCCCTTTTCATGTTTTTTTAGGAATATTCAAGAAAACTGAAGACTCCCTTAGAACTCAGGAGCACATCTACGCACAATTAGCACATGCAAACAGCATAATCTGAATAGAGGAGTTTTTAATTGCCTTCAAAGAAATTAAATTTCACTTATACATCAAGAACATATAACTTATTACAGTATTTGAGATGTTTTGAAAACCATTGAACAAATATTCCAACAATTTTTATGTCCAAGCATAAAATAATTCCACTAATGTGTTTAGAACAAGTTTATTTTAAATTCTACTAATCGATGAGTGTGAAATGTTGGGCACTGGCTGCAGTTAGATATGTTGGTGATAGATGCATAGAAATGCATAGCTAAATAGGCTTTAGCTGTATTTTGCATGGAAATTGTTACTTAAAATAGACTCTGAATTGTCTATGGTCCACTACTATTTTAAACTCTAATAAGGAATTTTCTCAAGGGGGGAAAGGAGCATTTATTTCTGAAACTAATTAGCTTCTGCTGTGGTAGAACAATCAACATTTTTAATACCTACTATCTGCAGTACATACTTTGAATACACTAAGTTGGATAATGCTTGATAATACTAAGTTTTATTATGTTTAATTCAGAGATTACGGAAAGTCTGTCTGCCTATTATGTGCTATTCCATATATTTATGATATCCTTATTGAATGAATTGTTAGGTCATTGTTTTTAATAAAATAATAACATTTTGGTATTTAAAGTTACAAAGACAGAAAAGACATTCTATTATTCTGATACTGTACCAGCTGTGTTTCTGCCATAGATACCATTGCATCAAACTCTTCATAAAGCAAGAAAATGCAAAAGAAGGGATAAAAATGAAAACTATTCATTTTCCTCAAATAACATCTGAGAATCTCCATTAAAAAAATGTTCCATAACTGAAACTCTTTCATGTTAATGGATTAGTAATCGTCTTCTTCAGCATCTCTGCTTGGCAGGCAGTCTTCTCTAAATCTTGGAAATCCATCATCTCTGAATTCAGTGTCTGCTTACTAGCTTTTCCTTCCTGCCTTCTTCCCAGTCTGTGTGCTTTACATCACATACTTCTTTCTCAGGCTGAAAGAAAAAGAAAAAAAGAAAATGTTTTCAACCAGTTAGAGGTAACTAGTCACATGCTCTGCATGGCTACACTGGAGATATTTCAGTCTGATCTGGTAGAGGTTCATAACAGGTTCCCAAAACAGCTGTTATCTGTCACTCACAAGGTTTATGCCATGTTCTCTGCTGCCCTCAGAATTTTCTCAAGGCCAAAGGATTCACAGCTGCAATCCAGTCTCTGCAGGATCCTAAAAGCACATCTGCCACTGACAGAGGCTGATGAATTGACCTAGGGACATGAAGCCCCAGGCAGCAATCAGTGAATCACAAGGCCTCTGGTACCCCCCAAGGAATCTCACTTCTTGGTTACCTGTAGTTGGAGTGATGAATTTTTCTCCTACTATTATTTGCCTAGATGCAGAGGAATCTTTCCCTAGAACTCTTTCCCCATACTCCCAATTTACGGAGTTGTTTACTATTAGTGTGTCAGTAAACTCTGAATATATTTCTCTTCAGAACTGAGACTTTGAATTTTCTCTTCTACTTTCTAGCTCACTTAGACAGTCCAGAGCTGTAGCAATTTTATCAAGAAAGTTTGAAATGTAAATAGATTAAAATTCAAATTTGGTCAAATAACCCACCATCTCCCAAAACTGGGAAAGTACTATCCTACCTCTGAATGCTACAGTTTCTGCCCACTCTTATTTACATAAACTTCACCAGTATTAGCTTTTGTTTTGTTATCTTTTAGTTACGTCTGCTACACAACTATTCATTTTTATGGAGATCTTCCATAAGAGAAAGGTATGTTGGCTTACTACTGTGGGCAAAAGAGCTCTTCCAAGACAACTGAAAATGGTGTGAGAGCAGTTCAAAATGCTCTGATTTTGTGAATAAGTAACTTCAAATAGAACTGTTATTAGTTATTTTCTGGCTGTGCAATCCACCCACAACAAGAAGAGGATGTGTCCTTCATTGTGTAATGTAAAGCAGTTCGCAGTCACACTGTGGGAGACAATTTGAACACATGCTCACACAGATGTTTGCGTTCAGATCCTCTGCTGCATGCTTTTTGGAGCTGAACCAAGGGACTCATTCTAAATTTTCCCATGCCAAAAAGTGGAAAATCAAATTAAATATCCAAAGTGCCAAGGCTGAATATTGCTCAAGTACTACAAATTGCCATTATAACACTAAAGGTATCAGAATAAGGTCCCCAAAAGTAGACATAAACTTGCTACAAGTGTTTTAGCTGTATTACTGCTGTGCGATGCTATATAAAGGAAATGAGATTGCCCTCACATTTTTGACAGCAAAGTGATATATCCTGAAAACAAAGTAAGGGAAAACTGTTTAGGCATGTATAAACCTTATAGTATCTAGCAATTAATCCATATGATTTAGGTGTTAAGAGTTAAATTAAGAGTAGTGTGTTTCTAAGGACAGTCTTCTCCCAAGTAGCTTGATAATTTCTTTAAATAAACACCTGAACCCAATTTTTTGTATTAGCTCCTGGTAATGCAGCTGTGGGGCCACCAAACCCTAACAGTGCATAGAGACACCTATATTAATTCATCACGGAAATAAACTAGGCAGCAGCACAACATCCATTCTTGATGTTTCAAACTCTGGTTGGTTACTGTTAGCAAGCAAGTGCAATTGCTTATCCAACTAATGGAAGCAAAGGCATTTGCATGCTACCCAGATCCAAAGTGAAGTACTGGCCCTTAGAGGACAAGACAGAAGTCAGTATGAGAGTCTAACCTGCCCTCCCTATGTATATATTAGTATATATTCAAGAGTATAACTAGTGAAAAAAAATAGAAAATAAGATCTAAGTGTAATAGCATTCACAAATAACACAAATTTCCTCAACTTCTTCATCAATGACCTGGATGAGAGGACAGAGTGCCTCCTCAGCAAGTTTGCTGATGATCCCAAGCTGGGAGGAGTGCTGCCCTTCAGAGGGACCTGGACAGGCTGGAGAGCTGGGCGGAAAGGAACCTCCTGAGGTTCAACAAGGGCAAGTGCAGGGTCCTGCACCTAGGGAGGAATAACCCTAGGCACCAGGACAAGCTGGGGGCTAACATGCTGGAGAGCAACTCTGCAGAGAAGGACCTGGGAGTGCTGGTGGACGACAAGTTGACCACGAGCCAGCAATGTGCCCTTGTGGCCAAGAAATCCACTGGTATGCTGGGGTGCATTAGGAAGAGTGTTGCCAGCAGGTGGAGGGAGGTGATCCTGCCCCTCTACTCAGCTCTAGTGAGGCCTCATCTTGAGTCCTGTGTCCAGTTCTGGTCTCCCCAGGACAGGAGAGATATGGAGCTACTGGAGAGAGTCCAGCATAGGGCTACAAAGATGATCCGAGGGCTGGAGCACCTGCCCTATGAGGAACGGCTGCGAGAGCTGGGCGTCTTCAGCCTGGGGAAGAGAAGACTGAGGGGGGATCTTATCAATGTGTAGAAGTACCTGAAGGGTATTGTGTGTCAAGGGGACGAGGACAAACTCTTTTCAGTTGTCTCGTGTGACAGGACAAGAGGCACTGGGCAGAGATTGAAGCACAGGAAGTTCTGCCCAAACGTGAGGAGGAATTTCTTCCCTGTGAGAGTGACGGAGCACTGGCACAGGTTGCCCTGAGAGGCTGTGGAGTCTCCTTCTCTGGAGATCTTCAAGGCCTGCCTGGCTGCAACCGTGTATACCATGCTCTAGGTGACCCTGCTGGGCGGGGAGGTTGGACTAGATGATCTCCGGAGGTCCCTTCCAACCTTACCCATTCTGTGGTTCTATGAAATTATAGAATACCAGTAAAGCAGACATTTTTGTTATAGTCGTGTTTTTGTGCTAGTTACTCTAGTTCCAATTGCAGTATGAGCCATTATGCTCAGGTGTGAGCAGGTCCCTTAGTTGCATGTCATTTTATATCTTTTCATCCTTGAGTACAAATTTGAAAATCTTAACTCATGCTGTGATATTCACCCTGTAATATAAAATCTTATCTACTCTCTCTTTAATTGCAGCAGCTTATCTTTTTAAGCTGTCAGCTTTGACAAGGAAATTCTATCTATGCTTATTTATCCCCACTATACTCCTTGTGCTGAGACTAAGGCATATCTGCTAGACCTGAGAGGAATCCTATTATATAGGCATTCCTTGTTTTCCAAAACCAATTAGAAATAAATTACAAATAATAACAGCAGAAAGCAGATTTTACTGTACAGAAGAATATACCTCTACAAAATGTAGGGCACATTTTACTGAATTAAACTAAACATATAATACAGTAAAGCTAACTTAACAGTGAGCTGAGCTATCTTCCTATCATGACTAGTTTATTCCTTGCTATCAATGTAATCTGGTTTTGAAATTATTCATGTCAAGTAAGATTCCATGTTCCTACCCCTTCCCCCATAGATTTAAGACAAGCCAATTTCAGAGTACCTAGCACTGCATCATGGCACAACTGTTATTTTTTTAGGCATACAGTTAAGTTGCCATATAACTTAAGTTCCCTCTGGTCAAAATGGGGCTACCAGCAGACAAAATATCAGTCAATGACTAAGTTCAAAACATATTGAAAATATCTGTCCATTTATTATCATAATCATTGAACCCAGTAGTCTGAGAGAAGGTAGATATTTTATATCACAACACTGCAGGGCTCCAGCAAGAAAAGCCTGATTACTTAGCTGTAGCACAGCTTTTCTGGAATAAAGATCTCTCTCAGTAAAAGACCATTGTAGCTAGGCACAGGAGTGAGCGTAGATTCAGTTTAGTAGCTAGGCGTAGGAGGATTTCTTCAGAAAAATGAAACACCACTTAATGTTTAACTCTCAGCATCTGAGATGAGGAAAACACGCTCCTCTGGGAACATTCCCTGGCAAAAGAGACTATGGAGCAAGCACCATATATATCCTGTATCCTTTTAAAAGGATAAGAGGTAGAGATAAGGGGTATATCCCTTTAGCACCACAGCAGAACAGCACTTTTGGATTAATCTGACCAAAAACAAATTTCCACGTCTAAATGAGCTATCTAGATTCCCTCTATATGAATGAAGTGAAATAGGCATTTTAGATTACAATTCATCATAAAGATGCCTACCTAGGTCTGTGAAACTTACCCTATATCTCAGATTAGCTTAAAAAGATCTTTACATGAAGCTGGAGTCTAGATGAACGGTTTTGGAACTTTAACCTCTGGACCTTTAGCACCTTTCCTGGAAAATCTTTTGAGGGCTTGTCTGTTGGAAAAGATTAGTGATTTTTTTCCTCTATACTAGAGATTGCCTTATTTCATTTCTCTTTACATAATATTTGATACTATTCTTTGGGGAAAAGATATACTCCAGTATATTCCGAGAAAAAAGAAGAATAAACCACAACTGAAAACAGACAACCATCCTATTCCAAATACACATTGGGACTCTAGAAAGCCTCTTTCTGTTCCCAGACTTTTGAAGTCATTCACAAAACTTTATACTTCTGAAATATCCTGGAGTCTTCAAAGCATATTTTTAGGATATCTTCAAGAGAAATACAAATTCCTAATCTTATCATCCAAATACACAACCCAGCATTAGTCTGCAGATCTGCTGTTGTCTTCAGAGGAGCGGAGTATCTCGGTGATCCCCTCAGGTATTTTTGAGATTTGATGGAATGTGTGCTTATCTCACTCATTTTTGCTCCCCTTTACTTTAGAAACATTTTTTCTACTTCTCATTGCAGAGTAGAAACTGCACATGATAGGAAGCCTCCTCTCACTGAGGATGAAGGCAACCTGTCCTAAGAGCTTTATTTCTTTGCAACTAAAGGAAATGCAGTACCCTTTCTTAAAGATTCATCTATCGGTCAGACAGCATAAGACGATCCCGTAGGCAGGGAGACAAAAGCAGTAAAGAAGGAGCTTCACCACTCAGAATACCACATTCAATGTAAAGCAGGATGCAGAGGTGGAGAGCGTGACAGGACCCTAGGAAGGACAGAGGAGGGACTGCTTCAGAAGACCTTGCTCACAGACAAGGAAAAAACATGAGTGTATATCACAACCCGAATCTCCAACCCTGGGTCTCAAAACGGATGGCACTAGGTTTCGTGATACCCTGCGGACAAAAGAAGGTAAAGTCAACACCAAGTGACTGATAAATCCAATTAAACCTTTTCACTGATTACATAAAAGGAATGACTAAGTAATCGGGAGAGTGTTGAACAAATTTCATAGAATTATAGAATCATAGAATCAGTAAGGTTGGAAGGGACCTCTGGAGATCATCTAGTCCAACCTCCCCGCTCAGCAGGGTCACCTAGAGCATGGTAGACAGGGTTGCAGCCAGGTGGGCCATGAACATCTCCAGAGAAGGAGACTCCACAGCCTCTCGGGGCAACCTGTGCCAGTGCTCTGTCACTCTCATAGGGAAGAAATTCCTCCTCACGTTCAGGCGGAACTTCCTGTGCTTCAATTTCTGCCCAGTGCCTCTTGTCCTGTCACACGAGACAACTGAAAAGAGTTTGTCCTCGTCCCCTTGACACCCTCCCTTCAGGTACTTGTACACAATGATAAGATCCCCCCTCAGTCTTCTCTTCCCCAGGCTGAAGAGGCCCAGCTCTCGCAGCCGTTCCTCATAGGGCAGGTACTCCAGCCCTCGGATCATCTTTGTAGCCCTGTGCTGGACTCTCTCCAGTAGCTCCATATCTCTCTTGTCCTGGGGAGACCAGAACTGGACACAGGACTCAAGATGAGGCCTCACTAGAGCTGAGTAGAGGGGCAGGATCACCTCCCTCCACCTGCTGGCAACACTCTTCCTAATTGCACCCCAGGAGACCATTGGATTTCTTGGCCACAAGGGCACATTGCTGGCTCGTGGTCAACTTGTCGTCCACCAGCACTCCCAGGTCCTTCTCTGCAGAGCTGCTCTCCAGCAGGTCAGCCCCCAGCTTGTCCTGGTGCCTAGGGATATTCCTCCCTAGGTGCAGGACCCTGCACTTGCCCTTGTTGAACCTCAGGAGGTTCCTTTCCGCCCAGCTCTCCAGCCTGTCCAGGTCCCTCTGAATGGCAGCACAGCCCTCAGGTGTGTCAGCCACTCCTCCCAGCTTGGTATCATCGGCAAACTTGCTGAGGAGGCACTCTGTCCCCTCATCCAGGTCACTGATGAAGAAGTTGAACAGGATGGGACCCAGTACCATTCGGGACACCACTAGCCACAGGCCTCCGCCTAGACTCCACACCACTGATGACGACCCTCTGAGCTCTGCCTTTCAGTCTGTTCTCAATCCACCTCACTGTCCGCTCATCTAACCCACACTTCCTGAGCTTATCTAGGAGGATTTGTGTGATTTGCGAACATCATTACACTTAAATCTTATTTTCTACGGTTATTTTTCATCAGTTATACTCTACGTTGTCCTCAAGTTAGGGACAACGCAGGACTCTTTCCTATCATCTCTATTTCTCTTCCTTTCCTTTTCCTCTTTTCTTTTCTTCAGCCTTTTTTTTTATCTCACTGATAACGTATGTTAGAGAGAGTTCCACTTTGCGTGTACATTATAACATATTGTATAAAATAGCTATAAGGAGGAAGCCATCACATGACTGACTACAGGATGAGGAAACTAAAAGTTTTTATGGGCTCTATGAGCCATGAGGATGCTCATTTAATCAGTCCATTCCCTCCCCCCCCCCCAAAAAAAGGTATAAGAGAAGAAAAAGAAAAAAGAAAAAGCAGAACAGATTGAATGTTTGCAGAATAAGTGCCTAAACACCAGAATGAGCAGATAGATGGGGTCAGAGCTGATCATCACTTCTTCAGGATTCAGCAAGAACCTCTTTATTAGTCCTTACCTCCTCCGCTTGAAAGGCAAGATGAGAGGCTTGGAGGGAGAGTACAGGAAAAGGAAGAGTCAAATGATGCTTGGTTAGGTCTTATAACTGCCCTGAAAAACGCATCTTTATGCAATATATGGAAAAAAAAAAAAAGACTAAGTGAACTGATGTGTATCCTGAGCTACTACATCTTGCTTATACTTGGTTTCAGGTTTTAGTTCTAATATGATTTCTAATGACCACATTAGGAAATACACAGGCATTTAAAGTCTTCCAGCTTCCCTTAAAACTACCAGACCAGTGAAACTGGCTGGGCACAATTCCAAAAATATGTGTAGAAATGCAAAGTTCTTTAAAAAATACGCTAATATGAACCCACATTGGAGTTTATGTAGAAGTTGGACATTATCCTCCTAGAATAATTAAGATATCCCTTAAGAAATATAAAAAATGGTAGCTAATAAAAAAAATGCAAATGTGGTTCATTACATGTTAGTATTAAGTGTTACACTGAATAATGTCCCATAGATGTATTCTTCAAATTTGGCAAGTTTTACAATTTCCTTGTAATGGCAATGGAGAAAAATTTCATTCTTTATTGTAATATCTTTGGCTAGGAGGGCAAAGCAACTATCAACCATCTTCTGAAGGTTTTTATTGAAGTATAAATAACCTCAATCTTATTATGTTTGATTGCTCCTGCACATGAAAGTGTAAATGTGTACATCTACCACCTTGGTAGATGAGGAAAGTCTGAATGATCCTTTTATAAACACACAGTCCAATGCAAAACACAGCAGCCATATATCATGTTTCAGATCAACAATATGACTGGATACCTCAAGCGATTGGTAATGCAAGACAGAGGCCTTTAACTTTATGTTGCCATACCTCCAGAGGGTAAGTCAGTGTAGCTCATTCACTTCATGGAGCCAAACTAATGTTTGAAGATCGTGATAAAAGAGATTTTATTACGATTAGCATATGGGGAATACCCATTAGCATATAAACACAAATCGCAACAATGAGTATTGATATTTCATATCAGAGCAGTGATCCAGAACAAAATTTTGCCCAGTCTATGATGTTTGTAAAATGATTTTCTTATTTATTGTAAAGAATTCAGCCTTGATATAGCTTGTAGTTTCCACAAGGGTAACTGAAGAATTAATCTGGGTAGTTTTGTCAGCAGGATTGCATAATATATAAATTAATGAAAATCTTTGCCCCTTTAAAACAGTCTAAAATTGTAAATTAGAGAATTACCATTTTTACTTTGTAGAAAACTATTATGGATTTCCTAACTGGTAGATATTTAACCTTATTGAAACTTTACGCTTCAGCTCTGAATTTTAGAGTTTCATTTTGTAATCTATATGTCTGATACTATTATAAAAAAAGGAGAGAGAACCACTGAATTTTTAGGGTTGGAAGACGCCTCTGGAATCACCTGGTCCAACCCGTCAGCTCAAGCAGGGTCAGCTAGGGCAGGTCACCAAAGGCCATGGCCAGTCAGGTGTGAGTATCTCCAGGGATGCAGATTGCACAGCCTCCGTGGGCAATCTGTTCCAGTGCTCAACCAAAAATAATTAATAATAAGCAACCATTGTTGTACATAAGAATCAAAAGCACAGAAACAACAAAGTAAATCAACAAGTGCTGGAAATCAGATTGTGGAGCTATAATTTCATTGCATTCAGTGTCAAAAATAAAAGTCTTGAAGAAAAGGAATGTGATGGATTTTAAAGTTATTTTATAGATGTAATAAATCTTACTTATGCTCTAGAATCCTTAAAATGATTCAGGGTCAAATATATTCAAATAAAACCTCAAAAGCCTCTACTTACCCATTAAAAATCCTGTGATTTTTAATTCAGCAAAAATCTCATTGAGGTTAACTAGTTTCAATAAATTATACTGATGGATCATTTAGGGGAAAAAAAGAGATCTTTCTAGTCTGTCACTTCATTCTCCAGAGGAACTATTTATACACTGTTATCATCACAATCATAACTGTAATTTATTTTCATGAATGTAATTTATATTATCTTTTATATATATTTATAGTGTCCTTAGTATTTCAAGGATTCTGTAGCCTGCAAGTATGTCAAAAAAGCAGACTAAAGAATGATTGTGACAAAATAAAGATAGAACATGGAGCTGAAGAGTCTGTGCAAATCCAGAAAATCATGTTTAGAGTTCCTCTAATTTAAATACTTCGTTTCCAGAAATAGTATGCATGCCATGATGTCTTGTCTCTGTCAAAAGTAGAGACAAGTACTCTTGTAATGAGCTGCATTCTTTATTCTCACTAATATTTTGATTAAGGATTAGTCCTACTAAGGTGTTCCAGAAACTACACCCACAAATTCCAGGTGGTGTAAGCCTCCCTCAGGTACTGGCTGCCAGAAGAAAACATATTTGTGCTGAATGAATGGACTTTTGGACAATCAATCTGTTTTGTGAGCTTTTCAGGGTTTGGTACTGTGAGGCTGCACTACGAAGATTTCCTTATACAACAGCAACTGTGAAAATGACAGAAGTGGTCTGTGAGAAAGGAGACCCAGGTGATATCTGGAGATTAAACCAGACCAGAGTAGGGTTCCCAGGAGTACAGTTACAGTCAGTAGAAACACTAGTGTGAAAGGGAATGGAAGGAAGGATTTTGCATTCATATCTAGTTCCTTTTCAAAAAAAGCAGCATCTAGGGAAGAATCTTGTGATGAAAATTGGATCCCAGCTCTGGGAGACACATGATTATCCTGAGGGTTGCCTAGGCTTTGGAGTCTAATAACTGAAAGGTGTACAAATATTGCCTTGAAGCCAAGCTCAATTCTCTAATTGAGTATTAGTACTATTAAATTCAATATAATAAATTTAAGTTTCCTGTCATCTTAAAGATTGTCTGGCATTAGAAGTGAATGCAGGGTATGACAAACTTCCAACATCCCAGTCTTGAGTTATGAGTACCTCTATGAACACAGATTTCTTTTCAAAAAGCCAATCATCCAATATTCAGATACCACAGAAGCGTATGGGGTTCCTCTTCATTCAGCTGGAAAAGTGCCAAGTCTTCAGCCAGAAAATCAGAGCTGCTCATAAAGAAGAGCAATGGATAGAAGACCCCAAACTATGTATTTCTGTTCAGAGTAACAAGAGAGAGAATTTTGGACAGGCTCAGGTGTACAAATATGCAACCTTTATGAAATACATTAAAATTTATCTGTAAGCTGATCAAATTGGGCTAAAATTACCTATACAAGCTCACATGATTTTCTCTAGTTTTTCTTATCCCTACCCATGAACATAAAATATGTGTACATGCACAGAGCCGCTTGCCAGACACTTTCAGATAGCCTAGGCACTCTACACGTCACTCTTAGGACCACTTAGTTATCTCTGTTTCTGGATGTACAGAATTAATGAACTTAGTATTCACATTTAATCTTTTTCAATTTATTCTACAACAACAAAAAGTTTCTATTTCAATATTCTCAAAACCTGTAATTAAAGCATTAAACCAATTGGGGGGGAAAAAGGGAAAACAAGTAACTGATGTTCAAAGTTCTTTGGTCAATTGCACTACGAACAAATAGCCAGATCTGATGTTCATTGGAATAAGTGGGATTTAAAGAAATGTCTGAAAATCATAGAAATCCAATATGTTAATGGAATTAAATCATTGTAGTTCAAAGTGGACCTCAGAAGACCTTTTGACTAATTTAATGTTTTTCCCTGTGAAGGCAGAATCACATTTAGATAAACTGAAAATCCAGTCAGAGTAATAGAAAACTCCCACCAAGTCTTGAGCAAATCATTAATCCTACACATTTAATTTAGAACCCAGTATGGTGCTGCTAGTCTCAGCCATCATACAAATAGTAGTATGAGTTTCAAAGACATTAAGCTTAGATGTATTACAATTACTGACAGAGTTATGACAAATGTTTTTTTTTCTGATCCGCAGTGAGACCTCAGTGTTCAATATCCCTTAAATATTTCATTTCTTTTATTTAGTGTGGTGGTCTAATGTTTCATATGGAGGAGAAAATGAAAAACTCATGGGAATGAAAAGAAAATGAAAGGGAAAGGATGTGCCAAAGAGAAAAGAAATACAACCTGATGTAAAAAATCTTTCTGGTTCACTTGAACTGAAATGTCAAATAACCTTTTTCTAATGCTTCTAGGTCCTCCTGCTGTTACTGATTCTGCTATTCCTAAAAGCCTACCCACAAAAAAGTAAAAGTTTTTAAATTTCAGAAGCCTCAAAAGCTCAAAGAAATGTAAGTTTTTAAATATGATCATTGTATATGCATATACATATATCATTTGGGAAGTTAGTTCATACTGTATCTGGACAACAAACTTGATAGTAGAGTTTGAAAATCAATCTTGATTCCCCTAACGGGTTACTTATTTTTCCTAAATCACAAACCATTGCTATCCATCTCCTAGCAACTGCTAGAAAGCCTAGCAACAGCAGGATTTTATTTCTGTACATCACTTTTGTGGAGTAGACTCTTTTATCTGTGATTGCATAAAGAAATAAGATGTCTTTAAAGCCTCCGGACATGGTCCTTCTCAGCTCAGTTGTACGGAACTATATTATGTTTGGATAACTATTAATATACAATTGTCCTATGAAATGCTGCTACAGTATGTTACTGTAATGTCTAAGTAATTAGACAGCTGAGAGAAGTATTCAGAATAGATTTCCAAATTTCAATTTCTGTATGTGCAAATCATTACAAAGTAAGAGATTCTAGTTTCTGTTTACTCATGGCAACTCCACAAACTCCTGGTTTGATGTCACCCTCCTCACCCTAGCAGCTGGCAAACGTCCAGCAGCACATAGTTAACACACACACCATATATGTTCTTTGCAGGGGGAGAACTATGTAAGGTACAGTCTCCCCTACCAAACCAGAAGATATTCCTCCAAACAGGGGATGATACTGCCATAAAGTACCAATTAAGGCTAAGGAGCCTCTTCAGGTCAGTGCTTGAATTTCCATACGGAAGTCAGCCTAGTCAGAGAAGGATGGTACCTTGGGGAATAAGCTGTATCTTTCCTTGAAGTTGTCCTTATCCTGAAAGTATCAGAGTCTCAGCACAGAAATTTTAATAGGTTCCCAGAAAAGAGTAAACGGAGTGGAAAGCCTCCATTTGTTGTCGTCATTACAGCTAAGCTGATGGACAGCAGAAAATCAGAAAAAGAGAATATTAAAAGTACAGGACTAAGCTCTAATGCACTGGAGAGAGTCCAGATGTGAATGTGACCCCCAAATGAGCCTTATAGCTTCCAGTCTTTTTCATATAAACTCTATTCAAACTAATTTATAAATTAATTCATTTCTGTATAAACTACATAATCTCAACAGGTTGAACTGCTGAATACAGAAGCCAAATTCTCTATTGGGGTAAATGGATCCATTGCTTTAAACATTTAAAGATACTGCTTAAGATGTGTGATGAACTTTGAGAATGTTCTGAAGACTAAAGTATAGAGAAAAACTGAAAACAGAGTTACTGCTAAGAAAATGTATGATTTCACACAAAGGGCATGTGTCCCGTTATCTCTTAGCCTCTGCATGCAATGAAGCAGAACTCAGCTTCCCAATATCTGGCCTTTCTTTCCAGTAAGAGCAAGAATTGTTACAGGATTTTCCTATCTTTTGCTGTTCTGTATCATTCATATACAAATCTCCAAATTAGGAACTAGGTAGTAGTGTAACTTAGGAAGACTCTACCTGTATTTTTAAGGGATTTATTCTGCTGGTTACCACTTCAACATTGAATAGACTGCCGTTATAAAAATCTCTCTAATATACATCTTTACATATTTGATTCTTTCTGACTTTTTCATTAGAGACATTTCTGCTTTTTATTCATTCAGGTCTTGTTGAATTGTATTAGAGAATGTGTACAAAAAAATGACTGAACCATTTCCCATGTATTCTATTAAGTGTTGAATATTTTAATTCAAACCTTGCAAACATTTTTATATTCAGGTTAAATCGCTTGGTTTTGTTCCTTCTGCAACAAAAAGCTCTATATGCTCTCTGTCTACCTATATATTTATCTATTATAATAAAAGTATATTTAAGTATATAAGCAAGGCAATGCTAGAGCCAAAAGCTCCAAAAGACATACCAAAAGTCAATCTTATCCCACATAAATGTAGGAAGAATATTTGCCTGGCTAAGTGTAAGGGTCTGATACATTTTCTATTAGAACAATCTTATGATTAGGTAGAGACTATAAATTAGTCATAAAAGTTACAGGAAAAAATAGGATAACATCTGAAGTATATTCAGATAATTGAGAAGCATAGGTCATGAAAATTGCAAAATGGTTTTTGAAATATCCTTTCATGCCTACGGAAAAGAAATAATTGTGAACCTATTGTCTACTAACGCAGAAAATGTGATTCTTATGTTATAGTCTAGCATTTATTTTTTTACCATATGAGAAAAATAGAAACTTCTTGAAATTTAATGAATCGTTTTGCTATTGTGAATCACTACTATCACAAAGAATGGGTCAGTGATTTTAATTCTAGTTGTATTTATTCTCCATTACAAAACAGACTGGGATATGAATGATTTATCTCATCTTTATTAATTCCCTGAAACAGAAGCACTGGCAGGCTTAAGAACATGTCCTACAATTCTTGAAGTGATCATGAGTAGAAGGGAGATTTGGAATAGCCTTATAAGTAGGTGATATTTTGCTGTCTGTCTCTAATCCTATCTTGTCTGTCTTTGCCTGGAGTGTTTGACATTTTGAGAGATTGCCGATTATATCACATGTTTTTTAAGGCAGACATTCTGTTACAGGGATATGCCTTATTGATAGAAAACAAAGGAATTCAGTGCTGCCTTCTGCATCTGCACATTCATAATCTGGCAAGCCTTTTGCACAATCTTTTCCTCCAAAGTTGTGGAGCATACCTGCAGAAATTATACATTTACCTTAACTTCTGATAACATAATTCACTGTTGTTCACTTTTTTCCCCACCAGAATCCTCTAAATACAGAGCAAGGGTCAGTAAAAATAGATGCGCAACTGAGGAAGCATGTAAGTCATGCAGTGAAGAAGAATTTGGACTCCTAGCATTCCATAAAGTGGAAAAAATGCTCAGTAAAGGTGTATGTGTAAGTTTTCCATGGATAGGCACTGGTAATGACAAAGTGACTTTCCATCCTGCCATCATTTACTTTTTTTTTTCACTAGGCAGATGTGTATTTCTTAGTCGGAGATGACTTCAGAAAATCAGCAAGAACTGCATCACCAGATAAGTGCTGGTAATCAGCATGGACTAAGCTGTCTCCAAAGGCAGTGGTGCTTGTGGCAGCAAGATGCCATTGATCACTGCTATATTGTCTGTCTGATACACTGTGATGCTTAATCACAGCCTCTGCTATTTTCAGAGCTCATCAGGATCTGGGAAATCTTGACGGCAGAAGGTTCAGCAGTGCCTCAGGAGTGATACAGGAACCTTTGCTTTTGCAGAGCCATTGTCTAAGCAGCCACTACAGGCTCACAGCTTCTCCTGTCCACATCTAGAACATGGCCTATGGTGAGCTAAAAAAACACACACCCTTTTGTAGCATTGTATATATCTAACTAACAAACTTAAAGAAGGTGGGAAGATGCTATCTGATATTTCTTATCTTTCTATTTGGAGAGCTTGTGCTCAGATTTGTATATTCCTGTACTTTTAATGAGGAAGGAAAATGCACTCATTAAGGATGTAGATTGGGAGAGATCAATTCAGTGTTTGGCTACCAATAGCTTTTCTGTATTCTTGATATCAGATCCAAAAAGGGACTTAAGCAGGGATGAAGCATTTAAACGCAGAAGGTTCAGCCTCAAAGCCTTTCCCTCAGTTAACTTCCTAATCTGATTCCAGAATGAAAGTTTCTCAAGTACCTAAAGTTCTTCTGTTTCTAGTACTCAGAAATTACCTTAGTTGACATCTAAATCATGCAGATTCTTATCAGAATTAACAAACTCAACATTTCACCACTTTATCTGCAGCAGAAGGATATTCTTGCAAGGCAATTTTAGTAGCGTACCAGTAATATTGTCATAACTGGGAAATCATGGAATCAGTAAGGTTGGAAGGGGCCTCTGGAGATCATCTAGTCCAATCGCTCTGTTCATCAGGGAAACAACTGGCCCATCCCCGGATGGGGATTGAACTCACGACCTTGGCATTATCAGCACCGTGCTCTAACCAACTGAGCTAAACCTGAGGGTTTTTTTAATAATAGTAGTAAGGATTTTCCAGAATAATACAGGAAATTCCATGTCCATACGCATGAGTATCTTCTAGATCATCACTGTATTTGGAACGTGAAGTATTAATGGCCTTCAGACAAGGATGCGTGATTTATTTATGTTACGAGAAAACCACAGCTTGAAATCTATAGAAGAAAAAGAGGGGATTGTAAAAATAGACCCTAGAAATACAGGCAAAAAGGATGATAGTAGCCTTAAAAATGCAGGCACAGAAAGATAACAGAGGTCCCAGGGCTATAAATAAAAATCATAAGTGGTTTATTACTGCTCATTAAAGGAAGACAGCATTCAGAGCTGGAGAAATTCAATTTTAGGGCTAACAAAGAGAACAAAGCTCCAGTATCCAGCATATGTAAAAGATGCTGTATACAGTGAATGTAACATTGAATTGCTAACCAATGAACAAAGAGTAAATAAATGGATTGTGTGAAGAACCATGGGCAGACATCCATCCCCGCTAGTTAGGGGAAGCTGGCAACTTTTGTCACTGCCAGTCCTCAGTGGCATTGCTGTCACACGAGGGAACACATGGAGGAGGGAGATTTTTGTCATATTAGCACTCACCCTTCCCTGTTTTCCTGCTATAGCTGCCACCCTTTTTGTGTTACGGGTCATATACATCCTCTCAGGGAAGGAAGTTCTGTTGTTTGAGCATTTTTACTTAGCCCATTTCTGTTTAGCTGCAATTGATGTTCTCACTTGGATTTTTGGCCTTTACCTAAAGGTGAAAAGAAAGAGGGGTTGGAGTAGGGAGTGGGGAGATGGAGACAAATGGGACAGAAGCTCTTGTCTTACTGGGGAAGGGAATAGGGAATTTTTCTGTGACAAGAGGATACCTTGGTACCTTTGCACTCTGCAAATCACCTAGCTCTACTTCCCTGGCCCTATTAAGTCAAATACCCCCCTGTTAGGGTATAGTTGTCTGTGACCCAACGAGCCTAAGCCTAGAGCCCTGATATGTCCCACTTGCATAAGCATAGCTCAGACTGCTGGACAGATTGCTAAGCTCTGAGAAAGAGTAGTGAGACAGCCAGGAGGTGAAACTGCAACATGGAAAAGTACATCAACTCAGCAATTTCAGTGCTCTTTTCCAGGAAGCAGCAGAGGCACACCCTTGCCTGCATTAATCCTAGTAGCTCATTAATCCTCGCTATCTTTTGCATGTATTAAACAATTAATAATTGTTTTGTGCCTATAAGCTGTGTGTGTCCAGTTCATGCAATCTCTTACCCCGGCTACAGATGTCAGACAAAGTGACCAGCAAGGAAAGGTTATGCCTGAGACACAGTAGCTGCTGATGCAGACAATATTATGCTTCTGTCCCTTCCCTCCAGCAAAGCAGAGATCAAACAAGTCCCTTTTCCTCTCTTTTCACCTTCTCCCAAACTGCATAGTGCTTGTTAGCTATATTTTTCCCTAGTTAAGCTTCAAGACCAAGACCTGTGAGTTACCCTGGAGGCTGCTGAGACAGCAGGCAGAGTTACATGGTACAGAAAAGGTCAGAAAAAGCATAGAGGACAAGGCAATACATTGCTGGAGTAATCATGCTTGCCCAAAAGTGGTGATGTGTGTGACTGAATGTAAGGAGAGGATTAGATTGATGACACGGGCAGTTATTGGGAATCTATCACTTCTTATCACATCACATGTGATTTGGCTCACTGCAAAAGTCATCAACATGTCATCGTGTTTACCTAGTCTGCAAATTTCCTTGCGCACCCTCAGGCTGTCCCTGGATGTTCAGCATGTCCCCTCTTCAACAAGCACCTATGGTCTGGAAGGCATTGGCAACGTTCTTGTGCAGTTTGCTGCACAGATGTTGCTCTCCCACAGCCAAACATCCAGCTGGAGCCTGTCCCCATGAGAGCCCCTACACTACAGAAGCTACAGAGTCTGAAGGTCCAGATGCACTTTTCAGCATCTCCCGCTTGTACTAGCCAAAAGTGAGGGTTTGGTGGGCAGTCTTGTAAACCTCAGTTACAACTCTATCCATCCCAAACTTGCTAGCACTGATCAGTTAGAGTCGAGACATTCCAGAAGGCATTAGACATTCTCTAGTATACAGGCAAGGGGTCCTGAAATTTCATCTGGCAAGTCATGGTGCCTTGATGCTGATCCTCTGCTTCCAACTCATTGCTAGCTGTCTCATTTCCCAGCGGTGATGCAGATCTGAGCTGATCTTCTGGGCACAGAATCTCTACCTTACAACAGCCAAAGTTGCCATAACACTGAAACCTCCCAGAAGTCATTTTCTTTGTCAGCTAAAAAGATGTCCAGGATGGCAGCTGTCAGATCATTCAGAGTATTCTCCTAAAATCACCACCACGAAGGACTAAGAACACACCCATGCTGCGGCTTTGTCTGGCCAACAGAGGCTTGGTTGGCTGGCGCTGGGATGTCACTCAGAAACAAGCGTGAACAGAAAGAGGTGAAGTAAACATAAGACTTGCTTCCACTTATGAGGCCTTATATGTACTAATATGATTCCATTGCCACTTAGAGCCAGGAAGAAGAATCAAGAATTGTTAGTACTGAAGAGTTCTGAAAGCTATTTGCAATAATATTATAACTTATAACTACACTTATGAGGAAGAATGACATTAAAAATGTGTGTTTCACCTTGACTTCTACAGTGTTTGTGCTTTGCCGTGTATCCCTGATAATAGAATACAAAATGTTTATTACCTTGAGGTAAAAGGAAACTACCTGGCTTCCACAGAAATTACTGCATGGTCTATCTAAATGTATCTCTGACTGAATCATGAATTGGCAAGAAACTTTTAAGATTAAAATGGAAAAATTATCATCTCTATTAGTGGACATTGTTAATGTGCCCATTTATTAGAAAAGACAAGTGGAATTAAATAAAAATGGTTTGCCCTTGGGTGAAAATTAAAGTGAGTGTTGGGAGGAATTAGAATAAAGGAGAGCGATTTTTTTTCTCTCCCAAGATCAATTGAATTTTCCTGTGGTTCCAAGGTGCTAGGCAGGTTATGCAGTAAAGATCAACTATTGCTTCAGGGAGGAGAAAATTGATAAATTCTTTAATTCACAAAGAAAACTTGAAATCCTCCTAGCTACTCCAAGGAGGGCCTAAAATCATCATCACTTCTAAGGCAATATAACTCAAATTCAAATATTTATTCACAACCGCTTAAATAATTTGCTTTGTTTTAAAGAATAACTCATAAAAATCTTTGCTATGTCTTCAGAAGACCTATAAAGTCATGCAAAATCTCTTACATGTTTTTAAAAGGAAAAAGGACAAAAGGCTATCAAAAATGAAGAGACTAAAATTTATATTTACATACATATATTTATAAATAGATAAAAAAATAAAGAAAAGTTCATTTAATGGAGATAAATCTTTTTGAAGTACTGAGGTTTACTAAAGCACTAGACGTAACACAAGGAGTGCAGCACAAGGAGTTTCCAGAAAGTGCTCCCATGACTAGAGCAGGTAATCCCTCACTCAGGAAATCCTCACACTGGCTGACTTCAATGGAATTTCTAATGAGAAAGAAGTTCCAGACACTTACCTCAAAAGCAGTTTATTCCCTTAGGTTTTCAAAGTGGGGAGTCCCTGTATTTAAGGACAATATAGGGAGATGCAAAGTGTCTAAACTATCATTCCAAATCTTGATTTTCCTACGTTGGTTGAACTGGAACTGCCTTAAACAGGGCTACTGCATAGACACATAGTCTTATGGGTCAGACAGAGAGCTGCAGTTGTAGCATACTCCCTATCCCATCGCTGCAGTTCTAGAAAGGGTGGGAAGTTAAGCAGCTGGAATAACTGCACAAATATACTTCTCTATCAGGTAAATGCATAGAAACAGACCCTGAGAGGAAGAAGAAATCTGACAATATCTAACTTGATAATCTTGTGTTCAATGAAATATCTAAAAAATCCTCAGGTTGAGCAAATTAATTAAATTAAGGGTGCCTTTCCAAAATTCGGACATATGGCTCCAGTTTTTGAGTGTTCATTATCAGGCTTTCAAGGTATTGTAGAAATAATATTATTGGATTCTCTTAAATCTCAGTGGGAGTATGTTACTAATTCCCAATCAAACCTAATTAGAAATTATACTCAGTACTACAGCCAAATAAAGTAACAAAGGTCAAGAATGTTTTGCTAATGCTGAGCCCCAGGTGCAAGAGATGGTCCTTGTATGCATACAGTTGAAAGAAGATTGAAATGATTTGCTCATCTGTTTTAATGCAGAAAGTATTTTCTGAATATTTCCATTGCAAAAAAGGGCACAGAGACCTGTAAGAATAATGAAAATCCAGATGAGGGTTTCATAGAGTTAGGGATCAAGAGAGGTACCATCTCCTGTACCATCTCCTGTATCTGCTTTAAGAATATTCCTTACAAAGATGTAATTTTTGTAATGGTTAACAAAAAATATTACTTATTTGCTCCATGACTATGTGCTTCCATAGCTGAAACGTGGTCATTATTCACACAGAAAAATATTCACTGTCCAGAGCCACATTCCTACTTCCAAACAAATAGGAACTGAAGAGAAAAACCTTTTGAGTTTAAAAGCTCTGGTTTTCATATACACATTTTGCTGATACTATTTTATGGTATGACAACACAGAAAAGTTTGCCAGCTGGGTTTCAATTGCTCACAAATACAAGGTATTTCACATTAGAAAGGGATAAAATACAAACTGCTTATACATACTATAAGGCTCTAAATTAACTGCAAGTATACAGAAAAAGAACCCTGCCATCATTATGGATAGCTCAGTGAAAAATTCAAGTCAGTTTTCAGCCTTGACTGAAAAAAGTACAAAGCAAGATAAAATAACCTCAAAATATTAGTACATAGTTATATAAGAGCATAGCAGTCAGTCATCTCTCATCTAGAATATAGCATTTAGTTCTGGTCATGCCATCTAAACAAAAACATTCTAAAATAGGAGAAAAGGATGAATAAGGGTAAAGACCTTGAGAAACACACTTACATTTTAGGTATCTAATCTAGAGAGCCTTCCTAAGTAATAATGTAGATTCCAAATGCAGCTAAAGGAGGGAGACAGGCAAGCTGAAGATTTTTAGAGAATGACTTAATTGTACTCTAGATATTTATTCCTGAATTAATATAAGTGTGTAAGGGAACAGTAGAGAAAATTTGGTTTATTCACTGAGAATCTGTCCTGTCTACTCTGAGCACAGTTCACTCAAGTAAAAATAAAAAATAAAAAATAAAAATAAAAAGATTATGATGGTTGTAATATCTGCCCTTGCCTAGATTCTACACAGTAGTGTATAAGAAGCATAGCTACATAGAACTTTCCTCTCAGTGGAAGGCCACCCACCAGCATTGCCCTATGCAACCAAGAATGCAGAGGCAAAAATAACCACGTTCTCAGATAAGAGAGGGTGCAGCTGGTGCCCCAGATTCTGCTCCCTGAAACCTCAGGACAACCTTCACTGGAATAACTGGATAAAATTCCGGGAATACTTATGAGATCACAGACCAGCAGTATGGATCTTCCACATTCATGCTGGGTTACCTCAAAGATTAAATGTAAAGTCAACTTTTGTCCTGCCTGCTCTTCTTCTGTTCCTATAATACCTGCATCCTTGGCAGGATGTGGCTCAGTTTCAACAGGAAGATGAAAGCTGCACCAGCCAAAGTACTCTGAAGCCTGTAGGTAAACCATACACTTTGGCTGGCAAAATACGAGTTCAACCTAGCTATGACAGTCATGGACTTAGAAGAAAAGCTTCCTACTTTCTGAAAAAGCAGTGTAAACAGTTGGCTGTTGTACAGAAGAAACATCAGAACTAACTAATAAGTTTTCCCATAACTATAGTGCAGTTTTAGGCAAACAAGTCCTGATTTAGGTTGTCTAAACAGGAGTATGATAAAGATATAGGGAATAATGAATATAATCTAGGGAATATAAATACCCTTAGTATTTTTCTCTAATAATACAAAGGAATCATAAAATGAAATAAAAATAAATGAAGTAGGAGTAAACTAATAAGAGGAAATTGTGGTTTATGCTGTACAATCAACAAGTCTTCAAAGGGTATCCAAGGATGTAACAGGTCAAAAGGTTAAATACACTTATGCATATATATGTACAGCACATTGAAAACATATAGAATTACATCGGGAAATATATTTAGAAATGTGTGCTCTCAAATACCCTGAGAAGATCAGATAGAATTATCTATAAAGCATTAAACTGACATCCACTTCAGGACTGTGCACATATCCTTTTGAAGCAGGTTGTCCTAGCCATTGCAAGAAATAGGCTACTGAACTAGAGAAATCATTAGTCTGAGTCAGTATGGCAATTTATGTATTTTTTTCTTTGTTTAATAAATTCCACGGGCTCTTGACAATTACTAAGAAATATTATTCATTGAAATAATCACCCTGCATTCACATATAACTTACAATACTGTTTTTGCTAATGTAAAAATTAAGATTAATTGCTACTTATCATCAGATCTGTATTTCTAATATAATATAGAGTTGTCTGCAAGTCTTCATACATCTGTCATGCCTCATTGATCTAAATTATACTCAGAGAGCGCTTCCCTCAGATTTTTCATGGACTGACACTGTTTTATCTTATCTCTGTAAAGCTGTAGCAGGTTGCATTTATTTCCTGTTGGCTTAGAAAGTCACTGCTGTTGCTGCTCTGATTTACAATGAAATTTGGAATCGTCAGGGCAGGCATTAGTTTAAAGGTATCATCCCTCTGAAAGGACATAGAGGATTGTCATTAACTCCTTTGTAACACAAAAGAAATGAGAAAGAAACAAGCATTACCATTACAGCTTTCTTCTTGCTTTCCTGCTATTTGAACACGAACGTCACCCGATAATATTCCAAACACAGTAGCTCATAAGCTGTCTAGAGAGAGGAATATTACTTATTCTATGTGCTAAAATCACTCCTCCTGGCACAACAAGGTGCAAACTACATTTTTCTGTGCAAATAAGGTCTGTCACATGAGTAAAGGAACCTACTCTAGTTCTGTCAGGAAAGCAGCTTTAATTTCCCTCTCAAACTCTAGATGGGAAGAGTGCCAAAAGAGTATCTGGGATCAGAGCACAATTGTCTTTCCAGATTTTGCCATACCGCTCACTGTTATTTCGGATGCCGGTGCTGATTCTTAAAGTCCTCCCGTGGAGGGAAAACAGCAGATTTTACTTTGGAAAGTTTGTTTGTAATGAAGAATATAAGCATAAAATATCTTTGCTTTTCATCTTTGTGTTTATGTATCTGCAAACGTTGGCTGACTGAGTGATGCTTTAGCCTTTGACAAAACTTAGTGCTTCAACCTATCCTGTGTATTGTGGTCAGGGTAAGTATGAGTCGAAAACCAGGGAAACAGGAGAGGGTAGGAAAAGAAATTCTGAAAGAAGCTGGAGAGGAAAAGTGTTCATTTGCTTAAAAACTAGAGTTTTATACAATCCACTTTTGTAGTAGAGTTATAATTGCCTCCAACTAATGGTGCATGTTTTCCTTCGTGCCTGAAGACAGACTCCTATTTACAACATGCAAGCTGGTCACTGAGCTGGGGAGCAATTCATGCTCTTGAATGGTTGACCTTCTGAGGTACCCACACAGACAACAGCATCAAAAACTGGTCTTGTTTCAAATAAATATTCGAATAAACTTGCAGGGTATGTTAAAATTCCAATTCATATAAGCTAATTATGCATATCTGATACAAACAAGGAAGAATTTAGCCATTTTAATGTCTCCCTGTAATGAGTGGAAATAGGTATGCACCTCCAGAAAGCAATGCAGACTGTCTAACTTCCGAATCCAAGTGGAGATGCCCAGGGAATACAAAAGATTTACACTCTTGTGGAAGACTGTGCAGCCTTTGGCCCAGAAGTTCAAATGAGTGTCCTTATTTATGGATTACAAAAAACGTATAATATGAATGTAAACAGTAAAGATCTTTTGCCTCCACAGTGTCAAAACATGGGTTTTATGAGAAAGCACTACAGTATTAAATTTTTATATTCAGCAATGAAAAACTTAGTCACAAGCCTGGCCAGTAACTTAGTGTTATCGTTGTCTAGATCATAACCAATATTAAATTTTATTAAAAGAGTAAAAACCCAACACAAACCTATATATCTATGCATGACTGTGAATCCAATAATGTTAGCTGTTAGGTGACAGTTATTGTAATTATAACTGTAGTATAAGGGGAAAACTCAATAAGCAAGTTAATAAAACAACCTACTCCCAACAATTCAGTTTCTTTGTCTCCTTATCATGACAGAACAGGCAACAAAGAGACAAAGATATGACACATATTTGAAAGCTGTATTAAAGAACTCATGTTAATTGTCTTTATGGTCATTCCCACTCTAAATGAATCTTCTAATGTCATGCTGCTAATGACATCAACACAGACAACATCTTTCTCCTTTAATCACGTACCTCAGAATTTGGAGCTAAAGCTTTTGCTGTGTTCAAATCAGAGGAAAAAAACACACTGAAGCACAAAACTAAGTGTTTAAAGAAATCTAATTTGAATATGCTAATAGTGTAGTTGACTTAGCAAGGTTATGCTGAACAATATCCTTCAGCCTGATGCGTAGTTGTAGAAGCTATACGCAGGCAAAGAACACCACGCCTTGACGTGGTGTGAAAGCATGATGCCAAGAAGAGTAGCCAAACAGAAGGGCTTCTTTTGTCTTCCATATGCCACCCAGGAGCTTTCCACAATGACTCTCCCTGCAGACATTTCTTTGGAAAACTATATTGTGGGCGGCATGAGCAGAACGACTAGGAGATGTAAAAACTCATTTCCTACAGGATAGGAGATATCCATAGCCCATAGCACGTATTATTAAAAATGAAACAGCTCCCACACTGCTATGAAGTGATTGGAACTGAAGAGTCTGTTTCTCCCTTTACATCTCCAGAATATGGAAGAGAGCGCTTGGTTCATAAATTTCCTCAGGTAGACTCGATCCTGAACCTGTTTAAGTCAGCAAGGACACTTATGACTTCACTAAATTTGACATCACCTAAACATGGGGCTGGTGGAAGACATTTAGCAAAGTTTACTGTGATTTTTTAAGCTTGAGGCTCACCCCCTGCCTCTTACAGTTTAAAATATGACAATTTAGGGCCAAGACTTTCAACTTCTTCAGAGCTGTAGTCTGAATTATCACCCAGAAGGAAAAAAAAAAAATCTCGTGACCTTCATCCCCTCAATTTCAATGAGCAAATTAAAAATATATATCACTTCTATTTCATTCTTATTACTTCAAAATTTTCACCATTTTCAAGGTAGAATTTTTACTATTCGTACTTTACTTTTCTGAATATGTACTGTGAATATGGACTAATTAGATATTAAAGCCAATTATTAGAAATAGTTTTGAAAGGAACTAATATAAATACTGTAAGTAGAATGCCTGTACTTGCCAGGCAAAAGTAAACCATATGATAATTACAATGCTAAACTCAATATATCTGATGTACAAGCAAAGTTCTTCAGCAATGAAATGAGTTTTTTTCTTTTCTGCAGATCAGGCATCTGACAGTCTACCTCCAGGCTGATGTCCATGTTATCTTAATGATTCATTCAATAACTCAATATTCATTCTATTCAGCCTGCACTATTTATATGTTTCTTAGAAAACAAATGATTATATGATCTCATAATTTCACCAACTACATAAACTCTACACAGACATATTTTCTCCTTCTTCAATGAAAGTATAATTCTTCAGACTCAGAGTATCTATCACAGAGTGGCTGTATTGAACCTCATGAATACGGGCCAATGGCTTGCTTGTTATCTTCAGACATAGGATCTTTTTTCTTTCTCAAAATCTGCACATCAAATACATGATTTTAACCTGAATATTTTTGATGGTATAATCCTAGCACCAAGAAGAAGAATAGGCAGGTTACAGCAGCTCTGAAGGGTGCTGGGCCAGAACTTTCCACAGTTATTCCAGATTAAAAAAAAAAAAGAAAAGAAAACCACAAAATACACTGATTGGCACTCAAATAGTCTCACTCTACATATCTTACAAAATGTTTTGACCATCTTAGGCTGAAAGGCAAATGTGAAAGATGAACCAGCACCAGCCTCATTTCTCCAAACCTTTGCTTTAGGAGCTGAGAGTAATAGGACCAAACGCATACATATTTCTACTTTTCCAAAATGAAATGCTGATATTTTTGCATTATGGAACTGAAAGTGGTAAAAGCACTTTCTATCCCAAAAGAAGAAAACTCAAGCTTTAGTTTCTCCTCAAATGCAGGAGACACTGAACCTAACACTAAACCTCTTGCATGCGAAAAAATGACCTCACCTATCATATCACAGACAGTCAGGAAAGAGAGGAAGTCATGGCCCAGACAGAGAACAGAGGGAGCTTCAGTACCCTAGTGGTCAGGGAACTCCACAAGACAGCGACGACGATGGGAATTTTTGGCCTTAAAGTTCTAGATGAATTTTGCTTGTCTCCATCATCGATGTGAAGTGCAAACATTTTATAAGAAGTAAGAATTTCTAGGGCATCTCCTAGGCAAATGAGTGATCAAATCACTAAATGAGAGTCACACTCCCATTAGCAAAAAAGCTAACCATTGTTATACATGACTTTCACAGAGATTTCCTGTTTCATATTTTAATGGTATGTACACTTTCATCCGCATTGTAATTTTGACTTGCTGTTTTGAAGATATTTCCTCCAATATAACGTTCATAGAGCATTCTCTCTAATCTGCTTATGTTCATATGTTTCCTGCTGCAGTAGCAAAAAGGGTTAGGTGTAAGGAAGCAGAGAAGGAGAGGGAAGAGGTATGAAAGCATTGCCCCATATTTGACATCTTCAATTCTGAGAGTGGATTTGCTAAAGGAAGGTCTATTTCCCCAGTGGATGCTACAGGTTAACTATTTGGGTTCACTGTGAATTTGGTCAATGCAAAAGAAGAAGATCTTAAGAATTTTTAAGAAAGGTCACAATTCAAGTTCTGCTTCCACATCATATTCCCAAGGACAATGTAAATTAATCTTGAAGTGTCCTTGGTTCTCTCATGACTGAACATCCAAAGAGTCATTCATGTCTTCAGCCTTACTAAATGCTCCTTTCTCAACCTTGATACTGACAAAGGGGGAGAGAGATCCCCTCCTGGAAGAGGAAAGATTGATACAGTTGTATAGAAGTTCCCTTTAGGGAAATTACCTTTAGGGAATTTAAGGAATTAGAGGGATTTAAGAAATTAGAGATTGTGATGCTGAGAGTTTTCTGAAGATTGGTAAATTCAGCCAGTTTTAAACTGCAAAGCAAAGCCTTAGATTGATGTTCATTAACAACACATTAACAGTTAGTTCGTACATATTCTCAATCATTATCACTATATTCAAAGCAGTCAGTCCTTAATAATCATACCTAAATCAGCTGTGAACATAAAATACCACAAGTCTAATGCCATGTTGCTATGATTTTTGACATTCTTGGTCTCCAAGGTTTAATGGTCAAGTCTGAAAATTCATCAAAGCAGGAACCAAAGTAGATGTCTTACTTCTTCCACAGTTTTCCTTACTCCTTCTTGGTGGGTTTTATGTTCTTGTCCAGGTGTGACTGACCAATAAACCTCTATAAAGGAAGAAGGTTCAGAGGAAATGGTCAAGGAAATGGTCACTTTAGTGCCCATGAAGCTCAGGGAAGAATGTAGGGAGTGACTGACCTCAGCTGCTGCACAGAAAGCTGAATGATCTCAACAGAGGGGACCAGAGGGTGGCCTTTGCTTTAGATAAACAGCCATGTCAGTTGAGTGGATCGACTGACTACATCACAGTCAAGTGGACCACCTGGTTGTGCAAATGTTTCTCCCTGAGTTCATCAAAAGAGTGTGAATGTCTCCTTAGGTGGCTCAGCCCAGCATAGAACATAAGAACTGAAGAATTAACAAAAGAATTTCAAAGACAACAAAGGCTTGAGCTGGTTTCAACCCATGCATTCCTTCCCAGTGAATGGTGAGGCCCAACATCACAAAAGTAAATATGTTATAGAGACCCATAATAGGTGTGATTCAGTTGTATATTGAAATTACTATACTCTGCAAAGTATAAACACTTGTATTGCAATCTCAGTATATTGCTGTATCGCTGTTATATCAGAAACCTATGCAATATCAAATATCTTCAAATAAGTAAATTTGATATTAAACATTATATCCTCCGCTTGTGGAATATCTGAAAGAACCTGGACAGAGTATTGGACTTTGACACCAGTCCAAAAAGGGATATTTCATCTGCTCCTGATGCTTATCTTGGTTTTAGGTTTTACCATTTTTTTTCCCAGTTCTTGGGAATTCAGTAGGATAGGTGATTGAATTCAAAGCAACTTAATATTAATTACATTCTGGTTAATGTAATTTATAGGTATCACAGGCCTCACTTTGCCCGTAGATAATTCTAGATAACCCCTATATGTAGAAATGTAACAGAATAGTCTCACATTTTGAAGAGAAAGGTTTTCATACCCATTAGTCCCATTTCCAAGAAACAAAAAGCTCCACAACCCACCTCCACACACACTCAAAAAACAATCAAAAAAGCACATTTGACTTCACTTCCAGTTCTGAAGTGATTTCACTTCTGCTCCCCACCTCTCTGTTCACAATTCTGCAACCAGAAGTTTATTCGTAACACTTCTCCATCTAACAGCTTATTCAAAGAAATTATTCATGTTCAGATATTCTGGGACTATCCTCCTTTCCCCTCAAGATGTCTCAGACTTGATGACAGCCACATTTTGTACCTATTTTTCAATGTCATCAGAATAGTGAAGAATTAGTCACATTATGTTTAATTGTTAATAAGCTAGAACTGAAATGAATGCAAATAAAATATCTCTGCAGTATTTATGTTTATATAACTAAGCACAGCAAAAGAAAGCCAAACTAAAATATGCTGAGTGTGAGAAGGAAAATGACACTTTACCAGCAGGCAACAGCACATTTAAGTGAAGAGGTGCTTCTTACACAATATGCTTGAACAAAGCTACAAGTCTCTGTTAAAGAGCACTAGCCAATTAGGCCAGGTAATGCTATTCTGGATCAATAGGCTTTGGCAAGAGTCATATACATCTTCACCTTTATGATCCACAATTTCTACTATTGGTTATATTTGCAACCAAACAAGGTAAAGCTGCCAGATTTTTTTGTAGAAAAACTGAAAGTATGCCATCAATTTAAAAATACATATCATAAACCAATATATACCTTTGCTATTATAATCAATATTTAAAGATAGAAAAATATTTTCATTTTTATTTTTATTTACTATTGATTTAAATTTCCTGTAATGTTTTGTAGTAGATGATGAAAAGCAAGAATCAGTTTATTTTTGTTTTAATTCCTTTTAAATTAGTTTTCTTTTAAAATCTTATTCCTGATTTTGCATTATTTGTAAAAGACTGCAAAAGAGTCTTTGTAAAAGACTGCAAAAATACTTTGCAAAGTATTTGCAAAGACTGCAAAAGAGTCTTTATTTACTAACATGGGATAGTTCGAATTTTTAATTATGAATTCTTTCCTATGACTGTTAGATTTAATTAGATCCACCCTTTCATTAAATTTAAATCTGGGTTAAATTTGAGGTGAGGATGCTCTTTGATTCCTGGTCTCAGATGGGGGACATTTCATTTGTTGTGAAGTTAGAAGTGGAACACAGCTTAGATAATAAAGAATAAAATGAGGGAAAGAAATTATCTATGTAGGACTTTATTTACCCCAAATTCCCTTGCTTTCCTCAATTTTGCACATCTCTCCTGCATAAAGAGCACATTTATTTAAAGCACATCTACAAAGGAAAGTGCATAAACAATGATCTGTTGCCCTTCCAGTTTTAAATGTTCACTCACTACAACAGGAGAAAAGGTCTATTTGTGTTTAAAGTTAGAATCTACTTCAGTTCATCAATTGTTGTAAAACTGTGTCTGTATTCCTGAAGAAAATAATTACATAAGCACACTTCTTTATAAAAAAGTAGTTCAGACTTCATATACCCTGAACAAGTGTAAGGAAAATTGAGACAGCAAACCTGAGTGAAGGCCAGACTTCTACATCTTCATATTCTAGCATCCTTAAAGGAGATCTATTTCTTTTTCTGTTTTTCTCTGTCTCTTTTATTCATGTGGTCTTTACATCTTCAGTAGAAACTTCTTCACCACAGCCATTTCCAGTGAGTTTTCAGACCTGTGCAACTCCTGCTGAGAAACTATTCTAAAAACTTTGAGAAACTTTTATCCTGCAAAAGTAATGGAGGATGACTATTCATTTTTTTTCCTTCTGCTATCAGATACACCTGTAAATACCTATTTATACATAAAACAAAAAAAGTCTCACTGATTCTGTCAAGATAATACAGGGCGGAAAGGACGGGATATGGAATGCAGACAGAAAGGCCACTTTTTCACCAATTCTGTTAAAAATATACGTATGTGAGGTAATGCTTGAAATCTTCAGTGCTTTCCAGGAATAAAAATGGGAGAAAAAAAATCACTTTAACATGAAATTCCCATGTGGGACCAGTTCTGATTAAAAATATTTCCCTTGTCTTCTAACTGTTCAACACGTGTCTCTGAAAACTGATTGCATGCATTACACTTGATTTATATTGATGGTATGTTATAGCAATCAAGTAATCAGGACAATACTTCTTTGTTTAGTATTTCTATCTGTACCTAGTTCACAGAAATAGAAACTGTCTGGCACAGCTCAAAGACACAAATTAAGACAGATATTCTAGCTCTCCAGTATACTGAGTATCTCTTAGACATGAACGGAAAGTAAAGTATACATAAGGAGTTAAACACCCATTGGCAGGAGACGGTAAGGTCTAACTTCAATCTGCATCAAGCAGAGACAAATAGATATTTTGAGCACCACCTGAGGTAAATCCCCCCCTTTGTGATTTACGGAGCCACACAGGCAAGTGTGGGACTGCAGATGGTGCAGCCCACAGAGGAGGGATTTGCTCTGGGGTGCTCCTCAAGAGCCAACGAACCCCAGGTGCACCACGGCTGGAGCCACCACGCTGTGGCGTTGCTGAAGCCATACAGCTTTTGTGTAACTGTGGGCTGGCGTTGTTTTGAGTGGCTAGAAAAGAAAGTTAGACACATCTTTGTTGTAGACTTGAACCCATCGTCAGTTGCCCTGCAAACCTGAGGACTCACCCATGATGCACACCCATGACTTAACTGTAGAGCTCTGATATGTACATATATTTTAAATTCTGTTATATATCTCACTTTACAATAGTTTTAGCTTTGTTATAACCACTCATCTCTAATAAGTTCTCATATTTGACAAATGATGATCTCTTGAGTTCAGTGTAGCTAATGCCAGAATCCAAAACAATCCCAAATGCCTCTCTACTGGCACTTTGCAGTGAAAAACACCAAAACATCAACTGGGTAAACAAAAAATACGTAATTGTTCTTACCTTTCTAATGCAAAGTATCTGAGTGAAAAATTATATATGTCTTCCATATCTGGAGTCTGAGGTAGTATGTGCATAAATTTATATAAAGAACAAAAGTAACTTTGTAAATATCCACATGTCTTTTGGCCATTGTTTGCTTTCATTATTGAGCATTTCACATCCTTTTCAAACCCTACTGGATTCAAACACAGGTTCTTATTTAGTGGTCAAAGCAGAAAGGGAGCAAGCCAAGACAGTGCAGTATGTAAGGTGTATTTCCTTCGCACATTCTGTTCTGTCCCATCAAAGACATTTTGAAAGTTAAATTCTCAAAAATCAACAAATATGTAAAAATAACCATAACCATTCTGCAAGTTATTACTGTTCCTTTAAGAAATCTCTCCATTGAAACAGATTTTAACTTGCTTTTATTCTGTGTTTTCAATATTTGTACCAAATGCTATTTAGATGTAATAGAAAACTCCATATTTGCTACCAATTCTTTGCTACATTGTGAAAATTTGCAGAATCTTTGATTATCTACCAATTCTTTTTATTCCTTTTGTTACCATTATAGGCTTGCATTCATCTCAGTCAATAGAAACTTTGGAAATACAAATATCATAAAATACCATGTACTGCATTGTAACAAATCCCCAGATATCTCTGCTTAATTCTGATTAAGCTGAATCATTTCACAGCTGATTTTCAGGTAGTCAACATGATATTTTTTGGCTTAACTTTGTTTCAGTAAAAAATGTAGATTTCTCTTAGTCAAAGTATTTTGTAAATTTTTCAGTCAAAAGGAAGTGTAAATAAATTGAATAAAGAACTTTTTTTTTTTTTTTTTTTTTTTTTTTTTTTGCAAAATACATTAACAAAGAGGAGAATGAGGGACATGGGCCATACAGGCTGCTGATGTGGGCAAGGTATTCTCTGCTACACATATCATTAATCTTCATACATCTCAAAATCCTGAGGCTGGCTATGTAAAGGCAAATCAGGAGGTTCTTGGAGATAGTAAGTTTATTTTCTTTGATTAATAGTGTTTAGTCATGAGCAAGACGCTATCACAGCCTAACAGCATAACTATTTACCCTCTATATTAAAATTCTGTTTGAATTCTGAGTCAAGAATTCCTAAATTAACACTGCTGAGTTTAAAATGGTAAAGGAAAATCTTAAATAGAAGTTTAAACTCTCTTGAATATCTCATGCAGTTTAAAAACTCTTAAATATTCAGAACTGCATCTTTGCATATCAGGTTGATTTGAGGGGTAACACAGGTCTGGCAATACATGGCATAAAACAAGCACGAGGGTCCACAGTGACAAGGTTGACAAGAACCATCACAGATGTGGGTATTTCATTTTTCCAGATTTTCTATCAATTTGGAAAAGACAATTTGCCCAACAGAAGAATTATACCTACAAACATACATTGTTTTAAAAATTTGCTGTATTTTAGACACAAATAGGACATTGAATAATCTGAACGCCTTTTTATTTTTTCTCCCTGCAGCATGCCTAAGGGAAGAACTTGTGATAATGTGCAGAGAAACTTGTGTCATCACTGCAGGAGCATTTGTTTAATGGCACTCATTTACATAGAAATATGCACACTAGTAGGAACAATTCAGAAATTCAGCAAACAGCTTGTGATTTCAAGAAACTGTTGACAATGCTAACAATTTGCACTGGTAAAATGCCTTCTGAGTAGTTTACATTATTATTTGTTTGCATAATTGTCATGCTGAATCACTCCCTGCCCACAGTTCTTTTATTTTCTGCAGTGGTCATTTCCTTATTTTTATTCACTCACAGGCAACTTTTTATTTTTTAAGTCACAACTAAGCTTTTTTAAAAAAGGTTGTTATTAGTTTCTGTAAGAGTTTAGAACAAATAGTATTAACTTTGCAAACTTATGCAAAAGTAGAAGAGATTAGGTTTTCCCTCCTTAGGTGGGTAAAATCTTGGAACAGGATGCTTGTAAAAGTATCTGGCATGCCAGAGCTGCGTGAGGACATCAGTGACCAGTGATGGTCAACACTGCAGCGTCATAACAGGACTTTTCTCCAGAAGTGCTGAGGCAGTCCATTCTATGGCAGTAAAGATGAAGTTCATTATAAATCACATGGGAGTTAGGCATTTGCAAATGAGCTTTACAGTATGCAATCTAAAGATGCCTAAAGGTAGGGACACTTAAAGATGATTCTGTTGATGTCTTTATCATGATAAGATGACCTATTGTACCTCCTAGGAAGTAAGACTTATGGGGTTCAATTCCTTCTCCGATCAGAGGGAATTCAAGGGCACCTTTCCCACTTCTTAAAACACACAAATCCCAAACCATTAAGCTTTAGTTTCGTATTTGAATCCGGAGCCTGGAATGCTCTCTTGGCAGTGGGAACTTAGATTTGGTCCTGGGGAGCAAATTTCTCTTTTCTCTTTCTCTCTCCTCCACAGTTGGAGGAGAAAGGAGGAAGAAGTGACTGGTCATCTCTTATGGCTTTTGTGGCCACTTTGCACTGTTTTGGCAGATGTTAGAAAAGCAGTGAACATAAGGGGAAATATGATTCCCCCTTTGTAGGGAAGAGCAATTTGCCATTAGAGACCTACATCCTACTCCTCATCTTTCCCCTTCCATCTTGGGTCATATTTATGTGTTTGCTATCATACAGTTATACATTTTGATTTCTTCATTGGTATGCAGCTCCTAGTTGCACCCAGATTTACTATATACGGTGCCTTTTGCTTATGTTAGATACTATTTGTGTTTTTTTGTTGTCATTGTTGTTGCTTCTAAAACCTGGTGGTCCAGCTCCAGGTCTGCATTTCTTTAACTTCTCACTGGTCAGTAATTTATAACTGTGGGGTCCCAGTGCCAGGCCTGCGCCTCATCTCTTATTATCCTGTGTCTGTGCTGCTTTGCGCAGCATCCTGGGTCTCCAGTTCTCAAGGCCTTTGCTCTCCCGCCAAGACTGCATTTTTCTACACTGCATGATTGTACTGGAGTTGTAAATATTCCGTGCAGAGTAACTGCTTGTTACTGATATGTGTATAAAACTGTGGCTGTACTGCACAAAGATAAACACAAGTAAAACAAATTAGCCAAGGACACCTAGTCAGTTAGAAATTGCTACCACAGCTGAACCGGGTAAAACAAAGCCGCCAACAGGTCAAGAAAATATCATACAGAGCAGGTCTGACAATCCCTCCCTGAGGCCTTTCAAATTCAGTACAAAATCTATGGCCCGTTAACAGAAAAGGCAATACCACATTACAGGGCCGCACAGTTACAATTGCACAAACTTCAAACATCAGACGGGAATGAGGGGAGGACAGGTTTGCTTTTGGCCTCTATGATTTGGGAGCTGTTCTGGGAGGGACAAGGCAGGGAGGAAACTGGCTTTCTCCAAAAGCAGTCCTGGACACCAAACACTGTTAGACAGAATTTGTGTTTATTGTCCTCTAGTGATGACTGATACTAGTAGTAAACCACCTGCTCCTGGGTTATTTTTGTTCAGTTATTCCTTACCATGTGCAAAGAACCTGCAAGGAGAACTGTACACAAATTTATGTGTATGCAGTAATTCTTTATTGGCTAAAGCACAGCATCAGTGCCTGGGGCTCATGTGCTGGAAGACCTAACAGCAGCACATTCACCCCAGGGCAGACACATGAGGGGTCTGCGGGAGCCATCACCACTGTCTGGGGAAAGGCGCTCCTCTGCTCCCTCACTGAAAACTGATCCTCACTGTTGCTGTCTTGCTACCCTCCAGTTCTCTGCTTTTTTCCTGCGGTTTTATAACCATAAGTGTCAGCATTTTTCTCAAATCCTTGATGTACTAGCTAGTAGCATCTCAACAATTTCATTTCCATGTATGTACTCTTATCTTTTAAGGCTTTAGCCTAAATACTCTCTTGCAGCTGAACATCACAAGTTTGCAAGTTTGCTGATGATACCAAACTGGGAGGAGTGGCGGATACACCAGAAAGCTCTCTTGCCACTCCTGGACAGAGAGACCCGGACTGGCTGGAGAGCTGGATGGAGAGGAACCTCCTGAGGTTCAACAAAGGCAGGGTCCTGTACTTAGGGAGGAATAACCCCATGCACCAGTACAGAGTGGAGACTGACCTGCTGAAAAGCATCTCTACGGAGAAGGACCTGGGAGTTCTGATGGTCAACAAGTTAACCGTGAGCCAGCAATGTGCCCTTGTGGCCAGGAAGGCCAATGGTCTCCTGGGGTGCATTAGGAAGACTGTTGCCAGCAGGTTGAGGGAGGTGATTCTGCCCATCTACTCAGCCCTTGTGAGGCCTCATCTTGAGTCCTGTGTCCAGTTCTGGGATCCCCAGTCCAAGAGAGACATGGAGCTACTGGAGAGAGTCCAGCGCAGGGCTACAAAGACAATTAGAGGACTGGAGCATCTCTCTTATGAGGAACGGCTGCGAGAGCTGGGCTGCTTCAGCCTGAGGAAGAGAAGACTGAGGGGGGATCTTATCAACGTATATATATATATACGTATATTTATATATTTATATATATATATATATATAAACGTATAAATACCTGAAGGGAGGGTGTCAAGGGGATGGGGACATACTCTTTTCAGTGGTGCCCAGCAACAGGACTAGAGGCAACAAGCACCAGCTGAAATACATGCAGTTCCGCCTGAATATAAGGAAGAACTTCTTTCCTGTGAGGGTGACAGAGCACTGGAACAGGTTGCCCAGAGAGGTTGTGAAGTCTTCTTCTCTGGAGATATTCAAAACCCTCCTGGAGGTGATCTTGTGCAACATGCTGTAGATGACCTTGATTGAGGAGGGGATTTGGATTAGGTGGTCTTCAGAGGTCCCTTCCAACCTCAACCATTCCATGATTCTGTGATTAGGGGTTTTTTTTACACAGCAACCAAAAACTGGACCTCGGGTTACAGGCAACTGAACTGCTGGTGATAGCTTCAATTTACCACTTCAGTTTACCACTGGAAACATGCAGATTTTTAGATCTTTTTGTTCTATTGAACTCCAAAATCAGAGTGACAGTTCAGAGAGAGACTTCTCAGGATGTTACCTAAAAGCACTAAAAAGCAAGGCAAAAAGCACTCCCGTTTTCCCTGTCTGGCCTTCAACTTCCTTCCACCATCTGCAGTAAGGATGGCTGTAGTAAGATGACGGTATGACTAGAAAGATGCTCTGGTCTTTTATTTGGAGCCTGGCTGCTGTTTTCTCTGCTGAACCAGTTTTAGAATATGGCTAAACCACATGGCGTAGACTTTGTGCATAGACACCTCCATCCTTTTCTTTCAAGGTACAGGCAGAATCTGATTCCATGTCCCAGTCTGGTAATACATGTGAAAGAAATAAGAGGCATTCAGAAATGAATGATCCATTTCATTTACCATAGTAGTGTCAAATGTAACATGGATCTTTTTGGCAGAGGAAGGAGCTAACAGCTACTATAGCCTTTCTGACCACTCAAGGCAAAATCTTGTCTAGGCTGACCTCCACAATAACACTCCACTCGACTTTCCTCCTCAGTTATGGCATGCAATTCCTTCTGGTGGGAATGCCTCTGTTCCAAAACATAGTGCCATAAAGCTTAAATTAGCAGTACTTACTACTTTGGTTCCCTGAGACAAGGGAATAGCTTTGTTTTATACCTATTGGAATGAGGTCATGGCCCCTTTTGGTCTCCTACCTCCTGCTACCAAAATAAATAATAAATCATAAGCACTTTTAATGAGGAAGCTAATGACAGCTATCCAAGTGGTTTAATCTAGCCTTAAAACTAGAAAAACAGAAAGGATTGGAAGCAAGGAGACTATTTTAACACAATGTATTATTTTATATTGGGACAAAGGAGCTTGAGAAAAGGCTACTTCCATCATTAGCAAAAAAAAAAAAGTCATCATGAAATGCATGTGAACAAAAGTATGCATAAACTCAAAAGATTTTAAAAGTAAACCAGTATGTTCTAAAATATCAATTAGCTCCACTACAAAGGAAGGATGATTTTAATTTTCTGCAATAGTAATAAAGTATGATTATTACTACCTATATTATAGCTATAGCAGGCAGTAACATTGAATAGAGCTTTTTTGACTTTAAAGAAGAGAACTGGTGGTCAAAATTAAATGGCAAGGAAATATTGAGTAGATTTGCACAATATTGCTTGCAAACAAGATAGTTTGCAAAAGAAATGAAAATGTAATTTACTTAAAATTTCCCTGGTGTCTAGACACAGCTCACACATAACCATGAGTTCAGTACATTTGTTTCTATAAAAGAAAATATATCTCCAACTTGTCAAATCAGATTTATAATGTGCTATTGATCAAGATGCCCACAAAAATATTAGTGAGGGGTAATTACAATTTATTGAACTCTCTGTGTATTTCAAGTCCTTAAAATATATTTTATGACAGCTTTGTTATGGCTGGGCATTCTACACTAGACCTGTATTAATTATCGTGTTTACTGCAGTTTTTATGATAATAATCCTACAGCTTGATTTTTGTGAGTTTCGAGCACAAGACGTTGTGTTTAGTGGAAAGGAGCCAGGGATTCCTCAGTTCTAAAAGCAATTTTGTGACCCCTTTGCTATATGACCTGGTGTGATTCACTTCTTCCTTAGTTCAGACTCCCCTCCTGTAAAATGGAGTTAATAATCCTTATCTACCTCACCAAAGTGTCACGAAGACCAGTTAACATTTGGACAATGGTTGTAAAATGTGAGCTCACTGGGACTTAGCAAAGCTGAGAATCCTCCTCAGATCATAACGGGAGCTTCGCTGAAAACGAGTGGGACAAACAAAGAATGGACTCAGCAGGGATACTTCCTTCCAAATTCACCACTCGAATTGCTGAACAGCCTAATTTCAGCTGAGAGAGCAAATTTAAGGAGTAACTACGTCACTTAAATTCTCCTGTTGCTGTAAAATACATTTCAGAAAGATGTGGCAGAAGCAAAACCAGGACGGAAAAAAAACTAATCTTTTTTGAGAACCCGAACAGTGCAGAATAATGTGGGTTTAATCCCTGTTTGAGCTTCTCCAGTGTTGCACAATACATGCATCACAACATTTTTTTCACTCTTGTTAAGAAAAGCATATGTGGCCCTATGCCCAGAGCGTTTTATTTGTATTATGTTCCTGTGGATAAACATTTGGACTATAGCAGATAAAAAAGAGAAATTTTAGCCTTGTTCAAAATTATAGAAAATCCATCCTGATGCCACACAAAAGATCTTGTGGCATTTGCTTTCACTTGTTTTATCTGATTCTCTCTACTGGCCTGATTCTGTTGCCCTTACACGTGTTGAGTAGCTTTAAATAGGTCGTTCTGAAACCCACATGCAAAACACTAACAAGAAATGCTTTGCAATATTTCATATTCCTTTTCCATTACAAACACTGTAGGGAGGAGAGAAACAATCTTTTTTGTCTCTGGTCTGTGGAAAGTGGGGAAGTGCAGAAAGCTTCTTCCTGTTTCCCTGCAATTTTCAAATGCAAAATAGAATATTATTAGATTAAAATGTCTTTGACATATAAGCATGCTTTCTTTAATGAAAGCTATACAGAAGATGGAATCTGAAAATCATACTTCAATGGAAGTAGTCCAAGATGGGACTGTAAAACTGAACACAGCTTTGATATACCTACATTGTCATTCACTAAACAGATTGACCACCATTTAATAATCATGTATGTATAACAATGCATATAAACGTATTAAAATGTTCATTATATAACAACTGCCTCCAGTGTAAACCTGCTCCCCTTATAGTATCAGTGACTGCTATGTGAATGTTATGGAAGTCAGACTAATATTTCCATAAATTTTACAAATGTCTAGTTTATTGTAATGAGCCATACATTTCTATATCATTAATCACTGTATGATAACATACAGCTATTTTTCTATCTTCTACTGCACTCCACACAGGCGGCCTGCAACATGAGGAAATAGCAAAACCAGGGTGAATCTAAATCACAGCAAAGCAGCTTCCTAACTATTTTGGATTTGAATGGAACATTTTATGAATCTCATTCTTTGTGCAAATCACTGAGTGGTTTTGAAATAATATTTTATTTCAGTCTTTATTAAATATAATATATTATATATAAATTACATGTAACAAGTGCAAAATGTCTATCAGTGTATTTGATAGGATTCCATTCAATCCTGGTGACATTCTATGTTATTTCTAAGTAGTTATATAAAACCGTAATATAAAATGTGCTATTTCTAAGATACATACTTTAGAAAATATTACTTAACCTGTGGGTATACATATCCAGTAAAGACTGACATATGAAAAAAAATCTCTACTAGGAAAACAGATATGAAGGCTGCTCTTATGCTTTGGTTGGCTAACTGAGAATGGAATAACCCCAGCGGCAGCTACTTAGCTCTAAAGATAAGCTCCATCTCTGAGCTGTTTATGCACATGTGTGCAGATATGTAGTACTTCCACTGACTTAATTGAAATTACTGATGAGAAAAAATAAGAACATGTATATGTATTTGCAGGTACAGTAAAGTGTGTTTTTTTCCAAATTGGGATATAACATGTCAGTATTATGTTTATTTTATAGAGTCTAAGAATATGAACATAAATCTTCTTTGAACAGTTAGGCAGGATAAATATTCTAGGTATGGACATAAAAATATCTTGAGGCAATAAGGCCCATCTGCTGTTGCAGTGATCTGTATCTGACCCAACAATGTCAGAATTTTTTTCCCAAAATGCCCATGGATTCCATATGTAAATGCAGCCTGTGCTTTAAATGCAATCATAGAAGGCCTGGTATAGATGAATGGAAGCATTGACCTATAAGAAATATTAATCCTGTCATAAAAAGCTAGTAATCCTTTGTAAAAATCTTTATTCGTTTAATGGAAACACAAACACCGCCTACCAGATATTAGAACATTTGACAGTTTGTCATGTTATAAAGTGCTATAAAGATATGATGTCTTCTTGAAAACACTAAAAATAGATCAAGGAGATAGCAAACCTAGGCCAATCCAAGACTGCATTACAACTGCTGGCCTTAGAAGCAACTTTGCAAACAGTAAACACTGAAGCTGATCACTGTATTTTATACTCACTCTACTTTTTGTTTTGCCCAAAGAATGTTGTTATGCTCATCAAAAATGACCCTTCTTTTAGGATCATAAGTCCAGTTGCTGTACATAAATATCAGACAGTGGATGAGTGGGCTTAGAGAGACTTTATGCTGTTTTAGAATCATTCTGTTGCATCAAAGGAAAAGGTTCATTCCCGACTTACTGAATATCTATCTCCTTAGTTCTGACAAATGGGTCACTCGAAAAAGCTAGGTATCTTGATTGCTAGTCCTTAAAAAGGCTCACTGGCATTAGTATTATGCATTTTTCAAGCTTCCTATTTGCAAAGGTTTTAACTGGACACTATTAGTCCCCAGTCTTTAAATGCTGTAGTTTTTAGTTTGTGAGGCTTATGTTACTGATAAACAAATGCATACAAAACACTCTAATTAAGGGGGGGGGGAAAGACTTTTTTCTATGTCAGACATCTTACAATCATCTTCTGCTCGGAAAGACATTTTTTTTCCTGTTTCCTTGAGTTTGGTATGATGTTTGAGAACAAAGCCTTCATTTCTCATGCACCTAGAGCTCCCTCTAGTGATTAAGCCAGCAAGCAGAGAGAAATCTCATCATGACATTTCTTCAGAAAGCAAACGTTTAATGAATGCCTGCATTTCTAAGCAGTTTGCCGCTCCATGAATGGATGCCATTTTAAATGTGAAAACCAACCTATTATTAAGGAACATGTGTTGTTTTCAAGCAGGGATAGCTTTAATTGAGAAAATGTGGCCAGTCTCAATAAAAGAAAAATACAAGGGGAAAAAAATGTACAAATATAAATTAATACATGATCAAGAAGGTATCTGTTTCATGAAAATTAAGAGTGTGTCTGAAAATGTTTTATAGCTTTTATTATTTATTGATTTATTTGAATGCAAAGGAGATAATCACGTACTGTAATCATTAGATGACTAAGGGTTAAATTCTACAGGCTAGAGATACCCAGCCATGTTCCCAGATGTTTTCAATAGCAGGGAATAACTTTCTGATTTACTATACCAGTCCTCTCTGTTCTTTTTCTCTCAAATCTGTTGACTTCTTACACAATCAACATCAGTGCTGCTGCATAACACGAAAAGCTGGAAATAGCTCCCAGGAGATCCATTGTACTAGATCTGAAACTCTTGCACAGCCTGCCAGTTCTAATTCACAAACTGAAACTCATGATTAATCCTCAGCCAACCACAGAGCTGCATCAGCCTTGTTTATTTATTACTATTTTTTTATAATTTTGAAAATCACAGTATGTTATTACGAGTAAAGAATTAATCACATTCCAGAATTGGGACCTGACCCAGCAAACTTTTATTCCATTGGTTAATCCTTAATCATGCCAGGAGTTTCATTAGAGCAGTAAGTGGAACAAGCACACAAAAAAACGTTTACAAGATCAGGCTCTGACTTCCATCTAGAAACACGTCCCTCTAGGAAGCATTGATTCTTGCTACTGAATCCATGCCGACAAACCCTTTGACAAACAGAGAGCCAAAATTTGACCATACATAGCTACAAGGTCATAGAGTAAAAGATTTCTAATGAAGAATTATACAGTCTTTTCAATCCGAATATTGGACAACAGTGTGACTACTTATTAGAATAAAAGACTTTCAGAGAAAATACTTCTTCAACATATAGGTCACTGCTTAACATTGTATGAATATTATCCTCAAGGATATATAGTATGCTTCAAACTACACCAGAGGATAATGTCAGAAGACTAAAAATATTTGACTACTCAGTATAGTAAAGGATCTAGCTAACTGATCAGCAGTCTTGAGATAAGATTACTTATTTATCTTATATGTTTAATCATTATTTTTCAAGATGATAGTGGATACATTATTTAAAAACCTAAATAGTGCAGTCATATTTTAAAAAGTGAAAACTATTTAGAATAAAACATTCTGTAAATCCAAATAGCTACCCAACATACCTGTCTATGCAACTGACAACCTTGAAAATCTCATGACACTAAGAGTCAGGTATACAATAGCTCTTACATGGCTTTGTCCTTTGATAGAATAATTGAGGGCTCATGAGTTTTAAGTGACCATTAATTAATAAAACAGGAAGTAAGAAATTTTCTGAACTGAGGAAAAATCTTAGATATCTAATCCTGGTTAACTACAACAGCTACACAGCATAAAATAAATGGAGTTTTTAAAACTGTATGCCTTGGGCATTGCGAAGAGCATTTTGAGAGCTATTCTGTATCAAAATTAAAAAACCCTGCTATTTCAACTAATATAAGGCTCACAGATGCCAATTAATCTGGTAAATCTCGGATGATTTATAGGGAATTTTGCTTTTTGCAATTATTTGTCTCAATTCCAAATACCACGTGATCAATCTCCGTGATAGCACAGGGACTCTACATGGGCTGCTCTGGAAATGCTGCAGCATTTCTGAACTGCCAGCAGTTTCTTTTGCATGGAAATCATAACTTGTCTTTAAGAAATGATCATTAGACTTTCTGCTCGGGAGGCACTTCTTGGTATTCATGGCCTTTGAACCTTTCTCAGGAAAGCTACAGTGAGCTCATTCCTGCCACATACAGAGAGCAGCAGAAGTTCTCAGACTAAACACCACCTGTTTTAATAAGTAAGTGCTTAAGACAGAGCAATCTTGGACTTTGCCGTCAGCTCTCTGAAAGAGGCCCACAGTGGCTGATCTGAAGGGCAGCATGATGCTCAGAGCTATATTCTCTCATTTCTTGAGGAGGTTATGAGCCAGAGAGAGAATTGTGTAGTACCTTGTCTTTCACAGCAGTGAAAAACTGATTACCCATGGTTTGGAGTAGATTTCAGGTTTTATATTTTTATTGCAGCTGGTTTTTTCTTTTGCTATTATTGATAATAGCCTCCATGACCATTTGGTCATATTTTTTGAAGTAACCTAAACAAATGCCTTCATATAGCCTGCAACAGAATATTGCCCCATAATTTCATTATGCCATGAAATACAGCAGATATAAAAGTTTAAGGATGCTGGTAAACTTTTCAAATGATTCAAAATATAATAGGACAGAAAATAATGAGGAAGCCAGTCTACTGCTGTAAAGTGACATAGTCCCTAGTTAAATGGTTGTAATCCATGGAAAGTTTTAATACAATAAACATTAGGACTGCAAGTACCTAGGTAACAAACTGCTACTGTTTTGCAAAGTTGTGACTGAAATGTTAGTCATCGCATCACCACCTCAACATGAGGTCTGAATATAACGGGGTCAAAAAAAGCAGGGGAGATCTTGGAGACTATTAAAAAAAAAAAAAAAAAAAGAAAAGAGTATATCCACTACTGTGCTGGAAGTGGTTTTGTCCAGTACACCTGACTGGCTGTTGAAATCACAGCTGGCTTCACAGCTGCTCATGATACCACCTTTCCAGTTTGCTCATGTCCTGGCCACTGCTACCCCCTCCTTGGAGCCATAGTTGTGAGTATGAGTCACTAGTCTTCCTCTTGTTATAGCTGATCAAGCCATATCCTCCTCTTCAGCTTGGCAGAAAACTTTCCCCTGCCATGTCTCCCTTTCTTTCACAAGGCAGCACTCAGACCTTTGTGGAAACTCCCACTTCTACATGTATGAGATCGAGGGGAGGAAAGATACCAACACCACCAGCATCCTGCCTGGGCCCTGTCCCAAATAAGATGACCCCCAAAACCAGCACACTCCAAAGAGTACTGCAGAAACCTGAAAACTGATCTAGTCTCATTCACAGCCTACAAAGCAGCACTGTTATAATGCTGATCTTCACACTGAATGAATAAGGATGTAGAAATACAAGAGTTCAAAAGAGAGGTACAAAAATGGCCCAAGCAGGAAACCAAGCCTTCAAATGTGAGAACTGAAGAACTCAATCATCAGCTTAAATCAGCTTAACAAAGACGGTTAAGGCACAGCTAGATGACTGTACTTGCATACAGAAAAACCTTTAGGGATGGGATCTTTTTCCACCTTTATGACAAAGTCATGCACAGATCAGCAAAATAAAGTTGAAAGACAATTTCAGTCTTTCAGCAAAAAAACATTTTGTGCAATGTGAGCAATTTAACATTGTAACAGCTATACCTACAGAGCTAGTGGGCTCACTGTGCTTGTACCCTTTAATATTTTTTCAGCTTCTATGTGTCTGGGATTCATTTGGCTCATCATAGTGGTCCCCATGGGTATACGAGTACATAGACATTTCGATTTCTTTTTTGGCCCATAGAAAGAACTGGATTCCCTGCATTGCCTCAGAAAGCTTATAACATTGGCAATTCTACATTAACAGAGTTGTTCTGACTGAGCCCCAAGTCATTTGGCTCATGACCTGCAATGGTCAGAAAGAAATTTTCTACCAATGCACAGTTGCCCAAGTGTATTCTCCATGTAATTTTTACCTTCATCTGAAAAGCCAACAGCTGTCCAACAAGGAGAAAATGATAGGAGCCAGAAGAATACTTTCCCTACATATGATCCTTCACTTTTATTTGCCTCTGAAGCACAACAATCCATTTTCCTTCACTTAGAATTATGTCCTAGACTTACCTCTGAGAATTATCTCTGCTGTTGGATAGGAGGAGGCTGCTAGCCCTTTCTGCTTCCCACCAACTCTCTTCCCCATGTGCATCACTCCCAAGAACAAGACCTATATTGACTGCACACTAAGAGAAAATAGTATAACCATACTGTTGATGCCATGCCTTTCTGTGCACTCTGTTTTGGATGAGATTGCTGCTTGTGTTTATTACTGATGTCATTGTCTTCGTGGATAGATCATACCCACAATATCCCAGCTACCCCTTCCTTTTAATGTTGGCATATAGCAGCTCTTATGTGCCAGTCCATGACCTCTGGGATCCCACAGAAATTCAAGAGTGCTTTTGGAGAGCATGTGAAACATTTTTTTTGTCACTCAGCAACTTGCTAACATAGCAAGTAAATTTTCCATGAAAATACACCAGATCAAATTCTAACAAAACAATTTCTGATCAGAATTTGGGTTTCAAATACACCTGTTAAAAAGTTAAAGTAAAACCTTGTTCACTTCTCATATTTTATGTAAGTGATCAAGGAGGCCACAGGAAGCTAGCATGTTAACTTCAACTTAAGCTTAAGTGTATCCTTAAGAGCTTTCCTTAATGGAGACAGGTGTAAATGCATAGTATTAGCATTGATGAAATGCAGTGAAAAGTGTGATCTAGCCCTTTGTACGCGACTACTGAGCATGTATGTGCTGTCTTATATATGCCATTAATTTCTATTATAATTTATATCCTCTTTGCAACTGGAACATTCAACAGCGATCTTCTTTTTAAAAACTAGAATTTGCCAGCTGTTCCAATGAAGTTAATCATATCACAGACACTGCAGTTATTTTTTATAATACATATGAAGCAAAACCACATTATCAGAATGCCTGTTATTGGACAAGGGCTCTGAGGACAGCTGCAGCCTCCTTCCAGTTTTAATAACAAAAAATGAACGTAATTCAGAAATCACAAAGCCATTCTTAAATAGAAGAGAATTAGTTCTTATTTTTCATCTCCCAACCCCTTGCTCTATGACTCCTGCAGTTTCAAAATGTAAAAGTATTCACATTGCCTTACTTTTACTCCTCATTTTAACAAACAATTAGATTTAAAAAAAGGGACAGCCTTCAGATAAGCATTCAAATGTCACCATGCTTATCTGAATGAAACTTTTGAACTCTCTGAAGTTCACCTAATTGTAGTTGAAGAAAGTTGCCTCATCACTTTTCTGTATTAAGCTCTGTATGTTGTTGTTATTGCTCAGCAAGAATACCAGCAAATTGTTCCTTCACTTAATACAAACAATAGTGAATCATTGACATGCTCCAGTACAGGCGATATGTTCAAATACAACCACTTGCATTGCTGGGATCCAGCACAGACTCTATTTTTTCTTAAAATTATGTACTTTCTACATATCAGAAAAAATAGTTGAAGTATGTTTTATTTGGGATGGGAAGTATGGAATTTCATTCTGTATAAAACCAGAATGTCTGCAGTTTTGGGGATGATGACAGTCTTTGGAAATTGATCTTAAAATTCTTTTCTGGCACACAGACACCTAGTCTAACTCATGTGGGGATTATGGATAAATCACTTTTACAAGTCTTTTGGCCATAATGTTGCTTATAAATTCAGGTAAAATCATGAATAACTCCATAGGCTGTAAAATGTCAATTTGTTTCTAATAAAAGTCATTACTTTCAAACAACTCCAAAGGTTAGGAAAGTACTTATCAAATTCAGTTTAGCCATGTGTATCTCTGACTCAAAACTTTGATGTAGCAAGGTACCATTAAAGTGATTTTAGAAAATCATTCAACAGCGTGACCTCAAAACATTAACAGCATAATAATATTTGGGTAGCTTTTAATGAAGTGTCAAGGTGGCTTTTAGTTATGGATCATAGATTAAGTTATGAGGAAAAATATATTTTACCACATTTTTTAAGAAGATAAACACTTTCCTGAAAAGTTTTTGCTATGCTATGCAGCCGCAGTCCCTAGCTCTTGGCTGCCGCGGGGTTCAAGGCTCCTCCGTCACACCCGCAGTCGTGGGATGGGGAGCGGCCGAAGACCCCCAAGGGCAGCCTCGCCGCCTTGTGCGCTCTTCGGCACTGAAGAAAGGACTTGAGTGACTGCGAACGACTGCTTCACTCCTGCAGTGGTGATCCCAAGGAGAGATCCCATGGTAAGTGGAGTTAAGAAGTTAATTCCAGTCCGCAATGGTTAACACTGCCCCAGCGGTGAAAGGAGGCTTTATTTCTATTTCTCAAGGTCCTGGAGCCTGGGCAGGCCTTATCTCAAAGTCTTGACATGCTCCCGTTCAGAGAGTGAGGCACAGGTAAGCAGACTGCTTGTAACTGGCACCAGATGGTGGGGGAAGCACCCCCAAACATACGCTATGATGATACAAATTACATGTATGTAAATGCACATGATGTAAAGAGCTTCCCTGCAAGCAAACACTGACAAGAAATATTTGGTATCCATATCAATGCTCTGATAAAATCTCCCATTACTACTTTGTCTAATCACTTCCTTTCTATCTCATTAGCACACTTAATGTGAAGGTGATTCTGTAAAAACTATAGTAACGATGTCTATGGGATTGCATTTTCACAGGCCTTGTCCACTTGCTTAAATGAGTTTTAAAAGCCTTCTAAACCAGATCAAATAACTACGTGTATTTGTAAACGAACTTTTAGTTCATAGCAGTATAGCTTATACATTCTCTTTGCAAAAAATTCAAGTGATTAAACTGAACTGGTCTACAAACTGCTTAAATTAACTGGGTTGCAAGTGAATGGGCCAATGGACATGAGTTTTCCTCATTAAGTTCAAGACAAAGCCAAATGACTTGCCCAAAACTGCTGGTAAAGGTGAAGTGAGCTAGCTGATTTAGTCCTGCTGAATGAACTGTGAGTTGATGGACAGGGATATCTAACAAGTCACTCCCCTCTCTTCTCTGTAGTACAAACCCTGCAATTTACTGACAATCAGTGGTTCAGAAAAGTCTCCGGTTGGAGACCATCAGGACCACATTACCTCTTAGGCCTGGACAAGCCCAGTCTGTGGAATTCAACACAAGGTGTTGTGGTGACTAAAAGTGTAAAAATATTAGGTAGAGTCCCATAATTTAATCTTTCACTAATTATACCCTCGGTTTGTTGCAAAAATGATGCTCAATAATTTCAGTCATTCTTTTCTTTTGTTGTAGTAATTACTGAACAAGTTCTCCCTCTATATAGATCTCTATTTTATTGATAATTGGTTGTTTCTTCCGTCTACCTCAAAAGTTTTAGTCTATTCAGCTTCTGTAGAGTTCTTCCCTGCTTCTGATAACACCTGTTGCTTCTTTCTGAACTTTTTCTATTTCTATTGTATCCTTTTAAGATATGATGGTATGATTGCAAATAGTATGTGAGAGGTAGGAATACCCTGGGTTTATGTAGCCATACACTGATGCTTTCTGATCTAGTCTATTCTTTCCAAACAATTCTTTTTAGCTTTTTGATCTACTTCTTTTGGTGTCAGAAATCCATAAAAGTAATAGAATGGGGTAAAGGAAAGGGAAAATATTTTGGACAAAATAGTCTACAAGCCCATCAGTAAGTAATAATGGGTGGTGATGGGTGGTCACTATCAAATCTAAGGCTGCAATAAAGATTATGAGTTTAATCAAACATGTGTATCTAATACTTGTTATAAAATGTAATTTATAGAAGATTGGAAAAGGCTTCAGACTATAATAACCCAGGAAGTGCTTTATATAGCAAAGTTAATTTTTGTCTCTGATGCTGTATAAGCTATCAATGCTCTTTTTAAATTGAACAGTACTTCAAGCAGATATTAGAACAAACGGAGGAGAGAGAAAGAGGATTAATCATGAAAATAGAAGATGTAGAAATGATTAAAGGGGATGTCCAGAAAGGGCATACTTATTGGTATTTGCTGCCAACACAGCTCTTCTTAACTGGGTAAAGGACTGGGGTCTGATGGAGTTGGCTGCTGGAAGGAGAGAGGGAAAAGGGGTGTTCCTTGAACTCTGAGGTCTTAGATTTTTAACAAACTCCAGTAGAACATTACCAGCTCAGAAAGAATGTTTTGCTTTATGTAACCTTTTTCCAACTCTTTTGTAAAATATCTAACCTGAAGTTTTGTTTAATAAATGCTCTTTTTTATTATTATTACTAAGCCCGCCCAGTGTTGTTGCAGAATATGGAGCAGAATGAAGATGTCAGATTGCAGGTGACCTGCCTCCTCAGAAACAACAGTTTCAGAGAAGGCAGTGTGGATTTGTTTCCTGGATGGATTTGAGAGAGGTAGGGACTTATGCACAAATCATGTCAAACTACAAAGATCTATGTGACCATATGCTTCAGAATGCTGGGTTTTAGGAAAAATATTCCTCTTGCATTTACAGACCAGTAATCTTCCTGTGAACTCCAATAGCATCACATTTTCCTTTTCTTTGAAACTCTTTATAGTGCTTATTGGTAGAGTTGCATTCACAAAATACCTGCAATATATGAGTATTTCAATGAAACACTATTTTCTCCCCTTTTTCTCATGTTTCCCTTTTTTCCAGGAAATGTCTTCAAATGTTCACCAGACTGGCCTTCTTAGAGCTGACTTTATGATACTCATAAGGGACTCTAATTTAAGGCATTATGACTACCTTCCTACCTTCGATTTGCAAGTCTTATTTATCTTAGTGCTGCTTTATCCGTCTGTCTGTATTCATCCAAGCTATAATTCATCTGGTCAAATGTAAACTTCTACAATGTATATGTGCATATGTGAGCCAGCCACCCTAGTTCTATTTTTTCAGTGGAGCTAAATCAGCTCCTTCAAAAGTAATCTCACTCAAAAATGGAACTTTAAAATATAGCAAAATGAATCACACTCTAAGTGCTTGTTTATTACCAGTAACCAACCGTGCAAGGAGCCTAGAATCACTAGTTCAGATAGACAGGTTCAGTGAAAAGAATCCCATCCCTCTATCCCTTTTCAAAGGTAAAGACCTGAAAGCAGGAACTATCCTCTTCCTCTGCGTATGTGTGTATTCATAGGCAGCATATCAATATCATGAAATAATCACAGAATACTATCCTGATATTAGATGGATTTTTTTATATGTATTTTTAATAGCTTCCACTCTTATCAATTTCTACAGTGTCTAGTTTAAGCCAACAGGTCCAATTCTATTCTTGTTACTCTCATATCCAAAACTGCAGCATACTTAACTAACAGAAATACATTTCTTGTAAGCTGTTATATGCTGTGGGTGAAAGCCACTCATACCCCTTGTCACAGCTGCAATCATTGTAATTATGTTGTTAGTGCATTAGTTGGCTTCAATCTGGAGCACAGTGTTTGTTCTCAATAGATGTCGTATGGTTGAAAGGCACCATTTAACTATGAGTCACCCTTTATTGATGTAATCATTCTTACTTTATGAACACAGATAATTAATATAAAGCTTGTCTCTCTGCAGCAGTGGCAATCTCACTTTGGCAGAATATTTTTTGAGCAGAAACATCTTTCTGAAACACTCATTTCATAGATTTTTTTCCCCCCTGAACTTGTTTGGTACCATTCTGTTTAACTCTCTCATGCTAAGGCAAGAAAACAGAGTAGGTTGTTTATATTTATCTATCTCTTATAGAAGAGCTAGCAGTCTTTAGAGTGACCAGGACCAACATCTTCTTTGACTGCTAAATGCCAAAGGCAAACTTTATCTTTAGACTCAAAATTACATTGTATTTTGATAAATATTCTCTTACTGTTCATGCTTACATCACTATGGGAGCTGGCATAGCTACAATTCTCTTAAAGATTGGAGACTGACTACATTTAGAGCTTAAAATACCCTGTAATCCGCGTATCTGAGAGAACACCTTTCTTCTTACGCTGTAAGATCAAAAATGCTTTCACAATAAAAGAGGTCTGTTAACAAGAGTGTCCTAACAGTGGCTTTGGACTCAGGAACTTGTGCCCCTGTGTTGTTCTAAAATAGCCCAAATAAAAGTTCAAGCATGGTGCAAAAAGCCAGGTGTCTAAAAGCCCCATGACAAAATGGAAGATAAAATGACAAGTCGTATAGGGAGAATGGCTTCTCCATTTCAAGTGATGTCTAATTACCCGACTGGCTGAAACGAACATTCTTCTGGGTTTATTATTTAGTATGACTGGTCAGTGAGTTTTAACTACTACTAGGCAAGTTAGCACTGCTTGGAAGCCCTATTTAATATCAAGGCACTCAATATAATTAAAAGAAATTTAAATTCAAGCAGAGGAAGAAAAGAAAATGAAATAAAAATCACAGTTTATCCCTGTGTGATTCTGGTTTGAAGATTAGGACAGATGTGAACTCTGTATACCACGTGAATTTGGCCAGTTGAACCCAGATGATAAATTCAGCCAGATAACTATTGGTTATCCTTCCTCCTCCTCACTCCACTTTTCTTGCTTCTTTTACTTGCTGCATCACATCTGAAATTTCCCCAGGGAGAAAACTTATGCTTTTCATCTGTTCCATAAAGCGCTTTAGGGAACTCCCTCAATAACAATGAAAATATATGTAACAATAAAATATAATGGGTAGATAAATGTAGGTTATACAAGGAATCGAAATATGTCCTTATTTTTATTTGGGAAGTTTATCTATTAGGTATTTTGCTGTGTTTTTGGATTTGGTTTGATCTGGTGTTTGAGCTTAACTCTACTCTCATCATTGTGGTGAAGTAAAAGAAGCAAGAGACTGACTTTCCAAAGCTAGCTGGCCCTTTCTGTCTGGCAACAGTCCATATAGTGTTGCTATTGCTGAAATAAGTGCTGAAAGAAGCACTTTTTCTTTTTTTATACCCTTACTAAAATGCATACTTTCCTCTCTGGACCTCCACCTAAATTTAAATTATCTCACCTCCACTTCAGACTCTCTCATTACTACCACAGAGAGACAATGCTCTACCCTGCAGCGTTGGCCATGATATCATCCCCTTCTGCCCATCAGTTCGTTTTGAATTTCTAACCCTTTGACCTCACTATGTAGTTCTTCAAATTTTTCCCCTGTCAGCCTCTCAGCTTTCAAGCTCTTTCATTGTGCTTTTCAGAAATGACTTACTACTCCTTCTTTTTTCCCCTTATATTTCCCTTTATCTCCTCTTCTACACAGCCCTTTGCTAGTTGCATAGCAGCCCTGGTCCTTGGACCAAACTCTCTTTTTCTTTTGCACTAGGTTGACTTACTTCCTCTTGATCTTTTCCAGTCACCTTCAAACATCAACCTCCACTCAGCACCCAGTGTCCTACTCTGACACGAGACCTTCAAAAGCTACAAAAATAAGATATCCAGAAATTAGCACTAGTAAACTGGGAGGGAAGTGGAATATGTTGATTTGAATGAATGCCTGGACTTCAAAATAAATCAAAAATTAGATAAAACAGGAAATACAGCATCATTGAATATGATCTAGAAAATATCAGCAGGGGAAGGAAGGTGAATGAGAAAGAGGATGAGAAAGAGAATGAGAGAGAGAAAAATGAGAGAGGGAAAGAGAGAGAGGAAGAGAGAGTGAAAGGAAAGAAGACAGGCAAATAGGCTGGAAGGTGGGAAGGAAGGCAGAAATGAAAGAAAATTGCTCAGTTACTTGTTTGCAAAGAGATTTCCAGCCCAGCTTAAGGCAGACAAATCTGGAGCTCCTAATCAGATGAACTGGGTAAATGAATGAAAAGTCTGGAGCTCCTAATCAGATGAACTGAGTAGGTGAATGAAAGTCAAAGAAGGAACATTTCAGAAAAAGTGAGTAGTATTTAAAAAGGGAAAGGTAAAAATATAGAAATAAAAAGGAATATGATTAGAAACATTTGGTAAGAAATACACTAAGGTTTGGACATCTTTCCACGGAGGCAGAAGCAAAGTATGAGCCAAAGATATCAGCTGAATGCCTGTTTAGGTATTTGCTTCCTATTATATTTTGTTATTATATTCTTTGACCATTTAGTTTTTTCCCATTTAAATATTACTGTTTTTTTCATTAGATTAATATATTTTATAATTTATGTATTGGAATTCAAAGAAAGATTCAGCCAAATTGTATTTGTAATCATGCCCATGAAACAACTCTAAAATAACAATAAAATATAATTTGTCTCATCTCATGCAATGCTATTTGGTATCTTCAGGATAAGTTGAAGATAATGCATCCGTTCTTCAGAATGCTGATGCTTCTCTATAGCTGTAATACATTTGTAGCATCTGGCCTGCCATCTGCAATTACAAAGTGGTTCAGCCTCTATGTCTGTTTTGCATATACAGACTGATTTCTGGACATACATTCTGATGAGTCAAATACAATGAAAAAATTTCAAAAAACATATTTCTTGAATTGTTGCCAGCCTATGTAAAAAAAATCCTGAAGAAAGCCTTAATTAATAGCATTAATTTGCATTAAAAAATACAGGACTGTTGAGTTCAGCTAATATTCCCAATTGCACTATTCAACAAATAAACACCCAATAATAATTAGAGGCAATGAAACAACACATTAAAATTTGCTTCAATATTCCCAAGATATTTCTACCTTTAGAAGAATAAAGCAAGGTTAAAAAGAGTAGTTTGAGGCTGTAGGATGAAGACTAAAAAGACAGCTAGTGTTAAATGGAAGAAATGCTTGCCAAAAACCCTATTGCCCAGAGGAAAATCTTGATGCAATGTAAGAGCAAAGTAAAGTTCAGAATGTTCAAAATTAGAACACATCATTTTGCTATGGGAAGTGGATGACAGGTTAAAAATGAAAGCGCTTTTAAAATATGTAATTAATAACAATCATGAATTTCCATTAATAATATAGCACTTCATTTTGAGAATAATGTGGGTTCATTTAATGAAAACTATAAATTATCCTTAATCACACATTTTTGGTCTGCATGCATTTATAACATTAGCAAGTCTTTGCCCTGGTTTTAGAGTGGAACCCTCTTCCATATCCCATTCTAGCCGCAGTAGCAGCTGATTCTTGCCCAACACTAAAATACAGCAAAAAGAATTCTGTAGGATATAAACCCAAACACTGTGAAAAAATGATTTCCACATGTGCATGCTGAATGTATTCTCTCAGGGATTTGCAGTGATTTTTTGTGATGTCTAATTGTACGATTAACCCAGATTTCAGAACTGAATATCTTTAGCTATGTGTTAAAGAAGTAACATTTCTGAGAAGAAAGAGGAAAAGAACAATGTAATGTGCTGTAAGTGGGCATAACTCCACTGATTTACACAATATTTTAATATGGCCAACCCAAGCTTTTGTCTTCTCTTTTGTTTGCTTGTAGCAGTCAAGGATATATGCACATGTAACACGGAATGTTTTATTTGGCAAAATTGCCTTTTAGAAACTGTGTAGTCAAATGTGTAACTAGAAGTGTTTGGGGAACAGATGGACTATTTAATTGTTGTTTTTTTAAAAAGTTCTTAAAGCAAATAAATAGCCTATTTGAATGCAGTATTTCCTTGAAATATTCTCAAGGGTTATAACTGTTAATGTATGAATAAATGTGTCTACAACTAAATTTTTACTGCTTAGACAAACTTACAGGCAGTTGAAATAAAGCTAAATATCACTGCATTTAACGTAGGCTCTGCATGTTACCAGTGCTGAAAAGAGTACAGATATTAATGTCTTATATGTTTGTGACTGCTATATGTGTTCCTCATATGAAATACTCTGGGCTCTGGGGGACTGCAAAGTTTCCCGTGTTCCCTACTGCATGAAGGAAATGTAATGGTACAGCATAATAACGTCCCTACAGCAAAGCAAAAGCTGTTTTTCTCTCAGATACCAACAGCTACTCCAATTTAGTTTTGAGCATCAACTCTAAGATTAAAATAGAGCACAGCATCTAAACTTGACCCGAGGAAGGTGTCGTTTGTGAGATGTTTTCATCTGTGTCATGGGTATAAATTAGGCTAGAAGTAGACCTGGAGTGAGTCATGATGGGCAGTACTAAATCCTCCGTACCACATTCATAAAACATCTCCTCCAGGGATTGCAACAAACTTATAGACAGCCTTTGAACGTATTTTTCACCTTCCCTACAGTGAATTCAGGCAAAGTAGAACAAAAATAGGTTTAGATTGAATGCTAAGGGAGAACACTTTATTTGTGTAAAAACTAAACTCCTCAACGAAAGAGATCAAATTTGTATAATTAACTTTTTTACAGCACAGTTCAAAATGACATATAACATTTTGACAAGACTAGAGCAGTAACTGCTCTGAGGTATGCAGCCCAGTAGTCACTGGGATTTGTAATGTGAGGATAGGGTAAGATGTGTCATTTAGCTGTAGGTGAGTTACCTCACTTGTCCTATTCACAGTTCAATTCTTCCTCCTTTAAGCAGCTGCTCATCTCATTTCCTAACTCAGTGAAGGAGCATTACTAAACCTCTGGGCTTTTGAACCCAGCCAGATCACACACACTCAATAACTTTTTTTTTCTCTCTAAAATACTTGCCAATATTTCTTTTTGAGCAATATTTTAAACATTTTTATGGAGAAAAGAGGCTCATTCTGCCAGGGATACCTTTCTCAGGGATGTCAACCTGCTCAGCTAAAACACGTTTTAGAACATGCTCATTCATGAAGTTTCTCCAGCATCTCAATTTTTAAAAGAATGTTATTAAGAAAATGACTAATTTTATTTGATGTTAAAGGAAAAGCAAAAACTACGTGGACTAGTGTAAAGGCCACACAACTACTGAAAGAGATGCAACCACATGAAAAAAGAACCATGCAAGTCGTCTTTGACGCAAAGCATCCTAAGGCTTCTGATGATACTCCACTGACTAGGAATTTTTCTAAACAGTTTAAACAGCTTTTAGGTCATAAAAAAAGCCCCAGGATAGTCTAATCCTGATTATGGCTATATCTATATTATCTTTAGTATTTATGAGTTGGGCAGAGGTTAACTGAGACTCATTGCATCTTTATCCCATGTATCTTCATTCCTCATCGTGACAGACTTCCTAGGCTTCATCAGACTTGCCTTGCCCATTGACACTGAATCAAACATGCATAGCAAGTCCCCTAATAATATTAGCTTCTCTCCCAACACAGCAAATGTGCTGCACAAGTATATGCTGGGAACCAGAAAATGGCATGACGTGGAGCAAAAGACCTGCCAGAAGACACCACTTGAGGATAAGGTGCAAAAGAGGCAGTGAACCAAGCATTTCCTTGTCATCTCCTCTCCCGTTGGCACTAGTCTCTACTCTCCCAGCTGGGACATTCTGAATGTCTTCATGAAAATCATAGTAGACAAGTTCAGTGTCCTTCTCCTTCTACCCTCCTATTTTTCTTTGAGGTAGAAATTCTGGAGGATTCTGATTCTAATAGTTGTCACATGTTACATTGACAGTGAACACTGAGCTCAACCTGCAGCAGTAACTGGTCACTTTCTTACATCAGCATACAATACGTACATTCTCCATCCCAGTGCCTCAGGCAGTCATTATTGCTGTCCAGGATCTGGTCATCAACAATGCTTCCCACAGAGTGGTCGGGCCCAGAGTATTTAGGGCCCTCTTTGTCTGCAGGTGGTTTCCAGTCTCCCACAGCAGAAATACTACTCACAAAGCTGCAAGTTCCTATAGCACCTCACTGGCAGCTGAACCATGCATATAATGTCTAAAGTAGCTGGGCAACAATAAACATTTGGTCTTTTAAATCATTCTCTACACTTACTTGTCATTTACTTTTCCCAAAATATCTTGCTATTTCCCCCTGCACACTCTCTGTGTTAACAACATGCGAAACCAAGCTGATCTCCCAAGTCTTGGACCCAGGATTACTCAGGTGAAAGCCTCCTGGGGTCTTCATTTCTTTTTTCTTGAAGATGGTAAAGGTAAGATTATTTTCACACAGTTAATATATCTACAGTATAAATAGCTACAGTTCACGCAAGCTCCCTTTATGATTAACAGAAAGAAACAGACCTATCTACAGTGCAACCCAAACAATTTTACACATCAATATTAATATGAGATGAAACATGTTTTATAAGTGCCTGTTTCTCTCCATTGAGAGTTTGAAGTTTGTGTAATTGATGTGGCCTATCTGTGCCAGAGCCTGATATTCCCTCTTTCTCATTTCCCTGCTTCCAGGTGGTTTAATTTAGTTGCTTTTAACCTTTGGTGGACAGCCTAAGACATCAAGTGTTAAGAATATGTAAGCACCCCATTCAGGCCATATCAAAGAAATATTCCTGTGACTCTACAGAATAGGAGTCAGTCACCCACCGCTTAGACTATGCGTACATGCCAGAGTTCAAATTAGAATAAGTAGGGAAGGCCAGATAACAAGGACTCTGTCTTTGTTTTTCTAATTGTCCAACTACCCCTGTTTCTTTAGCATTGTCAGTGACAGTGACTAATTGCCCTTTACATGAGCAGCTTCTTATCAGCACCTGCTTTACTCCTTACTCAGCCCATTATATAACAGGGGTGTTTTTTATTCTTTATTATTAGGAACTATGCTTGTTAATAAACTTATTTTTCTTTTTTCCTTTATTTCCTTCAGTTAGGCTAGATAGCCTATCTTAAAGCTATAAAATGGCATTATTGTCTTTAATTAAAATTATTGAGAGAAGGGTAAGAATAAACTCATCAACGAAAGCAACAGTCAGTGTAGAACAAAGACCAGTCATATTTTCCAAACAGAATAAAGCCTGCCCAGTACAAAGACAGGAGAAATCTACACACAAACAAGCGAGAAAGTCTTCCCCTCTATTTCTCCATGCAGTGCTGAAAACTTGCTGTTCCCTGGAGAGCACATTAATTTCCTCACCTGTCTTTCCCTCCTAGCCTCCACTGAAACCCAGGTTGATGCCAGAAAAGCCTTGTTCACCTGTCTCAAACACTGCTCTTAGGAAATGGCCCAGAGAGCATCGTCAGCTCTGCTGCTGGCTGGAATTTAGGACCAAGCATCCACCAAGGATGCCTATCCAGTTCCCTTTCCCTGGACCACATGGTACTCAGGTTCCTGCTCCTACTGCACAAACTGCTTCCGTAAGTCTTCTGGTAGAAACTGTTTTGTGCCCTAAAGAGCATCATTATCCTAACCTGGCCCACTGCTCCAGCAGTCTGGAACTCAATGTCTCCACACACAATTTTTCTTACATTTGGAACCACATTGGACAATGTACTGTTAGCTACACCCCAACTATCAAAGCACCCTCCTTCCAAGGCAACACTTTGTTACTTTTTAGCTTTTAGACTGGATTTATTCTTTGGAACTGATCTTCCAAGAAAACCCACGGGAAAGGAGATGTAGATGAGCTAAATGTTGATGTCTGGGAGCCCAGAGAGATGGCAAGGCCCTAGTACGAGATCTGGTGATCTCTTCAGTTATGAAATCTGAGGCTGGCTGACTGTGGAAGGGAGGAGGGTCTAAGAGGAGGCTGGTGAATGTGAGAAAGAGGAAGAAGAGGAGTCGCTGGTCTGAATCGGTGAATATGAAGCTAAGATAACATAACCTTATGCACACTGCCCTAGAGTGAAATCAGTTATCCAGCCAGATGCAGCCTGCTTTACCCCAGCAACTCACTGGCAGTATGAAAACAGTTTAACAATATATTTTCCCTCTAAAAGAAGTACACACCTTTGATCAGAGAGTGAGCTAGGTTTTGCACTGATATACCCACTTACTCACTACCAGCTGAAATCTCAGCATTCCTAATACAAGAGGAAGAAAATGCTACAGTTCAAGTTACCAGCAAAAAGCTATTAAAGAATGTAGTAACAGTTCAGTCAAGGTAACAGAAATAATTATAGAATAATTAAGGAATTATTAAAAATAATTAAGGAATGCAGCCTTTAGTGTATCGGAGAAGATTAGTGGCAGGTTTCATAAGAGGAAAAAGCAATTTAGTATCTCATGTATAGCTTGCCACCATTGAATATCCTTAAAAAACCATTCCTATATACCTTTCAAGACCCTTCAGGACCAAAAAGTATTCCCAAGATATCAGTTAAACAGTTGAAACACAGAACTTCCATGACTGACTTGAATTTTTACTCTTTCTCCCACCCTACAGCAATAAAGAATAGCCCCAAGTAGCAAAGAGGCTTGGAGAGCATCTGCACGCTCCATCTCAGCCTTCCTTCCTTTCCAAGAGGCAGCGTTGGGCAGCACCGAGGAATCAAACATGCTGCACAGGTGCAGAGCAAACTGTGACATCTACGTCCCTCCATGACAAATCACTGGTGAGAAATGCTGATGTGAATATCTTTTGAATTTTTCACAACGGTTGCAAGAAAATATCTCTACACTAAGAAGTATTGAAGTCCTATGGAATGATGAAGCAAAGAACTAGAGCACCTCTGTGGGGCTGGTGTAAGTCAGGTTACCTGTAAGCGTGTAGGTACAGAGATGGATCTTTCTCTCTCTTTCTCTCTCTATCTTACTTTCCAGGCCCTCTGCGCAGGTACACACACATACATTCACACACACATGCACATATGCACACACTAAGTCTGATATTTCAGACTTAGGTATTCCAGACTCTAAAGCCCTGTAACAGTTTTGCCTAGGTTTTGCTGAGAACACAAGCTTTAAGATTCTTGCCCATGGCAAATTTAAATAGACACGATGGCAATAAAAGTAATAATCTGTAAAGGCAATTTTAAATTAAATGGGTGCTTTGATTTAGTTGATTGGATTGGCAGGAAAGATTTTCCATTAGAAATCACTGATTTCCACTTTTGAAAATCAGCAGAATTAAATTATTGCCTAGGAAGCTGGGGTGAAATATTCACACACAAAACAGCAGTCACCCTCCACAACTTCATGAGCTTGTGTAATAGCCTAGAACACAAGCGCATTACCCCTGCCGTACACAGCAGCTGAAAGGCTGAAAGGCTGCCAGAAGAGTCTGTCAGTTCCCAGAAGGATCTGGAGAAAGAAAAGAGCAGTTAAGAAGTGAACAAGGAGAAGTCTCTCACGCTGTATCATTTCCTTATATCCAGACCAGCAGCAATGAAATTTCACATACTATGAGATACTCAGATGTACTAAAAGTGATTCCAGCTACCATCATTTACAGAAGTTACTGACAGCTCATGATAAGTCTTTGCTGTATGGCCTCTTGTTTGGGAGTCCTATTCCTTCCTACCTTTTTTGTCTTTTTCCTTTACTTTATTGGCTATGTTTGTGGATTTTGTCATCTCCACTCAATTATCAGCTCCTTGTCTTGCAGGGGAAAGGGACAGGTTTGTTTTTTGTCCTTCTATCCTTTATCTTTTTCAGTGGTTGCATATGCCTCTTCATTTTTTTTTTCAATGATATTTGCTTCAGTTGTTGTTTTGCTGCTTTTATTGCATAAACCAGTTTCTGACCCAGAAACATCTGTCCTTTGTTGAAGGGTGTTTCTGCCTCACTTGTTCTCTTAAGAAACATTCTGAACTGTCTGCACTCACTAATAGACATTCTTTCAACTACTTAAGATGCTGCTTATCGGGACATCTTTTGTCAAGCAACAATAGCCCAGTCTGGTTCTCCTTGCCTTTTTTCCTCCAGTTTCTGCTTCATCTAAGCAAGGATCAGATCTCGTCTACGTATAAATAAACAATACTTCTGCTTTTTTTGGCATTGAAAAGCTTAGATTTTTCTAATGATCTAATTTATTCAACTGAAGTTTCTTTCTTTGCATAAATAGCCAAAAGTCCTCTTGAAGCTTCAATTACCCAGTTAGTGCAATAGCTCTTGCCTGGAGAGAAAAGTTAAAAAATACCCCCATCACAAACAACTGCCTCATAAACCTTAGCAAACATCTCATAAATGTAAGTAGAGAGGACTAGGAGAGAGGAAAGGAGGAAGCGAATTGCATCAACTGCTCCTTCTAGAAGGCTGTCAAATATTACTGCTTTAATGATAACAAATCTTTGCATTTCCACAGGCAGTGGCATTCCTTGCCAGGACAAAATTCTTACTGATTTATTAACTCTTTGTTATAATGGATATTTGTGGGCTCTTCTGCAAGATCACACTTTCTACTGAGTCTTAATAAATAAAGAGCAAATGCTAATTCCACACTATCTTAGATATTTGGTTCTTCTGTGAGGAGCAGTGAAGTAAAAGATTTAAAAAACCTAGGTGTAAAAAATGATTAAGGCTTATGACGAAACCTCTAAAAGAACAACAGAATAAGATGTCAAACCCAAAAGAAGGTCAAAATATTAAAATAACTCAAAGCCTAGATGCATAATAATATCCAGACTCTGATTAAGAAGAAGATCCCATCATGGCCCAGGAAGTAAGGGAAAAGTGACTTTTCAGACCACATTTTGGCAAACCAAAAACAATCAGGAGTCCATCACAAGTGCTAACAGGAAAGGAACACAAAGTGTGAAGGAAAGATACAGAATGTGGCATACAGGAGGACATGTTCCACCCCAAAATGGCTGGAATAAGCTAACTTTCGAGCAGACTGCTGTACTGACTGTTTTATAACAGATTTTGATGAGGTGACAGGTTGGCTGATTGAAATGCTGAAGCTAAGCAACGTAAGCATTTTCTTCTGCAATGCTACTGCACAGGTTGTGCCTATCTAGATTAGTCCTTGCCATTTGGACCAGAGGTTGGCCACATGGTTTATGGTGGGGGAATGATTCCTGCTTTACTAAATGCTATTTCTCTTAAATGTATGTAGTTTTGGATTCTTTGTTGATTTTTTTTCATGTGGATTCAGAGCTGACTTACAAGTATCTATGCATGAACATGCACATTTCTATAAAATATAAAAAATATATTATAAAAAATGGCCTACAAATGGGTCTTCTGCCTGGGCAAGGTAAAGTACATTCGATTCAAAAAAGCCTGCATTGAAAACCAATAGGACAACAAAACGGCCTTATTCTCTTAGAGTCAGTGAGATACCATTATTCATATTGAATAATATCTTACACTGAATAGTAAGCTAGACAGTTTGTGAATTAATTTATAATATGAACTAAGTACCTACACAGTAAACTGCAAAATAAAATAAAATAATTAAAATATAATAGAACAAAATAAATATGAAAAAATATAAAAATTGCTCCATTGGTCAAATATCATCTCCTGTAGGAGGCAAAACGATCGTCCTGCTATTACAGTTAAGACCTTTAAAAAACCTTTCACTGCCTGCAAATGCTTGTTTCAGGTTCCTCAGAAAGTACTGTGCTTTTAAGAGAAACCATAAGCAATGTATATAATGGGCTTGAGTTAATGACGTTGATTTTAATTGTATTTCAAAATGTTTCATTTTTCCAGATGAATGCTTGTCACAAGCATAGATATACAACATTCAAAATAATGCTTTAAAAAAGCTATGTACAAAACTTTTAATTGCTTATAGGTTGACCTTGGTGGGTTTTTTTTTGTTGTTTTTTGTTTTGGCTTTTTAGTTGTTATGCTGTTTCCAGGTATAATCCACTGATTCGCTTAGAGATCTGGAACTTGCATTCTTAATTAACAGAGTAGCTCCACATTTTTCTAAACGGTATTTTGACTATGTTCCACATTTCTGCAATTAATGTTTTCTTACAGCTCATTTTCAACTTTGCTTGATACTTTAAGCGATTACCTCTACCCTCCACTAGTATAATGAGATTTTAAGGCATCAGAGATGGGATTTTCAAAAGTGTTCAATGAGGGATTAGCTCTATGCCCAAGCAAAGGAAATAGGAGTTTAACAATTGGTTTTCATGGGAGTAAAACTGGATGACACCAAAGCTTTGGAATATCTTATCCTACTGGACTGATGAATTTGCTTGTACATACCAATACTACCTCTGCATATGCATTTTGTTACATACATATAGATCCTACGAAGTAAGATTATGTAGCCAGAAATCTGTGACTGGTGAAGATACAAAACTACCAGTGCAATGTCAGCCAGTCTCAAGTTTCTACCACATGACATTCTTCAGCCAAAGAAAATCAAAGGTGAAACAAGTTTAATAAGGTGATTTGTAAGGATGTTATGCTTTCCTTCAAAGTCTATAGCTGCAGCCACTCTCTGAGTAAAGTACTGGAAAAATGACCAGTTTGATTTGTTTGACTGCAGCAATTTGTACTTATTATAAATGTGAGCTGATAGCATTTTATGCATGCTAACAATTTTATCCAGTTATGACAGGGAATCTCTTTTTTTAAAAAAATAAATAAAAAATAAAGGCAGAGGAAGTTTTGTACATTTACTTCAACATACCTCCTATTAGTGTGATCATGAGAAATGGATACCAAACTTAAACTGGGCTGTATATTCTCAGTATCTGCAAGCAAGCTTTCATTTTGTGCCTGACAGAAGGGCAAACAGAAATAATATCAGCAGTTGGTTAGCATCAGGGGTTATTTGGCTGTTTTTGTATTGTTAGGTTTTTTCAAATACGTTGCAGAAAAGAGTGCCAAATAAGCCACCTTCTTCCAGCTTTGTCACTTGTTAAAGCTTCTACTTGTTGTGATGTGGTTTCCTGTCGATTAAAAGCAATTTCTTCTGTATCTTCCTTGAAAAATCTGCCACCTCTTCTCCTCTCCTTCTTGGAAACCAAACGATCATCCCAAGACACTGAGTTCCTGCAGTCAAGATTTTAATGATTGATGCTGGACAACCTTGTTCAGTTCAATCATTCAATTATTGATAGTGATGGTATGGTCTCTGCATGTAATGCTAGGCGTTAAGGAACTGTGACAGGGTCTACAAACATTTATTTCATCCCACCATGAGAAGGCTTAGCTGCCACTCACTTTCCTTATTGCATTACAAAGATTATCAAAGAAGGGGGGCATACGAAGGGCTATAAAGATACAGAGAAAAGAAAAAAAAGAGGCTGTGAGCATTTCTGCTCTGTGAATATCTGTCAACCTTTTAGCTTAGAATCAACCTTTTAGCCTAGAAAATTTGCCTTTGTGTGTATTGATAAAGATTCTCCCCTTCCTAATAGATTCTGCAACAACAGTATCTCTCAGACATCCCACAAGCTTAGAGAATCTTAAAAATGCTTCATTATCTGAGTAATATTTGGTCCAATTAACAAGACAGCACTCTGAGTTTCAGCCCTCTAATTGAATGCTACCGCTCTATCTCAAGGGTGGCAAAGCCTCTGGGATTCCAAATACAATAATTATTAGCATTCAATTTTGATTCATTGAACTCAAAGGGCAGAAGTTAACATTGACTGAGGCTTAAATGAACGCTAAAAAAATTGATTCATTCACATTGCTGCTATCTTCAGAGTACACTGGGGAGTAATCTGCCCACGTACAAACACTTGGCACTATCAGCAGGAATATCACACATGTATGAAGACCGTTGTAGCACAACAGATTTTGACAGGATGACATGATAAAGCCTGAAGTATTGCTTTTTCCTGAATTAAGAAATTCCTCCTTTCCCTATGCCAATAAGTATCTGCATTCCCCTACGAGAGCCTTCTGCCTTGAAAGATAAACAGAGAAACTACACAACTGTAACTTATAACATAGAGCAAATGCTGTAATTGAGAATAAGAGTGGAGTTTTACACACAAGCAAGTAAAAAAATACACACAGGCTCAATTTCACAGATAGGTTCATGTTCAGCTGTGGTCTCAAAATAGAAGGTGATTTCCTTATTTTTCTGCTTCAGCAAGCCAAGTCAGCTATTTTGGCATTATACATGTCCTCACACTGGAAAAGGAGGATCATTTTGCAGCTGTCTAATTCAAGTGGCTGATATTAAGACTTTATAAGGAAATTGTTTTATTGCATCAAGCCAGGACATAAATCAGTCCAAAATCTTTGTAGTTCGATTATCCAATAATGAATAGGTACTATGAAGAACAAGACCTCTTCCATATTTCCCATGGTCCTTCTTGGAGATATTTTATATCTAGATTGATTAATCTTCATGATACAGCCATAGAGTTATCAAAATACTACAGTTGCTCACTTGTCTACGAGCAGCCCTAACTTGTCCTTTATTTCACTGTGAAAACACCTATGCCATTTTACATTTGGCACAAATTACTATTTGTCACTAAAAATAACAGCATTTGCGTGTACACTGGAGGGGAGGGAGGAAGCAAGGTGATTTTTAGATTCCACACAATGTCTCTGTGGGAGGAGAAACATATGTGAAACTACTCTTGCATTAAACAGTAGGAGCCAGCAGTCTATGGAAGTAAGTGAGGAACGATCTAATACTGGGGGAAGAGGGTCAAATAAATTTAAGCAAAAAAATTATCTTATTTCTATTTATGAACTGGCTTTATTTTTAAATAAAAAATAACATAGCTTTGTTTGTTGTGGGAATAATGTAATCTGAAGTTCTAACAAAGGAAAGGAAAAGTGAAGCTATTGATTTATGTAGCCATATGTAATGTATTCTTTTAAATTACGAAAATACTTTAGGTTAAGTATTGCCAAGTTTGCAATGTTATTTTACATATATAATCTAACTGCAGATTAGAACTTCTTTTTTTGTATCTCCATCTCTCTGAGTTTAAAAATTTGGAGGAGATGCAGAAATTATGAAGGAAAAAATGAAAATGGAAGTTAAAATACTTGTTACTTTTCTTTGTAAATATAATCTAAACAACATGAAGCAATGAAGATCATAGTACAAATGAATATGAACTGGTGAACTTACTTCCAGATAAGTTATCCACTTATCTGAAAAGATAATGTGGTTAACTGTAAGAGATAATAAAAATGAAACTGCAAGGGGAAAATCAGAAATTCAGTTTAAGAAATGAACGTAGATAGGTTTAAGAATGTATTAAAGCATCATAGCTATTTCAGTTTTCCCTAGAGTGAAACAAAAGTCTCATTCATCTGGATAGTTTTCAGAAAAAAAAATCCTATCTTGGCTTTAGTTGATTTATTTCTATATATACCTGATCAATCTGTTTACTGAGTATCCTGCTTCATGTTCACTTGGATAAAGACTCGGGGCATTTTGAAAACTTTATTTGATATACCATATGGCTAAATACACTTAAACTAAAAAGAGATTCTTTAACAGCTTTGTCACATCAGAAAAAATGCACCTCCCTCTGTGCTGCAGGGTGTACCAGATATGTAATGACAATAATGACAACCATTTTGATTTAAGTATTCAGACAAAATGTCAAAAGGATGCCATGCCGTAGACACAAGAAGAGAAAAATAGCAGCTCAGTACTTAGGTATATGGCTCTTTGTATTTGTGGGAGATGTGAGATACAGATTAGAGCTTCTTCCTTTAAAGGAATCCTGAATTTGACGTATCAGCTCAAGTCGCTGTCCCTTCTTGCTTAGTAACCTTTCTTGGGCAGCAGCCAATATGTAATGTTCAGAATAATAGAGGGGAAAAATCTTACTGCTCCTCACCAGCAATTTACTTATATTATGAACTATAAAGTTTAATTACATTGCACTACTTCCTTAGCTTGTGCAGTTCTATGACAATGATCCTTTTCTTCCTCTGTTTAAATAAATAAAACTAACAGTGAAAATATATGAATCAGAAACTTTCAAAATCCCACTTTGCAACTTTTTTAAGTAATAAGTAAGTCATGCAAAACAATCTTAGATCATATGTATAACAACCTCCTTGGTGAATACTTCATCACACACATGTGAACAGTGTCACATATACTTTGAATGGGATCCAGTTTTAGCCATCTGTGTAATCTGTTTAGTTGCCTGCTTTCTGGGACTGCTATATTTTTTGGGCAGTTAAACTATTTAGATAGTTTTCTATTTAGTATAGCTAACTTTGTGCAACCATGTACAAAAATACCTATTGTGGGAATAACAAACCCTAAATTCAATAGTGATCCCAGCTTAGGTGGGATAAGTGAATTTCCTGGCAAACTTTAAAAAGAACTGTCAAAGGACTGGTGGCCAACACATTTGGTGCAACAGTCTATGGAAATATGATTTCTGGATTCCTGATTCTAATCAACCTGAATAAGTACCATTTTCACCCTTTTTACTAATGCTCAAATCTGCAAAAGGCAAGAGGCCAAATGGGGGAAGAGAAACAATGATATGACTGCAGTCGGACCTTGAGAAAGGTCACAGTAGGAATTCCTGATCCAGATCCCTGAAGTCTGTATGCATTTTGTATTTAAATGAGCTTTGGATTAAAAACAATTTAAAATCATCCTTGAGGTAGGAACCTCAGGGTTTTATTTCCCCTCATTCAGTACTATCTTTGGTGACTTCAGTCAATGAACCATTTCAGCCCATAACTACATTTCTCTCAGTCTAATCTCATTATTCAGCTCTCCTATTCACAGTAAAGGTTGATCACTGGATCTTCACCAAGCACCATTTTTTTTCAGTGCTAATTACAACTCTCTTACTGCTACATCAGCCACTGCCTTCATGCCTTGCCACTTTACATTTCCTGATCTCAAACCTTCCAGCATCACTGATTTATCATCTTTTGCTCTCCTGTCCTCCACTTACACAGCTGTTGACTCTATTTGGGCTTCAGACACCCTCTGGACTCTTTTGCTTCTCTCTCCTACCACATTCATAGAATCACAGACTCATAAAATCGGTAAGGTCAGAAGGGACTGCCGGAGATCATCTAGCCCAACCCCCCCACTCAGTAGAGTCACCTAGAGCATGGTAGACAGGGTTACAGCCAGGCGGGCCCTGAACATCTCCAGAGAAGGAGATTCCACAACCTCTCTGGGGAACCTGTGCCAGTGCTCCGTCATCCTCACAGGGAAGAAATTCCCCCTCACGGTCAGGAGGAACTTCCTGTGCTTCAGTTTCTGCCCATTGCCTCTTGTCCTGTCACACGGGGCAACTGAAAAGAGTTTGTCCCTGTCCCCTCGACACCCTCCCTTCAGGTACTTGTACACATTGATAAGATCCCCCCTCAGTCTTCTCTTCCCCAGGCTAAACAGGCCCAGCTCTCGCAGCCGTTCCTCATAGGGCAGGTGCTCCAGCCCTCTGATCATCTTTGTAGCCTTACCCTGGACTCTCTCCAGTAGCTCCATGTCTCTCTTGTACTGGGGAGTCCAGAACTGGACACAGGACTCGAGATGAGGCCTCCCCAGGGCTGAGTAGAGGGGCAGGATCACCTCCCTCCACCTGCTGGCAACACTCTGCCTAATGCACCCCAGGAGACCACTGGCCTTCCTGGCCACAAGGGCACATTGCTGGCTCATGGTCAGCTTGTCATCCACCAGCACTCCCAGGTCCTTCTCTGCCAAGCTGCTCTCCAGAAGGTCAGCTCCCAGTCTGTACTGGTGCCTAGGGTTATTCCTCCCTAGGTGCAGGACCCTGCACCTGCCCTTGTTGAACCTCATGAGGTTCCTCTCTGCCCAACTCTCCAGCCTGTCCAGGTCTCTCTGAATGGCAGCACAGCCCTCAGGTGTGTCAGCCACTCCTCCCAGCTTGGTATCATCCGCAAACTTGCTGAAGAGGCACTCTGTCCCCTCATTCAGGTCACTGATGAAGAAGTTGAACAGGATGGGACCCAGTACTGAGCCCTGGGGGACGCCACTAGCCACAGGCCTCCAACGGTACTCCACGCCACTGATGACAACCCTCTGAGCTCTGCCTTTCGTTCGTTCTAGTTGTTGTAGATGTAGTTGTAGTTTACTTCCTTCATTCCTACTCCTATACTGAGATATATCTTTGGCAAAAATTCTGAGATCAGATGTGCACATTTTCTCCTTTTTTAGTCTTACTTTTTTCACTTCTCAGGCTTGCTGCACAAGGCTGTTCTTCTGCCTGCCACTCAGATCTATAGTTTTTGACTCAAGCTTTACTGACAGTCCTAGCTTTCAGACTCTAAGCCTCACATACTCTTTCATCTGTAAGATGAGTTTTCTCTACAAGGCCACCCAGCCTGTCATGCAGCTGATATTCTTCCTGAATGCTGCTACTGAGAACATTTACAAGGGCATCTCTCCTTTCAAGCCCTGCTGTTAGCTACCCTTCTTCATGTCACATACAAGCTGATAATCTTCACTGGCAAAGCCTTTTTTGCTGTACACTCACCTTATCAATTCTTATTTGCTACAGCAGCAGTCTCCCCCATCTGACTTGCTAAAGTTGACAACTTAGCTGCTGTTTGAATCAGGCACTTTTGTGAATTTACGTGTTTCCCGTCACACATGGAAGGAGCTACCCATGAAGATCTTTCATTGTTTTTCTCAAATTCTCCTTTAAACTTTCTATAAGTAGTATCTAGAAAGAAAAATAGACAACAGCTTGACTGGGATCAGTGCTTTGCTTTCCCTCATATCTGTCTGTATCCATCAGCTGAATCTCATGTTGGGTTTCAGTTGCAAGCTATTTGAAATAGGATCTATTGTTCATGGTTAGATACTCTGTTTATACAGCACCTTGCATCAGCTTCTGGGCACTGTAATAATCGAATTACTATAGTAACAGAAACAAGCCTTCAGGAAGTTTTGACTCCAGCTAAAAAATAATCAAAGTACTGCAGTTTTGAAGTATTTCAGGGTAGGAAATACAATGTGGTAACACCATGCTATCCTGCCAGGAGCTCCTGGGGGCACAGTGCTGAAGATACCATAGCTCCTGCAGAACGAAGTGGGAGTGGGACTACTGCTTCAGCAGCGTCAATGCAGTGTGTGCTCAGTATGAAAAGCAACAAGCCATTTCCCGCCTTTGCTGTCAGTGTAATGGCACTCTTCACAGCAATCCTTGCTGCTGGGGAGAAGCATGAACTTTAGTTATAACTTCTCCTGGCTTTTGCAGGAGTAGCATGCTTCCTTGAGTTCTCCCATTCTTATACATATCTCTGCTCTACTGGCTGCACATTTAGCCCAAAGCTATTAGTAATTCAGTGTAATGAGTTGAACATACACAGAGTAATTTTCTTATTGATTGTACATAATTAGAATATTAATTAGGATGTGGATGTATACAAACAACTAAATCATAAATTTATCTCTGGAGCAATACAATTCCCTAGCTAGCTTGATCCATCTAATACGCCAGAAAGTAATTACTCCCTACAGCTTTCCAAAACCAGTCTTTCCTTCTTTGAAGGTGGCATCAGAAAAGATCCAGCAGCTTTAAAGGTCTAGCAGTGGTTTTCTAGCACCCCTGAATCAAAAGCTCTGTAGGACACAACACACAAGCATTCACAACGTGAATTCAGTGTGTGGTCAAGTGGTTGCATATTGAAATGTCTTTGTGTGACTATGTGGTCACTCAAATATAAATCAGAACTAGGATTGCTGGATTTTATTACAGTGTGTTGGGATGACCATGGGAAGCAATCTTATAATCTTCTACCTTTTTGAAAGCTCTGGCAAATTTTCCCTCCCTGTTACAATTCAGCAGTACTTACTGAGATGTACCCCAATCAAAGCAATGTTTTATGTGTTGAGTACACCAAGAGTTAATTCAATTATCTGATTTTCCTTTGAGAAGAATGCTCTCAAATATATCTATGTAATGAGGATTTCTATATTATACAATGCCACAGAGCTATCTCCTTTGTAACAATGAGCTATCAAAAATAAATCTCTCATCTCTGTTACTTAATTCAAGCTGAGAGAAAAAATGAAGATAAGATAGAGAAGAACAGTACCCGTAGAAATGAAATCAGTTTGGAACTGCTAAAATATCATTAAAAGGAGCAATATGGAATAAATTACTTGTGGTATAGCTGATATCCTGGTGAGTTTTGGCACTTACCTGGAGCCTGCAGAGACCACTCCAGGACTACGGGAGCAGTATATTATATCCAAGACCTTTGTACTTCATTTCATTGTCAGTCTAAGCAGCCAAGAGCAGGAACAAATGTTTCAGGAAATTAAATATGAAATATTCTAGTGTCAAGGCCTAATATATAGTCTATCATTCCTACTTTAACTGCTCAGAATGATCAGAAGGGAAATTTCACAGTTCTTAGGAGTAGAAATTACTGTTTTTCTTTGTAAAGGTATACTTTTTAATTCTCATTTAAATGGTAATTTATTTAGCCACTAGCTTAAGATGTACAGAAAATATCCAAAACACATAGGGATTCTGGCAGTGAGGTAGAACTGGCATTAGCTTTGCCCCCAGGCAGAGGCAGCGCAACAAAGAAATGTGGGCACTAAATAACAGGTAATGTTTCTTTCCCAAGATCTGGAGCTTTACCTTTTGGAATATCTTGGGTTTTATTCATTTGCAGATATAAGAGATTGTTCCTTTTTCTGTTTGTGCGTGAATCAGGTGTGCAAGGGTAAAAAGACTTTCAATTGATAATATACAACAAAAAATTCAGTAACATCTACTAACATGACAGGGCCCTACAATAGTTTCCTAAAGCTTCAGAATATTATTGTACATAACTTGGAGCACACAAGAAATCCCATCCAAAGACAGTGAATTATGGAATCAATCTAACATTTCCATAAAAAGTGAAAAGACCTACACAAATAAAAAAATAGGAAATAGTATTTGATACTTCTGAATGCTACTCTCTTTCATTCTGCTAGTTGTCATTAGATTCTTTGAAAATGGAAATGAGAAAGAAAATTAAAAGAATTGTATAAATGACCTTCTACATATTCTTTATTAACAGCGATGAGGTAATTTGGAGAGGGATTGATTTTTTGCCTGGGGTTCCTGGTGGAATACATAAGGTCATAGCAAAAAGATAGCCATGCAGTAGATATGAAAGCAAAAGTTACTTTTATTAGTAATAAAGAAAAATAAACAATTGTGATTGCTTCCATAAAGTCCCCACATTTCCTAATATGTCAGTACTGCTACTATAAGGGAAATCTGCAGGGATGAAAGTTTATTCATAAAAGTTTTATTGTTGGTAGACTACTCCTTTCCCCAAAAAAACCCACAAATGACAAAGAAATATACTTACTGGCATGAACTATTTTTCTCCAAATCTATGTAGCTTGTTTACCTCGCAAAACAACAATTCCATAACCAGATTTACTGTTTGTTTGTTTCTTATAACAGAAAACTATATATCTTCGTGTTACAGGCCAAATTCTACCATCGAAGGTTTGAGTATGCCAACTGTCCCACTGTTATGCTAGCTTTCTACGTCTATATGGGATAACAAAGTTAGACAAGCAGCTCAAAGCCTGAGCTTGAAAGACTCTCAATTACTTCAGCCACATTAGGATCAAACCAATTACTTCAAACACATTAGGATTCTTCAAAGCATTTGGATATATATATTTGGATAAATATGTCTGTAACTACATTCTTAAATGTTCTCTTATGTAGGGATCAGCTGTTCTACAAGTCTATGTAGGGAATTTGTTTCTCATAAAATCCACAAGGTAGAGTAGAGCACTGCTCTTTGGAAACCATTAACTTCTGTGAATTTTAACCAGAAACCAGCTGAAGGAAGTGTCACTTACTGGGAAGTGACACAGAGAAATTGGCAATAATACTCTGAGTGTTCTCGTGCCAAAATCCAGTCAAACTGCTGTCAAATAAAGAACCATATTCTAATCTTTCTTCATCACTGAGCACGTGTTTACTATACCAGTAAAGTGTTAAAGGAGGAACAAAGGTAATAGCTCTATTTTATTTCAAAATGTCTTCCAGCTGTTGGTCCCCGTCTTGATCCTCTGCCTCCTGAACCCACATAGAAACCTGTGATTCAAAGAAAGAGTGTAGTTGTGCCATAAATATCTAGTTAATTTCTGTCTGGAAGAAAAGGAGAAAGGGAGCCTATCTATATAACATCTCCATGCCTTGGTTATCAGTGCCATTTGTTCTCTCTGGAGGGACTGATTCTTCCCCTAGCCTATCTCTGACTTTCACACTCCTCTTTTGCTGGTTGTCACTGCTCTGGGGCTTTGCTGAACCATCAGCAGAAGTGGTGAAGGAGACTGAAAGCATGCAGGAAGGGAGGGCTGGTTCCACCGCTGCTGGTCACCTCTGGAGCTTGACAGTAGAAGCTGCCTGTCAGCAGAGGCTCATCGCTTCAGATTGCTGTGCAAACGGCAGCTACTTATTAGATCATAGGCAGCCGTGAGAGTGACACAAAACTGAGGAAGTCATCGCAAATTCAGCAGGCAGCCAAATTCTCAGTTGTGCAAGTCCATCTAAATTTAATTAATTTTGAGGGATCTATGTGCCTTTACACCAGCTGGAAAGGAGATCTGTGGAAGGTAAAGCTGCCTTGCTGTAGCAGAGGTTGCCTGAAGGTTGTGTAGGATAGCACATGGCAGGTTAGGAAAACAGGCTGTCGGCTGAGCCTCTAAAGCTCACTGTCGATCACTGCATTGATCTCAAATCAAGTAGTGAAGAGGTTTGTTCCTGCACGGAAAGGAAGGTTATAAAGAAGTGAGGGGAAAGATATGTTTCACATAGTGGAAACACCTTCTTGCCCACTCTCCTCCCTGCACCATGCTGCAAGGAGGGAGGGAGCTGTCGGGCACAAAAAGCACCAGCCTTGCTAAGTGGGTAACTGCAGAGGCAGCTTTCAGTGGGCTAACACCTCTCCTAAGAAATCTTCTAAGATACTGAAATTTTCAAAATGCCAAAGCCCAAGACTCCTTAGAAATAAAAGATTTGTATTTCAGTCAAGAATAAAAGGAAAAGGGGACTCCTCCCCTCATTAAATTAGATTGGAGAGGAAAACCCAATCTTGAGTCCAAAGCACTTGATCAAATGCAGGTCTTAAGCAATAAGTCATGTTTAACAAATGCATCTAAGCACTCTATAAACTCTTTAATGAGCTATTCAGGAGGATTATCTGCTAATAGGTAAATTACATTGAGTTTCATGTAACATTGCTCTGCCTTTTTCTGCAAAATATGCACAATGTCACCAGATATTTCCAAGAGCAGGTATAAGTCTCTTTATCCTCTCTGATACTACGGCAACACTGTGAAGCTTCTATTAATATATTTTTCAAATGGAAGCTCACTGCAAAATAGAAAGATTTTAATGAAAACAAAATTCTATACAAGCATTTGATAAATATGTACCAGCTTAATTAAAAGTTTAACACAGTAACACAGCCTTATTAAACTCATCAGGAAGCTTAAAGAAAATCCGGCAATGATTTTCAGTGCTTGCCTTGTTCTGTACTTTCCAGGTGTGAAAGAAGTCCGAGCTACTGAGATATTATTCAGCAAATATCAGGAGACCCTGGGGACCTAATTAGTACAATACCCACTACTCAATCTTCTCTTCCCAATAAAAAGCAAAGATGCCATACAATCCATATGTGTGGAGCACAGGCTTCTTGCTTACAATCTTTGCAGTTGCTAATACATTTAGCTATTGCTAATACCCTTAGCTAACATCTTTACCTATGGGGGATCCTCTTGCACCTCTTCTGGGAAACTGTGTGCACAATTAGCTCTCTGAAGTGCCTGTACACCAATGCAGGCAGCATGGGGGATAAACAGGAGGAATTGGAGATCTGTGTGCAGTTGCAGGGCCCTAATCTCATTGCAATGACAGAGACAAGGTGGGATAGCTCGTATGTCTGGAATGCTGTCATGGATGGCTATGTGCTTTTTAGGAGAGACAGCCCAGGAAGGCGAGGTGGTGGAGTTGCTCTTTATGTGAGAGAGCAACTGGAACGCATAGAGCTCTGCCCAGGCGGGGAGGAGGAGGAGGCAGTTGAGAGCTTGTGGGTAAAGATCGAAGGGCAGGCTAGCATGGGGGACACTGTTGTGGGTGTCTACTACAGGCCACCTGACCAGGAAGAGAAAGTTAATGAGGCCCTCTATAGACAGCTGGAGGTAGCCTCACAATCACAGGCCCTGGTTCTCATGGGGGACTTCAACCACCCTGGTATATGATGGAAGAACAACATAGCTAGGTATGAACAGTCCAGGAGGCTTCTGCAGAGCATTGATGATAACTTTTTGACACAGGTAGTAGAGGAGCCAATGAGGACAGGTGTGCTGCTGGACCTTGTACTAACAAACAAAGAAGGACTGGTTGGAGATGTGAAGGGCAGCCTTGACAGCAGTGACTATGAGATGGTGGAGTTCAAGATCCTGTGTGGAGAAAGCAAGGCAATAAGTAGGGTCTCAACCATAGACCTCAGGAGAACAAACTCCGGCCTCTTCAGGGACCTACTTGGAGGAATCCCATGGATTAGGGACCTAAAAGGAAGGGGAGCCCAAGGGAGATGGTTGTTATTCAAGCATCACTTCCTCCAAGCTCAAGAGTGGTGCATCCCTATGAGTAAGAAGTCAAACAAAGGGGGCAGGAGGCCCACCTGGATGTGCAAGGAACTCCTGGCAAAACTTAAACAAAATAAGGAAGTACGTAGAATGTAGAAGAAGGGACAGGCCACTTGGGAGGAATATAAGAATGTGGTCAGCGTATGCAGGGATGCAATGAGGAAGGCTAAGGCCCATTTGGAATCTATCAAGGGATGCAAGGACAACAGGAAGTGCTTTATCAAATACATCAGTAGCAAAAGGAAGACTAGGGAAAATGTGGGTCTGCTGCTGAAGGGGGTGGATGCCCTAGTGATGAAGGATACAGAGTAGGCAGATTTGCTGAATGCCTTCTTTGCTTCAGTCTTTACTGCTAAGGCCAGTCCTCAGGAATCTCAGAGCCTGGAGACAAGGGAGAAAGTCTGGAGAAAGGAAGACTTTCCCTTGGTCAAGGAGAACTGGGTTAGAGATCACTTAGGCAAACCTGACACTAACAAATCCATGGGCCCTGATGGGACATACCCACGAGTACTGAGGGAGCTGGCAGATGTTATTGCTAGACTGCTCTCCATCATCTTTTAAATGTCCTGGAGAACAGGAGAGGTGCCTGAGGACCAGAACAAAGCTAATGTCACTGCAGTCTTCAAAAAGGGCAAGAAGGAGGACCCAAGCAACTACAGGCCAATCAGCCTCACTTCCATCCCTGGAAAGGTGATGGAACAGCTCATTCTGGATGTCATCTCTAAGCAAGTGGAGGAAAAGAAGGTGATCAGGAGTAGTCAGCAATGGATTAACCATAGGGAAATCATGCTTGACCAATCTGATAGCTTTCTGTGATGGAAAGACTGGCTGGGTAGATGAGGAAGGCTAAGACCCATTTGAAATCTGAGCAGTGGACGTTGTGTTCCTTGACTTCAGCAAGGCTTTTGATACTGTCTCCCATGACATCCTCCTAGGCAAGCTCAGGAAGTGTGGGTTAGATGAGTGGACAGTGAGGTGGATTGAGAACTGGCTGACAGGCAGAGCTCAGAGGGCTGTGATCAGTGGTGCAGAGTCTAGTTGGAGGCCTGTAGCTATTGGTGTCCCCCAGAAGTCCACACTGGGTCTAATCTTATTCAATTTATTCATCAGTGACCTGAATGAGGGGACAGAGTGCCTCCTCAGCAAGTTTGCCGATATCAAGCCAAGAGGAGTGACTGATAAACCAGAAGGCTGGGCTGCCGTTTAGAGAGACCTGGACAGACTGGAGAGCTGAGCGGAGAGCAACCTCCTGAGGTTCAACAAGGGCAAGTGCAGGGTCCTGCACCTAGGGAGGAATAACCCTAGGCACCAGTACAGACTGGGGGCTGACCTTCTGGAGAGCAGCTTGGCAGAGAAGGACCTGGGAGTGCTGGTGGATGACAAGTTGACCATGAGCCAGCAATGTGCCCTTGTGGCCAGGAAGGCCAATGGTCTCCTGGGCTGCATTAGGAAGAGTGTGATCCTGCCCCTCTACTCAGCCCTGGGGAGGCCTCATCTCGAGTACTGTGTCCAGTTCTGGGCTCCACACTACAAGAGAGACATGGAGCTACTGGAGAGAGTCCAGGGTAAGGCTACAAAGATGATCAGAGGGTTGGAGCATCTGCCCTATGAGGAACGGCTGCGAGAGCTGGGCCTGTTTAGCCTGGGGAAGAGAAGACTGAGGGGGGATCTTCTCAATGTGTACAAGTACCTGAAGGGAGGGTGTCAAGAGAATGGGGCCGGACTCTTGTCAGTGGTGCCAAGTGATAGGACAAGAGGCAATGGGCAGAAATTGAAACACATGCAGTTCCATCTGAATATAAGGAAGAACTTCTTTCCTGTGAGGATGACAGAGCACTGGCACAGGTTGCCCAGAGAGGTTGTGGAATCTCCTTCCTTGGAGATATTCAAAACCCACCTGAAGATGATCTTGTGCAACATGTTCTAGGTGAACTTGGTTGAGCAGGGGGTTTGGACTAGATGATCTGCAGAGGTCCCTTCCAACCTCAACCATTCTGTGATTAAAAAAGCCTAGTTTTAGTGGAAACAGACAACTGATTGGTTGAATACTATTTTATAAGGGATACTTTTATGAATAATGTTATAAAAGTCAAAATAGTTATGAAAAGCATCTTCCAGGTGGAGGGACTGAATCATTATATGCAGTCCCTAGATAGCTTTGTCATTATCCAGGCTCTACTTCTATCACTGTTATTATTAATTTACCGCAAAAAAACAGAGAGACTGCTGCATGGTTTCTGAACAGTTTCTCTGCTTGCTAAATAATTGTAGTTTGGTTTTCCAGCTGTCATCTGGGGACATTGTGTTGCTCTAACACATTCAGGGAGTGGGAATTGCCAGGTTATTTACAGCCATCACAGAATCTAACACTATAGATTTTATCCCCCTTTAGTTAAAAGTTACAAGCATGATGATAAAAAAACTATATTTAGAACACAGGTAATTCTATATTACCTTTCTATTATCCCTTTTCTCTCAGTACACAGGATGAATTAAAAAACATATTGGGCTGCAAACTTACCATTTTTCCATGCCACCAACAGTCAAAAGATAAAACATGAAACAGTCCAGTAGAAGTCCTGGATCCAATACAACTGATCAACACATACGCTTTATTGTTCCTGTGAACAATATGAACAAATGATGAAAACATTTATTTTTTAAACTGACTGTTATGCTTATTAATAAAATGATAAAATGGTTTTATTCTGGGCTGAAACCTCCATCTGCAAGCTGGATTTAAAGGAAGTAGGTACAATGAAGAATTATCAACAATCCAACAGTTGACCTCAGTTCAACAAATTTATGTTTCTGTTTGCATGTCCAATGTGTGTGGTACAAGAGGTTATTCTTAAAAAAAAAAAAAAAAAAAAAAAAAAAAAAAAAAAAGTTTTTTTTAAAAAAAAAATTCTTTGATCCTTCTGTTCTACAGATTGCAGCTCTTTTTAGTTACCAGTTATATTCATTATATTCATTTGTGGGTTTTTTTTTCCAAAAAGTTGAAGGTTTTAAAGGACTCATTACATCCTTCACTCTGGCTCTCTTATACAGGTGAACATTTCCAGTTAGGCTTTAGGCTTTCTTCAAGAGACTATCCATATCACTTAACAACAAATAACCAAGAAATAAAGCAAGTTTCCAATTTAACAAAGGTCTTAAACATATGCTTGGGGCCATTTCTGTTCACCAAAGCACACAGGGACATGATAAACTGTATCTATTTAAGAATTGAAGATTACAGATAAACTATTCCTTTAAAAATTATCAGATAAATTTATCTAAAAACAACATGCCCTTGCATTTCAAATCAAAAGATATATAAGAATACTTCAAAAGTTCCCTAGAAAGTGAGATGAAATAAATTCTTTATATACTCTTTTGTATCCAGCGCAAACTTATGATCTTCTCTCAAAAAAGAAATTTCCAGAAGAACTTTTTTTTCACATAGATGAAGTCTTTCATGTAAAGTCTCTATAGAGTGGCTTCCACAAGCAGTAGAAATCTTGATTTTAGTGCTGAATTCAATTCTGTTTCTTTCATAACTTAGTTTCTGTTATGAACTTTTTAGCCAGTGAAAAGCACTTTCTCATTAGGAAGGAATTCTGCTCTCTGTAGACTAAATGAGTTCAGTGGAGACACTGGGGAGGTGGAGGTGAAAGACAGCTGTAGAGAGAAAAGCTGCCTTGAGGGAAGTTGTTATTATAAAATAAAAACTCATCTCCTTCCCTGTACTAACTGAGATTTTGTAGCTTTCTCACAATCTGGCCCAGAGCAGGGTAATACCAGTCAGGAAGTGTGTTCTTCTGAGCCAACCTTTTTTTTTCTGTATCTTTCCCATTCTAAAGAAACTCCTTGAAAGGCTCTCAGCAGTGTTCAGTGTTCACAGTTTTCCTTTGAGGGGGGGGAGGAATAAAAATTTTCAGCAGTGTTTGCAAAGAGTCTAATAGATATGCCTTTTTATATACTTTTGGTCCCTGTACCATACAGGACCAGAATTTGTTTATCATTTGTTACTTCATTTGAAGATAAAGACTACTGACACTACTTCCAGCCACATATTGAAAACCTTAAACTAGATCTCAGGGGAAGAGTGGATATTTGAGGTGGGAAATATGATGGAAATATGCAAGAAAATATGCTAATACCACTCTATGAAGTACCTGCTTACTATCTACACTTAAGAACATGCTTCCCAGAGATCTGAGGATCTGAGGTTTGTCCTACTATGTGGCCTTTTCATCAAAACAGTCAGTTGAAATGTATACTAATGACTTTTGAACCTGTTTCATGAAGAAAGTTGCACCATTTTGTAAGGGTTTAAATTTACAACTAACATATCTGTTATCTAATCATAGCTGGAGGTCTCTACAATGTAAGCTGAAAGAGATATACGTGTGCCATGATCAGTGCTAAGGTCAAGTCTCTTTCCAGCATCATTTTTTCCTCACTAGTTTCCATTTTGCTCGTCTGCTGCAGAACCTGGGTGAAGCTGCCCTGCGTGAAGCATGCCTACTTACTGCTGCTCTGGAAGAAAGGGACATCTACCAGACCTCTTACAACACTAGCATTTTTATAGAAAATGAGAAACAGGATAAACAACTGCTCTGCAAATAGTCATCCCCCAAATAAAAATGTCCAGTCACCTCCTAAATACAAATGTCAGTCAGTGTCTCACCTTCCAAAGGAACTAATCTATCACAAAATAGCCAAAGCTGGAAGCTTCCAACCTTTGACTCCATTGAGCTTTAAAACCCAAGAGAATTGAGGTCAGTGGAGGGGATTGTGGTCCTACAACCATAAATATTCTCTCTAGACAGTTCCAAATCATTCCCGGTGGCCATGTGTCAGAGAATCTTCCACATTTGGAAGATTTAATGAAGTGACTGAAGAAATTAAGCTAAGAACTGGTGGGCTCCGATTTGTCTCCCCTGCCATGAAGGTAAGAGGAACTTGAAGAAAGTTTATAACTTCCCTAGCCTTCAGATTTTTTACCCCACAATATAAGGATGTAAAAACGCAAAAACTAAATGCATAGCTGTAACGTTCTTTTAAAAAATGCATGATCAAATACTACTCTGTGAATCATTGGCACTTGGACCTGATTTGGCACAGACCTTTGGTCTCATTCCAACAATGAACCTTAATGCTTTTCAACATAAACTTGTGATCATACAACTAAAAGTATTTTCATCAATGCCTTGCTCCCTGGGCAGTTTGATAACAATATTTTGGTTTCAACAGTAACGACGGTGAAATTTATCTTCCTGAAAAAGTGTTTATATGTCTCATATCATAAAGGTATTTTCAACCCACTGCCTGTCACAGACTTTTGGAAGACTTTACCTAAAAATAATCTTTCATTTTCCATTCTTTTGACTTGGAAAGTTGGAGCCAGATTCTGCTGCTTCCAAAGATATTTGTTGCTCCAGATATTTTCTATATTCTTTTGTTTATAGAAGCAACAGTCAGAATGTACACATTAAGAGACATCTAGATAAATTCAAAATTATAATTAATCATAAAGTCCAGAAATATCATACAAAGAACTGTCAGAACATTTCCGCTGAATCAGGATTGTAATACTGGAATTTATTATGTGCAAAATCCTAATATGGTCACACCTTGTATAACTATCTAAGAATTTATCATTAATCTAATCAATTATCAATTATTAGTCTAATCAATATATAAGTTGAATAAGTATATACTATATAATAGTCAAATTACAATAATCCTAACAATCACAGTTTGCATTATCTAATTATAGAAAATCTTCACTGGTAATAGTTAAAAATCGTTGTAAATAAACCTCCTAGGATTTTCTCTTCCTAGGATCTCTCTTCCAATGCCCTACTGGATCCTAAGACTCACACCTTCAGTGTTCCTCAGCAAGAATTTTTAGGGCAGGAGGGAAGTGTTGGGTATGAGTCATTTATATGCTTGATTTTCCACTGAAAAACCTGTGCTACTAATTGGCACTGAAAGGTTATTTTTACTCCCATTGCTTCCAACCTTATGTAAGCTTGAGTTTTTGTTTTCGTTTTTTTTTTTAACAAAGTCCACTTACTCTTTATTTAATGCTTCCCTGCTAAAGTTTTGCTATCTTCACCTTTTTGTTACTAAAGTTATCCCACAGTCTCAATTATCTCATTCTAAAGGGGTGATGTTTGTTGCTCAGTGACTATTCAGGTTTACCAGATCTTTACCACAGAAAGCTACAGCAAAAGAAAATAGTCAGCCTCACCACTAGGCAATACAATTTCTCACAGAGAAAACCTAAAATCAGTTCTGGCTAAAGTAAGCCTATACTTCGCCTCCAGCAGTGAGTTAATACAAAAATCTGTGGTCTTCTACTAATATTGAAAAAATAATATTTACAGAACTACAGTAGCTATACCTTACAGTATGTAAATACAAGAGGATGTTGTATCTGAGAGTAGTGTTCATTAAAATTAGTGCTTCTTGAAATTATAGTAATAAAATCAATATGCAAATTAAGAAATATTTAATCTTGATTTGGATATCACTCTGCTACCAAAAATTGTATCTGATTTATCATGGACTGTTCTTTAAGAAATAAATACAACCTCCACCCCTAAATTATATGGTGAGATAACCATAAAAAATAGATGTGGACTCCCTGGAAATTTCCTATTCCAGAGAATGTGGAACACACTAGAAAACTGTATTTGGTCTTCAGAGAACTACAGAACAACCTTAAGACCAGGTAAGTGTCAGTGAAAATGCAAATATCACCTTTTTATTTCATTTCACTGAGTTTCATTTATTTTTTTTGCTGCTGCCTACATACTGCTATGCTTCTACAGTCAAGCAGCTATATCTTTCTCATTTTAGTGACAATTTAATATGAATTCACACTTCTACTGCTGGACGTCCTACAAAGAAACGTTCTTCATGATAAATTCCGGTCGTTTTTGACCCTCAGCTTTCCTCAGAGAGTCATAGCAACAATATTGATAAGACTTCATATTACCATCTCAGGAATATAACAAGGTTAAGATGATTGCTGAGTCAGCAAGATGCTGAGCTTTTGATTCATGCCTTTATAACAACAAGGTTGGATTACTGCAATTTATTGTTGGCAGCTATCCCAGACTATTCTCTATGTAGGTTGCGCTTCACACAAAATTCAGCAACCTAAATGTTCAAAAACTAATACAAAAATAGCCAAACATGACTAGTACTAACATCACTACCAGAGAAGTTATGGTAAAATCCCTATCTGATATTAAAAACTGTGAAACAAGTACATGCTTGTAACCTTGTGAATAGCTAGGAGTTACGTCATCTAAGTGTTATCTGTGGTCACTTTACAAAGTAACTGCTGTCTCTACTGGTAGGTCTGTAGCAACACTTTGTCTCCATCTTCACCCATTTTCTGTGGAACATCTTATGATGTTGAGCTCAAAGCTTCTATTTCATTTCATTTTAAAGTTGAAAATATTAATATCCATCGTTTTGATGGGTTGGTCATTAGAAAATCCAAGTGTCTTTATGCTGTGAAATTTTAGACAAAACACAATAAAAACAATAATAAGAGAATGTTTTAAAGCAGATCATCTTTCATCAATTTTATCTAGACAAGATAAAATTTACAGATATTAATTCAATGATATCTGGAACAGTTTAAATATATTCATCACTTTCTATCTCAAGATTTAAAAATACCTTACCAATATGCATATATGTATCTACTCATTCTGCAGATTTTTGCAAAACAGAGCACTTAATAATTCTTTTATTCAACTACTAATATATTAAATAGCAGAAATGTTATTAAAATCATGAAGATCTAAGAAATAAGGGCTGGAAGGTTTATAAGGAGATAGTATCTTTCTTTGAGCAGCTTATACAGTTGGAAATGCACAAAAGCTCTCGGAAACATTGTCTTTTCATGGGGTTTGACATAGTAGCAACCTTCCAGCTCCATGAAAAGAAGAGATCATTGGTTTGGGTTTAACTGTAACTAGCACTGCTAGGCAATCTGTGAGAGAAATAGCATTTAACACTTTGGAAGCAGAGAGGGATGTGGGCAGGGGAGAGCTGACTGTTTCCTAATATCAAGAGACAAGGAAGTCTGGTAGCTTTGTGAAGCATCAGAAGGTCAGTAGATCTTGTGGTTATCATAATCAGTGGTCTCTTATATCAGTGCCATCAGCATCAGTCGATATGCCAATACAGAAATCACCTAGGGCAACAGAATGAGGACAGAAAAGATGTCCAGCTGTTTTATTTTGGATGTTCCAGAGCTGGGGAAAATAATGGTAAATGATCGCTGCTACTGCTCTGCAGGGACACACTAATGCTTCCCTTTCTTCAAAATCCATTGGAACACTATCCTCAGTTCCATCCTGGCTATGCGTTTGCTAATGCATCTCAGTACACTTGGCTTTCTTTGCAGATGCTTTTGTGGATCCCACTTCTCTCTTTGTCACAGATTTTCTCCTTCCATTCACCTATCTTCCTGCATCTACAGCAGGACCAGTCTGCTTTGGACATGATCCCTCATGCTGGGATGATAACTGTAAATTTTGCATGTACTAAAAAGCCTCAGGCTGACTCTGGGATGGAAAGAGAAGAAGAGTATACGATAAAACTGGTGTATCTCCTGAGCCCATCAATTTTAGTACCCCCTGGAGTTATGACTTTCAGTTCCCAGCCTCTTCTTGTGGGAGTATTTTGTAGACTCCCCGAGAATCAAGATTGGCAGGATAGTGGTTGTTTTTGAAAAATGTTCCTCTGACAGTGGCTACTCTTTATTGACTGCTTGTGTCAGACCCATTCTGGCACACAGAGGCTGTATGATCTCATGTAGGTACTTCCCATAAGGACATTTAGTATAGCAGATGAAGTAGTTCATATCTGCAGATAAACCTATGTCAGATTTATGGATGTTAATGGTCCTGTTCCAAGAAGGGCGCTGATGATGGTGATTTCAGTCCCCACCGACCTCTCCGTCACAGGCACTGACTACCCATTTTCTCTCTCACACAGCTTTAACAACCTGTTCCCTGCTGATGCCTGGCTCAACTCCACTGGTGCTGATCATTCATTTTCTCTCAAGTTGTTCAATCAAGAAAAAGAACAATTTAAACCATCCAAATGGATCATCCAAATATGAGATAACATATATGTCCCTAAAATACGTATAATTTTTACTTAAAATAGAACAGTATTTTGTCTTTGCCTTAAGTATATAGTGACAGTAGTTTCACTTTTGTTTGAATTATTTTGAGTTAATTTTATATATATTATCACAATACTAGAGAATAAGTACTTTTAAATCCATTTGATAGTATGATGTTCTAAAACTGAAGTTGTACAATGGCGCCTGTAATCATTTACATGGTAACAGCAAAATTATTGGGTAATCCTTTTGTCGAAGGGATATTAATGACCTCATAAAAACATTAGCTTCATTTTTAAAGTTATAGATAGCCGTTATTATATCACAAGTGGGAGAGTTTATATGACAAATTTCTGATGGATAATTTATACTTTACAGTAGAAAAATGCTTGAAAATATTGGCTAAAACAGAAAAGAAGTAATGAAACTTTAAGTACCTCCACATATTTCAGCAATTTCAGTTTAAGTCTTAATGACAGAACATTAACTTCATGAACAATTACAAAGATTACCACTGTTTCTTTAGTTCCTGTGTCTCTTGGTGATTTGTGTAGATATAGAAGTCAAAATAAAGTATGTGGATATTTTGTCTTGTGCAATATGGATTATCAAGTGTCGGATAAGGATTTATCTTGTTTAAAATGGAAGATTTTTCTAAGGTGAGTCAAATTCTCAGTGCAGTGGGGAATTGCTATTGTACTGCATCTCACTAGTTTTCATTCAGAATATAGGAATCAAGCTGATCTGCTTCATGTGTCTAATAAGCACAGACCTGTCCCAGAGGCTGCTAAAACTGCAGTGTCTTTCCATTGCATACAAAATATAGGAAATTCCTAATTCTTTCTCTTTATGTCTAGAAGAGACAGCAATGACAATTGGATGGGGTTCTGTCCTAAAACTTATATGCTATAGATAGGAAACCAGGTGACAAAAGGTAAACTCTTTCTTTTCTTTTCTTTTCTTTTTTTCTTTTTTTACCTTGGATAATAAGGTGATCTCCTGATATTGAATCTTGTAGCTATGGTCCGTCTCATTATAAATCTAGAATATCCTGTAAATAAAAAGAAGCTGTCTTCACCTTTTATGGCTAGGTTCAGCTAGATTTTCTGAGATTTATTGTAGATAAGATCTTTAGAATGCCCTAGCTCAAAATGAGAAGTCAGAACAGAAGTGTCTGGATATGTTATCCAATCCTCCTCTGACCCAGAGGTATTTAGCAGGTCCTTCAGAGTAGCCTCACATAGTCCCTATAGCAGCTCCCTGCTTCACCAGCAGCAAGAGGTGCCTGCTGCATGTAAGGGAAAATGCAACACAATTAGAACCAACTTCTTGACCATTCCTGACTCCTTCATTGTCCTGCCAGAGGAATTTCAGCACATCCTCCTACTGATGGGCACTTCATGTTACTAAGGGCCAACCAGGTTACAGGACTTAGCAGAGCTCATGTCACTGTCCAAACGAATCGTAAGTACCCACATCACAGGTAAGTAACAGAAATCCATGGTTTTCTGATTTACTGTCAGTAGATATTAATTGTTAGAATCCTAATCCCCATCAGATGATCAAAATGGAAATTAAAAAAAAAAAAAAAAAAAAAAAAACACAGACCTTTACTAATGTGCCTGCAGGTAAGGTATCTTCAGTTCTTTCTGCGGAGCTGGGATTGCTTGAACTCTTCATTCGTATAGAAAACTGAAGATATTCTTGCATTCTGAAGCATGGATGCTATCTTTTAACTGAGATCATGTTTGATGATTTTATTTTAATCTTCAGGACAATATGGTTTTACCACAGTGACCACACAGTTAGACTGGTCAGCTGATCTCTGAATTCACTTAGTATGCTCTTTTTTAACCATCCAAACAAGTTTAGTTTTTACTTCATTTCTCTGTGCTAATGGGACTTTATTTAGTGCATGCAGTTTTGGCAGGGTACCAGTGACTATATCCGTGTGGTACATTCTGCTCAGAGTGCTTGGTAAACTGTTGATCATCTCACAGAGTCGTTGAAGACTATCCCATGAATTCTGTTCAGAAATGATGTATATACTCATTTCCTTATCTGTGTTTGCAGATTACCCCTTAACTCAAGTTCAAGGTAGGTATGTGTTTGATGGGTCTCCACACAGATGTGAATTTATTCATAAAAGTTTGGGGATAATTTGATAAAATAATGGTAGATACAGGTCTTAATTGCATTAGCTGGAAAAGAAAAAGATAGAAAATTTAAAATCAAGTGCAGCAATAATACAAACACACATATCTACATGGTGTATTTGTATTAAAGTTAAGGTAAAAATGTCAAGTCCATAACTTTTAAAAATATTTATTACTGTTTTTAGCTAATGTGTTTAAATTACACTAATTACAGTCATCTCTTAATGGGTCTTAACACTGTGTTGCAGCTGGCATGATCTAATGGCACAACTAACAATTTATTATGTATTGTAGCCCAGCTTGGATTTAAAGTACTATTAGTAGGGTTATAAAACTGTTTTTTTCCTGTGACATAAATCTACATTTTATGGATAAGAGGTGTATCTATCCCCTTTACGGTGTACTAAAATATTTAGAGTAGAACTCATGGATGTGTTTATGACATTCAGAAATTTGTTAGCTGAACATTTGTTCCTTGAGTGAAATTTGTATTTAGTAATGAAGATAAGAGACATTGCAAGTATTAGTTGATTTACACAATGAAATTGCTAGGGCAAATTTCTTGCCTGTGTTGATGGCATTTAAAATACAATAAAAAATTGGGGGTTTTTTTGCTGTAAATTATTCAGTTTAATCTTCTGAAGTGATTTTTATTGGCAACATTTGGAAGCTGACCTTTACCTGCATGACACTTTCAACAAGAAATGTCATGAAAGTTTACAAATTATTTTTACAGAGAACGAATACTTTATAAAGTTTGCTTTGGATCATTTGAGGAAACCAACATACTCCATAAGCACCTTGCTATAACAGAGGTGGCTGACTCTTTGGAGCATTACTCAAAAGGAATTTGATTTCATTTAAGCTATAAAAGGGATATGAGTATGAAGAGCCAGATTGTGCTACCTTTAGTTATATTAAATCAAGCATCATTTTATGAGAACATACACTTAGTATAATGGAACAGTTGAAGGGTAAGATACTGTCCAGTGTAAGGCACCAGCTCTGCCTCCCACAGCAAGAGTGCTGAGTATGTCAAACATCTTGAGAACTTGGCTCAGGAAAATGCTTCTGTACTTTCACTAGAGAGAAAACTCAGGTAAAAGGGATCCAAATCAAGGAAGTGAGAAGGTTCTGACTCCATATTTCTCCCTGTATTTATTTTGAAGTCTGACAGATTTTCTTGAGAAGTTTTGCCAGAGATGGAAATACAGGATCTAATTCTGGGTCAAAAAGGTAAACTGTATGGGATTCATCTTGTCTAGCTGTAGATACTGTATACCTCTTTAGCTGTATACCTCTTCAGCTGAGCTATTTATCCTACCCTCCTTTTATATTCAGTGGAAAAACGGACACTTTTAGGACACACTTAATCTTGTCCTGAAATAGACAGATAAAACAGCTCCATGAACCTCACTATGAAAACACCCATTTCTGTCCACAGCATATAAAGGGGCCCAGGCTGGCAAACTCAGATGTAGACATTTATCTTTTGGTGAGCTGAATCTCACCTAGCATGTTTATTTAAAGAGAGAAACATTAATGAAGGTTCAGCACATGACCTCCTGCGTCATACAGTATTCTCTTTTGCAACAGAGTGGATTTGCCTAGCATAATAAATCTCCCAAATTTCTGCTTTGCAACACTACTTTTTTAGGTCTCCTCTTTAGCTCTCTTAGAAAGGAGTTCAGTTGCTGTATTGATTTAACTACTAGGTCAAGATCATTAGATAATATATATTTTTAGGAAATACTATGTTTCCATGCTTTGTCTCATTTACTGGAGAGCACAACTATCTGTTTTGCTGCATTTAAACAACTCTTCTCACGCACCTGTGTTATTTCCTCTCAGGTATTGATGCAACTGTTCAATATTCCTCATGAAATATGATGCTGAAAGATAAAAGGGCACTTATTTGGCTTAGCACAGCAATTAGAAAGTTCATGTACAGCAAGCCTTTTATTTTTTAGTATTTATAGAGTTACATTTTTTATCTAATTGATCTTTTGAGAAAAGTGCTGGCTGTGGCGTTCCTGGTGAAGAATCACTCCATTTATAAAAATACTTTAACATCAGTTAAAGTTTAGCTTTCCTGTTCACTAAATAGCAAGAATTTCCTTAAAATTTAGTGTTATATACCAAAAAATGGAGAAATTGATCAAAGTAAATTCAGTCTGAATACAGAACATTATACCAAAAGCAAACTATCACATGAATCAGATGAAAACAGATGTGTAAAGCTTGTTGTCCTTCTTTGCAGAAATATCTGAGGAGTGAGGAACTACTGATTGTGGGAATGAATGAGAGGTTTTGGACTAGAGTAATTCGTGCATGTTATTTTGAATTTTGTACCAGAGGGCTGGAAAACAGAAGCAAAGTTAAACTTTTCTGTCTTGGTTTATTTCAGTGGTATATATCCAGTACCACCGTTGTGTCCACCCTAGCCCTAAAAGAACCACCAGGAGCTCTGTGGTCCCAATTAGAAATACTTCATCTGATGCATCAAATGTCTTTTGTGGATTAAACCAAACAACTCCTGCAAAGCAGAACAACCCATACAGAGAGGCAGCAAAGGACAGAAGAAATACTTGTTAGCAACAAGGAAACACTTTCCACCAAACCACCGTGCCGTCTCTGACCTCTCGGTTCTAATCTTCAAGGGAGAACAATAAACTCAAAACAACTTCAGCTTCAGAAGAAGATACTGGGAACTACAGTTCTTTATTCTACTGAATACCAAAAGCAATGGATTTCATAGAAACACTGGTTTCATGGCATATAAGAATTTTTGCTATGTTTGTGTCTGTCCCACAAGGTTCCAAATATAGTTTCTTCCCCTTTGCTGCCACATCCTTGTGTTTCATAGATGCCGAGCATCTTTTTTGGGGGGGGAGGGGGATTGTTTTATTGATTAAATAACTAAATTAAACTGAGAGTAATTATTCCCAGCCTGTGTTTAATTTGAAGTATGTTGCTTCTATATCCGACTTGAAGGAGGATTTGTGTGCTTGAAATTCTGTCTCTTTTTTCTTTCAGCTGCAGTCATGGGTCTGATAAAGGATACTGCTACTTCATAAAACTCTTGCTTTCTTTATATCCTATCTCTGTTACAACATCTCTATTGCAAAACACAATTATTAACATTGTTTACATGGAAACAAAATATAAAGAAAACAATGGAATTTTTATGGTGGATTTTATGGAAAGGTGGGTTCCTGTTGAAGTGATGTGTTTGATGTGTGTCTGAGACATTTCATTTTTTCAATGCTACAAATAGAAGTTAAAGGTTATTCAAAGAAGCTTGCAGTGTTCTACTCTTAGAAATTTACTCCAGCATTATAATCAAGCATTTAGTTATAAACCACCAAGGTTACAGTAGGAAAGCTTGGCATTTATAAGCAGGTGTCTTGTTTGCTCAATTTTACGTGTATATGTGAATACCCACAGAGTTTACACACAAGATAAAATTTCCATAGATGATTTTGGGGCTGTATAGGCAGAGGATTAATTTTATATGGTACCTGCCTCTTCCCAGCTACTAGCATTTCCACAGCTGGTTGCTATTTTGTTCACCCATAGTTTACTCTCACATCCTATTCTTTCAGTAGCCCATTTTTGCTTCTCAAGAGGAAGAAAATATTTATCCATGATAAATCAAAGGCAATAAAAAATGTCACTGGATGTGTGCTGTGCTCTCCTGTGACTGGAGAAGCCTCACACCTTTGTTCTTTGGACTTCACTGACCCAAAGACATGATTTCAAAAATTTAAGTGTCAGAAAATTTGAATTGTATTTGTATTGCATTAAATAGCGAAGTTGTTTCACTAATACACTTTAAAAATCTTTGTTTTAGCTCATTTTATGTTTTACCACTGCAATTGTAAGAAGTTTTTAGGAATATCTGTAACTGAAGTAGTAAAGTGCTGCCACTTGAAGATCACATTACTTCAATAACAAGAATGAGATTAGAAGGCGGTTGAGAAAGTGATTTGGGGTTAAAACTCAAATTTCAACACACAAAAGGGGCTTTATACCTCCTGTTGTTGACCCCTATAGAAAATACATTTATAATGCTTTTTTTTAATAAATATTTTTAAGGACTGAAATGATTGACAGTTGTGTTAATATAGAAAGAAGTCATGAATGATAAATTAGAGTGAGGGCATTCAAAGCTTTTCTTCATTCTAATTAACTGATGGTAATGATAGATGTAAGCTCAAGGCAATGACTTTGTCACTACAGGCAAGGACAAATGTTGTCTTGTTTGTTCCAGTATAGGTAAAGATTTCATTTGCCTGTTTACCATAGTGGAATTGACACAAACTTTTATCATTCAGCTGATGAATGAAGAGATGCAAAGCTATAAGAGATGCATCATTTGTTTTACAAATTAATAAATGTCATAAGCATTGAATATCTCCCTGTGATATTTAATAATAGCCTATACTGCTTTCCTAGCCATTTTGATCATCAAGAAAGTGAGGGTGATTTAATGATTACTCTAGCATATTATACAGAGCTGTAGACAGAAAAGTATTCGTGAAACTTGAGCTGTCCTCTGGCTACTTCTCACTGAAATTATTCTCTCTGCAGCAGAGTCAACTGGAAGGATTTCATGCTTGTGCTGCAGGTGTCCCTGTACAACATCCAGCAACTCAGCGTCAATGGCAGGCAAAGATGTTTTTAAGATAGATAACAGACTGTGCACCCTATGCCTAAGGTGCAAATACACACTCCGTTCTGTTTACCTTCCTTGGGGAGCAGTAATCTCCAGCAGGAGGAAGGAGGAGGCAGTTAATGATAGGATCTTTGCAAGGTATTTTGGGAAGACATGATTAAAAACATGATTAAAACATGATTTTGGGAAGACTGATCAGGTCTCCCATGTTAATTATCTATCTTTATGTATGTGGCATGTAAGACCATTTATAGTGGAAAGTGATATCTTCCGAGGAACAAAGGATGAAAGGGAGGAAATGAAATTTGAGCAGAACATTTTTGGGCTATGTTTATAGCTCTTCAGTAGCTCATTCCCCATAGAGTTGTCATTTAGCATTAAATATTTCAGGAAGATCCTGTCTATGCTAATAGCTGTCAGTTGATAACTTTCATTGATGTTCATGCTTTTTATGACTCAGATGAATACCATTTTCATTACACATTTCAAAGTTTATAGTACAAGTGATGATAGAGTCATAAGCAAAGTCAGTTTGCCAGTTCATATCCTGACAGAGAATACCGTACATCATTTAAATTTACACCTGATATTAGTAACCATCATTTCCAGTATTCCCAGACACATAGCAAAGGTATAAATAGGAATATGCATCTGACTCCAACAGGAACCTCCTGATCTTTTATAGAAAGCTGTAGTTTGTAACTAAATTTGTTACTTCTTTTCTTCTAGAATATTGTTCATGAATAGACTGCACTGGCTGCAAATACCCCTAAATCATTCCATTAATATTTTTTATTATTGACTACTCTGTCCTTTTACATCAACAGTGCTTTCAACTATGATCTAGGTCAACCTTTCTTAATAAAGCTAGATATAATAAAGAAGAGCACTCAGCAACATGGCTAGAGATGCAGTGCTTGATTTTAATATTCCTAGTAGAAGTATAACATTAACAAAGGTTCATTCATTTGGATTGTTTCAGTTTTTCACTATGGTCATTGATAGGACACTTTGGATTATTAGCTTTTCCCTATGCCTCAAATTTTCTGAAACTAGTTCTTTACTAACTTTTACTTTTTGATTTAGGAATGCAGCTGTACTGTAGTTGATTCCCAAAAGCACTGAAGTTTATTTATTTGGCATGAATGGAGATTAATCAGTCTATGCTTTAACTTGTAAAGCCAGTACAGATTGTGTAATATTTTGCTCTGTTCATCTAATGGTTTTGTTTCAGGGTATGTAATCCTAGCACACTATTTTCAGGCTTTGTTTCCTGCTTTACATCCACCATTTCTTTATAGAATAAAACGTTTTCAAGGTTTTTGTAATCACTATAAGTAAGGTTAAGATCATAGTCCAGATTTTACTGTCCTGGTAATATATCTTCCTCAGCTCAGAATATGTTATTTCATACTGAGTTCTATCCCCTGTCATGGGAAATGAAGTCTACCTGTTGGCCTCGTAATCCTTCTATTGATGAGACAGATTCACCGCACTTCCCTGATCTTCCCTATGTCAGTTCCTTAATCTTTATTTTCTCAGAGGAGAAAAATTGCATCTTTCATATTATGGTCTCCATTTCATAATATTGTATTCTGAAGTCTTTTCCAGTCTCAAAATTACAAGCTGTTTTCCCCAAACAGCTGTTCAGAACCATCTTTCATAGTTTAGTTTCTCAAATTCCCTCACATATTTCACATTTTATTCCAATAGCACTAGCAAGGATCAAGAAATATTTAATAGATTTCCCTGTATTATTTCTTTTTGTTCTTTCAGATCTCATGACTCTACGCTTGAATTTTTCACATTAACATTCTCCCCTATTCTTTGTTCTTGCTCTAAAGATTTGATAACCATGCCATCCCTTTGTATTGCCTGCAAAAAATAACTGCAAAGGTAAATTTCAAAGAATGGATAAAATACGTAAGAAAAAGCATCACACATATTCATAAACCTAAAAAAATTCTAGTAACCTCCTATTTTTATTCCTTACATCAAAAGAAAATACACAATGTGAGCCTGAGAAACCTCAGAAGTAAAACTGGAAACTGGAAATTACACAAAGTGCTGTCTGATAGAAGACAGTTCAAGGAAAGAAATCAAAAGCAAAATATAGTAGTATGCAAAGTTATACATACTCCAGATAGGTAAGAGGTATATACCTATAAAAGGGTAGCAGATACATTGACCCTTAAAAGATAGTCATGCAGGGTTTTTCAGCTAATAACCAGCTATTTAAATCCTGTGTAAAGCTTCTTAATTTTATGCATTCCTGCTTAGGAGAGGGCAAAAGGGATAATGACAAAGTAAAGGAGTACAGCAGTGAAATGTATTCACAGAGCTACCCAAAAGGCTAAATTCTGGAAAAAGAGGCTTGACCTCATGCAGGCCAAGCTGTGCTACGCTCAGGCTGTGATAGACTCTGGCACGTAACTCCACAGCGAGCTCCCGCGGATGAAGAGCACGTGCAGAAAAAGCGTCCTTCCTCTGAGTGTGGGTGAGCGGGTACTGCAGGCTGGCCCGTGGGGTGTTAGCTGGAGCAGGCTGCGAACACCACTTGTTCGCTCTCCCCAGAAGCTTGGTGGATAACTGTAGTCAGTGTTACCAGGGCCAATTGTAATGAAAAAAGTCAGGAGTCAACTCTCTGCTTACGGACACCTTATCAGGTCAGTAGGGTGATACTGGAAGTTCTGCCTAGCAAAGACTTCCATCTCTGTGGTCCCACGACAGGGCAACCTGAAGCCAAACGGCATCATGCTTTCCTCTGCAAAATGTATTGGATTAGAATCAATATGAAATAATTTAATGCATGGGTACTCATGTGCAAAAGCTAAGGCAGCAAAACTAACTGTAATCCCCTCCTCCAGTGAACAAAACAGTTCTTGGCCCCCGCGGGGGAACTCTGAGACCCTGCTGTGAATGTGATGGGCCACTGCAGGCCCCCGCTGCTGCCAACAGCAGGTACGGAAACGTGAACTGCGTATCTCCTCTGGCTGCCACTGCTGCCTGTGCTGGCAAAAAATTCTGCTCCCATCAGTTCTTGCTGCTTTAAAGAAGCTGTCATTAAAGCTGGGTGAAATTTGCATCTCCTCTGTTTTAGCTGAATTTACCCAAGTCAGACTCAATTCTCACCTAAGCTAAGGTCCCTTCAGGTCCTAGGCTTTGAGGAAGGGGAAATGCCCTTTTTCTTGGCTGCACCCATGTTAAAGTGCATGGAAATATAAGCCTAGTAGCATAGGGTGGGACTGCAAAATCAGGGTAGAGTTAGATCTGATTCTGTATTCCCTTATTCAACATGACTATATTGAATCACACTCAAAGAAGCCTACCTATATTGATTTAATTTTTTTATGTTCAGATTTCATCAGTTACTCTGGTATAGGAAAAAAATGACATAATGGAGACTTGGGCTCCATAATAACAAATAATAATACCAAGCTCTTTCACCATACTGACCCTCTTAGGTACTATAAAAAACTGCACTTACCTGGTTTCAGCTGAATGAGCTTCTATCTTCATGTATTTCTTTAACTTTATTAAATACCAAAATAGTACTATAATCCTTCTTGCAATAATTTGCTTAAGATCTTTAAGGGAGAAACAGCAGAAGTGGTTTCTGAAACCACACCTGAGCAGTCTTCAGTTTAGTTTCAGAACTATTAAGTACATTCAAGGATGAAAATACTTACCTGAAGTCATGAATCTTTTCAGGTTTGAGATAATTTCATTTTAAGGGAGAAATGCATGGAATAATCAAACAAAAGATTATTGAATCACTCAAAGAGATGCTTTATAATCTTAAAATCAGTAATATCTTTCTTCTGTACCAAACTACATGCTTGCATCAATGCTACTTTAATAATGGTGGAATATAATTAAAAATTGCAAAAGAGAATGATATAGAGACTGAATCCATCAGGAATATCTAAGCCTGAAATAATTATAAAACCATAGAAATCCATGTTTCTGTAGTAAATATATGTTTAATAGAAGAGTTTCACAGCTATTTATAAACTCGGAGGAACTGTGTCTTTTTTATGGAGAAATATAGAACATTCCCTACTGTCTCTATTAAAAGAAAGTCCCCTAAGGCACTGCATAACTAAATATTTTTGTACAACACTTCATAGTCAGAACTGTGCTGTATGTGAAAATAGGCTTCAGGGCAGTAACAGACATCACCAAACTCGCTCAAGGGAATATAGGTTGGCACTGTACTTTCTAGCATACAGATAAAACAGAATGGCTACTTTTCAGTTCAGAATTGAAGTGATGTACTGTTCTTTTTTTTGAAGGTAGATTTGAGGTGTTGAGGTTGTTTTTATAAATGATTGGTTAATGTCAGCATCAGTAATCTCATATCAAAAGAGCTCTGTTTAGATCTGACGGGGAAAAGGAAAGCTTGATGGGAGTTGTGTTTGTCGGGCGATATGCAAAGAGATGTAGATCTTTGTTCTCTTCCTACAGCCAGCTACAAAAACAAGTCTGAAGAAACTGCACTGACTCCAGAAGTGTCATGCATATTAATCACACTGAATCTATAAGGACCTAATCCTACTTTCCTCTAAATAAATGGTAAAACTCCCATTGATTTCAGTTAGAGCTCAGTGTTGGTTTTCTAAATACAACAAAGTGAAAAGGTTTTAAAACCTTTAAAAGGAGAGATTTATTGTATGTCTTCTTACATAAAAAATAAGACTTTTTTCTACAGTATGTAGAGATGAGCTTATAGAAATGTCAACAGGACAAAAACGGAATTTTATCTGTTGGAATATACATGAACAAATTACAGCTCTTTGAAAATAAAAAGACTTTGTGGGTGGGACTCTTTTCTGATTTCTTTACCAGAGGATTCTCTTCCATGCTCTGAAGTTTCTGGTCTTTAATTTTTATGGGGCTTAAATCACCTTGAGTTGTGTAAGCTATTCTTTGCTTATTTTTACAAAAGCTGCCACAGGAAAGAAATAAGATGCTTCTATATGAATGAAATCTTACATTTGAGCTCATATTGTCTATTTGGAGAAGAGTTTCATAAGAAATCAGGTTGTAGGAAATGTGCTGTTCTGCTCTGTGAATAATGTTGTCCCATCCTCCTTTTCCTTCACATTATCAGCCTAGAAAACACAGTAATCCTGAAAAGAACAATTCGCCTTGAGCCTAGTGGTCGTTGTTTCTCATAGCCTTTGCACTAGCCTCCAGGAGGATTACCATACTGCGTCCCTTTGGCTAATTACCTTGCCTAATTGAGCTGGGAAGCCACTCTGACACTACTTAATACAGCCTCCGCCACATAGAAAGAAAATTTCTTCCAAGGAGTTAGGCCACATAGGTACACACACACATGCGCGCATGGGGTGTGGGAGGGCTGTGAGCTGCTGTGCATCCATCTGACGTACAGCCAGCTCGTGCTCAGGGTGCTCACACCTCTCCTCCCACCCCCTCCTCCACCTCATTTCCAAAGGCAGGAAATGTGGCACATGGGCAGGGAGGGAGTAACAGCACTTTCCAGGACTTTTCCCAGTTTGACTGATTTCAGGACCTGGACAGTGGAACATACTATGCAGTGCACCTGCCATACGGGTTAGATGCAATATAAGAGCAGCAAGTAAATTAAGGTGCTGCCTTGTGAGGAATTTCGTTGATTCATTGGCGACTCATAGAGAGATTAGCTTCCTATTGTACATACCTAGCTATATGCCAAACGTTCGCTGTTACAATATCCATCAGTCCCTTGAATAACACTGTGGCTAGGCTCCCTAGGAAACCAAGAGCCGAATTCATATATTTCAGAAGCTTCAGATCAAAATTATACACTTTTTCTTTTTGTCAGCTAGAACTGGGGCCACCTTGGTGGAGATCTATATGATTATTGATATATAAATATTTATGGTGTATAGCAAAGTCATCTTTAAAATTGTTCTTGTGGTGCTGGGAAGAGACTCATTTAAATTTTATGCTTTCACTGAAAATTTTTGGATTAAAAAGTTGTCCCTAAAGATGTCAACAAACTAAAAGGGCTGAGCACACAGCGTGTTACTGCAGAAATGTTTAAAAAGGATGAAGGAATAAAACATAAAAATGATCTTGCTGGATCAGAAAAAATGTCAGTCCAGCCATAAACTCTGTCTGTGATAGCATACAATTGCAGATGTCAGGGACAGATATAAGAACAGCAGTGATACTTTCCCAATATAGCCTCTAGCTACATCAGGAATCCTAATCTAGACATGGCATTTTTGAGTTTATTAGCCTCTAAAAAATTCTTCTTCTCTGTATTTATTCAACTATTTTTACCATCCATTTAAAATTTTAGAATCAACAGTGTTGTATATCAAAGTGTTTCATGGCTATATTTTGTACAAATAAATATCTCATCTCATCTTGAATCATCTTAATTTCATATAGAGAACTACGTATAGGAAGGGGTAGCTAAAAATCTCTATTTAATTTCCTCATTTCCCTAAGGAACCTATAGATTTTTCTCATATTCTTTTCTTAATCACCTTTTTTCTAGATTTAAGTGTAATCTCCTTAGCCACTTGTCACACTGAAGCCTGTCCATCCATTTGACCGTCTTTATCATCCTTGTCTGGGGAACCAGTAATGCAAACAGTATCCAAATGTAGATTCACCTTCCATTTTTAGAGTGGTAAAATGTGGTTGTTTTGCTTTCTCTTTACTTTTTGTGATTCAGTTTGGTTTGCTGGTCCCTGCCAAGCACTGAGCATGTTTCCCAGTTTTTTTCCCTGAATTGAAATATTTAGTTCATGTTCTATCATGGTATCTACACAGTTAAAAACATCTTTTGCTTTTGGGGGTTTTACACTTTTTACATTCACTTACACAGATTCTAAGTGCTATTTTCATTCTCCAATTCCTCATTATCATGAGTGTATAACTTATAAATCAGTTTTCTGTTTCATTATCTTAATAATTCAGCATCATCACCAAAATGTCAACTGATTCTTCAGCCCCTTTCCTGGATATTTTCTTTCTTTTATTCTTTTATCTTTAAAGTGTAAAGAAATTGTAAATCAAGCATTACATTTTATATTAAGCCAATATCTGTTTCAATTTCAACTGAGGAGCTAAAAATTTTTTGCCCTGTGTTTAAGGAGTGGTGGCTTCTGCAGTTTCCTTGGGTCTGCCACATTATCTTCTTAGCAAGTTCCTAGTAACTTCTAGACCTGTTGACCAATTTTATCCAAATTTAACAAGGGTTAAAGTCTTCAAAGTAAAGTTCCTTTTATGGTTGTTAGAAAATGCATATTCTTGAAAAAGTAATTATATAAACACAACTGCATCTGAAATGCACTTATTTTGCAGACTAAAATGGGGGCTTAATGTAATGTCTGAATTCTGATCCATATGGATAGGATTCCAAAATCAACTTTAGCTGGAAGAGGAGGAAATGCAGAAGAAATATAATGATCATTTCCAATTGCTTGTAACTCATTAAACTTATTGGATCTTTTTATAAGTCTGTGAAAAGACAAAGCGAGGGAAGAGGGGAAAAAAGCCTTTAAATCTTAATGCCTGTAGTGTTGTGCCTTCAGAGCACACAAGTAATGGAAATTAATTCGTGCACTGAATGGAGTCCAGACTCCTGAATAATGAGCAATTAGTACTAAGCTCTACCACATTAAGGACCATTAGGGGATAATACTTCTCTCTAGCCTCGCTTTACTGGGGCATTTTTTTCAGACTAATTTCTTCCCATTCCCAGAAAAAAAAAATAAATTGAAGATGATGGAATAGATAAAAAAAAAAACAGTAGGAAAGCAGGAGGCACAAATGACTTCCTCATATTCTTGTGCTGGTTGCCTTAAAAGAGGTACCAGTGCAAAGTGGAAAGCCTGCGTGGCTAGGATTAGGGGAGGGAGGGAGAGGAACTGCAGGACGAGGATTTCGACAGACTGAGAAGGATATGCTAAACTAAGTAGATATCTCCCTTCATAGAAGAAGTAGGAAAGAAAATGTAATGTCCTGATTCGTCCTTTCTTCTCAGATCAGCCTGCCACAATCATTAACCTCTTCCTTTGGAACTGTGAAAAATTCACGGTGCAAGGAGATAACTTCATACGTTAAGCTCAGCTTTAAGCTGCGTGGTAGTGTTGTGGTGACACTTCTTTAATTTTCACTTCTCAATTTTGTTATAAATCTTGCAAAGTTGTGGCACATCTTTCGATTTGTCTAAGCCTGAAGGTTCCCCGGTGCTAAGCTCTCTTGGTTTTGTGCAACCATGGACAGATTGTAAATGCTGTGGTACCTTTAATCCAGGTATCAAAGCATAAACATAAAAAATATGTTTGTGGTTATCATTTCCTCACAATGTTGTTATCTTAAAGATTCCTTGGTAGCTAACAGAGAGTATACTGACACACACTGTTAAAGTAATTCACAAGCTGACAAGTACTATCTCTCTATTTCTCCTCATAAGAGGATCTCTAAGACTAGAAAAATCTGACTTAAAATGCTATGAAATCCATCCTGCCCATCACACAAGTGGGTTCTTAGTGCTAGTGCAAATGTGCTACATTAACCAACTAATGCCTTCTGGTACTCATTTTTTTGGGGGACAGCTACTACTCTGCCCTAGATACATTGGACCTTTATATTGGGTAAATACAAAGCACTTAGGAATCTCACCTGGGCACTCTAAATTTATCTGATGTACATGCAGATGTTCTCCATTGAGTGGTGAATTTAGATTCTAACTTCTTTTCTCTTAAGGTAATTTTTTTTTTTCAAAAAAAGAAAAAGGAACTTAAGCTGAATATTCTGTGTATATATATTAAAAACTAGTGCTAGAAAGTAAGGAAGCTAAAATTTTATAACACTTCCACTTAATTTACCTTTTCACTAGCCTAAATGAGATCATAATAGGCAACTTTACTCCTGGTTCCCTACACTTCAGTGTTAACTGAATTTGGACTTTACCTAGTGCAGATGAAGAGGATGTGCCATCTGTTCAAAAATCACCTTCTATTTTTCAAAGCATTTTAAGAAAAATATTTCAGTTGCACCGTGTGTCTGGCCATTCCCTCTGTTAAAACCTATGAGTGAAGAATAGGTACCACTCTTCTTGTGTTACAGCCAGATCAACAGTTTGGCTGGAAGAAGACAAGGATATTGACTCGCAAGCAGATATCTAAGTTAGGACTGGATGGATTGCCGTGTTATAGGGCCAACCTCTCCTCACAGAATATAGAGGAAACTAGGGTACCTAGCTTACGGTATATGCCTAAAGTTTACATGGCTGAAATTAGATGAGATGTGTAGTTCTTGCCAGTCTGTGGCAACTGGATCACTATATAGAAAACACAGTTCTGCCAGACTTCATTCCCTGGCTTCCTTCATAGCTTTAGCCCAGAATCAGTTTAGCAGCTACGTTTCAACTTTTAATATTTGTATTGGTAGGATTTCCGTAATGAAAAGTATTTCCTATTCTGCTTTCATACACAGATGAAAAAATTTTGTGATTTGTCTTAAATTAAAAATTATAGCTAAGCATCAACTTGAATTACCTTTACTGTCATAGACAGTTGAGAGATAGTCTCTCTCGGTAGTACCTAAGAGGACCACATTTTCAGGTACAATTTCCAACAAATTCAAAAAATATATATTTTTCTGGAACTATTCAGGCAGATTTCATGTTTCCCCATCACCTGAGCACGTAGAAGACTTATACTATAAACTAAAGTATGATTTTCCACTTTTTTTTAATCCTAGCATGAACACACTTCTTTATGCTGAGTAAGTCAGTAGAAGTACGTGCAAAACTTTCCTATGACTAAACAGAAGCCGTTGTTGATTTTTTTAAAAAAGATTAATGGTCTGGTATATATTACCTCTTCAAATTGTTTGTTTTTAAATAGGTGTTTTGCAAATACCATTTCTTCAGAAAAATATTGCTCATTCTTTATTCCTATTTTTTTCAATCTTTATTTTCTACTTTGCCATGTTAGAAGCACATTTCTAGCAATACTGTCTATTGGATCTTACATTATTGTTTATAGAATTATTGATATCTGTGAGAAATCTAATCCACCACAAATTCTTAAATTTTCGCATTTTTTATTTTTTAATTATGTCTCTCATTAGAATCCCAGAATCAGTAAGGTTGGAAAGGACCTCTGCAGATCATCTAGTCCAACATCCCTGCTCAGCAGGGTCACATAGAGCATGGTAGACAGGGTTGCATCCAGGCGGGCCTTGAAGATCTCCAGAGAAGGAGACTCCACAGCCTCTCAGGGCAACCTGTGCCAGTGCTCTGTCACTCTCACAGGGAAGAAATTCCCCCTCACAGTCAGGCAGAACTTCCTGTGCTTCAGTTTCTGCCCATTGCCTCTTGTCCTGTCACATGGGACAACTGAAAAGAGTTTGTCCCTGTCCCCTCGACACCCTCCCTTCAGGTACTGGTACACATTGAGAAGATCCCCCCTCAGTCTTCTCTTCCCCAGGCTAATCAGGCCCAGCTCTCGCAGCCGTTCCTCATAGGGCAGATGCTCCAGCCCTCAGATCATCTTCGTAGCCCTACGCTCTCCAGTAGCTCCATGTCTCTCTTGTAGTGGGGAACCCAGAACTGGACACAGGACTCGAGATGAGGCCTCCCCAGGGCTGAGCAGAGGGGCAGGATCACCTCCCTCAACCTGCTGGCAACACTCTTCCCAATGCACCCCAGGAGACCATTGGCCTTCCTGGCCACAAGGGCACATTGCTGGCTCATGGTCAGCTTGTCATCCACCAGCACTCCCAGGTCCTTCTCTGCCAAGCTGCTCTCCAGAAGGTCAGCCCCCAGCTTGTACTGGTGCCTAGGGTTATTTCTCCCTAGGTGCAGGACTCTGCGCCTGCCCTTGCTGAACCTCGTGAGGTTCCTCTCCGCCCAGCTCTCCAGCCTGTCCAGGTCTCTCTGAATGGCAGCACAGCCCTCCGGTGTATCAGCCACTCCTCCCAGCTTGGTATCATTGGCAAACTTGCTGAGGAGGCACTCTGTCCCCTCATCCAGGTCATTGACGAAGAAGCTGAACAGGATGGGACCCAGTACTGAGCCCTGGGGGATGCCACCAGCCACAGGCCTCCGCCTAGACTCCACACCACCGATGACGACTCTGAGTTCTGCCTTTCGGCCAGTTCTCAATCCACCTCACTGTCTGCTCATCTAACCCACACTTCCTGAGCTTGCCTAGGAGGATGTTATGGGAGACAGCATCAAAAGCCTTGCTGAAGTCAAGGTACACAACGTTCACTGCTCTCCCCTCATCTACACAGCCAGTCATTCCATCAGAGAAGGCTATCAGATTACATTACTTTACATTTCATATTCTGTAGAGGGATAATGGAAAAATCGTGTGAACAGAGAAATAATGTGATATTGTACTTTGTGATGTATATTTGCATGTATCAGGAGATATTTATTGATAATTACAGAAGGAAACATTTCAGCAGTAACTGATGTTATGGTTAAGCAGTACCTAGGAAATAGCCATTAATTTGCAAGGCCTGACATGTAGGGGTGTATGGCTCTGATTCTTTATCTAACAGTTCTTCCAGCCTGGAATTATAATGACTGTAACATGTGCTTCAGTTGTCATGCAGAAAAAACTCTGAGGCTTGTATTCTCTTCCTTTTATATACTAAATCTCTGCAAGTTGGAAAAGTAGACTTTAGTTATGATTATAATAATAATTAAATATACTATGAAAAATTGCTACACTAAGACATAATATTGCTTGCCAGATATGCTCAGAAGCAAGGAAAGTTAAGGGATTAAGAATTTAATTCAATAAACATTTTCTGTTTTGTAGATAAAAAGCTATTTTCTCAAAGATACCGCCTGCATATGATTACTGCTGAATAAATGTTTTCTACATAGAGAAGTATAATAGTTCCTACTCTTAATTACTTAGAAAAATAATTATGAGACCTTATTAAAAATTAATTGTATATCTAAATATGGAGATATCAAGAATTTATTTTAAACAAGCACGAAAGAAAAAAGCTCAAGCAGCATATTCCTTTGATTTCCTGCTGTGCTCGATTTTGCATGGCCTTGTGTGTCTTATGCCTATGCTCATGTTGCAGGTTTCAGTGGCAACAAGGTAGCCTCTAACTTCTTCCATCATTTATGGAGGGCAATGGCTGAGGTTTAAACTATTGCAAAAAAAGTTATGTGACAGAGTGGAAATGTGTGAATAGCATATCCTCTGTGCTGCTAAAAGTTATTAATGTATAATCACAGAATCAGTAAGGTTGGAAGGGACCTCTAGAGATCATCTAGTCCAACCTCCCAAAGATTTCCTGTTGCTCGTTCTACTGGGGCTTGAACCCAGGACCTTCAGCATGTAAAGCAGATATGTGCCCACTACACTATAAACGTATATCTCCTGAGACCAGAAGGCTATATTTACTCTGCAGATTGGGGAGCTCAACAAACTTCATCATCAGTTTCCTTCCTTGTCCCTTTTTGATTTTGAGCTTGTTAGGTGACTGTAGTTGGCGCTGAAAGCATCCACGCTCTGCTTCAGCACAGGCAAGCACGGGATATGCACTTGTGGATTGAGCTTCGTCCTTCAGTGACACTTAAAACCAAGGAAAAAAAAGTTTCCTAAAAGGCATGATCCCATACAAACATGAATTAAGTCAGAGAAACACCACAGCCTTATTTTATGAGACCAACTGATCACAGTAGAGCCTCTAACTTCGCAAACGATTCATATAGATAAAAGAGAGGCAGATACACAAAGGACCATTTCTATAGCATGTTGATGCAAGGAAATGCAGAAAGTTTGCAGCATTTTCTGGAAGGGTTCTTTCTAGATTTACAAATGTTAATGTCAAAAAGACTCATTTTATTCCCTTAAACCAGGGGTGAAGATGTTCCCACAGAAATTTCTGGATAACTTCGTTGCGTTAAGCATTCTTGCTGTCTGTAGTACCAATATGCTGTGGTAATTTTGCTTTTGAGCACTATCTATTACAAGAGCTCAAGAATTTTTAAGACCTAATCCAAAGCCCACTTGGGGCAGGGATAAAAAATGTGATGTCTACCACATAAATGTCTATATCTGAGCTACTTATTTTACTGCCTCCATAGTTTGTGGACATAAACAGACACTGAGGACAGTTTATTTAGATATCTAAAAAAACTATATGAATCACACCTAAAAGTGCTGCTTTCTTTTCATCAGCTATAAAGGAGGCTTAGGATGAATAGTTCAGATAAACACATCTGCACTCTGCACATCAAAAGGTAGGTGAAATGAAACTATAACTGAATTTGGTTCAGTTGCATTGATATTGCGTATGATAGGACTTAGCAACATGACAAACATCGTAACAATTCTTTATAGAGAGAAAATATAAAATGTTCACCTGGAACTATAGAATTTTGATGGATTCTACTGCAGATGACTTTTGAAATTAAAGAAAATTACTTGTATGATAGCATCATAGCATTCTTTTGTGAAAAATCTGGTTAAAATAACCTTATAAATCTCTTTTAGTGAAGAACAGATAACAAATGTATAGTATGCAACATGAACAAAATCTGCTGATTTGTAGCAAGTTGCAATATAATAACTGATCTTTTACAGGCTACAAAATATTTGTGCTTATGATAGTAGGATATTTTGAGGCAATATTTAGCATCTTAGAAGGAATAGAAATAAAACTATAAAAGACTTATAGATAAATCACGACTGTAACATTACAAAGTCCTGTGTTTAAGTAATCTACATGTGTAACTTCTCTAAACTGGAATGTTTTTAATTTCTCCAACATATTGACTATAAATGTTATGTGAGATTGATGACATTTTAGTCGATGGCCTACACTGGAGATAAAAAGCATGCTGATATGAGCATTCTGCTCAAGAAATTTTCCATTTTCATCTCCCTGGTGTTATCAAAAGCTTGACATGCTTTAAAAAATGTTAAAATTAACTGCAGTACTTCCTTTGTGTACAGACATCTTCATAATTTACAGTCTATCTGCTGAACTGAGAAAGTCATTTCATATCAGGTCTAGCTTGTCTAGATGTTAAAAACAATCTTATCCAGCTTTATTAAATAAAACAAGCTTGTGCGAAACATTCAGTTAAAATGAAGTAAAGAATGTGAAGTTTCAGGGTAATAATAATAATGTCAACTATCTATATTTACTGACTGGATGAAAAATCACTATTCTATTTCAAAACTGCAGAGGAATGAATATTCTCAAATTTCAGAGCCGTATTTTTTATGAGTACTGTATGTGGCTAAGAGTAACTGCTAGATTTAATAGGAATGTTATGCTCAGTATTTCCAAGAACTTAAATCAACAATATTAATCCGATAATGTTAATTACAGAGCTACTTTTCAAACTCTCATAATTATTCAGGATCAAGATTTAGTTACACCACAGCAAGTAATTTATTCTTCTGTCTTTTTTAAAAAAATAATTTTGAAAAGATCACTGTAATACAAAACGGCTGTCATAGCTGTTAAGCAAGTATGTTGATCTAGGGTAAAAAATCCTATTTTTAAAAATGAATTAGGGATTTAGAAGTAAGAAACCCATTCACAGTCAGTGAGATTTACCGAGGCTTATTAGTTCCAGTTCACCCCTGCAGTAACGTGACTCTACAACTTCTGCACTCAGCCTGGCTTGCCTCCAGCCGGCTCAGAGCGCAGCGAAAGCAGGGGTGTCTGCAGCACCCCGTGCCCACACACCGCGCGGCACCCCTCGGCCGGGGCAGGCTGCTTTCGGGCCGCCCGCCGCAGCACCCCGGACGGATGCTTGCCGCTACCGTAGCGTGCACGTTCGGAGCAGACCGAAGCAGTTTGCACTGCCCTATTAGCCCACCTGCCAAGTCCTTTACATGTTTATTTTTTTTTTTCTCAGCCTTTTTGGGAAGATCACATGCACTCCTGTATTTAGTGATTGCAGAAATAGGGCTTATGGTTAAAATATGTAGCATGCAGCCCAATGAAGGTCAATTTTCTTTTCTTTTTTTTTTTTTTTTTAGAATACCATAATTTTACAGTTGAAAAGAGGATATGTAAAACATGCAAATCACTGGTACTTAAATATCAGTGCTTCCACTAAGATTTCCCCTGGGAAACACAGTCTGTATCCTGGGTTTCCCTTCAGCAGGATTTGCTCCCAGCGTGCCCCCGGACAGGAGGCTGCCTGAATTGCTCACTGGTCTCTTAAACAGATGCCCCAGCAAGCATAATGGCAATTAACTGAATATGACTCTAAGTTATTTCTGAAATTTGGTTGCCTAAAGATGCAGATCAGCATCTACAGGGATTTTCAAAAGCATGAAGACATTATTAGCCCATTAATTCCACTTAGGCAATTCTGAAAATCATCTATCAGGTTTTTAACTTAGCTTAGCATTAAAATAAATTGATAGAAAGGCTAAAAACTTGGGAAGCAAAAGCAAATCTAGTATGAAGGATTTATCCAACTATACCATATTTCCAAGAAGAAATGAGAAACCACTGGAAAAGAAGAAATGTTTATAGGCTGAACTTCCTTGTAGTTTACCTGTATAACATTCCTCCACATGAACCAAATATATTTTTCTGTAATGGCAAGGTGAAACCTACTTTCCTATCTTTCTTTGAAGGTATTGAAACATACTGCTTCAAATGAAATTAATTATTTGAAAAAAAAAAAAAAAAGAATTTACCACAACTGAGGATCCAGATTAGTCTTCTGGAGAGTTAACTAACTCCACCTTTTGCTTTAGCTACGCTAGGAAGTCTGTCTTCTGTGCTGTAAACCAATAAGAAAAATATTATTTTAACTGCACATCCTAAATATGAAATATTTGAGACTAGTTCCTGCTATCTTCAAATAATAATAGGAAAATTCCTGAAATATTTAAGACTTGATCTTTGCAGAAAGAATACTAATTCATGGCCACAGAACAGACCTTTGAAAGATAGCTCATGCTCAGGGAGTATGCAGAGGATTTTTTAAATTATAAGCAAGTGATTTTCGACCACCAAAGTGAAAACATGCAATGGGAGAGCTCATTCTGATAGGGAAAGGTGAGCCAAACTACAGCCAATGATCCAGATCAGCTTGTATCAGCATTGTGCTAAAAACATATTTCTCTCTGAAACACATAAACAGCTTACCCATGGCATACGAGGGTCAGTTCCTGAGGAGTAAAGAGACCAAAATAACAAGTCTAGTGCGTAGGGAGGAATCCATGGAGGAACTAGAACTGCAGATCTGAGATTCATCAAATTCCTCTTTTCTCAAGGAAATGCTGTTGTTCATAGCCGTTCCCCAGCAGCAAAACACAAATTCTTCCTTATCCTGTAAAAAGTAATGAAAAAGCAATCACACTTCATGGTATGGCCAGCAAAAATGTTTTTTTAATGATTCTGCAATATTTTAATGCTGATTAATATGATAGACCTGGCAATCTTTCAGGGGATTATAACTGTTTAACATATCGTAGATCCTGTGCTAAATAAGCTGGCTGAAGAATGGGAGAAAGTTCTAATAATATGGTACACAAATATGTCAGAGAATTACACTTTTCAACAAAAAGACCAGTAGTCTGCTAAAACAGACTGAAAAGAAGGTGATATGGAAGTTAAAGGAGGCTTATCAATATTTGGTTCCAAACCACGCTTGTTAGGAAATGAATACACCAACAACATTGCAGACTAATATTTTAGTAGAACATTCCCGTAGTCAGTTGTTCATGGTCTAAAAAGTTATGACAATTCAAAAAAATACCCACACATATTAAAATAAAAAGCACATTACTTTCATAGTGCACTAGAAAGTCATCATCCCTACTGTGATCATAGATTACAGAAAATAGAGCATGTGGATTGTTATGCTTCATTGATTACATTATTTTTTTTCAATATAATGTTATTTAAATGATTGCAAGGAATACCTGAAAAATTGGTGCTGCATCCAGAACACCTAATGAAAGGCTACCACTGGAGCAGGGATTATCCTAAAGGCTATCAAGTTATCGCCTTCAAGATTGCACTTCTTTTTTCTATTATCGTTGTCACTTTCAACTGGTAATTTGTAAGCACAGCTATGAAAATAATGAAAACAAATAATGTTGCATTGCATAAATCTTTTTTTTCTTTCCCCAAAAGAATTAAAACCTCTTTTTTTTAACAATGTGAATCTGAGTACTGAAGATAAAAATGTAATATAATCTTCGCTGCAGACTGTTTAGATTTTTCAGGCCTGCCCTTCTTCATATGAAATGGTAAGAAATGGCTACACTTTTTAATGGGCACAGCTAACCAAAAGAGAAAAAGACCTTTATAGTCAGTCACCTTTTACTCATCAGAATAAAACCTCCTAGAGGGCACAAAAAGGCTGAAGAATTTCATTGGTTTTTGCTTTACAAAGTTTAGGTAGCCATGAAAGAAAAATGAAAAGATCAGAAAGGCCGTGAGAAAAGACAGCAAGGAAACCATTGCCTATATTTGCATTTTATTATGTTTGCATGAAAAAGGAATGACATCTAGTGGCTGATTAAATTAGTTACCATTCTGCAGTAGTAGTAAGGGACACTGTAAGGAAATTCATTTGATTGCAGCTGTACGGAATAAAATGGAGTAGATCTGCTCCTTGTAACATTTATCAATGTGATTAATTTTGCTCCTATCAGTGCAATTACTGACCAAGCCTCTTCTTCTGGCAAAGTTAAGGGTGTATCTATAGGACTGGTTCTATGGGGAAATAAAATATAAAAGGGCTATATTCTTTAAAGAAAATATTTAAAATATATTAGCAAATATGAGTGTAGACAAAAACAAACATAAAATACTTGTCTTTGTACATGCAAAACTACCACTAGCCCAAGAAATTCTCTATCTGCAGTTTTTCCTTGCTTATATTGGTTTTAGGTTAGCCCAGGCACCCTTTTTTAAGACAGAATAACTGGAGATGTTTTCTGGATTCATGTTGCTATTTTTTTCAAAAGAAGAAGAAACATCTTCCGAATTCGATTGCCCAATCTAAATATATCACTGAGGAAACATCTACTTTTATAATATCAGTTGGTGGGGAGCGTGTTGAATTGATACAATAAATAAATAAATAAATAAAGCCAACGCAATGAACATTATCATCCACAGATATTGGCCATTTCTGAAAATTTAGATCAGAATATTGGAAATATTAGGTTTGGTACAAACCTGATGCTTTTGGAAAGTACACATTGTTTTAATGAAACAGCATTTATGGTCTGCTCTGGAATATTCAGTGATTCCCTGGATAGGTCTTGCGTTATGATAGAAAAGTAGGTTACTGGGCCACTGTCATTTCAGGTAGGAGAAAGAAAAGCAAAGGATGTTTTGGTGTAGTGTCAAACCACAGGTAAGCTTATCAACTGAGATTCTGTTGATTTCTTCTGTGACTGTTTTTGGAAAGCTGGACTATTAATAGGTAGAAATCAGAGTGTTCTATTGATGCTGAATGAAACATGCTCCGAATAGAGATGAGAGCCCCTCACACCTCACTTATTGCCAGAACTTGATTGGTGTTGCAGCTTTGATAAATTACAGCAGTTTCCAAATGCATGATTGGGATTCAGGGAGATATAGCGCGAGTTATCATGACTGATATACAGCTGAAGACAGTCAGGAAAATGTAAATTCATAAATGCATTATTTTAGTTCTTAAGTTGATTTCTAAGTAGAATATTGGTAGGTATATTTTGCTTGTCATTTTAATCTGTACTTTTAAAAGAAATTTTACGATTGGTTCTTTCATACTTTGAAAAAAAAGCTAATCAAGGTACAATGACAAGGCTTCCAATAAGGCTAGCTGACAAAACTTATGTTTGCAGTCCATTTTATCTAAACATTATTAAACTTTTATATCAATATTGTCATTTCCTCTGTGAAAGATCCAACTTCATAAAACAGCTTGAATGAAAACTAACAACTGACTACTCAAAGATTGCTCCAATCCTAATTAATGGCCAGTCTGCAGACTAGAACAATAAATTCTCTACATCCCTCATACAACCATCCCCTCTATAAATAAATGAGTTCAAAATTACCAGAACGGGCACGGGGCTCACAAGAGCTCAGAGCGGTGATTGCAAAAGCTTGGTAACTCGCTTTAAATCAGCCCACTGCCTGCAAGTGAAAATCCCCTTTTCTCCTCATGGCTGCAACATGAATGCCTAAAGGGAGATTTGCTAATACTGATGGCAAATAATAAATTCATAGTAATATCCCTCCAATAGAAGCCCTCCTTCACAAGTTTGGAACTACCATTTTTGAGTGCTATTTTATAAATAACTAAACAACAATATTTAAAAGTTAATCACAGTCTTTTCTCAGGTGTAAGAGTCCTTGATGTCACCCTTGTGTAAGGCAAAGCAGCTCTCTGTAGAAGCAGTTGCAGCTGCACCACCCATTGCCACAGCTGCTGTTGTAGCTCTTGCAGGTCCCTACCTGGCAGTCCTAAGTGTCCATTTCTCTAAACAGAAGAACTAGAAAATTGAATTATACTTTTCAGGTCCTTACACCCTAATACGTTATTTTCACTCTAAGCCTCTTTTCTGCCTAGCTTCATTAGTTCTTTCACGTCTTTGGTTCTCTACTTCTGTCTCCTCATCCTCTTCCTCCACCAAATGCCGATACAATTCTGGCTTTTTTTTGCCTGCCCTCCGTTTCTGCTCTCATCATGGTAGTTTCAATCTGAAAATTGCTCTCAGACAGTGCATCAGGTTTTTAGGTTCTTCTGAATTCACTTAGCTATCCAAGATCTTTTAACCTGGAATTCTGAGGGCATAGCACCTATTTAGGTAACTCATTACCAGGCTTCCACGTATCCCATTATTGATCTGGTGGGCCTCATATGGCAAAAAAGCTTAACTCTCTTCTGAAATGAGAAAAGGAATACAGATTTTAGATGATGAAGTCTTGTATTACTAGATTAGTATCTCCATAGTCTGAAATCAGAAACACACTAGCTGAAGGTTTGATCCTCTCCGGCTGAAGTTAATGACAAATCTTCTCCAAAATTTAATGAGACAAAACTAAGCTTCAAATTTCAGATGATGTCTTCATCACAGATGCATAGATGAGAATTAATCAGCAATGTCCTTGATTTTTATTTTTCCTATCTCTCTTAATTTATTGCAGCAATTAGCTGCTTCACCATAGCAGATGTATACAAGTGAAATATTTTGCTGTAAACCTTTGGTTTCAGCCTACTACTGATAAAGCTTGCATTGCACAGCAGTGCTAGACCAACATTTAGTATCCTGGCACAGATGTTTGATGCAAGTTAATCCCACACATGTCTTTTATTGCAAATTTCTTACGATAGATGAAGCATTACACAAGCTGTATCAGAAATGTGTAAATATCCCACACCCCAACTTTGTAAAAGTTACTGCCTCCACATTTTCCCCCAATTTCCAAATGCTGGAACAGCAATACTTACTTAATTTGAACCCACTGACAGAAGGCAACTGACAGCCAGACATGACAGAAATAAAAGTAGTTATATAATGAATAGCGTGGACTTCCAAATGCTGAAAAGTGCACTTGATGATAGCAATCACTAACACAGGTTTTTTAACTGACTTCAAGCAATTACTTGTGTTCCAAAAAAGCAGGAAACTGCTAAACACATCTTTCCCTCCTCTCCATTTTCTTTTGTTTGTTTTCACTTGGAGATATAGAAAACAGATGGAAAACAACTCTTTTCTTGTTATTCACAACTGCTATGGTAACTGATGAGAAACAATTTATTTTCTCTATTATTTTTCATGTTCCAAAGAGGCTGACTTTCAAACATATAAATAGATACATAGCTTTTCACCTTAAAGGTAAAACATGTCCTGGATGTAATTATTCTGAATCTTAATGATGTATCTAAATGAAGATATAAGCAGCTTATTTTTGCAGTAGTTAGCAAAAGTTAGCAGTAGTTGAAAAGGCACAGATAAAATTCTTTCCTTTAATGTTTCTGGAGTTATTACACTATTTCACACTCAGAGTGAATCAGGCACAGTAAGAAAGGCTACAATAATGTTTTTGGCTGGAGATAACGTCACATGAGAACTATCTTCAGAGGAATCAAGAAAGCAATGAGATCTACAGGATACTGAAGTGGACCTGGTGCCAAACAACCTGGCTATTTTTCTTGGCTGCTGCTCTTTACTCAGCTGCTTGACTTCAGCCAAATTACATCTTAACATTGTGTTCTGACCCATCTGTCTTGGCAATCTGTTTTTCAGATTGTCTAGAGGGATGAGATTCTGGGATGCAAGAAATAAAAATCATCTTTGCCATACATACACCATAAGAGTACTGTAGCACTTGGATGGGGGAAGTTTAGTCATATTTCTAGACTTCCTCTTTGCCCTCAGCTAGCTATGAGGCAACTCCAACTTCTCCATGCTTTGGCTTCAGAGACAGGTCTTCAAAGACATCTAACTTTCTGCGTTAGGTAACCTATGCACTGTAATTTCCATTCTATATATCAGCCCGCTGTCTCACTGCTAGTGTTGCAACACAGAAGCTGCAGGCTCCTTAAAAAGATGCCCAGAGCCTCCACTACATCACAAGTAGCTAACTCTCCTTTTGGTGCTTGCCTGTTGGTGACTGAGTCTTGGCTCTGTACTCGTTCAACAAATATTAAATGCTTGTCCCATTTGCAAAGCTTAGTTGACTTCTTCAAGAAGGCTTTTGGTATCAAGCCACTTACTGAGTCTGTTAAAAGATCTGTAAGCCAAACTGACAAGTTGTTGTATTGGCTGCTGTCATCTGTGCCCTTGCAGATTGCTACAGGCATATTCCAACATGTGGGCTTGTTCTACGTTCTCCAGAAAACTGTGGTAAACTCTTTGTCCTTCTTCTGCAAATGATGCACGGATATTCAGCTGGAGAGCCCTGTCTTAAAACACAGTAATCCAAAGATAATGTAATGGCTCCATCTGAGTTTTATAGTTTATTAGCTGCATGCATATTCTATGTAGGGACTTTTAAAAAACACATTATTTACCTAATAGACTATAATGACTCCTTCAGTGCCTTTATAGTTGAGTATATAATTTCTTCTTACTTCATGGATCATTGACATGATAGATGTATTCTCCTTTCACTCTCCTGCAGGCACATAACTTCCATTATCATTAATGAGACTTACAAACACATACTGAGAAGAGAATATATCCCTTATTGGTATTTGTTACCCAAAGCATCACATTTGAATTAACCTCTCTGCTGCAAAGCAGCCAAGGACAGACACTAACAATCTGATTGCTCCATGATATTCACTACCCGTTGTGTATTTAGTTTGTTATTTATTATCAGCATCATACTTGAAAAAATGAATAGTGAAAGAATCATTAGAGCACAGGGCAATTAATTTCTAATTCCATCTCTAGAACTAAATTGCTGTGTGACTTTCAGCAAGTCGAAACCTCTTTATTATTTGTATAACAAGGATAACATTACTTACCATATCTGCCTCAAAGGGGCCCTCTGATGCTTAATTAATATATGTTTGGAAAACTCTATTAGATCTTTAAACAGAAGGCAATATCTATGCTGTAAAAGAGCTCCTGACTAGTCCTCACAGGCATCTTCATAATATAAATACAAAGAAATGATGATTTTAAAAAGCGTTATTGCCTGTGTTAAAGCTTTTAATAGCATAAACAGAAAGTGAGTTGTTGAAGAGGTTTGCTCTTAGTATAATAGAGATAAATGCAGGATAGTGTGCAGTGGTTAGCCTTTGACATGGAAGGGGCCAAATGCTTTCATTAATGAAGTAATAAAACTTTCAGTGTATTAATTCACTAGATCAATATACATAGAACAGATAATAGAGTTGTTTAAGCACTTCAAGTCTTCAAAACATACATCTGAAGCTTGGCTTTGTTGAAATAAAAAAAATAATTAAAGGTACGTGCAAAGTTAAGCACTCAAAGCTGCTGCTAATGTTAAAGTGGTATAAACGTGATATTAACAAACGAATTAGGTATCCTAAGTAGATTATGGTGTACATAGCTATACACATAGCTCACAAGCAAACAAATAAATTGAATGAATTAGGAAGGGACATGGAGGTTTTGTCTTGGGCTATTTTCTCAGATTTCACAGCTATTATTCATCTTGGTTCTACAAGACCAAAGAGGCTGTTAGTACCAGAATAACCTGCTATAGATGTTATTTTATTAGAACGGTGACTTGATTTTATCAATAAGTCATGTTAATCTTATTTGTTTTTTATATCTAATGTGCAACTTTACCTTCAAAATGTAAAAGTGAGGTTAATTCGCTTATGAAAATTTCATATTGCTATTTTGTCAAAACTGGGGGCTGTTACAACCCTTCTCATTTAAAATGTGAATAAACCACATAAATTCTCTCTTACTGTTCCAAAGCAGAAACTGTGTCTTTTCAAATTTTTAAGTACGATATAAAAGAAGGGAGGAGAACACTTAAAGTCAAAAATAATGTGTGGCGCTCCTACTATCACCCCATTTCTCTTTGCTCAGATCTTATGACATACATTAAAGCTGAAATACAGTCTCACCTCACTGTTGTCTTATAAGTAATGCAATGCTTGAATTGTATGAATAATGCTGCAATAGTCAGTTGTTGCATTAAATAGATATCTGGGTATACTGGGGCTCTTGATTCACAACTATGTATCAAGGATCCTCACAAAAATTCAAAAGCAAAAAAGTTGAAAAAATAAAGCAGAAAGTAAAACTGGGGTTTTTTTCCTGATTATGCCAGGAAAAAGGATGTAAAAATAGAACCACTTACACCATAATAAGAATTAGTCTATGTGGCTTTTTCTGGCTCCTAAGTACACACAATCATCTTGGAAAGTCAGGGAAGTAGAAGGTATATAGGATTATAACACCTACTTGATCTCACATCATCACATTAACTTCAGATTCAAACATAACTTCTGAATAGTGGTTCAAAATTTCCATGGGAATCCACAATGTGCAAATATACATGCAATCAACTCTTAAAAGGTGTAAATTCATTAAAGTAAACAGATTCACAAACAATAGCAGAGGCCCAAAGGTATCACTAGTTTAATAACGTATCTAAATATTCCAGTGATGCTGCTTGACAATGAATACCTGTAACTCAATGGGAAAATGTGGCACTTTAACCTTTATATAAGCTTTACAAGAAAAAGATAAAATAATTTAGGCAAAATCAGATGAAATTCGTTTTAGAGAACTGAATATTAAAGAGCAGGAATACATTCTTTGGCAGAATTCTTGAAGGGAACTAGGGAAACTCTCACTAAAAATGTCCCAAAGGGTGGCTGTAAACAAAACATGAACGTTATTGAATAGCATGAAAAATTAAGAAATAAGATACCATCTCATGAATGCTGAAATCTTATGCCTGTAAAAAGTAGCCTGAAGTTATTTTAGGGGGTAGAATAATGTGTTTTTGTGTGGCAAGGTGCCCCTTGCCTCTCCCTCAAAGCAGCTGGTAGAGAAGGTATGGCTAAAGGTGCTCTTCATCTCCCCAGATGGCAGGTCTAACTAGCTCTGGGATCAAGAGCGTGTATGATGGTCTTCATTTCCTCTGCCCTTCTCCCTCCAGTTCATGCACACATAGGAAATGCAGTGTCATCTGCAGTAAAGAGGGAAAAAACATGTTTTGTAAGCTCTGACATTTGTTTAAGATCCAAGAAGTTGTAATGCCCAAATTTCCCCATCAAGGAAACAGCACAATCAGTTTCAAAGCATCTAGCACACACTACTGCTTCTGCTGAATCTTTGGTTAGATAGCTATTAAAATTACATTGGTCTAAAAGTGATATTGCTAGGCATGTGTAAGATTCAAATGGATTGATATTTAATTGGCTGGGACAGCCTGACGCCCGTGCTATTTTCCTGAAAGACTGAGAGAGAAAATATCATTACCACTGCAGATCCATCTCCCAAGGAAGGAACATGACTAATATAAAATCTCTTCAGCTCTCCATTGACGTGCCTGCGACACAGAATAATCCAGGAGTGTTGTGCGTCTGTGACCAGGCTGAAAAGTCTGCTCATTTACTGTGAAATATTCATCAAATGATCATCCATCTTGTACCCATACCCAGAATTAAAAAACCAAGTTGTTAATACTGTGGGAATGAGCAGAAACATAGATGGATTTCCTTGATTAATGGGAGCAGCTTCATTGCCTCTCTTGTTCCCTAAGCATGGCTACTCTACATAATGCCTAGTTTTCCATAACAGTGCATTTGTTGCATCTAAAAGTTAGCTTTCTATATGTATCTATCTAAATGTATTAAGCATCATTTATATTTTACTTTCCTATTTAGTCATACAGACAAGGTCTTTTATTTTCACTTATATTTATCCAGCAACTTTCAAGCAATTTTTTCCCCTTAATAATAAGCAAGATGAGTCTTAGATGGCTCTGACATTTTATGTAGGCAGAAAATGGAACATCTTTATTACCTCCTCAGGGATGTAGTCTTCTTCACTTATGCTCATCTACCTCCCATTAACTTTAATGGAATTTCCTTGTGGCAATGTGCATGAGAACAGGATAAATATATATAAATATATATATATATATATATGTAATCCTACATTCAAGGGTGTTCAGTGGGCCAAAAGCTTTAAGATCAATTATTCTGAAGGGCTTCCTGCATGTAAGGATATATAGTAGTAAATCATTCAGATCTAAACATACATGTTTTGCCTCCTTTTTGCCTTTGTTGAATTGTCCTGAGGAGATACAGGATCAGACTGATGGCGAAAAAATTAATTAATTAATTAGTTAATATATATATATATATATATGTGTGTGTGTGTGTGTGTATAAAGGGCTAATCTACTACAAAACATTCCAGAAATGAAAGAGGAACTAATGGTATAAATCTACTCCTTTTCCTTACTACAGTATTACTCACTATGCCTTTTTCCATAAGGAGTCAAAATGAAATCAATGAGATGCATCAAAGAACTAACGTGGAAAATGGTAGAAATTGGCCACAGTTCCTCATAATTATTTTTAATACTAATGATAGTAATAATAGGTTCTTATCTAGAATCTTACAACCAATGACTCTAAGCAGTAATACATTAATTCTCACAACTCATCACTAAAGTTGATATCAGAATCCTCATTTTATAGAGGAAATAGGGATATGCTATTTGCCTCTTGAGTCACCTAAAAAGACCATTTGACTATGAAAAGCTCCCACTGGGATTCACTCGTATCCTCCCCCCCCCTCCCCCCCGATTCTTCTCCTGGAGTCAGGCCTGCATCTACAGAATTGCTTCAACCTTCAGCAAAACGGTAGGACCTGCAGAGATGTCCCCGCCGGCCTCAGAAGCAAAGCGGAGGAGGATTTTCTTTGTGTGCCATAACAGGCTTCCGAAGGGCCCTGTCCTGCAGTGTGAGGGAGCTGTCGTGGCATTGATTAGGCACAAGAGAACAAAACAAGTAGTAATCCCAAACTGAGCAGCTTTCCTTTTTTTCTAGCACGTTTAGGAATCGCTAAGAGAACAACCCCTTTTTTTCTTTTTATATAGATTGGCTAAATACTAGGCGATTTTTGTACTAGCACTACTACAGAAAAACTGGACACTAGCATTTTTAATGTAGTCTTATCAGATGTACTTAAAAGGAATAGTTACTTTGTTATCTAAGAAGTGAAAATAAGAGGTGAAATCAGAATGCCCTCTTTCAAGGATTGTTATCTAATTTACAATCACATGGCAGAAAGGAGAACTCCATTATAGATAAAATATAGCTTTATAAAATAAATCTATAGATTTTTTTACACCTATATAGTCTATAGACTCTTTCCTTTCTTCTTTCTGACAAAAAACATAAACTTCACAACAGCAAAATTTTATCGAGCTAGACAAGGGAGCTCTCTAAAATCAAATTTGATTTTAGCGACTATCAAAAATCCAACTTTAAACTTATCATTATTATAAAGAAGACAGAGCTTCTTAAACAAACTATATCTTCTGCATAAATATTAGTGATATTTCCAAAAGTGTTTGAATAATATAAAATTACAAGTCTCATGGATATATTTGCCAATCCACCCTTAGTCACTATAAATACAAACATAGACTTGAGAATCCATCCTGCATGTACACAAGTTCTGAAAATATTCCTAAGGTGCTGTATTCCTGTACCTAACCTGAGAAGCATTTCTCCGGTATCTCAATAGTCACAAATAACAAAACTTTTGAAGTTCTTGTGAGTAAAAATAAGTATATTTGTTATGGCTACTGTCTCAGCAGTGCATTCCTATTCATGACAATGCTTACAGCACCTTTAACTTTAGGGTTGTGCTTAAGGCCAGACTACGTCAGTGGCATTTTTCTGGAATTTAAGTATTTTTTTCCTTAGTGGTTGTCTGAACCAGAGTCAGAATCAGAGTTCCTGAAAGACTACTAATAAATGATTTTTTAAAATATGTTTTCTATTATTATTCTGCGGTAGTCGCTTTCAGTCAGTTGTTCCCAGAAATGTAACTGCCAGTAAACTTACTAGAAGTGTTACTCAGAATGCACATAAAGGATTTCAAATACAGTCACTGTAAATCTCTGTTTTTAATACGAGAACTGCATTCATGCATAAGCAAAATAAAAATGACAGTCACAGACTGAACTGATTTTTATGAATGCAATAGCATCAAGGAGCAGAGAAAAGCACATCGTCATGGCTTGATGAGCCTACGCAGCAGGTGATTTGAAGCACAACATGCTTTCAGTTCTGCACCTGTGCAATGACAAGAACTCAACAGTACAATGTTAATGAGGCCAGTCATATTGACATCAGAAGAGAACTTATAGGCCAATCAAAGCAATTTTGCACAGTGAAAAGTGCTAAGTCCTCTAAATCCAGGCTATAGTTCCACTGTTGCAAATATCAACACGTAAATAAGCACTGAATATATGATATTTCTAAAGTTGTCTGTTTTGGTATTACTGGTCCTGGAGAGCTTTTTTTTATTATTTGTTGTTGTATATGCAAATTAAGACATAATAATTAGAAAAAAATGTTAGCAGTAGCAGCTGAACCACTAAAAACTAGTTCTGGTGGAAATTTTCCATCTAAATTACTCTTTGACTAAAAATACATCTTCCACCTAGTTCAATTGTTCTGTTTCATTTCTTACTGCTGAATCCAATACTAGACACGGGGAATCCCAGTGAAATAATTTGTTTTGCAACATACTGCATTTAAATGTTGCATTTTAGATTTCCTTTGTCCTAAACTGCTCTTTTCTGATCTGCTGTAGTGCCCCGAGGAAGCGCATTTTGGTTTTGTCCTCACTTCATTCTCCTTTAAAAGATCTTCATCTAGATTTATATACTTCTCAGCGTACTGCCATTTTCTTCAGTCTGCATTGAGGTTGCCATGTGCTTATCCCTCACGGACAACATAGGTTGCCCAGAGAGCCTCATCCACAAGGAGTAGTACCATGAGATATTCAAAGAAAAATTTGTATGAGGCAAAGCTGCAGCCAAACACGTAAAAACACAGCTTGAGTCAAAGGAAGACAAGAAGCCAGAAAAGGCATTTTAATTTGGGAATAGTGATTAACTTGGGAATATATTCATTAATATATAGTGCAAATGAAATGTGAATTCTAAATTTCTCAGAATTTTCCAGTCTGTGAATTTTTTCAAAATTTATCTTTTCCTCCAATTTAGAGAAGAGATAATTTTTGAAATATCAGTTGTCCTGCAGGATACACATTTCCATTTTTAACCATCACTCTTAAGAACCAAATAAATTCCACATTCAGGTCATTAAAGAAGCACTCTCCAGAAGCTGTGATAAAACATCTTTAAGGGACGGTAAGTATAAGTTTTGAGTCCTAAGTTTTAAATGCCTCTTTTAAGTAAATAGAGATTCATTAGTGTTGTCAGAGTTATAGTTTCCCCACTATATTAGTCACTGCCCCAAAACAACCACATGAGAATATATTTGACCCAAAAGAAATCATTGGGAATTGTGAATAAGGATGTTTGGACAGAAGTGATTTGAATATATTGTTCCAGAAATAGTGTTTTGAAATAAATTCTTAAAAAGGATATCTCATAGTTTTAGGAATATGAACTCAAGGTAGCACAATAGCTACCACATGACTTCTCTAAGAACTATGTGGGCTGGGTAGGTGCTCATGCCATGTTAGGTGAGATCCCAGACTTCTGTCCCACCACATACCAGGGCTCCCCCAGAGGTTGGGCTGGTGACCTTAGGCAACACTGGCTCTCCATTTTCTACCTTCCGAATCTGTCAGGAGAGCAAGATGTCAATATGCCAGCAACAATTTGAATCAACCAGTATCAACCTGGGCAAACTGGAAGCATGGCTCTTTGTGAGCTGTGTCTCACTGGAGCAGCCAGAGTGCTTCTAGAAGATGATCCTGGGGTAGAAAATCTTGCTAGAACAGTACTTGTCAACTGCTAGAATTTAAATGATATTTTCATTTTTAAAAAGTCAATTACGCTCCAAATTAGCATTTCAATGTGGTATATTAGCATCTGATTTAAGAATCTATCTAGAGAGATTAATACAGCTTCTACATACTGTTGCAAAGAAAAATTTTATATATTTGGAAAACTGCTGCCTACTCTCTCTTTATTCCTCTCTCTTTTTCCTAACATATCCTCAGTCGACTAAGGGATGTTTTTTCTGTTGTTCTACCATACCATCTCTTTTCTGTCAGACTATCTGTAAAATACGAAATTAGTTTGTCAGGAAAACGCAGGAAGTGAGAGGAAGTAGGCATTATCAGGATCCATAATAATGATGTGTATTGAAAAGACATTTCAGCCCACAGCTTAAGAATTTTTATTGGAGGAGAAGGAAGGGGAACATAATACTACTTTTGCATATGTGACACATTAAACCCGAAGATACAGATCTAACAGGAAACACTGTCGAGTCAGATGATTGTTTCATAAAAGCTAACATCATCCTGTGGAAAATTTTGGAGAGCTATTCACACTTTCAAGTTCCCACATTCGGATGATGTGTTCTGTACAGATGATATGCCAGACCCTCAGCAAATGTAAATTATCACATCTCTATTGATTTTAATGGTAGTATATGCCAGCCGAGCATGTCTTCCATTGTCCCTAAATTCATGTTTTCCGTAATATAGAAAAGTCTTGATATTTGTAACATTAAGTTTCATATTAAGTGTGGTAGATTATATAGGTATAACAATTGAGGACTGTGTTAGAGATAAAGAACTGGAATATTTTTAATAACTGTGGTAGTACCAGTAATGCACATTCTCACCTGAAGTCTGAATCTGAGCTTCTGAACAACATGTAAAGGCAGATATCCCATGAATTTCTTTAGAGACATTTCACCCTTTAAGTCTGAACATTACTTACTTTCCTTCTGCGCAATGTCGATTCATTCTCTAAGATACATATTTCAGCATTCTTGCTCAATAGCGATGATTATGGATAGTCACATTTTCTCTGAGTTAAACAGAAATCTGTAACTGAAATTTAAAATAATAAAAATATTAGGTTTTACTATTTTGTACTGTCCCAGGGGATTTTAAAAAGTCAGTTGGAGAAGCACAACTAACTTAAGGCAATAACATTGTGCTTTTGACAGTGTTAATGTCTTAATTGCAAGTTTTCATCTGACAGAAACATCAAAAGACAGAAAATACATTCATTTCACTTGTTCTTTAAATCTGGATGAGGATTCAATTCATGCAGTCTGGAAAAGGGGAGCAGCTCTTTTTCAGGCTGGCCAAGAAAGTACGAGAAAAAAAAATGTTACTTGAACACCTACACGGACCCTGGCACACAAGTCAGACAGTGTCCACACCTTGAGGTGAAGCAACTGAACCTTCTTCCTGCAGCCCAAACACTTTACTGCATTTTGACTATCAATGGCAAGGGGAAAGCAGAGATTTTTCTATGGTAATACTGGTTATGGGCCTATTTCACCTTTGTTGAGGGCCTGCACAAACCGCAGGTGCCTAAATATCTTCTTAAAAAGTCATCTGATGAGGCAGTCTCAAATAAAGCACATTCTTTGCATCTTATGCATCCTCCTACATAGCCAAGACTGTATCAGGTGACCACTGAAGCATTTTATGACTTATACAATATACATAAATAAAATACTATAATATGTATTTAATTAATTTAGTTAAAGGAGACAACTGCTTAATATGAGGACTTCAATTAAAATAGTGTCTTTAATAGCGTACTTTATTGCTTCTAGTTGTCTGAGATGTTCTGGAAATGCAGTTCTTGCCTCCTCTATTTAATGCGACAATAGTATATCCTGATTCAACACAGCATTAAACACTCGTGCTTTTACGAGGAATGGACTACTTCAGCTATGCTATGCTTAAAAGAGCTCCTAGTAATCGTGAATGATCCTCCTTCACAGAGAGAGTTATTATTTTCACTTCTTGCCTTCTCAAAAGAAGTTTATTCCACACAAGAGTGAATTTGAATATGCCGGCGGGCTGGGAATAAGAACAAACCCTCAAGTTAGTTTTAGGCAGATTTTATCTTAGAAAGAGATGATGTCTTAAAACATGACTAAAAAAAAGTTTTCCCCTGTCACTTGTTTAAGTATTAGGGAAGAAGATTTATAAGAGCACAGAAGTTATTTCTATCAACAAGAATGGAAGGCCTGAGGCTAAACAACCAGTTTTCTTTAAATAAATTTTGCAATGGGTTTGAAATCAAAAAATGTTTGTCTGGATTGCCTTTTTACAGCTAGACCTATTTGTCTCTCTTTCCCCTTCAACTGCCCTGAGATTTCCCTGCAGTTTATTGCCTTCTGTGGGTAAATGCTTATAATATCTCACTACCTTTACAGAGTTTCATATTATCTTCATTAACTGCATCAATTTTGTGAACAAAATAGAGGATACATGTAAGCTCAGAAGGAATTCACCTCAATGTACTACGCTTTGCTTACAATCAGCTTTCAGACTGAAACAAGCCTATTATAAACCATTCTATTCTGGAAAATAGATGACACTACAAGTTTATAATTTAACCTTATTTAAACTCAAATAATGAGAAAATAATTTAAATAATCATTTAAAATAAATTCTAAATATTATGTTGGTTCAATACTATGTACAGACAAGGTCATCTGGACATCAAAAAGAAGAAAAAAATGTTAATAGGTATGTCATGTAATGAAACAGCATGAAGTATTCCCAGATAACAAAGTACTTTTACTCATTAATTACAAATAAATAAATTAATAAATCCTTAACATTCTTTTATTAACAAAAACTACTAAACAGGTTTTTTTAATCTAAATGATGAGCTAAACTAAAAATCACAGGTATTAGAAAAGGTCCAAAAGCTGTCTGAATGCTATTTTTGAAACCACTCTAAACACCAAGAATGTTCTTATGAACATTTAAAAAAAGCCAATTTTATAGTGATTCTTTTGAAGAGTAAACAGGACAGATCACAAGTTAACCCCAAATTTGTCTATCACATGGCCAGTCATGCATTTTGACAAAGCATGCAAGCACATTCAGGGAGGAAATCATAATTAATTTGAATCTGAATGGTTTTATGGAAAAACAGAGCTTGTCAAACAAACTTATTTTTTATGAAAATATCCCAGAGTTGATAGAAGAACGTATCTGTAACACAGTTTACATCTGGGAGTTTCAGAAACTGCAAACATATGGAGGATGTTGTGAGCAACTACTAGTTTTGTATGCAACTGACCATGATTCACATGCAACCTCCAGATTCATCTCTTTTCTTCTTAAAAAGACAGCCAGGATATCTCCCAGATTCAATGTTAGTGACTCCCTTCTTAGCCTCTCCTTCTTCAGCTCCTTGGTTTCACCATCTCTTGGATTACCATACGAGAAGAAGAGACAGGGGACCTTGTCCGTGCCCCGCTAGCCTGAGACTTCCAGGCAAATGCTTCCAATGAGAGAGGAGTGAGAAAGTTTTGAGAAATGCCCTTGGACATCAGAAGATTTGGCATCTTGGGATCTGTATATCCTTTTAACTTGTGATCAACTGAATTTTTTGTATTCTTTGCAGCTGGAAAGGGCCCTTCCGGATAATAAAAAACCATTTCCAGCAAAGAAAGGATCTAGATTCTAGAGAAAGCAGAACAAATCGAGTTTTGGAAAGTATGACAAAATTTTGTTTCATAAAAGGGGGAGATAGGCACAGGCCTGCATTCGCAGCAGATTGAACATGCATGCAGGGATGAATTTACCTGCAGCACTCACTCACTCACACCTTGTCCTGACGGCTGAGGTTTACTTGCTGCAATGAGTGCCTTTAGTAGCACAGGAAAAGCCAAATCTCTCTCTGCTAAGTGCTTTGCAGAGCTTCTGGATGACAACAAGGTGATGCGATCGTAAGAGTATAGTGCCTTTTGTTTGTCCAAGACCGCGACAAATGAGAAGAGCAAAGACAATTGGTTGGTGAAGGTATTTGTTTTTTACTAGAATTAAACTGAAGAATAGCTACTCTCTTAGCTGACTCACTGTCCTAGCAAACGGCCTCAGCATAAATCTATACATCTTTAACTCAAAAAGGATCTTCTTCCAGGTTTGTTGGCCTGTGCTACGTAGCTGGGCAACTTTGGGCCTGGCGTATGAGATCCTTCTAGGGAGAGGGTGGTGGAGCTGCTCACATCATACCATGAGGATGTGACAGGGATACTCCTGGCTCTAATCTAACCATGCGGCCTGAATTGGAGGAGGTGAGTACCTTCTCCAAGTGGTCATGTACACCAAGCCTGGCTCATGTGAGTGGCAACATGAGTCTGCAAGGAGCACTGAAAGCCAAGCAGCCCATGTCTAGCCACTGGGCTCCCTGAGTAGATATGGGACTCAGGTCAGAGACAGCAGGCAAATTTAGGGATATAGGGAGTGCTGGAAGGGCCTGGTGAGGTGCAACTTCTACTCACCCTTGCCTGCGTCCAGGCCTACGGGCCTCGCAGGGGCTGTAGAGTGGATGCCACCCTCACGTAACGGCACTGCTCTTTCCACTCAGCTATCACTGACCTCCATGGCCACCAGCAGAGCAGCCCAAAACCCAGTATCAGAGATGGGGGGCCCTGACAGCCCATAGGATACCCCGGGCTCCCCAGGGCTGATCAGTGCCCAAGGGCAGAGGAGACAGGGCAGCTCCCGATGGGACTGCAACCTCCCAGGGCCCATCCCCAAAACACTAGATCACCCTCTCTTTTTGTTAGAGAGAAACCCACTTTCAAAGAAAAAACGTCGCTTTTCCTTAAGGATTCTGGTGGAACATAGATAACAGTGAGAGTAACCAACCAGTTCAAACTATTTTAAGGGATATAAACTCATTTCTATGTGTTACAAATCTAATACAGCTATGCAAACTACATGTCACAGAAGCACCTCATGCTGTCAGTTTTCATTAGGGAAATTACAGTTATTGGCACTTGAACAGATTAATAAGGACATTTTCTCTTTTCCTTCTAACTTTTATTAAGAAAAATAAGATGTTAGATGTTCTTCAAAATATTAATGCTTCACTAGATAATAGTCAAAATGAAGTTTATAAAGACTTTTCCTATTATCTTTTTAATTACATTCCTTGTGATTGGCTGCATATTTCTGCAGCTAAACTCGGTACTATACATCCAGAAAGAAAAAAAAAAGTAAATTATAATGAAAAATATATAAAGAAAAAACTGGAAACTATTACTATTTACATCAATAAAATCCAATTAAAAATGTTCTTGAAAACTGCTTTTCATAGAAAATTGCATTTTGGCTTATAGCTTTATTTTTTATGGGAAGTATCCAGAGAGACTGTGTTTCCAGAATCAAGAGATCAGAAACTGTTTGGGAAAGCCATTGCACAAAGCTTAGTCAGAAGCTGTGAGGCTGGGTAGTTAAACTCGTTTCTTCAGACAACTGAATACCAATCAAAAGATAAATAGGAAACATACAGGCACTGTTCAAGGCTTAAGTTATTACATTTTTAAGATGGAAAAAAAAGCTCTGTTCATTAAAGGTAAGAGGAGCATCCACTGTCTACCTCAAGATTAATACTTTCTGAAGGAAAATCCTTAAGTTGTTGAATGTTATTGATTAAAATAGTCAAAGACTCTTCCTAGAGTCTCAGCCTTACTGTATGTTGAACTTTTGCCCACCTTATACATCAAGATTCAGTATTGTAGATAATTAAATTACTAAGTGTCCACTGTTTCTCCATATCAAAATGTTCTACATTTTAAGATAGCATCCTCTCTCAGTAAGAAGAACACGGTGGACGTAAGGGGAAGTAATTGCTTTCCCATTTGAGTAATTCAGAACCTAGCAGCTAAGAAAAAGAAACCTATTAGTGCTTCACAGCACAGACTCTCCTAAGAGGCAAGGCTTGTTGGGAGAAGCTCTCTTTTATTAGACTAACCAAAGCAAAGAAGAACACAATATCAGTAAAAGATATTGTCTTCCATTTCAAACCCAGCAGTGTTGGCATCCGTAGAAATCACAGCTGCCATACCCATACGCTTACTTGCTCGAGCAAAATCTTTTAGCCGGCGTGTCTGCAGCTGCATGCAGAAGGCTCTGAAAGGACATTACCGTGCACAGCAGCGCTCCCTCCCAGCGAGAATATTTGGATCCGGGGGCACAGCACATTGTCCCTGTCTCTCTCTTCAGCCTCTCTCGACTAATGTCTTACCCATAGAAATGTATGCTGAGCTCTTGCTGGAGGGAGGTACCATATAAAGAGTACTTAAAAAAAAAAAAAAAAAAAAAAAGATTTTTAAAGATAAAATTGAAAGATTAATAATCCTTGTACTATATCTCCCTTCATTGCTCCAGCTGAACTGATTCCTCATTTGCTTAGTGAGGGGTTAGTACAGATTTCTCAATAATTTCTCCTGTCCCAAAAGATGATCTAACAGGGTTAGTTTGGTTAGCCAAACAAAAATAAATATTGAGAGGACTTTTGAGAGGAAATCCATATTTCTAACAACAGTGGTAAACAAGGAGAAGGTTGCATCTTTTCATACTTATCTAGGAATCTCAAGATAGCCTCAATAAAGGAATTTCTTTTTAAGCATTCCGGCCTGAATTTCTCTCTTACTCATCAGCCATTTGAGAAATCTATTTCCTCAAAATATTTTTTCTGCATTTTTATCTGCAGTTTTTGAATAAGCTTTCACACTGTTTTAGAACATCCTTCACCCAAATTTCATGATAATATGCCACTGTGTTGGGAGTTACAATACCTCCTATCTTGGAAATCCCTTTTAATACAAATATGCAAATCCTTGTACTCTGTTTTCAGAGAAGCACCGTGCTGTGTCTTTTTGGTGTTGCCTATGATAAAAATGCGTGTGAACATAGAGATAGAAATTGAAGAGTGTATGCATTTTAATAGTGATCATTCTACCCACTAAAAAGTCTCTGTACTGACCTGGTTTTTTTTAGACCAGGTAGATAAACATATAATTTGCCTTTAAAATTCTCATGATCTTCTATGGGATTCATATCTGTTTCTTTATCATTTATTTCTGTTTTAACTCACTTAAGTTAATAGCATGTTTTATAGTCCAACTGGCTTTTCTCAGAAATTAGGATACCCAGCAACTGAGATTTAGCCATTTACTTCCAAGCATGGCACAAACTCCACGTCTGGAATACTATTATTTTTAGCAGGGAAATCGTGCAAAACTCAGCTCATTGGAGGGCTGCCAGATGTTCTGTGCCTGCTCCCTACATTATTCTCTTCGTTTGAGGGTCCTCGGGTGGGCAGCGATCCTTGGCTGCAGCAGGCGCAGCAGCAACGTGCGAAAGTCCCCTCGCTCGGTGCAGGGTTCCCATCAGGGAGCGAGCGCAGCGCAGGGCAGCACCCTCCCAGCACGCCAAAGACCATCGCGCCCTGCGAAGAGCAGGAATGGGAAGAGCTCAGCCTCCTCCAGAAGTTCCTGATCACCCACCAGTCATCATTCTGTTTTAGGCAATGGCTACCTCAAAATTTAAGCATCTTTAGGAGTGCCAGGGAGATCTGCAATATCTTAGACTCTTACTTGGTTAGCCTAGAGTAAATCTCGATTGATTTGAATATTCTTGTCTAAATAGACTCCCTAGACTGCCAACACTTTGGCAAGGACCTTTGCATCAATGTTTATCACTAAAACACACCTCTATAACGAGCAGTTTATTCACTTGCTTTAGGTGCCACAAATTTCTATCCTTGCTTCCAAGAAAAGGAAGTATCTCCTTCTTGCAAGATCTTATTAAATGTCTACTATTTAGTGGTGAAAATGATCTACAAAATAGTCTGAAACTCTCATATTTCTTCCAACTAGTTATCCTTTGTCCTTTTCTATTCGCAGGTAGTAGGTTTGCTAAAATACCTATTTTCTCTTAAGTTTTTCAGCTAGAAGCGTATATGCCTTCACGCCCTTTTCAGAGTACTTTGTTATATTTACTTAGAGTTTATTCTGCTTTACTGCTTATTCTGCTTTGTCACAGATCTCAGAACTTGTAAACTGCTGTATATATTTTTTGAATGTATTAACTTATGTTTGAATTCCAAGCCTAAAAAGATACGGTCAGATACTGTTCATCCATAGGTCTTAGGCTTTTGAGAGGTGAGGAGACCTGTTCTGGTTTTTATGGCTGGGGAACCTTTTTTTGAAACAATCCTCTACATTACTTGCCTTCATTCCATTTATCTTTTTGATCTTTCATGATTTCTTTAAAATGTTTTAAAATTCAGGCATACTTCTTTTATTCTTGAGGGACCATTGACCAACATTCTAGCTTGTCTCCATAAAAACTGCACGCTTTCAAATGTTTTAACACTAAATATGCTATCATGTATCAGACCAGCTGACTACTCCTATGGACATTGAGGTAACTTGATTTTTCAGAATACTGGACTTACAAAACAGAATCCTAGAACAGGTCAAGATAAATCAGCCCTTGAAGCTGAGTCATGACACAGATTAGTACACATAGTCCATAAATTTTAAATATCATTTACGTCTTCACCTCTGCTTCAACCAAGATATATTTCTTGTCTCCACATTTCTCAAGGATCCTTTAAAAACCTATAGAACAAGAAACAAAAGAGAGAAAAATTTGTAAATGTACAGGTTTAGAATGTCTCTCCATCCATCCATCTCTGAAACAGAACAGACTTGTATAACTAATTGAGCTGCTATTTGACTGGCTTGTAGAACAACCCTGGTGCCTGACTTTGCTATGCCTAGGCACTTTCCATCACCATCCCACAAATAGGCTTTTCGTAACAGCACAGTGCAACATTTATCTTCCTTTACTGCTTATAAAAACTTTCTTTTGACAGGAACATTCAAACTTTTTAATGATTATAGAATATTTTTTATTGGATTGCCCATTCCATTATAGTTTAATAGCTTGTATCCTTCTATTATTCTTGTTTTGGGAATATAATTCCGTTCCTAGGAACATATGAACTGTTTCATGAACTGTTAAGTATATATCACCACTCATATAACAGGTACTTTTGTTAAAACTTTCTTGACCTTTCTTGATTTTTGTATATATACATATGAAACTCATGTGATCCTCTTTATGCAGATTTGGCTCTGTATCTCACCAATGTAACATGATCAGAACTAAGGTCTAGAAGTATGCAGAAGAGAACGATTTTTTAACTAAGAGCTTATTTTCCCAGGGAAATATGTTTTGCAACATTCAGTTTCATGCATTTCTGTTTCATAAATTTCTGACTATGTTTTAACTCTGCAAATGTGCAAGGTGACTTCAGGCATAGCTGAAAAACACAAGTAATGCCATTTTTCTTTCCACTTAATGAATTTATCTTTTTACTTTTTATATTATACTATTTTACTACCTAGTATATTACATACAAAATAAAATTAAATCCTGGACAATGCTTCAATATGCCTTACAAAACTATTCTGGCTAAGATGTGATTTTCCAAAGTCAAAATATGCAATGATTTGGCACCATTATTTTTATCTAAGCCATTGTGTTTAGACTCTGAATGGAGAGGTACTCCATTATAAAGATTTGGGGGTTGTCCAGTTTCTGTAGTAAGTAAAATGATCTGAACCATATGACTTTTTGTAAAAGAATATTCCAATATTATATTTAGGTTTCATTTCCCTTAAACATCTGAAACTGCCCTGCGTTAGGGAGGTGAATGGACTATTTCAGATAACATTTGGTGATTTATACACAGAATAGTTTTATTACTGAACTATCCCCACCTTGTCCCTATCTTCTAAGACATAATTCTTTTTTCTAACCCCCAAGCCATACAAGTCAAAGCGTGCATTCACATTGCCTAACCTACCTTGATTTCAACACCTAATGCTATCATGCAAACAAATATTTTTCATTATCTGTTAAAAATATTGTATTGTATTAGAAGATAAAATAGAATTCACTCTGCCCATGCACTTAACACAGGTTCCAGCTGTTTTACTGTCATAAAAGCACCTTAAGCATGTAAAATTATGGCAAGTCCTCTATCTACTGTACAAGTAACCCTTCATTTGATATCTTGTAAAAGCCATAGTGGTATTATAAGAAGTCAGAAAATTAAAAGGTTGGGTTTTATTTTGTTTCCGGGGCAATCTTGTTTACATTATTAATAGATTGCTCAGAGAAGATCCCCAATAGACATTGTGGTGTTTTGTGCTGCCTCATAGATTTTAGAATTGGCATGTCCAGAACTCAGAAAAGTACTAATGGCACAGCTGCAGTTATTTTAGTCTTCTTCTAACAGTGATTAGATTTGTCAAAAGAATGTTTACAAAGTTGTACCCTACGTTGTACTCATTTATGCCTTATGAAAAGAAAATAAGCTAAACAGAAAGTAGTAACAGCTTAAAGAATTTCCTCACTCTCAGGATCAGGAAACTACATGCATGTGATTTATTTCAAAGTGAAAGTATGCTATTCCCTTTTGCTTTTTCCTTGCTAAGTTTTTTTCAGAAGCTTTTATGTATTACATGTATTCTGCTTATGGAAAATCTTGCCATCAACTCTCTTCAAATCCCTATAGAATTTAGTTTTTAAAATGACAACACTCTATATATTCCCTATCAATAACTGACTCAGTTACAGTTGTTTTTGAAAATGGTACCAGTTTTCATTCCTAACATCTGATAGAAAATAGTCTTCATAGTACTATTCTGCTTGAACCCTCAGTAACTTTCAAATTTCATTGTTTTATGCAGCCTGCATTGATAAACATTGGTTGCTATAATCTTAAATTCTCATTTAGTTAATCCTCTTTTGTGATTAGTAACACATTCATGAATTTATCCCTGTTTTAATACATTTAAGTTTCTTATTTACCAGTTTAGGAATTCTCTACACATAATTTTGCTGTTACTGATCACATAAGATGATATTGGCACTGCACTCTACCAGAAATAAAGACAGAATAGTTGTAAACATAAAATAGTGAATAAGAAAAATACATAATTGATAGAGATTTTCTTTCTAAACAAGTAATGATTCTAAGATTTATAACCAACTCGGTTGAGATCACCAATATTTATGATGGTTCTCAGAGTCACAGGAAATCAGATTTTGTGACTATATTCCTTTTTCCCTAAAGAATACAAGAAAAGAGGATTTATTGCTTTTGTCCGCTTTCTCAAACTGTGCCCTATTCAAGTGCAAACGTTTTATATGTTACTAGACACTGATCCTGAAAAGGCTCATTAGACATTGCTCAGCCCACTGATAAACCGGACGGTAGTCCACTCTTCTGAACATGCTGTGCAAAACAGAGAGCTTTCAGAGACCATAGGTGTTACTATGAGGCTGAACTATCCTCTGACGTTTGTCTCTTAGGACGCTAAGCAGTGTCAGAAGTAAGCATAACAAATTATACCGAGCTCTCCTCTTTCTTCCCTTCATGCTGCATGATTCTAACTCATTATTTATTCCAGTATTTTTAGTTCTTTGATTAGAAAATACGATTATCTTCTTCTGAACACTCATACTAGCTCGCCTTTCTTAGAGTCTGAGGTCTTTTGATAGAACTGACCTGTTTCTAACTTTCATTTGTGTTCAGAGTTTGGTGTGGGAAGCTGCAACACTTGTTAATATCCTTGATTTGAAAGACCTTTTATCATGCCATTTATATACTGGCACCAAGAGGGATCTCATTAAAATTTTAAATGTTGTCTCCTGTAAATACCCTTCTCGTTTTGCTTTTATTTTCCAATTTTGTTGCTTCCACTATAATGATTGGCATTAAGAGGAATATTTTGATCTATTAAAGTGTATAAGGTGTACTACTTAGCACAATTAAAAGTAGTTTTAAATTTTACATGCTTAGGATTTGGAGATTTTTTTTTAATGTATTAATTTCTGTTCTTCCAATAGAGAAGACTCAGATGTCTAAGAGCTCCATTTTGCAGTCCTACTGTTCAGTCATCATTTTCTACCTTTGATCCAGTCATTGCGAGAATGTTTCTTTCCCTACATTAATGCAAAGTAAGCCTTGATGTCAGTTAAATAAATTCAGATTTTGTTATTCCTGTACTGTCAAAATGGTGGATAGAAAGACATGGATCAATATTCATCTTTGCCAGTTAAACTCAGAAAAAAATAAGGTGCTTATAATTGTTTCTCACTATCAGCTCAGAGAGTATTTGGGTTTGATTGATATATAGAGCATAAGAGAGATTCATTAGCTAAAATTCTTAGTACAATCTGACTCCAAAATGCAGTTTGAACAGCTTATTTGGCAGATTATTAAGAGTACGCATTATCCTTTCAAAAATGCTGGCAGCCTCTAAAAAATGTTTATCTTTGTCTGATATCTGAGAAGCCTCTTCATGCTTTCATCTCCTGTAGACAAGAGATGCTCACCAGTGTTCTCGGGCATATTGAATTCTGAACAGTTTCACCCTATGAATCCATGCTGTCAAACAATTTTATTACTTTGTGAAGAAATGTGCATACCAGATTCTTTCAAGTTAGGCTAGTGGAACTACTAAACAGAAGAACAAACCATTTTAAGAATTCTGAGATAAATGCAGAAATTTGTCACTTGCCAGAGTCCTTATTAAAAATGATTTTTAGTTTTAGAGCATATTCCTTCCAGGCTTTTTTACCACTATCCTTCACTAAGGATGCCCCTAACAACATTCACTATTACATGGTATTTTCATAGTAAAAAAGTGGTTAGTTTAATATCAAAGTGGAAATGTTTAGCAAAGAATGCAGCAGCCAAAAATCAAGCAAACATAAAACAATTACAAACATGAAAATTAATAACTCAAGGAAAATAGACTTTATATCTAGACTTTATATCCTGAAAATTCATATAATATTTGAGAGGAAAGAAATCACCTTATACAATTCAAAACAATCTTATGCTCCAAGCCAAAAGTGCTCTGGAAAAACAATCATAAATCTGTCTCCAAAATTCAGATTGTAAACGAATGCGCTCTCATCTGTTCATTTCTGATCTTTCCCATATATCTTCAGAGGACAACCAGCCCCAGATGCTAAGGAAGTCTGGTCTGTACTGTGAACCAGAAACATCAGTGTTTCCTTGTATATCTAGAGTGGAGACTTTGGCTTTATCATTTTAGAATTTCTAGAGGATGAATTAGCCCACATCTTGCGCAGTTTCCCCTTACTATGTCCTGGTTCACATATCAAGACACAGAACTCAAAGGTTGACCACAAAACCCTTCCCAAAGCTTTCTTTGGAGATCCTTTTATTCTTCAGGTTTATAAACACAACTTAGTTACCCCAACGGGACAACTTAGATAATCAAGCAGTTGCAAATAGACTGTCACACAGGCCTTCTCCCTAACTGCTCATGTCCATCAAGTTTCTGTCTCTCCCATCAGCTTTTCTTGTTGCAGATATTTAACAATCTCACTTGCTGTGGCGGCTAGCATAGGTGATCCTCATTGCCATGGAGGATATTAGGATAATTTTGGCAGGTGTCATCTTTGCGCTTGTTTTCACAGATATTTGAAAGAAACAGTAATAACATAAAATTCTTCAATTTTGGAGGTGGGAGGGGATCCAACTTTCAGAATAATTCTGAAGCTTTCTTCTGACTAATTTTCAAAATTTAAGTTTGAAAGCAACATAAAGTAAAGCTTAAAAGTAGTCTTGCAATCTTAACAATGGAACCATGACAAGGACTTCATTAAAAAAACAGTGGTAAAATGTGTGTCACTGTAGACCAAAATTACTGAGCGTGATGCTCTCATCTTCTTTAGAACCAAAGAACACATCTGTTTTCACATCTCATTTGAGAACATACTCCCCTCTACTGCATTTTATTAAATCTTGTCATTGTGCTGTTGAGCAGCAAGACCATGATGCAAAGACGACACACAAAACAGAGCTGTTGTTGCTCTGCTGTGAAGCAGATGTCATGTTCAGTTTCCCTCTTGACAAATTCTTTATTTTCCCCTCTTTTGAGAAAACTGAAACAAATACATTCTGCATTTGCAGTACAATTCTATTCATATAGAAATGAGGAAGATTAGGATGTTTAGTGATAATCTATTTTGTTTTTATAAAAGAAAATAAATGACTACCAAGGGGGACAGGATGGAGTGAGTCTATTTTAATAGCGGTGTGAAAAAAAAAATGATGGAATGCCAGTTTTAATTAGAGTTTAATTCCATTTTCCAGTTTTTGATCTCACTGACACCAGTATTACTTCATTGACTTTAGCGATTTGTTTTATTGAAGAGCTGATTTAGCCAATTGTATATATTCAGCTTGGTCTGTCTATTTAAGCATGCTCTTGTCAAATAGTCATGGGGATCTAAACATGAGCTTAAACTACTCTACTGAAGAGGGACACGCACATTTATATTCTCTCTGAAACTGAAGCTTTATGCAGCGGAGAAAGAAAGAGAGAGAGACAGGAGAGAGAGAGACAAGAGAGAGAGAGAGGGATCACAGTAAGGCCCATAAATAGTGACATTAGTGTGAAAGAAAAATCCTAACTTTTTCCTCAGAGTTCAGTTCCAGTGGAAAAGACAGTACAATTTTTGAGAGCATAACAATGAGAAGGAAAAAAAAAAATCTCATCTCTGTCACAGTGTCACATCTGACTTTTCATGAGATTTTTTTTTTTCTTATAGTTTCTTTCCATCCTGTGGATGTGCTAAGAACCTACCCACAGCTTTCAGCCAGAGCTCTAGCAGTTGTCTCTCCGCAAGATACAACCATTGCACTTGAGGGAGTAGGTGGTTTCTCTTTCACTTGGCTTTTCAGGATTCCAAAAAAATGTTCTCCTTGAATGCTGACACAGCCAAAAGCTTTGGAAATCGGAGACAGAAAAACAGCCTGCTTACTGCAGAACAGCTGTGAACCAGCCTAACCATCTGGAATGGAGACCAACATTCAAGCCCCAGCTTTGCACGGCCCAGACCAAGGATATGAACCCTGACGATATAGGTGAACTCTGTCTCCACCTGGCCTAATTAATGTTGATAAAGAACAGACAGTGACACTGAGATCAAGAGATCAGCTTGATTGTCCACAGTCGGGTCTCTCACTAAGAATGTGTGAGTTCAAGAAATCAGTCTCAATCTAAAAAACAACAGACCTGAATTCGTTTTCTGCATCCCGTTTTTTCCCACTCTAATATTATGTTAGTGGTCACTCTGGTTGTGCAAGTTCTTCATTTGACCAGAAATCCTATCTATTCATTCCAAAATCCGCAAAGGTTGACATCTTGGGTGTCAAAAGCCTGAGATGGAAAACTTTCCACCTTGGACTTTTGTTGCCTGATTTTCACTCCAAAACTCACACTTAGTAATGTCTACTGCCTCAAGTAAACATACTGTTTGCCTCACAGGTCTTCTGTTTGAAAATTCAGCCCATATATTACCTCATGATTTCTCACACTACAGTACATGCAGCTTCCATAAATATGGATATCACACAGGCTAAATAGACTTGTCACTACTTTATACAAACAGCCACATAGAAACACAGATCTTATATTCCACATTAATGTCAATTTTTTTTTGATAGGTGCACTTTCTACAGAAACTTCTGATTTCTCATCAGCTTTTTAGAAATCTCACATCAGTTGTCTTTCAAAGTTAGGCAAACTCTTACTGCCAGAGTCTCGAATATATCTAATTTCATTCTGCTTTGTCTTCCTTCCAAAAGTCATTAATTAAGGACATTATTCTGAAGCACTAGTGCCTGAATACGCCAATGAAAATTCATTTAAATGACTCAGCTTCTCAGAACAAATTTATTTCTTTTTAAACAAAGAAGCACTAGGCCTTCATGACTGCAGAAAAGCAAAAGGTTTAGAACAATCTGTTCCAATTTTGTGAGCTACTTCTAAGCTTTGTTTGCTGCCAGTTAATCTGTGGCTTTCCCCATCTGCTGAAAGCCAAGTGTAAAACAAACTCTTTTGCTTTTTTTAGCCTGATAAGTTAATAAATCACAACTTTACTGATAGGCCTTGCCACAGTAGCAAACTAACTCACTATAGCACTAATCAACTCTGATCTTCCTATGGAATGCTTACATTTGCAGGAAAAAAATAAAAGAATAGAAACTTTTAGTGATGGTGTCATTTCCACGTAAGTAGAAAATATGGCTGGAACAAATCATTAGACAAGCTTTGTAACAACGGCCTCTGTGGCAGGGACATAAGGAAAACAGATTAGGTCCACAAAGCACATCTCTTGTAGCTGTCTGCAGAGCCTAAAGAGAATGGATTGTTTCATTTCCTGGATTCATGGATCCCTAATGAAGTATAATTGCACATCCATGATGGTTTCATGCTAATTGAAGGAGACTACAGAGGAAACCAGCTTCTGAAAGGGACTTTTTTTACAATGGGCTGTTAACATAAGTCTTTTTTCAAGGTAGTTATAGCTATTCTTCTTACCAGCTTTTCTACCCTCAGCTTCATCTTCTCAGAGAATAATGAGAATTGAGAATATCTAGCCCATAATACATTTTTATAATATATAAATATTAAACTGTTAATATCTTCTTGTAAACAAGTCATATTTTTAATTGGATTAAGATGTTTCTTGAGTTTTCTTGCACTAGTATAAAGTCAGCCTCACATTTTCATGCTATAAATTTCTATGTCACATTTCCTATATCATCTCTTTTTTCTTTTCATGCTGAGCCTTAACACGACAACTTAAGGTCCATTTATTATTTCTACTTCTGACTTTTTTTTTTTTCATTCCGGAATTGCTAATTGCAGATACAGAAAATAAAGCCAGACCTTTTCTAACTGTTTTTCTCTCATCTTCTCAGACAAACTAATTATTCTGAGTTCAAAGCTACATTGCAGAAATTTGGGGATTCAAAAGAAAGAGCTGTAGAGCACCGGCAGTAACACGCAGCTGTTTTCTGCATGTCGGTGGCGGGCTAAGGTCTTGCACGCTCGCTCGCTTTGCTTGCTGTGGCTCAGACACTGAGCAGCATCTTGTTATTCTGTGACAGCTTAATCCATTTTCATTGCATCACTGTAACCTCAGGCCCTCTTAATACTTCTCAGGCAGCATAAATTAGCCTTAATATGTCAGTATATGGAATTCACAGCTATTCCGAACTCCCTCCACTTGGCCAGAAAGCGTAAGGAGACCCTAATATAACCGAAGTTGAGCCTGAGTACCTCTCCTAACTGCACCCCTTGCTTTTCTCTGTGGAGGAAGAGCTCCAACAGGATTTTGGATCAACACAAATCCCTTCCTTGTCCCTGGCGGAAAGCCAGCCTAGCCACTGTCCTTCCTGCTTACCCCGCTTTCGCCAAGCGGAACCGAACGGCCTCAGTGAGCCGCATTCAGCAGCTTGTGAAAAGGAGAAACCTGAAGCACCCGAAATTCAATGGCTAATTATTTATCACAGAAAACCACAAACACATTTAGAAAAACTCTATATTTAGTAATTGTTGCTGGTTACTGTACCCAAGTATGAGATAGTATCATCCCTCTAGTCCTGAAAAACATCTCCCTCCTCCCGTCACAGTAAATATTTTCTCATCTACCACTTCCTAGGAGCTGGGTATTCAGGAAGCCATTTTAGGATCACGGCAAATGTACAGCCCTACAAACCTAAGAAAACAGTTACATCTTCTTAGATGGTAGTTTTCATGTCACATATTCCAACCTATGCACATCTATATCTCTTAAATGCAAACTGCCCATACATCATTCCAATACAGATTAAATGATCATAAGAAAAAATACCCTTCCTTCTCCCTACTGTGTCTTTGGATTTTTCCCTGGAGTGATTGCCTTTGACTACAAAAAAGTACTGCGCACAAAACATCATCAGTCTGGCAACTTCCATAAAAATACATTTGCTTAAGAAACAGTCAGACTCCTTTAAAATCTTTTTTCTTATGCAGCTATGCCAGATGACTGGGTATATTGAAATTCTTCTATGTACATAAAAAAAACCTATACTCTTTTATACATCATTCTGTTACACCAGCTTTTACATTTATTCTTTCAAAAGAATGATATTTTAGTTGTATGGAAAAAAATCTGCACACTAGCCATTCCGTTCTTTATAATACTTATTTTTAAAGTACAGCTTGCCTAAGCCTCCCCAATTAACTCTCTAGCAAAGTTCAACTTCACTCCTTTTCAAACACTTTTGAGTTTTCCTTATTTTTGTAGAGAATTACAGAGGTGGCTCTGACTGAATTGAATTATGTTCCAAAAGCTTTTGAAGAGAAGTTCAGTCTCTCCAGGCACGCAGAATTCTCTTCCAAGGTCCGAAAAAAGCTGAAGGAAAGGTTTAATCAGATCTGATCAAAGGATCTCCTTTCCAGTATCCAGATTTCCTTAAATACAGTAGAACTGGAATAACGAACATTAACGTAGTCTGTACTGTGTATACATTTAAAAGAAAAATAACTCTAGGGTTTTTTATCATGTCATAAAATGTGTGTATAATCTATACTTCTAAATTTGCACATATAATTCAATTTCACTGTACATCGTAAAATCATTTAATGTTTCTATAAACCACTACAATTTCAATAAAATGTCACATTTAGGATTTACAATTCAGAGATGTAAAATGGAAAATAATAAAAGCAGACATCATAGCCAACCCAGATGATAAAAATTAGCAGTAGTGTTGAAGGGAAAATAAACATCATAACTATTTTTTTATGGAAGGTAATTTGTGCAATTCAATTTGTGTTGATTCAGATGTTTTCAGCATTCCTGGAAATGCTACTATTAAGATCCTGCCCTTGAAAGCACAGAACGAAACTGAAGTCAACAGGGCTCTTCCTCGGCACTGGACTCAGCTCTACATTATCAGCTTGATGAGTTAGTACCTCTTTGGCTGCTTAGTCATACAAAACAATTACATTTTCTACGGGAAAAAGCTTCTCAGGAGTGACTGCTCTAATGAGTAGATTGATTGAAGGGAGGTTTTATTTTTAAGGCTCCAAAAATGCCTGGAAAAAAAATTACTGAAACTTTTCAATTACGTTTTGCATCCATTAATACAATCAAAAACAATGACATCTTTAGATTCAGAGTTTTTATGTTTAAACCACTGATATACCATCAAATAAAGCTTCCACTGCAATTCTTCTGCTCTTCCTTCCCACAGAAAGATCACCGTAGATAAGTCCAAGCTACATTCATCTCTCCTCAGTCCTTCAGTCCTATCAATTCATCTCTATGCCACTGCAACAATTATCACAGAATCATGGAATCAGTAAGGTTGGAAGGGACCTCTGCAGATCATCTAGTCCAACCTCCCTGCTCAAGCAGAGTCACATAGAGCATGTTAGACAGGGTTGCATCATGGCGGGCCTTCAAGATCTCCAGAGAAGGAGACTCCACAGCCTCTCGGGGCAACCTGTGCCAGTGCTCCGTCACTCTCACAGGGAAGAAATTCCCCCTCACAGTCAGGCAGAACTTCCTGTGCTTCAATTTCTGCCCATTGCCTCTTGTCCTGTCGCATGGGACAACTGAAAAGAGTTTGTCCTCATCCCCTTGACACCCTCCCTTCAGGTACTTGTACACATTGATAAGATCCCCCCTCACTCTTCTCTTCCCCAGGCTGAAGAGGCCCAGCTCTCGCAGCCATTCCCCATAGGGCAGGTGCTCCAGCCCTCGGATCATCCTTGTAGTCCTATTTATTTGGGCATTTTCAAAGAGCCCATGCGTTTAGGTGCTCGGATACCTTTTCAGAGCAAGATCTCTGAGCTACTTATGGCTCCACTTTTAGCTATCCAATTTTAGACATGTGCCAACCTGAGAAAAGCAGAGAACCAAAAGCTTTATTTCAAGTCACTGTGGCCTGTAAGCTTTCAACAAACTCCAAAATTAAACTCAACATATTTCAAGGTATGTTCCCAAACCTTAGCCACCAAAACTGGTATCTATTCTATTAACATGTTATTGACACTATTCCTAGTGAGATGAAATATTCTCTGCCTACCTTTCCAAACCAATACGAACACAAATCAAGCCTGACAAGCAACTTTGAAGTTAGGCTATAGTATTAGAGTTACACTCATCTCCATTTTACCCACAAAGTTGTTTACTCTAATGGGAAGTTGTTTTGGCACTTAACATCCCTATCCAAAATATTGAGAAACTACACTTAGTGATTATAGACTACATTATATTTTTATCCAGTCATACAACGTAAAAGTAGAGGGCCTACTTACAATCTTCAGTTCTTCATTTCAGCTGAAGCAACTGATTTCACAGTTTTTCGAGTGCTTTCTCACCTGACTAGATCTTAATCATTTTAGCAATGTGAACACCAACAACTTACATGTGGTGGGGGGGGGGCGGAAATCAAACACTGTAGTGAGGCTGTTCAATAAAATTTATGAGAGTCATGCTGAAATATGGCTCAGATGGAGTTTGGGCTGATGATAAGGTCTCAGCAAAGCACTGCTTAAATTTGCTGCTGGCAGTCGGAAGACACAAGAACGAGGGAAAAGAATAAATGCACGGGCAGCTGAAGGCTTGTCTACGGCAGGGCTCCAGCAACACTTGTTCTGTGGATGGATTGCCTTTGACTACAAAAGTCTGGGGCCTAAGTGAGTAATTGTTTCCCATGTGGCTGTTCACTGCTTGATGGCTTAAGCAATTAAGCAACAGTTCATGTTTTCTACTTTTTTTTTTTTTTTTTTTTTTTTACATTCAGGATCCTTTGCAGGTGATATGGAATAACTTTATCTACTAGGCTTTATCTACTACACTTTCATTAATCACCAAAGGTACCTGAGGCTTTTAAGGTAGCCACAGGAGGGTTCTCCTATCTCCTCTTTTTCACAACTGAAAAACCTTGAAAGTGTTAATGAAAATATTTCCTGAAGGAGAGCAATGTGGCCTACCAAATATTGCATAATTCCAGTTAATTATTTATTGTCAAAAATACTGTGCATACAGAGGTGCATGCAAATCAAATATAATCTATCTTCTGTGCAAGAAAAAAAAAAGGGGGGGGGGAAGAGTGTTATGTTCTTTTATTTTCACCCTTCCATAAGTAAGACGCCTGTTAGAACTATTTTTGTGTAACTGAAAAATGTTCAGATAGTTAATGTTTTAGAACTAAAAACATTCCTTAATCTTCTGTCTTATGAATACTGGTGGGAATAACAATCTTCCCCTAACTGCAGCCTAAGTACTTAACACAGCTCTGGGTTCCCCCTTTCATGTCCCAAGGTCCTATTGCGAATCTTTCTCATAGTCCTACTATACACTTTTTTCAGCTGATAATCAAATTCCAGAAGCGCAAGGCAGCTTGGAAACCTGAGGACAGCTCCCAAGTTGATGAAACTGTAGGTTTGAGTATGCGAAAGACCCTGCTCTACTCAGGGTAACACTTACGCCTGAGAATGGCAGTGTTACAGAGCTGCCTGTGCCTAGGAGTTTACTCAAACTTGCTGTGAAAACAGAGCAAATACATCACTGCTGTGGATTCCAAGTTGGATTTTCATCACTGTTTCAAACAATATTTTCCAGGGTAGGAATTATTGCCTGTCATAAGAGTTTTTGGTCTGTTTTGTGATGGAGCTTCAGGAGAGAGCTGCAGGCAGTATTTCGCTCTGCGCAGGGATGCTCAGGTGACACACGACTGGTTTGACTGGGCACTGCATGACCTGAAAGGCCATCTCTTAAGGGAAATCGGATGGGAGCCCACTCAGGCGCTGTACAGTGAAGCGCAGATTACAGTGAAATGACAGGAGTCACATGAGTGTAGAAATATCAGTTACTGCCTCGTAGTTTTGTTTACAAAAATAATCCACTGAGTGTGGGTTGCAGTTCACAGTTCTGTGAAATTGCTTAAGCGACTTCATGGCGTTTCTTCTCTGAAATTCAGCGGCGAGGTCCGACGTGTGGGAGAAGAGCAGGGGCAACGGTGGCCAGGGCAACCGTACAGTTATTCACCCCATCGCACTGGCACGGGCCCTCCACACGCGGACGTGGCGGCAGCGCGCCTGCTTGCCTTTCAGCGCCACCAGAAGCAAGCAGAGTAAGCAAGAGGACAGAAAAGAAGATGTACAAGCTCACCGGAGTACAAGATCTGTCTGAAGGTACCCAGAGACGAACTGTTTAGTCCCGGGAAAGCAGAGACAGCCCTGCACAAACACATCCTTATCCAGTGTCTGGCTGGATTTGTAAGCCTATCTCTGTAAGCCTAAAGTATCATCTCTGATACTTTATGATGGGTAAGAATATTGTGCATTGTCTTATATATCCAAAAAATTACTGTCAGCTGTGTTATATTTATCTATTATTGTATAAGTACATACATACATACATACATAGTACAAGTATAAATTCTTATTTTCCCATAAGTTATTAGCAATTCAGCTGTATATAAAATATTTATAGTAACACACAATATTTCATGAAAGCTTTCTGCAACAGAGAAATTATTAACTACTGAGTGCAACTAATTTTTGCATTTGATTCAATTTGCATTGCAGCTGACTTTGCTAGTGATTCCTTAAATTAACATTAAACATTAAACCTTCCGGACTTTTCAAAGATTCTTTCCTAGCATTACTGCTATGGGTACTTAATTTTGTCTGTTATTAAATTAGCATGAGAGGCCTAATAATTTCAAACATATTATCCTGTGATACATTTTTAAAAAAGTATTTCTATTTTCTAATAGAAATAGTAGATTATGAATCATGAAAAAGTATGACTTATATCAAGCTCCTATTCAGCTCATACACACAATTTGCTCCTGCATCCTAGGGCAAGGTATGGATGCTCACCTGTTTCCTTGCACACATTTACATATGGCAAAAGTTTTGCAACATAAATATATTTCTTTTTCTTTTTAGTAAAGCTCCCTTCTGGCAAATGAACCTAAGAATCACAGATTCTTTTAGATTTTTAAGTGTCTTCCCCTCACATATTTTCCAGTTAATATTGGAAATGATATGTGACATTAAGTGAGATTTATGAATTCTCTTTTTCAGCTGAAACTTGAATAAGGAAGTGACAGTTATTGGAACTGCAAAAAACAGACTGCAGTGACCACCATAGGATAAAAAAGCAATTACGTATATTACAGCCTTGCAAGAGCATAAATTCTGTCTAAAGGCAGGTGGGGATGCCTGGCTCTGGGAAACCAGAGGCGGGTCTGAACAAAAATGTCCTCATCCACATCAAACTGAGTCACCACACATATCTCTTTATCTGCTCCCATTGTTTATAAAAATACTGTGTGCTCTCGTATCTTTATCATTAGATATGTATGATAAAGGTGTTTTATATGTGCTTAGATATATAGAATTTTGGTAAATATCCAGTAAGGCTGCTGTAGCTTACTTGAGCCTAGATCTTGATTCTTCTGGTAGGATCTCTTTACTGTTGACAGTAGTTTAGCAATATAGAGAGAAATGAGGAAAAATAAAACTTGTGATGATTATCATCACTGATCATAGTGATAGATATTGGTCCAGAATATGAATGTTTGTATTTATTTTAATCCAAGAGATCCTGGTATATTTGAGGTAAACCATAGAATATATTTTAATGGCAGGGAAGGTGAGGAAAGCTTTTACATTAGCTTTGTAAGGCAAAGCCCAATCAGGCAGTCATGACAATACACATATTTCTATTTTCTGACTTGCTACATTTGCTGCAGAAGGAAGTTTTCAGAAGAAGCTAGATGTCTAAACCCAGTGAAGTTAGAGGCTCAGTTCCCTTAGACTCTGGAAAATTCTACCCACAAGCATAAATATTTTAATACAAGTATGCAGATTTTATACTTCAAAAATTAGATGATAAGTTCAATCCTCACTGATGGTATCTAGTACAATTATTCTCTTTCTACAGATTATCAATTCCCCTGATTATTCTTTAAAAAAGTTAAAACTGAACATTCGTAGATTTAATAAGACTTGTCATGACCATAGAAAACAATCAGTGGAGCAGGGGAATGAGCTGTTTACAAATGCATCCAAAAGATGAGGAAACAAAGATTCCATTTGATGAAAACAATCTCTGCATTTCATTTTTAAGCAAGAAAGAGAAATTCTGCGTGGCTGAACTGTCAGGCTTTAATTGTTCAAAAAGTCTAATGACAAAGAGGGAGAAGTGCCAGAAATTCACATGATTTATTATCTTCCTACACTTCAATTTCTAGCAAATGTACAATCCCAGAGGGATTCTCAACCACTTCCTGACAGCCCCTCAGCAGTGAATTAATACACAAGGTAAAAGAAAAATTAATGTAGAGTATCAGAACTGATTAATGGAAGTCATGTCAGCTGTCAGTCCTCTGCAAACTAATTAGGCAAAGCACTCAGGAAATCTTGGTGCTGCATATTAAGTTTACCAGAAACTTTAAGTGGGATCATAAAAATAACAGCAGGTGATTTAAAAAAATGCTTGGAAAATATTCCTTTGATGTTTAATATGTATTTATTTAGCCAACTATTGGATTTCTGTAAAGAAGCTAGATATTAGTCCTCCTAAAATTCCTTCTATTTATTTCTGTTTGTTTTCTAATCATGGTATAAATTTTACTTCAAGGCCTTTGCTTGTTTGTATAATGGACTACTAAAATATTACAGAAGTAATAAAGCCCAAACAATTCATCCAGAGTGTTAGAATTCTTGTCAGCGTGGAACTATCCTACCAGAATACTGAACACTGAATTACTCTTTCTTGAAAAATGCCTCCCTAAAAGCATGTTCAAATCAAACTCCATAGCCACCCACACGCTCTTGGCCTTGAGCCATGTTGGAGGTGTCATGTGACAGGACATAACATGCAAGGGAAAATCTTGTAGTTGCTACAGACAGGACAATCCAGGAGATCTTCTTGGTCTGGATGACCCAGGAACCCAAGGAACGTCTAGGTCAGGAGCTGCCAGCTTTTGCCATTGCCTGTCCTACAAAGCAGCACAGAATATTCTGCATCATCAAAGCCTTAGGTCGCAACCCAGGACCTTCATGAATGTTACTCTGTGAAAAAAATTAAGAATCAGTCCAGCCCTATCATCTACTGGACAGACCAAGCTATTACACCAGTAGTGAGTACTTCCAGAGAGTAACTTCCCCTCTAATACAGAACAATATTACCTGTGATATTTTCTGTACAGAAGGCATGTCCATATGGGAATATCAGAAGTTAGAGCTCACTGCAGCCCCACAGCTGTGAGCAGAACTGGCATGCCTACCACATCCAGACTGCTTTGTTTCTGTATGTATATTCTGCATATAACCCCACATGGAGCCCCCGCTGCAGCACTGAAGATCAAAACCCAAATACATGATAGTCAGGCAACCTATACCTTTTTTCTACCAAGTTTCTCAAAGAAAAATGGTTGAAGCTCATGGGCATCTTGAGCTAGTGAGGTGAGTGATCACAGGCCACTGGCCTGACTCTGAAAATGTTTCTTTGCTTGATAATTGCACTGCCTGGGGTTGGGTCAACCCAGTCCTTGAACAGCTGAATCTGTAGGTTTCTTAATGTCATCCACTCTGACACAGAGCTATTCCCAGGATTTTTCGTAGCAGCTTCATCAGCCCATTTCCAGTCCTCATTCATCAGTCAGATTCCAGAGGACACAATGCTGTAGGCATGTATGAAACCGCTCATGACCCTGCTATACTTAGAGACAGCAGGAGACTTCATTTTACACAGATGTTTCACCACAAACACGTTTTTCACCCCATTTCTAGCATGGTATGCCAAGTCCCATTTCTGCGTAAGCATCCCTAGAATTGGTACCTTGTAGGTCATATTTGGGGACCATAAAAGCTATAAAGATAAGGAAAAGGACTCAATAAATGAGATTTTCTTGCAGTTGGTTTTGCCACACCCTTTCTTCATTCCCAGTCCCTTGCTCCCCCAGTCAGTCCCTTGCATGTCCTTTTTCTCCTGCTTAAAGAGACCACCAGACCACCTCTCTAAGCTGATGCTTGCAAATTCTCCTATTTCAGGAAACCTTAGAGGCAAAATCACAGGGATACCACACTGAAGTGAAAGAGAGGCTCATGTAACAAATTTGCTGTTCTGGGTTTTCCAAGTGGAAAAGCTCCTTCTCTGGCAGAAGGAGCAGGACAAAGCTACCAGATTCCACAAGAGAGATCTCATGGACATGGCCCTTCTGCCTGTAGATATTTAAGTCCATAGTGAGAGTCTGAGGATGACTAATTAAGTGTCCACTGTATTTAGTACCCACACATCTAAAAAAAGAGCTGGGGAGGTATTGCCCTTTGAGGGTCTTCTATTTGGTCATGGTCTCTGCAAGTGAAATGAGGAAAGTTCTAGATGGTAAGGTTGGGCCAAGTGCTATAATTAAGTCTGAGGCATCTAATGATCTTATATTCTTGGAAAGTAACAGATTCAAATTCACTCATACACACCCAAGGAACAACATCCAAGCCAGCCAGTGGCATATCCATGAGTGCTAGTATGCTCTGTGTCAGTGTTAAAATGTGCCAAGGTGATAAGGGGTAGGTGTTTTACTTCATCTGCCTTATGAAAGAAGAGATAGGTCCTGCATGAGCAGTGGAGAAAGGTGGTAACTGAGATGTCATGGTGCCACAGCCTCATCTTTAAGCCCTCTTCTGTTTCTCTGTTTCTGATCCCCTTACTAGTCCCCTGAGATAAGAGAAGCTGGTAGATAATTGTCCATGATTTAGGACTGCAGAGGGGAGCATGCATGATACAGGTAAGGTGGGTATGGCTGGACAGCTAGAAGCGGCTAGAGGGGCTTCAGAAGTCTCGGCATGGCCAAGGCATCTCACTGTCTGCATAAAATCTGCACAAAATGTGGATGTGACCAGAGTACTCTGAGGTCACCCACAGCCCCCAGTGATCAAGTGACTTAACAGGTGCCAGAAAAACCTTTAAGAGCTTTGATCTATGGTAAACTTAAAATTAATTAATTCCCTTAAACTTTGCTTCTAATGCCTCACATGTTTGTGGCAACCAATATATAATTCTAGCCAAAATGCACTCTAAAAAAGAAATTGCCTAGCATAGTTACAAACATGTCAGCTTGAAATAATTAACTGAAACAGCAGAGTAGCTATTAGTTATATTCTTCCATCTGCCGATGGATTATTCTTCATTAATATTAAATATAAAAATGTCTTGGAGTTACAGGCAGGCCCTGCCCTCTCGCCTCAGTTGTCGTGTTTCGCCTGCACCACTTGACCCCTTCATAGCTCTCCTTGGCTGTGCTTTGGAAGAAAAGTGACAGATGGAAACAGCACAGTCACCAGGGGCTATGACCTGTTCAGACTCCTTTCCTGTTTTATGATTGATTGACATTAAGTTTCCTGGAGAAGAATCTGAGATTCATGCTCGGAAGAGAGTCCCACAGATCACGTCTGCAAAGGGAACTTGGCAACCACAGAGAGGCTGTTTCTGACCGCAGGCATCCCGGTGAAGCTCTATCCTGCTAAACCATGAGGGCCAAACTTCAGCCTACAGCTGTCAGCATGCAAAAACTCAGCACAACACCTTCCTTAAACTCAATGAGAAGTTCATATTCCCTTTGTATAAGGGAAGCTGCTGTCACCATAGTACATCTTAAGTCATGCCTTTTGCTGACCCAAGGTGCAAGACAACGGACGTGTGACCACCATGTGCTCGCGCCTTGAGCCTGAGGATGGCCACGACAGTTGACTCTTCTAATTTCCATACGCAAAACCAAACTGTCACCCTAAATGTTCTACCGGACTTGCCCTTGTGCATTCAGGCACGCTACACGCGTATCATATGCTCTCAGAGTGATCACATTGGCGGAGCCATGCAAATGCATCACACCAGGTGTTCACCAGGTGGTGAATGCACCAGGCGATCCTTGCTAGGCAGTTGCCAGTGGATGAACATTTCACACAGAATAATCATTGTATCTCTAATCCTCAGCCTGGTAGCTTAGGGAAAACTTACAAAATACCTTCCAAAAATGAGCATGGGAGGTAAAATTCATAACTCTACTTGAAACAAAAAAAAGGACTCAGCAGAACTGTAAGTTATGCAGCATATTATAAGACCTCTCCCTCCAGTAAAGCAAGCAACAGTCTGTTATTTATGTTCCTCTCTCTCCTTCAAAGACATAAATATCTGTCACCTTTCTCCCTCTACCCTTTCTTTCCAAGATGGTCTACCTGCTATATACCTAACTAAACCCCAAACAGCTGTTCCCAAAATGTGCTTCATTTTCAAATCTTCTGCCTTTATTTGAGACCTGAAGTATGCCCGAGTGTTGTCTAATTTTCTAGATGATTAAAGAAATTAGCCTCTACAGACACACCTTGTCTTGCCCAGAGTCCATCATCCATCCCGTGTTTTAGCTTCCCTTCAATTAAATGTAGGAGTCTATGCAGACTGGAAAGCAATAGTAAAAGGTCCAGTAGACTTCTATCATTGTAAAGCCATTGCAATAGCAAAACAGACTTTATAGACTGTTCCTTTGACAACAGGGAAGGAAGGGGCATGCACAGTCAAAAATATTTTATGAAGTAATTTAGTCATGAGCTCTGCAGGCATTTAATTGCTTAACAGACTGCATCCTTGTAATTATTTTACCTTGATAACAGGCTGTTATCTTAAAGCAATCCATCAAAGAATTCACTATCATTTTTTTTCCTCTGTTGCAGCAGTGGAAAAATTTTCTTCTTGACTATTTTAAAGGAAGATTGGATTTTTGACAACATATTCCCCCCCCACACACAAAAAAGGGGGGGAAGGGACTGGAGAGGGGACTGCTTTCCTTGCAAAATGTCATTTTCTGCAAAAAAGTCTTTGAAATTTTCCAGGTAAAAACTTTTCAAGCTAGAAGCAATAAAATTCAGCTTGTGGAGAGGTCCTTTTTTTTATAAACACCTGAATTTCTTTTGGGCAAAATACTCCAAACGAATCGATTTCTGATCGCGGCCATTCCGTCGGCTCGTTCCGCACTGTGAAGGAATACCTACCAAGTCGCGTAATTTAAAGATATCCTTGCAAGCCGGCGAAAGGGCAGAGACACCTTTCACAGAGCTGACCTGCAAAAAAAATGAGTACGCTACAGAGCCGCGGATGCATTTGGCAGCACGAATCGCGGTCAATACTGAGAGCTCGAGAGCACCTAACGAGCTGTGGGAGAGCGGGACTTGGGGGGGTATATTAACTAACGCGATCTCAGCTACGAGCCGGTGGCCGGGGCTGGCAGAGGCGAGCCTGTGGTTCAGGAGCAGCTGGCTGCTGCCCTGCTGGGTGCCACTGCCGAGCAAAATGTTTGCTTTCAGATCAGATTTTTAAAACATTTCCTCTTTTTTTCAGTTGTTTGTTTCTTTTCTTTTTGACTTTTTGCTCAAAAAAACCAATGAGATTGCAGGTCTTTGAAATTCAATAAAGGCACAGAATACGGGTGTAGAATGAATGCCAAATGACGTCTGAAATGCTCTCAGCTACTTTGAATTTTGCTAAGCATTCACTCCAGCAAAACTGATGAGTTGGATAGGACAGCCTACGAAGCAGGAAATAAAATGGAATTTCAATCAATTTTATTTCATCATCTGCAGCAGATGGTCATGTGCTTTGCTGTAGAGATTCAAGCAAAGATGTTTAAAAGGCACGTACCATTACCTCTCAGCTAGTCACAGAAACCTGCTCTTCGTAGTGGCAGCTAAAGGTGCTAATATGTGCCTAAATAAAAAGATCAAAAAATCAAAGGAACAGAGTAACTAAATCATTCTCTCTTGATTAGTGAGATGTTGCGACCAGCCCAGCATTTCATCTCAGTTTGTCTCAGTCTCATTTTAACTCCCTTTCTCTTAGTCACCAGATAAGAGGAGTGTATTTCTTTCTGAAATTTTTTATGCAACTACAAAAATATCCACGAAGAACAACAGAGACAAGACTCTTGCACAGAGATCACCTAACAAAAGTGGTAGCACTGTGCTGTTAGTGGAAACAGGAGCAAAATTTGATTCCAGAGATGACCCTATTCATTAGTTACCTGTACAGCCACCAAAACATAGCATACCTATAATACACAGCATTATGATATCTAAAATTACATATTAAAGCACATGTAAATGTGTTCCAAGGTAAATAAACTTGGAACAGCTATAAATCTCTTTTATATTCTCTGAAGGGGTATTCTAATATCGAGTTCTGAAAGGAGCTAAATTTTTTGACCTGGAGCAAACCAGAAATGTCATCTTTTGCTTTCAGTTACTCTCCTACTTTAAAACCATTTACAGCAAACTCTTCCGTCTGATCTGCCTCGAACAACCCAACGCTGCTGGGAGTTCAGCATATTCAGGAAGAACAGAGTATCAGTCAAAATCGGCTGCGCAGGCCTCAAAGGAGGATTCCGGCCACAAATAGTGATTACAAAGTTTAGCTAGCTGGTTATTTTTACTACTGCTCAGTAGGTTACTGAAGATCAGGTCAGAAAAGACAGCCCGGGTCATTTAGTCTGGCCTCTGCACTTCGCTGAGCTTTTCCCTGGCTCCGTCTCACCAATGCCTTGCTACCCGGCATCAGCAGCGGTGCTGGCAGTGCTGCAGCCGTCCCGAGCGGCTGCAGGGAGGGGGACGGTCGCGGTCCTTACCGTGCCTCTCACCCTGCGAGTCCCGCAGGGACTGCCGACTGTGAAGGGGACGGCTGTCTGCGGAGCTCGGTTTGCTGCTGCCGCCCCCCAGGAGATGATGCCCAGCCCCTTTTCCCTTCTGCTTTCTGCCCGGGAGTTCAGTCTCCTGCTCGTGCATACACTCTTCACTCGTATTCTCACCAAGCTTTATGGTAGCAAAGACACAGAAAGAAACACGGTGTATTTTTCAAAATAAACTGAACCTTTCAATTTCTGATACAAGATCAATGAAAATTATGGAGAATTCATAATATGGAATAGCAAAAAGGTTTTATTGGCCCTCAACTAGAACAAACGCATAGTTTGGTGATAGCGGATGATTGTTCTCTAATGCTAAGGAGGTCTGGAAGGGTCCCCCAGAGGTTATCTAGTGCATGTCCCTACCTACACAAGATTAGTAATGCCTGATGTTTCTAACTCATGTTTGCATGGGAAGGATGTGGTGTTCAGTCCCTTCCTAAGTAATTTGGACAGGCCCATTGCTGAACTAGGCTTATTATCAGAAATTATTTCCTCATGTATAGACAGAATCACTGTTGCTACAGTTTAAAACCTCCACATCTCTTCTTCATACTACATAAATACTTCTACATACTCTTCCTCAGACATAGGGACAGTTCATTTCTCTTTTCTTTGGAGCTTTCCCTGCATATCTGAAGAGTGTTATCATGTCCCCCATCTCTTCTCAGCCTTCTCCAGTCTTCCCTCATAGGCTATGTTTTCTGTTCTTATTGGTCTTTCCCAGAGCTGGGTGTTTTTGTCCATATCAAACCTTTGGTTTTGGGGGGGGGGCAATCATGCAATTTACTCGCTATTCTGAGTACTAAATCCTGCCCACCAGAGTCCAACGCCTTCCATTTTAACATCTGCACATGAAATGAATGTACTCTTTAATAGCATTGTTAATGAAAACTGTGACTGGCACAAGAAAATCCATTTAGAAATCCATTTAGATAATTTGATTTTTTTTCTACATTTTGACCATGAACTTTTGGTATCCATTTTGTGAGCACAGTTCTCCAATCCTTTTTTTTCACATCACAGGAATCCTCCAGGCAGGGTTTGCCCAAGCTTTTATAGAAGAAAACAGGCTATGACATAGTGTCAACCAGGTTACTGAAGCCAGTTTATTTTTTCTCAATTTGAAAAGCCTTTTTTGACTTCCCTGTAGAAAAAAATTCAGTTGATGTGCCATGATTTTTCTCTCCAAAAATCTGAAATTGCTTTTTGTTGTTTAGTAATTTTCCAAGCTTTCTGATTGTTTCTTCTGTAACCATTCTAGACATTAAAGTTAATCTGACTGGTCTGTAATTCCTTTTTTCTTTTCCATGTTTAAAGATGGGTAATAGGCTTGCCCTTTCTGGAATGTCATCCTCTCTGAGTAAGTTCACAGAAAACGGTTAATGACTCTGAAGTGCTCTTGAAGTGCTCTTGAAAAACTTTCAAGTCTGGTGAAGACACTAGCCTATTTAAATATTCAGATGTATTCTTTTGCCAGTCTGCTATTCTGGGCTCCTAGTCCCTGATGTAAATGATATTAACCATCTGATCAATGCACACTTGTAGTGAGGACCTAAACAAGTTTTATGTTTAAAATTCTTTCCACTTTTTTAGCATGCTCTGCTGTTAGCTTTTTTCCCTCCGAGTATTTTTTTTTTCTTGGTTTTCTCAGTACCATTAGTGTACTCATAAAATGTTTCCCTGTTGCATTTTATCCACGCTGCTAAGTGTGTCTCTCTTCGTGCCCTCCCAGAGTTGTGAATACAAGGTCTTCCCAACCTCAGTAACAGACTGTCAGCTCAACATTTCGTTCAGGTCCAGTAAGCACTCATGATTTAGTGAAGTCATTTTCTCATCCTTCCTTTGCATGGACATTGTACACACTTTTCTCTTTCAGACACTTTCCTGAAAACTCTTTTCCTTGACCTTCTTCCTGTAGAATAGCTATGACCTGTTTTTTTTTTAATCTGTCCATTGCCTTTATTCTGTTATCCTTCCTTCCCTTCCAAAAAATCATGCCCTTTACATTCCCTGAAATTCATAATCAAGAATAATTAGTTTTTAACTACTTTTTTTTAAAAAAAAACTTCTTTTATCAAAAAATTGCCTCCAGCACACAGCAGGAGTTTTTTTATGTGGTTTGGCTTCATCCATGGCTCAGCAGATAGCTTCTGGTACTTGTACAGTCTGTGGTCTCATCACATATTTCCTTGTAGGCTGTAAAGAATGGCCTTCTAGCTGATGGCAGGAGGTCTTTCTAGGTCCTAGGAAAGCCTGTCTGATGCTATACATCATGTGACATCATTGCAAGGACTCATGCAGTATAAAAAGTTATTCTGCTTGGTAAGAAGGGTCAAAGATACTCCAGGTTTTCCCCTAGGAGCATCTACTGTGCCATCTCAGAACTGTCTGCTTCGAGTAACTTATAGCAAACTTGGCCTCTCATCCAGTCTGGAAGCCTCTCCTGCCATGCAGTGTGGAAGCAATCTCCATCTCTCATATTCTCCTTCACCAAGAGACATGCAACTCTGATTGTTGCATGAATGTTAGTTGTAGAGAAAAAAGCACCATCTGCTTTACCTATTTTAACTGCTCATCATGGGTGACCCCTGCAAGGGCTACCCTCACGGCAGCAGTCTTTCCTCCTCTCATTGCCAGCAGAGACTGTCCATGGATGTGTGTTTAGGCCTCTATCTCCTCTTCCTCTCCACATTCTCAGTGTCAGGTCAATGCATTTTTCTCTTTTTTATCAGGCCAAAATTCTTGAGCTGGCTGTACCCCTCTATATAAATATTGCAGTCTTGTGAGTCATTTCCTAGAGCCTCTGTTGTGCCAATTAAGTAATAATTTTGATTATGTGCTGAGATTTCAATTCTTGCTCTTCCTAGAGACATCTATTAGACACACAGATCAGTAAAGCTGTCTGTTAAGTCTTACAGTATTTAGCTTCTCTATATTTATTACCTTTTCCATTGTCCTTGCCTGGGTAGTGTACTTCTATTCCATGCACTCATTGGTCTGTTTGAGCCTGCTAAATATCCCTGAGTTAAAAAAAAAAAAAAAAAAAAAAAAAAAAAAAAAAAAACATTGTTAATTCACAAGAGTTATATTTTAAATTGAAGACTGCAGTTAGCATACATTTTAAAGATATGCCCCAATAGTTTTTTTTTAATATTTGCTATAAATAACAGTACACATACTCATGTAGAAATATCAGAGAATTTTACTTATGCAAAATGAATGGCTGCACATCTTTAATAGAGCAGTCCCTCCAAATGTTAAATTCAGTTTCTTGATCACGAAGAAAAAACACAGCTTTTGAGAGACTGAGGGGGAAGGGAAGATGATGTTATATTTCTTGCTGACTTCCACAGAGCAATTTACACCAGTTCAGTTGCTCTTCCTGGATTGCCCTTGTCTTCTTTGTATCTGATTTCCAGCTAGTCAGATATAAGTGGTTTAGGTATAAGATATGCTTCAGGCAGCATTCCTTTTGGTCTCCACAGTGCCTGAATAATGTCGCAGGATAAGACCCTCTTATAATTCCATTTTACTTCTTTTTATTCAATTTTTGCAAGAAATGTCTCTCAATAAAGGCAGCTTCTCCACACATTTTGTCTTTAGATTTTTAGCTGTGAGATATTCATTTGAAATGAACCCATATTTTATAAAGGAAAATTCTGTAAGTAGTAGCTACAAATGATACACGGCAAACAGCAGTAAATGTACAGAATACCTATGGCCAAATTTGGCTGTCAGTTCTTTCCAGCTTTGTTGGATCAGTACACTGAAAAAAAGATTTACAACCTCAGGACATATATCAAAAAAGGGTTACTAAAATGTCAAATTGAAAAAGCTAAACAAAAAGATGAAGCAGAGTTTGATGTTTCTGAAACGGTATCTAAAGCATTATTGAAGTCATTAAAGTCACTGAGGTTGTAAGAGTGCTAAGTATGAGTTAATAGCAATGTATTACATAGACCGCTCTGCCAACATTTATTACATGAAAATGTATATTCAAGTTATGTTTACTTGTGTGTTTTCTACAGATTCTTAAACAATCTTATAAGTCTGCTTCAAACTAACAACTTCATCCTGCCCTTCTAACTTTTTGTCTTAATACATCATGCAATTTATAACAACCCATATTTTCATAAAGCAATATAATAATCTTCTTAGTCAATTTTCTACAGGGATTATTTATTCAGCTTTCTTTTCCAGGTCTGGAAATAAAATAGACAGTAAACTTTTTTCCATTTCTCTTCCACTAAAAAAAGTTACTTTTTTCCTCAAGTGACACTGATCACAGAAAAATCCTTTTAAAGAATGTTTGTTATTTATTCAATTTTCTGATTCAACATACACATAAGGTATTAATTGTGTTACTTAATACTGATGAAGCCCTTTTATAAGTTCTCTAATCTACACAAACGTTAAGTATAATGGGATTTGCCTCAACAAAATCTGGGAAAAAAAGTACATGAAGTAAATCCTGTTATAGCTAGAAAGATGGTTACCTTCCTCTGTTTATTTTTTTAATCCTCCTTTGGCAGGAACAGCAAATTTGCAGAGATTTTTTTTCTTGATTGTCATTTTTACCACTTGAAAAGCATGAAGGGTGAATGTCAGGAACATCCTGATGTTCAGCCAAGTCCTGCACCTGTGTCAGAACAACCCCGTGCACAGTACAGGTTGGGGGCCAACCTGCTGGAAAGCTGCTTTGTCCGGGTGGACAACAAATTGACCATGAGCCAGCAATGCACCCTAAGGCAAAGGTGGACCAAAGCCTCTTGGGCTGCTCCAGCAGCAGCATTGCCAGCAGGGCGAGGGAGGGGATCCTGCCCCTCTCCTCAACACTGGAGAAGCCACAGCTGGAGTGCTGGGACCAGGGATAGGTTCTTCAGGGCAGGGGAGACATGCAGCTACTGGAGCATGTCCGGCAAAGGGCCACAAAGATGATGAAGGGACTGGAGCATCTCTTATATGAGCAGAGGCTGGGAGCTGGGGCTGTTCAACCTGAAGAGATGGCTCTGGAGGCTCTTACCAAGATGTGAAATATTTGATGGGGACCAGGGTAAAGAAGGTAGAGGCAGACTCTTCTCAGTGGGCCCAGGGAAAGACAAAGGGCAACAGGCACAAATTGAAATACAGAAAATTCCATTTAAACATAAGAAAAAGCTTTTTTTGCTGTGAGGGTGATCAAACATTGGAACAGGTTGCCCAGAGAGGTTATGGAAGTGCCATCCTTGGAGATACTCAAAATCTGACTGGACATGGCCCTGAGCAATCTGCTGTAGTTGATGTTACTTTGAGCAGGTGGCTTGGATCAGACAGTCTCGATAGGTGCCTTCAAACTCAGCTTCTCCACAATTCTGTAAAGTCCTCATTTAGTTGTCCAAAAATCTAACATGAACTAATAGATTAGAATCTCATTCTGTATCACTAATTTCAAAGAAAAACAAAAACAAGGCAATCAGATTCTATCTCTTTATTTAAAGGATATATTCAGTGGATTTTTCAACTATCTACCTTACTCAAAGTCAGGTTCATTTTTATTAGAAAACGAAGTCTCCAATATTGATGCTTTCTGTTCTGTTACTACTGCTATGAAAAAAAAACCCACTAACAACAACAGAGCACTTGAAAAAGAATTATGAACTTGTGACATGAATCAAATACAGGTTATTAGAATGTCAAGTCAGAGCAGCTTAACAGACAGATGAAGTGGGTTTGATGGCTCCAAAGCACCATCTCAGATGTTGTTCACTGAAATGAAAAGTATTATGAAAAAAAAAATGGAGAGGCTTCAAAGATCATGTCATGCACATTAATGGCAATTTTACTTTTTTTTTTTTTTTAATCTAAGATTATTACATAAACCAATGGACAAAATTATGGTCACCTGGAAGGGTGGGAAAATGAATTCACTGTGGTGTCATCCAAAAGAAATTCCAAATATGGCTTCAGTAGAAAGTGACACTTAATTGGGCAGCTTCTGATCTAAGGAACCCTAGAGAATAAAATATAACATGAGACATGTAGTTGAAACTCAATCAGGATTAAATTCACCTTGTTAACATATCATTGAGGGGTCCAGGTCTTTGGGACTAAAATAATTCTCATTTTCTAGCTTTGCAGTTATCTTTTATCCAAATTATCTGACTAACAAAAGAATTCTTAGTTTTAGGTGTATGTTCCAGCTCTGTTGGTTAGAACATGGTGCTGCTAATGCCAAGGTGGCGGGTTCAATCCCCATGTGGGCTACGCTGACAGTTGGACTAGATGATCTCTAGAGGTCCCTTCCAACCTTACCATTCTATGATTTATTCCTGAAAACACCACATAGTCTAGATAGGTACACCACCAATATTGTGTAATTTTCATTTCAGTATTTTTTGTTCTTTCTCTGGTCTGTGTAAAATTTAATCTTAGTGTTACCAAACACTATTGTTCCTAACTGTGTTTTTAGCTAGTGTTCTGAAGTAGCCTTTATTCATATATATACATATTATCATATGTGATAGCTTGTCTATTGCTTAACTTAGCTTAATTTAGCATACAGATAAACCATTTATATGGAAATGTCTGACCCAGCAACCTTCCCAAAAGTTGCCCCTGCAAATATTAAATTAACTAAAACTTTGGTATAATAACCAATAACTGGTTTTTAGAATGATTTTTGGAGAAGTAATTAATGGAAAATGCAATATATGCATGAATAGTAGATATAGATGATTTCAGAAATAACTTGTTTTGCAGAAGAAATCACTGGGACTATTAGAGTAGAAATTACTATTTATATGCAGTCCCATAGAATCAGGAGGAAAAAAGTGGGCTTTGGCTCCACACTCAGTAAAAACAGAGGTTAAATACCACTGGTCAGCCTGTTCATCCTATTTGCTTCTGAATAATGTGTCAGCTTCTCCTGAGTCCTTGCAAGCTGAAAGGCCAAAAAGTTGATCCAACAAAGTCCGATAGAAAAAAAGTCCAACAAATAAACCAAATAACGAGTCCAACAAGTCAGACTCCCTCTTCCCCATTTGGCGAAGGCTCCTGAGTTCAGAGCTCAGGAAGTCCCTCCCCAGGAGGGGAGTCTCTGCCTCACAGCACAGCTAATCTAGTTCTCAGATCTCCATCTACTATGCCCATGCCGAGAGCAAGAACCAGGCCATTTTGGCATATGAAATTTTCATATGGTCATGACCATCCAGGCACTTGTTTTACACCCTGGAGAGCTGTGGGGAAGGAAACACCACGAGCTGCAAACAAGTGCAGATGACAGCCACTCCCTGAAGGTCTCATATGCCCATTTCAGGACAGGACTGGGTGTGCAGTAGGGTTGCCTCAGCTACCCCTTGAGTTTCGTTTACTCTTGAGTCAACACTGTCCTGGCATTGATCATGTTCTACCCCCGCTCTCAAATTGTTGAAAAGACACAAGTTTGCTTTAACAAAAAGCTCTAATGTCAGCTCCACGGTGGTAGGCATCTACAGAGATTTTAGAAGGCACATCCTGCTCTATTCTTAGCATGTAATAAGACACAGCTAGTAAAGAGAACAAAGGAAGTAAGACAAGGTAAAAATTAAATAGATGCAATTAGTATAATGAACAGAAGAAAACTATTGTTTTCTCTCCAGATGGTTCTCTCACTCCATATTGTTAGATCCTGCACAGAAATGATAAAACAAGTACTCCTGTCTGCATCTTCACATAAGAACCCTTCCTGGTATATCTTAAGGTACCAGTTTAATAGCATACATATTCTCCACTGAGGATATAACATCCTGCTGTAATGGGAATTAACTCTCTCTAATTGTTTTTTCCTTGGCTGGTTATTACATTCTGTGTGTCCATGACCCATTCAAGTATAATAGTCATTGAGAGGAAGCTGCAGTAGATGTGTCTAGAGATACGTACATATATGTATATTCACACACAGTCCATATGTATGTGCACATACTACTTTTTACAGTATGCATTATTTTTTACGGTGTATATTATACAATAGGATCTCAATGCAATCCATAGGAAGACTAGCTTTTTGCAAATTAGATTTAAAATTATTTATTATTTGTTTTTTAAATCGGAACCAGATACACCATGAGAATTTATGGGTACCTTTTATACTGCAAGCCTCGGTACTTAGATTCTCCAGAATTAGCACTAACACCTGCAGATTGGAATTTTAATCCCTACTCCGTAAAGAAAAATTACTGAATTAAAAGCTGGGTTACTGTTGTTATTGAGGAATCCATTTCACAAGATAATATATGGAAAATACAATGCAAAAGAAGCAGGATGAGGTGAAAAGTAGCATTCCCTAAGGCACTATTTGTTCCACTTCTGTTGTTAGTATGGTACATTAGGAAGTTTTTTCTGTAATTGTATTCTCTGGATGTAGCTTTCTGCTGATGAGCTATGTGGGTTTGGTTAATTGTAACATTAGCAGAATGGAATGCTTTACTTTGTGCATGGCATTTGCTGATTACTTAAACATAGTTTTTAACTAATGACTCATTTCTGAGTGGGCTTCACCATGAGTGGGCTCTGTCAGAGGAAGATATGGTGTCATCGTCTCTGAAAAGATCATCTTATCATCTTAAGACTCTGTTTGAATACAAGCCAACATGCCTGGGCAGGGGCAGAATGGCTTGTGAGCTTGCTGGTTTAACTCTTCTTCCTGCATCAGAAACACGAGTTGCTACTGTGGAAGGAACTTCTCCTTTGCAATGATACCTCCACAGTTTTCAGTGACAACTGAAAACAATAATAATGCTATAAACATTTCAGGGTTATTTAACTGCACTATTCAGCAAATAGCATTCAATAGCTGTTGCATTTATAAGTTACTTTTCCCCTTTTAGCTGTCATATGCTGCTCTTGTTAGCAGACGGCTTATGCAAGGAGAGGGATATTTAAAATGGCCACAGTCATCTTCAATCTGACATGTATTGGCAGCTCCAGAACTGAGTACTGTGTGCTGAGCACACCCCACTCCTCTCTCCTATTTCCTTAGTGCTGTTAACCACTCGGCCTCACTGAACAGAAATATTTGCTAATAAATATGCAGTGCATCTTCCTTGTGGATGGGGCTGTTCCCATGCCTGACACCCTTATGCAGACTGTTGTTTTCTCCATTTGCCAAACCCCGGGAGGAGGCAGTGACAACCAGAGAACAGCCAGTGTCACAGATACCTCTCACCTATGCAGCCTCCAGTGGAGCAGAGAAAATAATATGGAAATAAGCTGAGCCCCACTGAGGGAAAACCTGCACGTCCAAGGAGCCAAGCAACACTCTGCCTTTAATACCTGTGTAACCAGATTCATGTCTTTGCTGCTTCTTTTTAATGGTTAACTAGAGACCCACTGGAGTTTATCGGGACTGTTTCATTTGCTCACCTCAGCAGAATGTTAACTTCCTTTAAAATTAAATTAAATGTCCCAGAATAGAGCTCAAAGAGTTTGCTCCTACTCTGGGGATTTCCCTGTGGGGTAATACAACACAGCACTACCAGTTAATGCTCTGGTGGTCTGCACGGTTCTAGGTTAAAGCATTCACAGGCATTCAGACCGGGACCTTATGTTTGACCATGCCACGAGTGGAACAACAGTGTTTCCTTACACCTTCTCTCCTCAGAAGCCAGGTTTCTGCATCTCACACAGCTGCATGTTCCACATAGATGCCACCTTTCACCCAAGGGGTACTGAGCTACAGGCACATAGATATTAGAAGTGTGTGTCAGTATTGAAAGAATGCAGCTCAAAGAAGAAATGTGATTAGGTCCTACTTGTAGGGAAAAAAAAATGAGTATCACCCAGGAAAAACGGATGTGAGAAAGGTAACTTCTTACAATAATGAAATGTTAAAAAGTACCACAAGCAAATAGGGCATCAATAGAAATCCAGCTTTGCACAAGATGTGTCAACATTAATAGTTTTCATAATTTTAGATATAACAGAAGAAATCTCTATATGCATTTTTTATAAGAATGAAAGCATATTTAACAAGTAAAAATCATTTAATAGATTCATGAAATAGGATGGGAATTTGCTATGAACCAGACTGAAGCATTTTTGAACAAACTTTCTCTTTGTGTGTTTTTAATATGTGCTGTTTTTCAGATACAGTTCAAGATTTATTTTTGAGTTAATTTTTAATCTTTTACTTTAAGGCTAGTACTTTAAGTGTACTTTCAGTGACCACCCTAGGAAAAAAAAACATTCCATTTACTGCTTTGGGTTTTATGCTTTCAACACTGCCACCTACCTCCTTACAAAATAATATCTGAGTGTGACTATATTCACAAATTGACACTCACCTTTTTTTAAGATGAAAGTTTTCACACAAAGTTCTGGAAAGACTTTAATGACATTTTCATGCAAAGCTTCCAAATCAGAGAAAAAGTGATTCTTAGAAGAATATTTTAACAGTTTGAAAATCCACAGTAGCTATGTCCAATTCAAGGGACAATGAGCTCATGTATCACTTTGGAGGTTCATGATCATCCAAAATTTCTTACTTAAGCTTTGGGATGATTCTAAAACCCAGACAGGAAATAAAGTTCACAAGTGCTTCAAAAGTACACTCCTGATCCAAATTAAAACAAATAAATACATATATTCACCTGTTGTATAGTAAAACTAGATTCTCAGGGATAGTCAAAGAACTATATACTCTTCAGGCATCTAAATTCACTGTCAGAAGTGGAGAACCTCATGGAGGTTCTCAAGAATGTGCTCCTGCTATCATCAAATCAGATAGGACACTAAGTACAGTGAGGCCTGTATTTTCATCACTCATCATGCAGAAAACTGTTGAATGGAAAAACTGCTTAATAAATGACCTGAAAATCTTATGCAAGCCAAAGCTGGAGGACTTTAAGTAAGGTAAAATCCCTGGATGTCATCAGTACGATATACCCTGCACCATTTGGGAATGCTTTAAGCAGTAAGATATTATGGAGTCTCTCTCTCTCTTTCCACTATTGATAGGAAAACCAAGCTTGAATAACAAATTCCAACAGAGGATACAAGTAGGAAGGTGATTGTTCATAGGTAACTAGCTTTGTACTGATATGATGGCCTGGTAGTTGTCCAAATGCTCCAGGATTTAGTCTGCAAACTCATGATATCCTAATTGCCCATACACACAAAAGCATCCTAGGCACTAAGAAAACCTGCAGTTGACTTTCTGTGTGATTTTTTTTTTTTTTTAATATATATATACCACCGAAAGCAGAGTTTTTCCTCTTTGACATGGCAAGCCTCTTTATCAGTCTGACATGCTGTCTGGTTGAGATTGTTCACAAGTGGAGGGAATGCAACAACCGTGGATCTTCTGACAAATCTCCTTATGGCTGCAGCCTACATCATTCATCATGCAGAGTGGTCATTTAGTAAGACTGGATTGAGACTAGTGAGACTTCCACGACTGACAGAGCTGTGCCAGGCTGGAGGAAGTAGAAGCTGGTGGGGAACCTGACACGACTGATTTGAAAACACACACTACAGATTAGTAGATTATGATGCTAGACAATTTTCTCCTTCTCATCAAGCACTCACTGGCATCTCTGGATCAGGAGAAAGAGTAGTGAATGGCAGGTTACCACTGTTTTACATGACCCCTGATCTTCCCTACAAGGAGGGAAAGTTTCATAAGCCCATCTGTGGCACTGCTCAGAGCCCTGACCTTACACAAGACTACTACCTGCATATAATTTTCCCATGTATCTACCTCTTGCCTATGCTCATCAACACTATGAGTACCTACTCCTGATGTTCCTGGCCTGCCTCTCTTTCCATTTCCCATTTCTAAATCTAGGCTGTTAACTCCATCCAGTAAATCTTCCTCCTCCCATTTCAAGTACATGAGAAGATTTCAGTATTCAACATATCTCCACAGAGGGCTTCTCCTCTGAAACTAAGTCGTCTAATGGAAGCCATGGTGCTTCAGAATTTCACACTGACTAGAAATATAACAGTATATCCTTTCCCTGACCCACTATCATGTTAGAGCTTCCCTCAAAAACAGTAGCAGAGATGGTGGGTAGGAGCACTGTCTGGCTCCCTGTACTCTAGGGCAACTGCAAGTTGGAGTGCTCCCACAACACAGTAAAGAGAAGTTTATTTTCTATATTTATCTCATTTAACAAACAGCGTACCAGGATGAATACGAGGAGATGGCTACATATCCAATGGTTGAGCAGAGGTATGAGTAAATAATACAGCACGTGCTTGCAAACATCCATCTGTCTTTTTGCAAATATACCCTGCAGGCAGAAGGTCAGTACCGTCTCATGTCAAACTCCTATGCCTTGCTCTGTAGCAGTTCAGGACTGCACTCATGTGAGGTATCAGCTCTTTCTTGCCTCAGCACTGGACTTTTCTCCTGCATTTCCTAAGGGATCTGGATGCTGAAACTAGGCAGAGAATTTTACCCAGGAGTAGAACACCTAAATATCTTTAAGGATCTAGGCTCAAAGACCTAGTTCAAACTCAACTACAGACAAAGGAATTACACTCAACGTCTTGATTTAGGAGGAACTGAAGAAATTTTAATGTAAATTCATCTATAGTTGAGCTAACAGATATTGCATTTGGAGAACAAAAGTGACAGGCGTACATCAACAGCTGTCCCACACACTTATTATCAAACTTCCTTCCTCATGCCCTTGCTCCAAAGAGCTTCTCTAACTACTACGCAATACCAGATTTGTCTGAAAATACATTTCCCAAATGTAACAATGTATACAAAAAATCAGCTTCAGAGAATGTTATTTTCTTTGCTGCTGCTTTTATTTGTGAAAATTCTCAGTTCTTAATTTCTATACAGACTTTGTGACCTGGAGACAGAGGAGAAATGATAAGAGAGCAGGCCAGATTTTCTGTTTGTTGCTTTAAAAAAAAATTGTTCTAGTGCTCATTGAACTAATGAAGTCTGGATTTTTGTCTTGTGGTTTATTGCAAACTCTGATTAAAAGTTCTCCCAGGCCAGGGGCATTTATAAGAGCTTTCTGTAGGGTGGACTCTCTAATATATGAGCTCATGCTTCAGCCTTTCCAATACTCAGGGCACTTCAAGAGTCTCCAATCTATCTAGCTGCCTATTTCCACAAAATTTTTAAGAATGTCATTATTTTTGAATTAATTTAATTTGTGTTTAATTCATCACCCAAATTTCAAAAGTTATCACTGGCAACAGAGCAGCATAATGTGATTATATAAGAGGCTAGACTAAAAATCACCACGGGACGTCCCTCCTTCCCTCTCTCTCTCTCTCATGGCTGCACACTGCACACACACTCAGAGAAAATAAAATATATGAAAATACCTTAACATATGTGAGGACCCTCAGTTGGGCAGCCTCTCTCCTGCCAGTGCTCTTGCCCCCTGAGCTGCAGCCCTTCCCTCTGAAGACCTTCCTCAAATCAGTGGAGCCCCCCTCTGGTTGATGGCAGCCCCTTTCTGAACATCAGGTGAGGGGAGGAGGTGGGAAGGGGAAAGCAGTGGAGCTAGGTGGCCTCTTTGTCCACTCCTGCACAGACACGCACAGACGTGCACAAGCAGGTCCACGGGGGGTTGCTTCCACTGCGGGCTCCCACCCAGTGACTTCCTCCCTGCTCTCCTCCAGCAGAGGAAGTGTCTCCATTGCAGATGAGACATACCACAGCAACCATTACCAGGAGTAACCTGAACTGCCACAAGCAGCATCGAAGCCCTCAAGGCCAGACTCACAAAACTGAAAGATCCTGCTATCAATGAACCTGTCAGGAGGGTTTGACAGGCAGGAAAAATATCCTGTGACCTGGGGAAGCATAAGGACAATGCTAGAAACCTTCACTTTATCTTCTTTTGTTCTTGTTGGCGTGTGTCATCACAGCTTTTGGTGTGTGCAGAGAGGAGTAGGATTATATTTTTTTAACTAAATTGCTTCTTTCCTCAGTGTGAAAATAGGTCAAGCACAAATCTAAAGGATGCGCCTTCAATATATTTTCTGCCAGAAATCTAGCTGGTGTTCGACTGTTTGTTGCTGCAGTGTGTACTAATCTATTCAATCTCTTTATCATAAGGGATTTCATTGCAGTCTCATTAGTAATTGCTCTCAAGTTTTAGAGTGCTGTCTCCATCCAGTGGTAACACTTCCAAATTGCTGCTTTCCTGAAGTTTCAGTTTTTCCGACTACTTGTTAAGCATAATATATGCCAGCACTAAAGTGTTGGCCTTAAATTGCACAACCACTAATTGAATAACTAAGTTAAAACATCATATATGAGACTTAAACATGCACATGCCATCTGTAATAAAAGGGGCATCTTTTTATTACGCTAATCTCAACAGCAAAAGTTGTGTGTTTAAATTCTCCTCCTCCTCCCGTTCCCAACTTTCACTGTGAAGGCTGATACTCTTCTGTATCGATACAGCCACATCCTGCAACACGGAAACGGGGACTCGGCCACCTGCCTGTCCTGCTCCTCCTCCAGGTTAGTGCAGTCACATCAACAACCTCTTCTCTGCTAACGCAACAGAGAAGTGCCTCTGGCAGCTCTCATTTTCTGGAGATGGGGCTGAACTATGCCAGCACAGGAACTGCTGAGGAGTGTGCTGGGCTAGGCAAACGACTGCGCTTTCACCGGCAGAGACTCTGTGATTAGTCAGGCTCCTGCTTCGCTGCCTTTCTTACGCTGCGTTGATTTTAGCTGCCACAGAGATAGAAGAGAGGAAAACGCAGACAGTCTCGGTGATGAGAACCCAAAGCAATGCCAGTTTTTCTCCTCACTGTAGCAGCCTCTGCCTTAAGTCTTTTAGAGACAGGACACCCCTGCTTGACTCTTTTGGGGATACATTCTCCTTTTTCCTTCTCTTTGTTTTTGGCATGACCTCAGCAAACATTTGGTCCCAAAGTCTCTTCACAGGAAGGAGAAAAAAGCTGCTGTCCGAGTAGGGCAACAACAACTTTATCAAAAAATAGTGTGAAAGGTTAATTCAGAAGATAAGTGGTCCGTGCCAGACTCGCAGTGATGTTACACTGACCTGCTTTTGGTTTTGTTTTGTTTTCTCTAATTGCTCTCCAGTATGCCAAGGACTGGCTGGCTGACCTCCGGAAAGCAGGAGCAGAGGACAGTACAACTCCATCCTAGCCCATCTCCTTGGAGTGCCTCAAGGCAGCGCTGGCACAGTTCAGGCCGTGGGTCTTTGTATCCTGAGGACGCTGGTGGATTCTGTAAAGATGCACTGTATGTCCTGTGCAGTAGGGGACTTGGGGAGAAATCAGTTTTTTTCAATGTTACCTTCAAGCACTTTAAACCAAAGTACGGTCCCTTGTCTTTTGATGGTATCATAGCTTTGAAGTTGATAAAAAGAATTGGGAGCATATCTGTGCCTAAGACTTTAAAAGAAAGAGTTTGCTACTTGACGTTTAGTCGCTATTCCCATCGGCTGCCAGGTCATACCTTTGATTCCAGAAAGTTTTGAAATTAGTCTTGCCAGAAATTGGAAGACCACTTCCTTGTTTTGGATCTGTCCTGAAGTTAAAGCCTTAAAAAACAACTTTATGCATTCAAATGGTCCTTCTAAACTGAACAGGATTGGAAAGCCACTATGTAACACATGGAGTTACATATCAAAACATGGTTAGAATCTTGTTTTAATCTCTCAGGAGGCCAGAATGCATTTTGGGAGAGGTATCCTTTCTCACGATTCCAGCCTCTTGGGATGAAACCTGTTGTTTTCTTGCTCAGCACTAGATCCTATAAGGCTATGCTTTCCTGATGAGACACACTGAAATGAACAGGACAGTTTACAGCTTTCACCTTTCTCCTGACAAGATACATCCCACTTAGGAGATGAGACCTCTTCACAGGCTAGATTACAACACAAGATAGGAGGGTACAACTACCCTTAGCACAGTCACTTCACTCCTCACCCCACTCTGAAGAACACACAGTTTGCACATTAGCTCTCCTGTGCCCCAGCATTTTGCTGGAGAGAGGAACATCTCTGGACAGAAGAGCATACCCTGCACCCAACCCTTCTCAGAGCATTAGAGAAGAAAGGCTGTGCATATCATTGCTTTGGATCTAGAGCAAAGGCTGACTGGAGAAGAGGTGGATCCACAAAGCAGTGCAGATTGTGGCTCACAAGTATTGGTCTGCTTAGACATTACAGGTACCTAACCATTTTGATATTACCTCGTTTCAGTAGAACTACAAATGTTCTACTGAACATCACAATCAAGAATATGAAAGTACTATACTGCCTAAATACGAATAATTCAAGTATATGAAATGTAATAAGTTTTTAGAGAATTCTCTTAATACTTCTCCAACTATTAGAACAAGTGGCTTTACACATTATCAGTTTGGAAAGACAATGAGCTTTATTTTTAGAGTTCAGCTCTGCAAGTTTCTGCATGCTTCTTGAGGAGTACAAGACCTCTCTTGGTCAAAGACCTACATATCCCTGCTGTCAAGGCTGAAGGGACCCTGAACACCCAAGATGCTGCATGCTGGAAACTAAACAAACTGACAAGGCAGATTCTGGAAAGGAAAGCATTCAGGTTGGAATGGGCTCTTGTTGCTGGCTCTTTGACAAAGATGGTACAGGCTGAAGGACATCTGCACACCTTGAACAGCCAGATGAGGGCAGCTGAGAGCAGCTCAGGAGTTCTGAAACTAGGTATGTCCGGCACCAAAGTAAACCTGCCCCTGGGCTTTACCATTATTTAAATATGCCCCATATGAACTGTACTACCCAAAAAGTATGCTTCTTTTTCATTTAGAAATAATCAGAAGGGATACAATTTTATTATCCTTATGATTAAGGGAGAAAAGTATGCTGCCAAGAAGATGGTTTAATTATTAATCAATTTGGGAACTACAGAATGCAGAATTCTTTCTAAGCAGTTTGTATCCAGTGGGGAGGGGACATCAGGCTATAAACCCTCCTCATCCCACTACTGCCCCCTTCTCTGCTCTGTTTTTCATCTTAATTTAACAGACTCATTCTCCTAAACTCTTTAGATGAAGTCCTATAATACCTTACCTATATTTCCAGACAATTACAGACAGTTACAGTGCTTATAAAGGCATATACTGCTGTAGATAAGACAGAGGTTGACTATGACATTTAGCTGATTTATCAATTCTCAACCTTGCTGCCTGTGGTTCACAGATCTCCTAGCCCTGTCAGCCCGCAATGACCTGAGAGTCCCCACCATACTTTCCATGGAATTAATTCTGGACAATTCACAAGCCCTCGAGAAATGGCCCTGCACTGCCCAAACTTCCTAATAAATCACTCACTGTATTTAAATCCTCCAGTACATGGAATTATGCCTTCACATCTAGATGGAGAAGGCCCATAGCATGTACCCTTTGTATGAAGAAACAAAACTTCAGATCACAGAAGTCCTTTCATGGAAAACTTCCCTTTTCTATTAAAGCAAAACAAGACAGGCATCATTAGCCTCTTCACTGAACGGTGTGCACAGCTTTTACTGAAGAGTTTCCAATTTCCCACATCTACTATGACCAACTTTGTTGGGCTTTTCAGCCACACCAGGAATCAGCATCAGTTTTCTCACTCATACTGCGCATCCTTCACATCACAGTCCCGTTGAAATCTTTCCTCTCCGAGCTCCTATTAGGTCTGATCAATCCACTGCACCTGGCCAAGTTCTGAAGCGACCACACTCACATTGAGTTGCTTGAATCGCTTTCCATGCTTCTGAATGTGCTGGTGATTTTATACCTAGGTGTAACTGGTGAGAAAGCAAGATTTCAGAGGGACAGCTACACCCTCACTGGTTTGCCACACCTGCTCTCAGATCATACCAGTTTTGCTCTGGAGTAATCAGAACAACTGACAGTCACCATGAGTCGCTGAATCCTTGCGCAGTTTTGTTTCTGAATTATCTCTTCCTCATTCTTGTAAATAGCTCTGAGCTCAAGGATATGCGGGGTTGAAGAGTTTATTTACCCACCCCAGCATTCAGAGATGGGATGACTTCATCGTTCTTTCCAGCCAGCCTCCTAATCCCTGCTAGGAAGTGCCTTAAAATCCACTGTTTTTTTTCCCCGGTCCAGACAGTGACTTTGTGGGTAACAGCCTCTTAAATAGGCAGTGGAGGGCAGGGAACAGTAACCCTGGATGACCTTGCAAAGAACCCCTACCGTGGAGTTGGTTGCAGTGCAAAAGCCAAGTTTGCTGTCTTTCTTCCAGGCCTACACTGCTGTCACTGAGCTGCTCTCTGCTAAGTAAAAATACTTTGAGCTTTTCTGGTATATCATTAGCTACAGGAGTTGGTGAACATTGACTTCCTTCCTCCGCTTAGGGGATTAAAATCTTACAATTACAGTTCATGATAAATAAATGGAACTTGAGGGAGGAAAAGAAAAAAAATCAATTTCTTGTCAGAAATCCTTTCTGACATATCATTATTGCACTGGGAGCTGGGATTTCTCCACCTCTCTTCCAGCATTCCCCAGTTAGGACATACTTGTTTCTCGCCCTCCCTGTTAAATGGGAGCTCTCAGTTCATCATTCCTCTGCTGCTATCTGAAAAGAAAACCTAATTATGGATATACATAGATTTATTTGGTTCAGGGAGGAGGGAAAAATGAGGAACGGGACAGTGGTATCCTTTGATCTGATTGGCACTCTGCAAATCCCATAGCTATGCACAGATATACTTGTACTTAGGGGCTTTGCATCACACAGGTATAGGGTCAGAGTGCCTAGTTTTGCACAGTTACTCGAAGGCCTGGCAACCACATGGCACAGGGGACTGTGTATACTGTGTATATGTGTGTGTACAGGAAGAAATAAAAAAGAGGGGACAATCTCAGATGTTTCTGAACAATGTCTAGGTTTCCTAAGTCTAATCAATTAGAATCAATTTATAAAAGGAGTACTTAAACCTGGATATCTTTTTTGAGAAGCTTTTTTATCTCTGTATTTGGCTTTCCAGAGAGAGATATGTAATGAATACTTTGAAAATATTTTACTAATACATTAACTGAGAAGGCTGAAGTTTACGTCGGCTGCTAACGTCTGCAAATTAGCTGAAGTCATTTTAGATCATTAATAATCCACTGACCAGACCTTCTTAACAAGTCTAATTTCACAAGACAGGACTTCTAAATAGCATGTGATAAATAGCATGTGGCTAAATAGCATGTGTAAATAACAAATCTCTACTCCTGATTTTCTGCCCTCCCGCACAAACATTTTCACAGCAAACTGTAAAAATATGAGGAGTAGAAACAGGACTCAAGTTTTGTATTATTGTGTCCCTTATATGTGTTTGTCTTTAATTCTTATTTTATCATTCAGATTGTATTACTTCCAGTTAGCCATAATTTTTATAATCTTTCTCTCAAAAGGTTAGGCCTAGTAGTCAGATTGTTACAGATTACCACCATGGCTGAAAAAGACCAAGACTAAAGTTATTTCTTCTAATGAAAAATAACATCAAGTGTGCAGAATCAGTATTTACCTTGGAAAGTAACAGCACTGAAAGATAACTAGGAGCAATAGTAGACAGAAATGAAACCTGAATTTATATCTATATAGCTGTAAGAAATGACTATCTCAGTTCTTCAGAGAAAACATCACATCTAGATAAGTTACAAATGCACCTGCAAGACTTTATTTACCAGAAGGATGATGTTAATAGGTTGGAAGGTGATCACAAAAAGCAATAGTCAGACAAATGATTAACAAATTTAAACATAATATGGGATTTTAAGAGTTTTAGAACACATGAATGGTTACACTAGTTCAACCAAGGACCTTTCAAGTCCAGTATGGCCTCCAACTGTTCCTATAAGTGAACACCTAGAAAACAGCACAGTGAGCCCATATGGTCTTTTTCCCTTCTCTTTTTTCTGCTCCAAATATTTTCTGCTCAAGGAATTCCCAAGTCTGAAGAGGTTTATCTGTTTATTAACCCCAAAAGAAATCTCTTCCAAGACTTGCCAGTATCAGTTCTTTTTGTGGAACTGACATCCAGAGAAGACATCCACCTCCTCATTACCATTTATCGTCTTGTAGGCCTATATCATATCCCTACCTGCTCTAATCATTCCTCCTATGAGTCCATTTGATTATCCTTGCCGTCATTTTCTGAATCTTCTCCCATTCTAATACAGCAAGTACAAGGGACCAGAACTGACCATAGCATTCAAGGGGCAGGTGAACAATGGTTTTATATGGTGGCATAATTATGTTCTTTTTGTTGCTTACTTCTGCCTAATGTTTGTTTTACTTTTCTTATTGTTCCTGAGCACAGAACTGATGTTTTCCTGGACCCATGTCCTACAACTCCCAGATCTTGTTCTTGAGTGGTAACGGCCAACTCTAGGCCCATCATTTTATGCATTTTTATCCTGCAAGTGTCGCCTCACATTTATATACTTTTAATTCCATCTGCCATTTTACTGCCCACTTATTCAAGCTTCTCGATCAAAATTACTTGTCATGAAATAAATACAAGTTAATGCTGACACAGCATCACTGATGCTATTGGTTTCAGCGGATACTGTAAAAAATACAATCCAGAATCCTGCGCAGGGAAAACAATTTGTATAAATTTTTCACAGTTGTATGTGCCTCAAATCACAACTTTTGTTTTCACTCTTAAAAGGTTTTAAATATTATGTCCACTTTTGTTTCATAGACCTTTACAAATCAGCTGAAAAAAATATTTGTTTTGCTTTCTGGGACATTGCTATATTCACAGGAAACTAAGCTTTCCCAGAGTTACAATATTCATTGGAAGGATTGCTAACTTACCGTGTAAGAAATAACTGTGAAATGATCGCTCCCACTGAAGGAACTATTCTTTCATGTTTTCACTCCAACCAAAACTTGAGATTCTTTTAAATATTTACTAATTGCTCATTAAAACAGTTTCAGCAAGAGGAAGCATAGTCTCTATATAAAGAAACAAGTATACGAAGCATCTCAATGGATTTCTGAAGAAAAGAGCCTCCCTAAAGTAGGAGAACCTCCTAGTCAATGTTTTGGGGCCACATTTGCTTGTTGGTTTTTTCAAATTTGAAATGAAGTAAAAACTTCAAAAATGTTCTGTAGGAAACAAAGCCTGTATTTCTAGACTGTGTTGGGTGAGTAATATCTTTTCAGTGCCTAATTTGTATATTTATTTGTCCTGAGGAGACAACTGTATAGATTTTAAAAATACACCAAAGGATGGCTTGCTATTTATTTTGTAGGGAAGTACCGTTGTGTGATGTAGCATTTCTGTGGTCTCCAGGCTTCACAGACAGCAAATAATCAGATTTATGGTATTGTTAGAATAGACTGTTGTTCTCATGAGATGTGACAGCTGTTATTTCACAGTACTTAAGTTAGTGCAAAGTGACAGTCAGCCACCTACTGGAAGTAATACCTACAAATATAAATAATGTGCATCCACATGACTTGTGCACAATAAGGTATGCACAATAAGAAAGTCATACTCCTCCTTTCAAATTCACTCTCCTTTGCAATATCAAGACTGCCTGTTGAGTAGCCATGATGTTCCAGGACAAATTGCCTATTTTTCATGCTCACCATTCTTTACCAATCCTTTTTCAAATGTACACTTTTGTTGCACTTGCAGCACAGTATGCAGAGTGACTGAATTGCTGCTAAATCCACATATGCAAGAGTAACCACCTATTTCTTCTCTGAAAAAGCTTTGCATATAGAAAAGCAAAAATTTACATTACTATGAACATAAAACTGGCATAGTTCCCAATTTACCTTCACTACCAGATGAAAAAGGTATTCTAAGAGACAGCTGAAGCACTGCATACAAGGGGCATGTTTTCCAATAAAACCAAAAATCATTATCTGATGCCGTACATTAATTTGACAGTCATCCAGGCAGTACATGATTATAACAAATACACTGAGTAAGCAAGTATAACCCCATGATAAGGGCAAAATGTCTGGAGCCAAGAAACCCTGCCTCTCCTCCTGGCTCTATCTCAGATTATTTGTGTAACCATGAGCAACTCAGTTCAAGGCTCAGACACACGATTGAATTATGAGCACCTAATAAGTTACTATGTCTCTAACAGTGATAACTCATGATAACTGTTTGCATTCTCATAACCATTTAAGTTCATCCAAATACCTTGGAAACGAGCAGATATAAGACAGACTTCGAAGAAGTTAATACAAATCAGCTGACAAGGGGATAACATAAGCAACATATAGCATTTCATAAGTTAGGTACCCACAAATTGAGATAAATCATTGCTTTTAAGACACCACTAACTGTGGACACTTACGTTTTAGCAACTTAATACCAGAATCTTTTATAGAATACTAAGTATCACATATTTAAAAAAAAATAATAAAATAAAAAAGTTGCCTTGCTAAAGTCAGCCTACACATTAAGGTTATCATGTAAAGTACTGATATAATAAACTCATTCTGCCAGGTCATTTTTTTTTCTCGAAAATTTTTATAGGTTAAATATATACTAGCACATTTTATGGATCCTATCTTATGTCAGCATCTGTCTAGCTTCATACAAGGCTGGGTATCATTTTTCTTGCCACAGATAGAACAAAAGCCGAAAATCTGGATAAAACAGAAAGTTGCATACTTGGCTTACTCAACAGGATGTGAGGAAAGAGAGAGGAGGAAATTAGAGAGAATGCACTGAAATGGTTTGTACCATTTAAAAAGTGTCATTGGGTTACAAAGTATTATTCACAGGCACAGAAGGAAAAATTGATGTAGGACTTGTAAAGCAAATTGAAACATAGTAACTAGAGCCATCGCCACATTCAGAAAATAGACTAGAGTCAGAGCAGGGCCCAAAACTTCCAAAAAAAAAGAAAAAGAAAAAAAGAAAAGAAAAGAAAAAGAAAAAGAAAGCAAAAGCGCAAGAGTGGAAGATGGAATGTCTGTTTCTCGATTTTGGTAACATTTAGCCACAAGCTCTAAATAACTATTTATTTACACCTGCATGCTGAACTGATTCTAGCAACAGACCCTGCACTCCCTCCTCACTGCCTCCCTACCTGTCTCCAGTTTGAGCTACCAAGCTCCCAAGACCTGACTACCTGTATGTGGGTCTAACAGACCAAAGACACACATTATTTTAGAATGACTCCCATATGACCAATTTAAAAAATAAAGTAGAATGATTGAATCTAAGTCATTGTTTAGGTTCATTAAGTAATTTGGGCCAAGGAGAGAATATCTTCATTCTCAGTTGGAACTCTAAGTATTTAGCATTAGCATGGTGGCATTATAACAGGTTCCTGAGCTTCAGTCAGGCAGAGTCTGGAGAAAACTGCCCCAAGACAGGTATTTCAGCTCCACTTTGTAATTTAATAGTTCTGCCACGCAACAATAAGCACTTTACAAAGAAGAGAAACGTATGTTACTCCTGGCCCACAGGCATAAAACACAACTTTTCATTAGATTAGCACCTAAAAATTGCAAGTGCCAGGTGTTAAAAGTTAAATAGATTAAAATCAGTGGGACTCCTCAGAGAAGGCTCACTTCATCTTTCTTCTTTCCTGTTCAGCATACTCACCTCTGAGCCAGTGGGAGATGAAGAACAGATGATGGCAGTGTCACCAGGAAGTAACCAGGAAGTAATGTTACTTTCTTTCCTTCTCATCTCTAGAAGAAATTCTGCTAACAAGAGCAGTGCCTGCAGAGAGGGTTTCATGTGAAACTGAAAACTACAGATTCAGAAGACAGCATCACAGAGTTCAGGTCAGCTGGTCTGGGACTGACGCACAGCCGTACTATTCAGTATTCTGCGCCTCTGAAGCAGATTGACCTCACGCACCCTGACTAGCTGATGTTTTGGTCTCTGACAAAACACTCATCCCTCCATCACCCTCAGGACTGAGGACACTATCCTGCAAGTCCATCTATATTCTGCAGCACATTAGTAACAATCCCTGAAGTCACACTGACCTTCAGCTGGCAGGACTTGCATCTCCATACATTGCTCCCCATAAAATTCACATTATTAGAACAATTCTCCATTTTTCGTTGCAGGAGATTCACGTGGGAAGACAAATTGCACCAGCAGTTTGTGCCAACTGGGTCTTCTACAATTCTCGGACTTTCTCTAGAGCCAGGCCAAGATTTCTCCTCTCCATGGGGCAGTAATTTACATAAAATCAAGCTGACAGCACGTGCGTCAGGGGAAGCTGCACACTCCCTAGTTAAGCAGCCATACCTAGAGAAATGAAAGACATATGAATGCTTCATCCGGCTCTTGGACAGCAATTGAAGCAAAACATGTATGCAACTGAAGTAAAATGCGTATGCAACAACAGATCATAAAATGACGGTTGACAGAGGCCTTCTCTACACACAACTCAAAGAGCACTCATTTTCCTCATCCCCTTCTTGCCACTCTGCCTTCCTTGGCAAAGTCTTCCACATATTAAAAATAAAAACAAGATCCATTTCCCTAAACATACATGAATTTAGTCCCTCAGTTGCATTTGCAAGTCAAAAAGGCCAGAAGTAGCATTCACAAAGCCCCATCTAAGTTAGCAGACAGAACTGTTTCTACTTCTGCTCACACACGCACACTTCTCCACCCCCTAGATCCAAGTCCTGAAGGCAACTTGTACTTTTTTATTGTATATAATACAATAAAAGCTCTGTTTAGTTCCCCATCTGGGTAATCAGATGGAACTGTTTCTGCTATTGCTCACACATACTTCTCTGTCCCCCTAGATTTGAGTCCTGAAGGCATCTTGTATTTCTTTATTCTATATAATGTAGAACTTTGTCCAGTTCCCCACTTTCACCACCAACCACTCCCACCCCCCCCCCCAAAAAAAAAAAAAAAAGAAAAGAAAAAAAGATGAGATGAGGTGCAGAAGCCCACATTACAGAAGCCTCTAGTATGGTTGTGTGAATCAATGCTTTGAGGGCAGACCAGTCAGGTTAAATCCATGTCAGTGACCAGAGCCAAACAATTCACTGCAGTGCTCTATTCTGAAGCACACCACATACATTAAAGAGTCAAGATACTCTATGAGGTTTTTTTTATTGCACAGGAAAACTCTTAATAGACATTCCTGACGTAGATCTGTCATTAGCTCTAACTCATTTAATACACAAAGTTTGTTTTTGCATTGTTAAGATGGAAGATTTGCTTAGGTTCCAGGAAAGCAGGTTCTAATGAGACAGTGTGATGAAGAGACATACTGAGTCCTGACACTTTCAAATTTTCCTCCTTCTTAGAAGGAACAAGAAGTTAACAGCCATCATAAGGTCAACTCTCAGATCAGCATGCCAACATCCTAACCTTGGTTTCAGAATCTGCACTTCCCAGTGGGAATCCAGACTAATTACTGTTAGTCACATTGTTGTTACACACCTTAGAGGGGTGGATGAAGCACAGGCAGCAAAGGGAAATGCAGCAGTTCCCAAGGCAGAGGTTTTCAGCTGTTGCATCTACTGCCTCTACGGTAAAGCCCTTTTGCAAAGGCTTTTTAAGATTTCTTAGCTTGTACGCATAATCCCTAAACTCCAACTGATTACCCATGTTTATTTTGTTTCAACTCCACTCCTGTCCTCCCCCTCTCAATAATCCCACAGACTCTTCAAGGGAAAATATGCTGGTCTATAGAACAGACCATCTTAAAAAATAACAACAACACATGAACATTTTCACATATTTAATGTAATGGCACCTTAATTAAGTTTACAGTAGTTTTGTCTCTACCAGATACCAACTGTGTTTCAGAAGGAAAAACAGAAAAAAAAAAAACATGTAAGTAAAGCATTCTTCTTTCATGAAGTTTTAGGAACTCAAGTATTTGAGTTATGTATGTATAAGTATCTTTCAAGAAATTAGAAAGAATTGTATTTTCACACCTTCCAGTAACAAAAATAGCTTCTGTTGGGTCTTTTCACAAGATACGGAAATCAAGGATGACAAGATTCAACTCAAAAACTTGAGATTAAGTCAAGGGTGTCATAAGGTTGTATCAGGACTTCCGTCAAAGAGCCTGTCATGAAGCACACACTATAAATAGGAAAAGAATGTGCAAGAGCTCTTGAGTAACTGAGAAGCACAACATGCTTTGCAAGATTGTGCTCTGACGGAACTAAAAAAAAACACCGCTGACAACAAATAGTTAGTCTGTATTCCTTCAGCTAAAAGTCAATTAGCTACAAAAGAGCAATCTTTTCATTTTATTAATAGTTTCATACTTTAACTTCAAGGATGTCCAAACCTTTATTAATACAAAGTATACTTGTTTTGCTTTTTTAAAGAGAAGCTAACCTAGAAGCAGCCAAGGACCTCTGATCTTCACCTAAAATTAACCCTGAAAGGCAATGCACGCATTCATCCACTAAAAATCGACTTAATTTGGGGGATGGTTGTGTTTTGTGCAAACTTCAGAACTCATTTTAGCTTCTGCTCCTCTAATTGAGCATTATATAGACTTCTCTTGCAGAAGAGACCTACGTTACAACAAGAGAAAACTATCCTTAGGCAAGATCAATGGCTTGGTTCTAGTATGGACTTTAAATCTTCCTTCCCCCATAGTTAAAAAAGCTCAAATTCTGTTGTTTCTGAGTTTTTTTTTTTTTTTTTTTTTTTTAACAGTTAGAATATTCCCTAGACTAAGACATTAATATTTTACCTTTTCACCTTGGTTTGTAGGGTTGCCTTGCACTTAAGTTCCAGCACTTATCATCTCTAAAGATGATTCACGGATACACTTATATTTAGAGGCCACAACCTTCCATAGTAAGTCTTTACTTATCAGTCTGAACAATTTTTTCCTCAAAGGGAGATGGAAGCCTCCTCTCTCTTAGCAAAAAAGAAACAAACAAACACACACATTCCCACACATCACGTTGGTATTTGTAAAATAAAGTAATTCAAAGCTGGAAGATAATAGTTTGTTCACTTGGATGTCCACGTGGTACGAAACGGACTGATTCGTGCATGGGATTGACGGAGCATGTTAAAGAAAAAAAACTGCAGAAATCTACATAATTACACATTTAAGTTGAGTCATGTATTAATTACACGGAAGAAACTAAAGTCTCTACTTGCACTGAAAATAAATGGAAATTAGAAACATACACACACCCCGGCACCTTTCCTACTATAAGAATATTGCACATTCCGATAATGTTGCACAAATTACTGGCTTTTTATAAAGACCATATATGAGGTATTAGTCTATTAATAAATAGAGAACATGGAAAGGAAAAGCACTTAATATAATGCAACAATCCATTTTAAGTATTTAGTGAATGAAAACTGAACAAGCAATAATATACACCCTTGTGGGGAAGGTTAAAGTTACTTAGCAAATAGGCAGCTTTCAATATCAGTCTGAAAAGTAAAGTGTTAAATCTCTTTCTGATATAGATTTTAAGAAATCAAAGTCTATTGAAAACACTGCTGTTTTAAGACAGCTCATTTTGCTCATGCAATCCATTTGAAAGGTAAACTCTTTACCTCTGAATTCTGAAGGGAAATCCCTGTTTGTGGGTGATAGCAATCTTATCAAAGGGAACCTGCCTAAAATACTGGACTCGTATTACTAGTTAAGAAATAAAGCAGATCTTTTGGGTTGTCATCAATTAAAGTATCGCTTTTTTCACCTCTTAAGTAGTTTATACTAATAATGTATTTCCACAGTGCTGAAATTGTTACGCATTTGTATTGTCTCTATCAGACAATTCCAGCACCACAAGAAGTTAGATGAATATGACAATTGTAATTTGTAATTTTCAATTTTACTCTGTATTTATGCTAAGAGCTTACCTTTCAAAATACAAAGCTGAAAAATTCCTGCTGACAGGTAATAAATTTGTCATTCTAAACACAATATATTTATTCCTTATTTAGAAACTTCCATAAACACTAGGGATCTGGAGCTAAGCTTATCTTGTTTAAGTTTATCAGAGCGCTGAGAAGTATTTAAGTTCAATAAACTGAGCTATGGAAAACACATTTCACATGTGGTAAAATAGTAAGCATAAAACAAGACCATCTTCAGCATGCTCTTTCAGATTTTGTTAAAAGGAAATTCGTATTAAAAAGAAGAAAGGAAAGACTTTGGGTGCATGTAAATTTGCATCCATGAAGAGCCCTAAAGTATTCAAGTGTTATTCATATCCTAAGACCTTTAGAGGTCTACGTAAGGGTATCTGGAAATACAAGCTACTCCTACATCACTTTCTAGGTGAAGCTCAATCTGAACATACTCCCTCTTATTACTACCCATTTTTTTTTTTTTTAAGGGTTTTATTTTTAATACTTTTACAACACTGGGCAGAATATCAGAATATTCAAATAAGACCCACAGTTTTAAGTCACATTTCCTCTTACATTTTGTCCAAATTAAGGTAAGTCACAGCAGGTCCATATCAGGTGAAAACTACAAGTGAAAAATCTGAAAACACATTCGGGGCTGTGGGAGGAAGGCAATACTTCAGAATAAAGCACCTCCTCTCTCCTCTGCTGAAATTCATGAACCAGTAACTCAAACAGTTCTGATTTGGCATATATGAGGGAAAATGTTTATATTACATTTCTAAAATTAAAAATATATCATGTGTTGAAGTTCAGATTTACAGAAAGTGTTTACTAAACTGAAATTATATATATATATATATATTTATCATCTTCTGTCACATGAGATCACTTCTCTCCCTTTCCCATCTAAGTAGCTTTTGAGACGTTTATTTCCCAACTGCAGATTGTTTCCATTTCAAGAATTAGTTTTACCTAAAATTTCTGAATAGCAGTAAGGTTAAGTGTTTTTTAAAATAGACAGCTTAAAGAAATTTCTCTGTATTAGCACAAAACCAGGAAAGATTATGAAGATGTTGAATTAAGAAGAAAAGAGATGAAAACAGAAGGGAAACATATTATTGTCCTGAACAGTCCGTGTAAGTAGTAACCATGTTTCCTCGCCTCTGGGTGACAGTCCTGCAGTGCTTGCTAGATCCATGAAACCTGTTATCAGTTCGCACTGCATGTCGGTGTGCGTTTTCAAAGTCACTGAAAGAAAACATTTTTTCCATATTTTCAAACACGTCATCAAACAGTCCACCTCCAAAGGAGAATTCCTGGAAAGAACGTCTTTGCCGACTGTGAGCTTCCCGATGACCTCGGAAGTGACTCTCAAAGTGCTTTTTTGACCGTGAGTTTTGACTAAAGAGGTCAAAGTCTTTGAACAAATCATCAAAGTTGAAATTAAATGACTGATGGAAAGGGCTTCCATTACTTCCCTGTCCTCCATGACGGCCAAACTGATCATACTCTCTTCGTTTATTCTCATCCGATAGTGTTTCATATGCTATTTCCATAAAAAAAAAAAAGTTATTATTTACATTCTCATTAAAAAAAAAAAATCACACACAAATGTAAGCCCAATTAAGCTTAGTATTTGTTTAACATTCTAAAATCCACTGAATAAACTGTTTCAAAAGAAGTCTAGCTAAACTATCAGGACAGATTATATTCTCAAAATATTAACTTCACATTTTACAATATAGTCATAAGCCAGGAATAAAAAATAATCTTTATATTTGAAAGAAAAGAGCAATGATGCACAGCCATCAGTAAGACGGAAGCAGAAAGGAAGGGAACTCTCTGTTAAAAACGAAAAAAAAAAAGCTGTCTATTGCACTCCTATCACAGGAATGCAGTGCAACCTCCTGCTCAAAGTAGGGTCAGCTATGAGATTGGATCAGGTTACTCAGAGCTTTATCAAATCACTCTTGAACATGACCAAGGATGGAGAGACAGCCTCTCTGGGCAACCTGTTCTAGAGCTTGCCTGTCCTCAGTGATGAAAGTTTTTCTTTATAGCCAGTCTGAGCCTCTCGTATCTATCATCTCTTCTACCATGCATCACTAAAGAGTTTGGCTGCAGTTTCTTGAAAACCTCTCCACAGGTACTAGAAAGCTGCTGTTAGGTCCCTCTAAAGTCCTAATAATCCTAGTAACCCTGAGCTGGATCTTACTAGACCAGTCAAAAGATAAGAATAATATTTGAAACAGCCTCCTAGTGCTAAGGGAAAGAACTTTGGACTACTGCCAAAAAAAATTGTGCTAGAAGACAAACCAAAAAGCCCAATACGCAGGAATGCCTAAACTATGTAAACGGCTTGCCTATGCGTGAGGACACAGAAATGAGTCTGCCACTAATACTGTACATTTGACACTACAGAAGCAGAAACAAGAGAAAAAACACTTTTCACCTCTTCTCCAATAAAAGCAGAGAAAACTTAAATTATTGCATTTACTCCTGAACATAAACCATGTATCTAGTTATCAGGTATACTAACTGTAGTCATTACCTTCAGCAATTTCTCTAAATTTTGCTTCTGCACCAGGACTCTTATTTTTGTCTGGGTGGTATTTCATAGCCAGTTTGTGAAATGCCTTCTTGATCTGGCGGTCAGATGCATTTTTTGGAACTCCTAAGATATCATAATAGCTCTCTGTAGCCAGTATTAATTCAGTTATCATTAAAATGCAGAGAGCAAACGTGAAGACAGATTGTGTAGTTGTCATGTTTGTGGTTCCTAGAAAGAAAAAGGAATATACTTGAACAACAAGGTATTTAACATTTCATAACAACTTAAAGTACAACAATAAGCTGAAAGAGAAAGATCTTTAGGTTTCAGGAGCCACTTAGTGACAGAGATTCAATACGTAGTTTCACGCTTGCTAATTTACCTCGCCTCCCCCTAATTTTCACAAAATACAAGATGAATTAAGATTCTGCAAATTCCTATTTCACCAGTATCACAAGTGCACTTCATCTTTGTTTTACACCTATCCTTACCAGTACACTCTCCTCACAGTCCTGTTTCCAACTATTGAAGTCAATATACAATACATTTCACTGCAGCAAATATAGTTCATGCTGGCATACCTGAACTACCTTGAAACTAAAGATTTGAGTTCTAGGACCATAGCCACAGCAGCTCTAAATTAAGTACAGGCTGCAAAATCAATTCAAAATACTACATGAATAATTCAGTCATTAGCCTATGCAGCAGTAAGAGTCTGAAAACGTAACAGGCCTAAAGACTGACTGTGAGGTGCAGAACAGTAAGACTTAAGAATGTCATTTAACTGATCTAGGTGAACACAACAGAGTAAAACACTCATTTATAGTAAAGAGTTCAGTTCACGTAGGGCACATTTTTCTTCACAACAGGCTAGGCTGAACACACTCAGATTGCATTTTGAACAAAAACATTACCATGCATCTTTCATATCAGAGAATTTATCTGATAAATATCACTGTATGTAAGGGTTTACAAATGCAACTCAATGTCCAAATTGAACTTAAAAAATAAAGTCTTCTATACAAGACAAACTTGCTTCAACAGTGTAATTAAGAGTTCTTAGTTACTTGACAAATACAATGCTAATAAAAAGTTATATTTAAAAACAAGTTGATACTAGAAGTCAAGGTAGAAGTGGCACAAGAAGAAGTCATAAGAAAATCAGCTCCATGGAGCCACGCCATCTTTCATTATTTATATAAAGGACAAAAAGTGGGCTCCTATCAGGAGAGGAGACCAAATGCTATTTGAATACCTCTGCATATTAGAAGTGGTATTTTAAAACATACAGTAAAGAAATGTGAAAGTTCAAAGATGGCTTTTGGCTGTCTCCCAAACAGCAGAATGTCTGACAATGTCCTGAATATATGAAAAGTAACACGTCCCCTGCACCAGATTACTCTGAGAGTATCAGAAGTAAAACTCAAGGAAGGTGTGTGTGTGTGGGGGGGGGGGGGGATCTAAGTCAAAGTTAAGTATTAGTTTCCTACAGATATCATTCTGTGAAAATTGGATAAACTAACATTGTTGTCTGAGCAGCATTAGAGTACTTTTGGCTGATATGTGACATTAAGACAATTATGCCTCCAGGAAAAGTTGCATGGAAAGTTCCAGGAAAAGGAAAATAAACCCACTCTACTAAAGGATAATTCAGAAACTAAAATGAATCTTATGACATCAGAGCATAAAGCTCATGAAAGATTAACATACCCATGCCCTCTTAAGCATTTGGTTGGCTGGCAGCCTACATATCAAGTGTTAAGGAGTAGCAGTTCAAACAATCTGTATTTTGATCAGTGTATTTAGATACCGAATAGACAATTCTTTTCTGTATTCTTCTTGTATGATACCAAAAATATTTTTAGTACAAGTAGTTTTCCACATAGTCCCTCCCACCAGATCACTATTCTCAAGTATTGCCACTTTGGCACTACTCATTCATGCAACCTTCCATTCTTTTTGTGCCTTATTCTTCTTCATGCTTTGCAGACATAGATTTACATCTTAATCTCATACCAAAGACTGTCTTTATTTTACTTGTTTTCTTCACAACTGAATCTCGCTTATATAATTACCTGCTCCTTTTTTTCTAAGGCTAACCTCTCTGCTTCTATTTTTTAAACACTCTTTTTAGCATCTTTTCAACTTTTATTTCCTTCACTAAGAGTCAAAACCTCTTCTGTAACTCCCAAGATTATCAGCACCCAAGAACATAAAGTCACTCCTCTAAAGGTTTCTGCTCTGCCCAAGCTTCTCAACTTTTAGTCTGATAATGAATTATACATAAGTTTTCTTATTTCTGTAGTTTTACATTAGGATTCTATACTCTATTGCCTCTAGTTTTATCTGGAATCTAAAGCATTTTTAATGAACTGGTATTGAAGAATTTTTAAATAAACTAGAAAAAAATGATAATGGAGATATTCTCCAGAGTTTAAAAAGAAAATTCTGAAAAACTCTTCATCAAACCAGGCAACCTTTATGCAAATGAGCCTTCAGAATGTAGACAGATATAATGCTGCCTTTAAACAACTCAGTAAAACTCAAATATAGGAATGAAATGAAAATCAAGTGAAGTGAAATATAAATGAAACTCAAAGAGAAGAAGCGTTTTAAACAGATAAAGGTTATCAAAAAGAACTAACTAGTCTTATATTTAGGTACTATCATCAAATGATTTTTTAAAAGTCTATTTTACTTATTGTCAGTAGTTTAGTATTGCTATAGCTAAAATGCTAAAGGTCAGATTTCTCCCATACAGATACCATTCCCAGCTCTTTTTACAATCATCTTCAAAATAAAGTCTCTTTTAACCACTTACTGTGCATACCTCTCCTCTCCTTCAGTTTCCAGATCAGAAAGAGACAAGTAAGTTTCATTTTCCAGGCCTTAAACACTGATTATTTATGACATTTTCTGTTCCAGAACTCGTAAGTTCCATGAACACCTTGACATCGGGCTCATACTACAGAACTGCCTCTCTAAACAATTATTTGTAAAGAAGACTGTAAGAATCTATTCTTCACATTTTATTTGGGTTCATCTAGCAATAAAGTTTCAGTAGCACAGATTAATTATTCATTTGTGTTGTATAAGTAGATACAATCTCAACTGCTACCAGGCTCAGTATAAGAAGTATGCTGTCTAATCTTTATCGAAAGTATTAAAGATGTGATAACACTAACTCTCAGTTCTTCATGAGTTTACCAAAATATAGCAATTACCATAGAACAGAGCTTATAACATGCTATATACGGATTAAGATCTGTCACACAGAAAGTAAGCAGTTACTTCCCTCTTGTAATCCATCCCTCTTTCAAAGTGACTAACAAAGATCTTAGTCAAAGGCTTACACTCAAGAAGTCTCCCATACTCTGAAAACCCACAACAGCATCACTGCTGCAATTACATAAATTGTGATGTGCTACCAATTGGAAATGTAACGACTTTCATAAAATGCATATACTTCATTATTAGCAAAAAAAAAAAAAAAATCACAGAAGTTTTCCATCGGTTCTCACATCACAACTAACCCAAGAAGGAAGCAAGTCTCCTTTACCATAATTAGCTACAGAAAAGCCTGACAAACTCCTTGCACTTTCCGTGGCCTCTGCAATACCGACCAGAAAGTAAAACCAGAAGTAGAAAGATACTGTTTCTTCCTCTCGATAGCAGTAAAATAAGACAGAGCCTCCCCTGACATCCTTCCTCGGCAGAGGCCAACTGAGCCTCACTAAAGCCATCTCGGCTACGCTGAGGAAGACCCCAGAAGGGCCTGGAAAGAAAGAAGAGCCTGAAGCGGCCCGAGGACGGGTAAATCCACTAGACTTCTCCCCGCTGCCCCCTCCCTTCTCCACAGTAGTCCAAGGCCTCCTCTCCCCACTCCCCGTGTTCCCCTAACCTCTTCGGCCCCTCCGCTCTGCCCCCAGCCACCTCAGCGCCCCACGCCTGCCCCACGCCTGCCCCAAGCCCTCCACCGCAGCCCTCTCCTCCGCCGAGGAAAGGCCCCGGGCCCCGTCCGCGCCAGGGCAGCCCCTTACCCGGCCCGCTGCCGCCGCCGAGTCCGCCACCCCTCAGCGCCTCGCGCCGCTCCCTTCCAACGGCGGCGAGCGCGCAGGCCCCGCAGCCAACGGCCGTTCCTACACGAAGCGCTGCGCCATTGGCCCGCCAGCCCCCACGTGACGCGCCAGCCGGGGCGCACGCGGACGGCTGTTGTTGCCGCCGACGCGCAACGTCACCGCCGGGCGGGGAGGGGGCGGGGCTCCGCCCGCAGGTGGGGGCGGAAGGAGGAGGGCGGCGGCGGGCGCCGCTTGTCCCCGCGAATCCCGCCCTGTCTCCTCCCACTGCCGCCGTGCGGATGGTTCCGCCCGGCGGCCGGGCCGCTCCGCTCCGCCATGCCGCGCTACTGCGCGGCCTCCTACTGCAAGAACCGTGGAGGCCAGAGCGCCCGGGACCAGCGCAAGCTCAGCTTTTACCCGTGAGCGACCGGGCTGGGCGCGGGGTCGGGCCTTGGTCCGGGCTGCCCCCCTGCCCCGGCCCCGGAGATGGCGGCCGCCACGGGGCGAAGGGGGCAGCCAGCCCTGACTGAGGTGCGGCCTTCAGCGGCCCCTCAGGGGCCGGGGGTGGGGGAGCGACAAGGGGGCAGCTGTGGCCGAAAAACTTAACTTTCGGGGCGAGGGGAGGCAGCCCCGCGGGGCTGGAGGGAAGTGCCCTGTTTCGGGAAGGCGGAGGCGTGTGGAAAAAGGGTTGCAGAGGTGAGTGTTGAAGGGCCCAGAAAGCTGGCAGGTGCCTCCTGGGCCGGAGTTTCCCTGGGAGAAGTAGAGAATAGCAAAGAGCTTTGCAGTAGGCATAAAGGAGAGGAGTAAAATTAAAACCAGGGGGATTCCAATAAAACATAAAGTTTATGATTGTAGCTGTGAGGCTGGCTAGCTGCTAGAGCTAACTAGCAGGGGTGATGGTTGGTTGTCCTGTTTTTTTTTTAAGCCTGGCTGCCTTTCCGGAAGGGATGTTTTAGCCAAACTAGCTCCTCTGCTTAATGGTGGAGTAGCTGAGTGCAGCTTCTCTATCTGACAGGTTGCAAACTAAGAGCTTAATAGAATGGAGAAGTAAATATGTATTGATTTTTCCAAAATAATAATAATCTTGCTTAAATTAATGTCTTGCCTACACAGCACACAGAAGCATTACTAGTTTGTGTGGAGGCATTTGAGCTAGTCATAAGTTAACTAGCTTGGTTACTAAAGCTCAGTTGATGCTAGCTGCAGAGTACTGAGCACTAATGGGGCACCTTATTAATTATTCACCACTCCAGGCCTATGCTAACCTCCGTACTGTTGCAGTTTCATGGCTGCCCACTTCCACAGTCATGAGTTTAAAACAGTGCTTCTCAACCCTGAGAGGAGCACAGTGTAGGTACCTAGAAGCTGAGGTATTTCTGTTGAAGAAAAGTGCAATAACATTTGTCAATGGAAATAATTTCCTAGCGTTTAAGAAACTTTTGAGGAATAAACTTCACAATCAAGCTCAGAGGGAAAATTTGTTTTGGTAAAACTTACTCTGTAAACTAAGCTGCAGATTTAGTTGAATTCAGTCCCTTCTTAACTTCATTTCCTCTGTCCTAATTTCAGCTGGCCTGACTGCCCTTCTTTGCTGTCTTTCTTCACTTCTCTGACTTCTGTGGATGGTGGCTTCCAAATAAATTCTCTATTGTTCCTGTTTCCACTTTTCATATTTTATCTCTTTGAGAACAGATTGTAATGATGAATAAGGGAATGTGAGCAGGAGCAGGTTTTGGCAAACTCTTTAGCTAAAATAAAGGATTTGGCTACCGGACTTGCATCTCACTACAGATTTCCCTGTTTTCCAGTCTGAAGCAGACTGACTGTGATAAAGGCAGTGGAGGTTATGTTGCAAGAGTAATGGCAGTGGAAACAAATGCCGTCAAGGTTTTCTTGAAGGGAAAGGTGCAATTGCTGACATGGCCTTCAGTTTGTAAGAAGCTGTCCTCTCACTGAGAGGCCTCTTCAGAGCTAGGTAGTAACATCCCAGGCTGATCTGTGCAGTTCATGGGACGTGCTGTATAATACTTGGAATGCTGCTATTGGGTGTATGCTATCTAAGTAGGCAGGATTTGAAAAGACTGAACTCCTAACCTATCCTTGAGATATTATCTTGTTCTCTACAGTATTATTCTTTACATTCCTTTGTATACTCAGAGCAAATTGCATTAAATGTTTGCTCTATTCCCTTAATACTTGAAAGCTTAAATGGCAAAAAAATCAGAAGCGGGGAGGAGAGGGAAGAAATGCATGTTTACCTATGAATTTCAGGTATCATCATCTAAGCCTGCAGAAGGGAGTCATTGCCACGTGCAGCCTGTTTGGAGGAAAGCTGCAGTACTGGGGGCTGAGGGTGAGATGTAGGGTTCGCCATCAAGTTGCCCAATTCACAGGTGCCATTTGTAGAATCCAGGCAACGCAGAGCTCCTTTGTGTGCCGGGTTCTCTGCCAGGCCTCCACTGTATGAGAATGAATCGGCACAGACTGAAATTCTGTGTGTGTTGCAGGTCTGTATTGTTGTGGTCTGTTAATGTTCATTGGTGTATGGTAATAACTTATCAAAAGAACTGATTGTTAATTAAAAGTAAAAAAGAGCTAAGGAAAGAGAAATGGGATTAGGAACATCTGTTCATGTTTATGGAGTAGATGGAAATGGCTCTTGTAAATAGGCTGTAGGCAGTTGTTCACTTCTGGATATTTCTAATCACCATATAAATCTGCCTTGTACAGTTTCATATAGAAAAAAAACAGCTTTTTATCACTGTACATGATTCTAAAGAATGTCACTTTCTTAACAGTAGTCATTTAACAGTGTTCAGAATTTAAGTTATGGTTTATGTACCATATGTTGTTATATGCTAGAGTTGAAAGAAACTTAATACGCAGCTGAGAAACCAGTAAGCACATTCAGATACACTAATGCCTGTCTGGTAAGAGGTGAGAGCTAAGAGTGATATGAACGTTCATATTGCTGTTATCATAACTGCTTGACAGTGCATGCATCATAATGAGCCTTTAATCTCTCTTTAATTACTATGTATCATGATTCATTAAGTAAATTACATGTCTTTGCTTACCTCTTTCTTTTAATTTAGTTCTCTTTCCTATGTGATTTGTCTGACTGTTTGCATATACTTTTAAAACAACTTTTTTTTTCCTGTAAATGTTTATACTCTTCATTTTCCTTTTCAAGTAGTTTAGATGGCTGCAAAGTTATTTGTGAATTACACAATATTGGTTTTGGGGTTCTCACCACTGTAAGAAAGCTGAAACACAAAATGTAGAAATACTTCGCATCTCATGCATTTACTTCCTGAACAAAGTTTAAATTCTGCACTAGATTTATTATTCACATTTCTGAGTTAGCAGACACTCAGAAGCGTGACAAATATTAAGAGAGATTTTTGTTTAACAAAAGTTAATAACAAAAGTTTTGTTACTATTTTTGTCTAGTGAGACAAAAAAGCCCTACAGATACTTTTTCTAAAACATTTTTTAACATTTTTTAATTTCCTGTGACTTCAGTATAACTGTTTCCTGAGCAAGTGTTGGAGAATCAAGCCTTTTCAAAGACCTTATGTTGAAGTCTTGGCCTGAATAAATCAATAGAAAATCTAATGTTGAATTCTGTCGCTAGAAATAATTTGGATGTTTACTGGATTAACATGTATGCAACATAATGATAAGTATTTTGTATTTTTTAAAAAAAGGGGTATTATTTGAATGCTTTTGTAAGGAAAGACTTCTTGTACAGAAGAATAGAATCTCTGTTTTTAAAAAAATAAATAAAAGCAGTGTTGTCTTCCTCCCCTCCCCCCAATGTCTTAAACAAGGTTTCCACTTCATGATAAAGAGAGACTTGAGAAATGGCTACGGAATATGAAACGAGATGCATGGACTCCAAGCAAGCACCAGCTTCTCTGCAGTGATCATTTCACTCCTGATTCCCTTGATGTGCGATGGGGCATACGATACTTGAAGCATACTGCTGTACCAACAATTTTCTCCTCCCCAAATGATGAGGTAAAGTGGGGGAGTTGTTTGGGTTTTTTTTTTTTTGTTGTTTTTTATTGTAGAATAAAGCTCACCAACTATGTAATACAGCTGTTCATTTAACTGTAATATATTCACACTTTATTTTAAAGATAGAATTCTGATCCATCAAAATATTTTCTCAACAAGATTGAGACAAAATGAATATGTAATTGCATAGTTTAAAGATAGTGAGAAGGAAGAACAACTTGCCATCCATTTGACTGAAGATTCAGGTTTTTCTGACTGGAAATTACTGAACCTTTTTTCATAACTTTATTTGCTATGAGAGTGTTATTATTCCACATATTTTTCTTCCTTGGGCAGCTACCCTTTATTAATAATCTAATGTTCTTTTAAGGCCTTCTGTTAACTGTACCTAAATACTGGCTATGGAATGTTTTGGTTTCAAACTGCAGACTTCTCTTTCCTGTCTCTAACCTCTTTAATACCTAAATTCTCAAGAGTGTAGGCTGCAACGAATGTGTCAAGAGGACTGTTCTATCTTGTCTTGTAGAATTGTACCACTGCTTACATAAAAGCACTGTTCAATGCAGGCATATAATTTTCATCAAAACTATGCTAATTCTTTTCTGGTACATAGCTTTCTTACACTGGATCGTCAAGAGGAGAACAATATTGGAGGTGGGAAGAATGCAAGGACTGAAGTCGCTAAATTACAGAAACTGAAATTTGTAGCTTATTAACTTAACAAAATAATTTATTTTTAGCCATAAAGCTCTCTGTCTCCTTGTATGGCTGCATATGTTACCCAGACTGCTTTGGACTGTCTAGAGTAAAATGACAAATTTTCAAAATTTTTATTTTTATTTTTGAAAATTTATGACAGTAGTAACATAGCGATAAATACCAGCATTTTTTATCACTTGATGTTATGTTGTCACTGTAACAGGGAGCCGTAGTTTTGGAAGTGGAATTCATGCACTATATTCTTTGATATCACAGACAAGAAAAAAAAAAAGATTTCTGCCTTAAGGAAAGTAGGCCTTCCCCTACCTTTTCATTCTGTCTCATTTTTGACTATGTCCATAGTTCAATCATAGTATACTTACAAATATATTACATGATAATTTTGAGTTATGAAGTTAAACATTTAATGCAATGATGTTGCCAAGAATATGTCAATGATGTCTCTAAATTATTTTGTATTAGCAATATATATGAGGTGTTTTGGATAAACTTACCTAATTTGGGAAAGTTGAGTATCCCTTTCTTCCCTGCTGACATGAGAGGAAAGACCTTATTTCTGACTCCTTCCACTTCTTGATATCTGTGATACTGTAAATTTTGCTTTCTCAGTTTCTCATTTCTCCTTCTGGAATTTTTTAATCCCACTCTTCTACCCACACTTTTCTGAGCATTTACAGCTATCTTAGTTGTTGACCTCAGCACATCAACAATATCAAGTGACTTTTGGCTACTGGTTCTTCAGTCACCCCAAAAACGAGTTTTCTGCTGTCACAGACTGAACACTCGCATAGATATGGGAAAGATCTCGCCTTAGTCTGGGGAAAAGTCCCTTGTCAGTGTGTTCCTGAGTTAGTGCAGAGAAGCAAAGAGTTCAAGTTCCAAGCTCTCTTTTGATACTTACCATAAACTTCTGACTGAGAAAACTGAGAGCAGCCAAAGGAGGGAGGAGTTGCAATATCTTAACTATTAATCCCAACCTTGCCCTGTGTCTTGCGGAGCAAGTGAAGGATATGTTCCAGAAATGCTTAATGATTGTTCAGAAAACATGTATTATTTCTTTTTATAAATGAAGAATGTTTGATAGGAAAAGATGACAAAGATTCCTGTCTCAGGAGTTAGCTGCCTGTGTTTCAATGATAGTCACCGTTTTACAACAATTTGCATGAATTGTTATTTTCAATGCTGTTATTTTCAGTGCTTTTGTAAGAGCATGTGGGTGGGGACAGAAAAACAAGAACCTTTTCAATTAAAAGTTTGTCTTCGGGCAGCTGTGTACAGAGAGGTGCCAGCAGGTACTTTTCCTCCAACCTTAGCAATTTTTATAGGCAAGGGTTCCAGCAATATTTCCCTAATTTAGTATTTCAAAAAAGCTATGACTAGTTAAAAGGTTTAGTCAAATAATTTTATCAGATGCTAGTAGAACAAAGTAAGGGAAATAGGTAATTTCCCTGGGATCGATGAGGTGTTAAGTACCCTCTTTGAAAAGATAAAGGTAAGCAAATGAATTCTGGGGGTTTTTTTGTATACATTTTTCAGTCCTTTAAGACTGAAGTTTCCTACAAAAATCAAATTACAAAATACAATGTATTAAGGATATTCCAGCCTCTGCTGAAAGCTTCATCACCTCAGAGCATAATAAGGAAAATGTAGGGCACTGTAGAAGATCCTGACTCCATATTTTCATGAACATACACTGAAATTTATTTTTCAATCATAATGTGTTTTTTCAGTCTGTCCTATGTTATTTTTTTAATGTTATTATTTGCCTGGCTTATATTTAGGTAGCAAAGTTAAAGTTGCTTCTTGTTGTGTGTGTGTGTTTGTTGGGGGGGGGGAGTTGTTTTTTTTTTTTTTTTTTTTTTTTGTTTGTTTGTTTTTCCCTTAGTTCACTAGTCTAACGTAGCAGCAAGCTGTGGTCTCTTCCTAATCAAGACTTTTGGGAAAAACAGGCTACGCAATGTTAGTGTATTTTTGTATCAGTGACTGACATATCAAAAAGCTTGTTTGAATATTGATCTTTAATCATGTGCCAATGCTGTTTATATAGAGGAAGGGAAAAGAAGGTGGCTAAAAAAGGATAAGCTGCAAATTATCCCACCTTCAATTTAAAGTCCTGTTAAAATTTTATCTATCAAAATTTTTATCCACCAAAAAAATTTCCATTTTTATGAAGGGTAGAGTTTATCTGTCATAATTCTTGCTTGCATGTTTAAATATATACATATGTGATTGTGCATGAATATGTATACCACTCACACATTTCACTTTTCTTCAAGCCTGGGTTCATAATCTTTTTCTGTTTTTGTCAGTTCTCTTTGGGGTGAACCAGCTGATTAAAAATTTGCTGTAACTTGCCAGACCAACCTTACTGCATCTTTAATGCAATAAATGCAAAAGTCTTATATCATGTTTATTTAATACACATATATTTGATAGAGTGTTTGAAATTATAATAAGAGATCATAAACAGTTAGGCAGATCTGAATACCTGCTTCCCCTTGTTGCTTTTTAAATTATTATGACTCATGTAAATCAATAAAGTTTCTTAGAGCTTGAAAAACAAAAAGATAGCATTATTTTCTTTATTGCTTCTGAATAATATTTGAGCATGTAGGACCTGTAACAAAGGTCATAACAAAGTTATGGAAGACAGTTATGTGATTTATCAAATTTCAGGTTTGACTTCTACACATTTCTCATCCAAATTATTACTTAGCCAGTATCATGCCATAGAATGAGGGTTGCGCTTTTTTATTACAATTATGTTCAAATGATATTTTTAGTTACAAGATGTCTTTTTTCACCCCCCACCCACCCCAGGAAAAAGACTCTTCTCAGCACAACCCACAACAGATGAAGAGAGAAGATCAGGAAGAAGCAAATGCAAATGTAGAATCAGATAAAGTATCTGTATCACTTGAACCTTGTACACCAAAGAAAAATCTTGGAATTGCAGAAAATATAGATGAAAAAGCAGAAGTAGTTTGCTCAACTGTATTGAATAAACCTCTGCAAATGGGAAAACTACAATTTCAAAACAAAGAAGACTTTCAAGCAGACAATGTAATTCTTGATAATTCGTCTAAACAACATATACATCAATCTACACCCATTTTAATGGCAGCAGTGGTCCAGAACATGGAGTCTACCAGTGCTCATAATTCTGTAGAGAATCCAGTAAGTTGTACCACTTCAGTCTTGCAACTTACAGACCCTGGCTACTTGAATTCACCTCTGAAATTGAAAAATGCTTTAAGTTCAATTACTGACTATCCAACTGAAAATCCTAATTCTCATATTGCAGGCTGTTCTGTTGAAGTGCAGCCAACAAGCGAAAATGCCATTTTAGTCAGTACAGTCACACAAACTGTTGAACAGTTTAATGGAAGTGAAGAATCTGTAATTGCTATCATTGTACCAGCTGAGAGTCCTAAAGAGCCTGAAATAGTAAACAGCTCTTTCCTGCCTATTAAGCAAGAGTTTCTTGACATGGAAGAAACAGAAAAATCTGCATATACAAATGCGTATAGTGGAATTGAAGTGTTACAAACTGAACATTCATACTGCAAACAAGACGTAGACAGAGATCACCTTTGGCAAAAAATTTTGAAACTCCACTCTAAGATAACTCTACTTGAAATGCAAGAGATTAAAACTTTGGGGAGACTCAGATCCTTAGAAGCTCTCATTGGACAATTGAAGCAAGAAAACCTACTTTCTGAAGAAAAGCTCAAGATTGTAGAAGACTGTTTCACAACACTTGAAGTGACTATGATACAGTAAACGCTTTAAATAACTGTTGTAAAATACCTTTTTTTAGCCTCTCTGATTGTCCTTTTGTACAAATTAACTTTTGTTTCTTGTATGGTATTTTAAAGATCTAATGTAAATTGTGTGAATAACAAACATTCTTAAAAGTGAAGCACTACCAAAGTTAAGTGATAGAATGTTGCCCTTAAAACACGACCTGCAAGTAAGCTTAAAAAAAAAAAAAAGAAAAAAGAAAAAAGTTTTGTTACAGTACCTAAAGTGGATAAATAAGTTAAACATTTCCAGATGCAAACTTCCTGAAACATGTGAGCCTAGCATTCAGTGCAGCATCAGAAGAGATAGTATTACTGTGTAGGATGAATAATTTTAAAACAGTTATAAAATACTGCGTCCCAGCTCTCTCAGATGAGTGAGGAAGTATGTAATACACCTTTTTCAGAGAGGCCACAATTGCTCCTTAGACTTAATTTAGCATTCATTCCAATACCTTTTTGTACACTTTGACCTTATTAAAAATTTTTCTGCTATAAAAGGTGTGTCCTTTTATTTAGTTAAAGATTATTTTCTGTCTTGCTGAATATTACAATGAACAGGTCCATTCCTGTCTTTTCAGCTCAAATGATAAGAATGATCTTAATAATATTTTTGCTGGTTAGTAAAAGGGAAAGTTCTAAATATTCAGTGAGTGCTATCTGCTCAAGAGTGTATTTGATCCTTAGACAACTTAGTGCATCTCCCCATAATAGCACACTGAAGACAACAAAAAAAGCCTCTTTACAGAGTCAGTTATTTGTAAAAGTAGCAAAATCTGGCTCACTATTCTCTATAGCTTACTCTTCAAGAAACGGAATTTCAAGATTGGAAATCCTCTTCCTTAAACCAATTTTTTCAGCTGTTTCTAGTGCCTAGGATGTTGCTACATTGGAAAGAGTAGAAGGATTCTGACAGTTCATTTTGAGGGAAATGAACTGGGCTTAAGTACTGTGCTTATGCAGTCTGCATCCTACCTCTTCCATCTAGATCTTCTTATACAGTGAGTAGATTGCTAGAGGGACTTGTTTGTATCTTCCTTTACTCCCCAAATTCAGTGAAGGGTTGGGAGAAACTGGTTGCTTTGGAGTCTCTTTTCTGTACTGTTCATCAGTCACATTCCGACCTGTTCTGTGGCATTTTTGATAAGGGATTGAGAATCGAGCAACACTGATTGCAAAGAAACTTGTAGAGAATTTTTGAGAATCATAGAATAGCTGCCTAGAACTTGGTCTACTGAAGTACGCTGTTGTAAGAGATTAATCTTGTTCTGAGTTCAGGAACCACCTTGATAGGCTTATTTTATCCTCAAGAAGTATCTTTCAATAGTTAACTTTCTTTAGTCTTTAACATTAGGATGTAATTAGAAAAATTCCCAAAGAAGAAAGAGGTCAGTGGTGATGATTTTTTTTTTTTTTACTTGGACTCCATGACATATACATTTTTCCCTCTTCAGAGTCCAGTTCCTGTAACAAAGTCAGGAAAGGAATGCCCCATAGCCTCGGAAACATTGCTGTTACAGGAGGTCCAATCTTGTGTAGGTTGTCCAGATGGCCTCTTTGAATAGTATATTTTTTTAATTTTTGAGAAGTAAGGGATCTTGTAAAACAATCTACAAAATGTTATATATGAGATTGCTAAATGATTTGGCAATTTTAGAAGTTTCATTAATGTCCTTTTACTAATCAGTCTGCTAACACTACATATTTTAAGACTTGCTAACCCAGTTCAAAAGTTAAGGCAGATCTCAAATGGCAGTAAGAGTTAAGACATTGCAAATGAGTTTTTGAAATCCATTCTTTAGTTTACCTACATAATACCCCTTACAACACTTCAGGCTGCTGTCCCAGCAGAGTTCCTTGACTGTTACTTAAGAAAATACTTTTTTACTATGGTATTTAAAGCTCTGAATGTTTTTTTTACTGACAATTCATAGTATTAATACTGAGAACATTGTGACATAGATATCTTTAAACTTGGGGGGGGGGAGATGTTCAATTTTCCTTTTTTTACTAGAATTTTGTGGGAATATAGCAAAAAAAGTAATACCTCTACAAGCACGTCACCAAACCTAGAGATTGGGGTGATTTTGGCAACTGGGACTAGTGTGGACTTTAAAGGAAGGCCTGCAATGGTCAATATCACTTCAAACAAAAAAAAAAAAAAAAAAAAAAAAAAAAAGCAAAAGATTATCTGAAAGCAGACGACCCTATAGGCAGCCTTTCTGAGGGCCAGTCTTGAAGGGAGGATGAGTTTCAATGATACCCTGATGCTGAATTACTCAGGCTAATCGTTATAAAGAAGGATAAAAACTTGTTGAAAATTGCCACACTCTACTGAATCTGAGGTTGCACATATGTGGTATTCTCAGTGTTCTGTGATCACAAGTCTGTATAGCCTTTGCACACAATTTTATTTCACAAAATTTTATGGACTCAAAAATGCTATATTACCCTTTGAGATCCAATCCACAAACCGCTTTTGCACCATTGCAGCCCAGCAACAAAATAGCATATTGAATCATTATTCATTCACTTTTTATCAAGCTTACTTTGATCATAGTTATACTTCTTAATTTTTCCATCACTTTACATTTGTATCAACAATTTTTTAACTTTTGACTCTGTTTTCACTGATCTCCTTAATTATTTAAATTTAAATGCTTTCCAGATTCAACTGATGTCAGCTGTTTTCTTAATTCACCTTTTCTGTTTTCAGTTGTATTTCTTTTCCCTGGCTACAGTGGGGATTTGGCCAAATAGCTTTCTCATGGATCTTCATTTAAATTCCAGCAATTTTATCCGTTTGGAATAAACTGGTGCCCACTTTCCTTTGCTTTTCCTCCTCTTTACAAGTTTGACTGTGAAGTTCTACTTAACTGATTCTGAATGTGGGGTCAGATATAGTCAATTTTTTCTTTCTATGAATCTAACAAATATCCAGGACCTCGCTCCTGCACTTTCTTCCATCAGCAGTACTAATACTGACTGCATTCTTACATTCTTCACAAGCATTCATTAGCAGTCCGGCTGCCTCTCTCATTAGTCGTCTTTGGTTTCTTGTTACTCTTGTTTATCTCAGAGAAGTTCTGATTATTCTTCCTTTCCACTTAAATCCTCTCCTACTCCAAGACTTGCTCCTATATTAGAAAAACTAGCAGCAAATGCGGGCTCAGTTAAAATACCATCTTTGTTAATAATGCATTTTCTCTGTCCTCTTCTGCTTCGCCTGCTTTGGCCCCAAACCAATGTACGCAAACTGGTGCTGTGAGATGGTGCTGTGGGGTCCAGCCACACATGGTGAGGCCACGGGCTGTCAGCTCGGCTGCTTTCCACAAAATGAATTATGGAGACCTGGCCTGACTGCAGTGCTGCTGGACCCTGAATGACACAGCTCATAAATGGCATAGAAGTTTGTGCTAGATGCTGTCTTCCTCTCAGTACCTTTTAAATCTCAAGCTGTAAACCATTACACTTTCATCCAGCTCCCAACTTCTGTAATAGTCCATTTTTCACAATACCTAACACTAGTTCTGTCCAAACTGCATGCATACAGCTTGAAGCCTCCACTCTGGAGGCTTTTTTTTTTTTTTAAACTGATTTACTAGTTAATGTTATGCAAGCAAATCCTCATTCCTGCCCATCAGCCAGTAGTCAGTGCTGTCTTGGCCCAGCAGCAAGTATGGCCAGCCCAGGCCTTCCCTGTCCCAGGGTCCTGGTCTGCAGCTGCTGAAGCCATGCACACATGGGTAACTTGCATTCTCTGCATCCCTATTTCCTAATTATTTAATTGTGTCAATGACTGTGTTAGACTTTGATTGGTAGGATGAATTATTTCTAAACCCGTTGAGGTAAATACTAAAATTCCTTAGTCTTAGATGTTTAAGACTTTGTAATGACAGTAGTAGAATGAAGCCCAGAGCCTGCTTTTGTGAGAAATCATATCCACTTAATAAAAGATACTAGGAAGCACTCACATGAACTCTGGGCAAAGCCAGAAGATACGGTGAGCAGCAGCCTGCAAATTTCGTAACTTCTCCGGCAGAGCTAGAAGAGGTCCATATGCGGCCTCAAGGAACAGCATAAGACGCAGCAGTGTTGAATGACTCACGTCTCTCCCCTTCCATAAAGCCCACAAGTGAGAAGGCATGTACTGCAGCGCAAGGCTGGAAAGGAAACATCACCTGCACGCCAGGGCCTCGGGAGAGCTGCTCGGGGTCATGCATGGCCATGGGGATGAAGGAGGGGGCTTTGGCATAGTGGGTGGCTGCCCAGGGACTGGGCCTTCCCATGGGGCATCTCCCAGTGCCACCGAGGCCACCTCTGTGGCAGCAGGTGCTGCCCCTTCTCTAGGATCCCATGTGCCTGGCACAGCCCAAAGTACAGGGAAAACTCAGCAATGTGCTGGACACACATGAACCACCAGTGTATTTTTCTTTGCTCATTTACCAGAGATTTTTATGACTTCCTAACACAAGCTGATTTACATTTCTGCAGACTCCTCTGGATCTCAGGAAATGCTTTAGAGTTTTATTCACACTAAATAACATAAAAATATCACTGCTCTATTTTCTCCTTCACTGAAATCAGCATAATGATTTTCTAATTTGCCAGACCATTTACTGCTTCAGTGAAGGTGTGACGTTTTGCCAAAATACTTTCCACGAATACAGCATTAAGATTCAGACCTCTCAACAGACTCCTTTCCAGCAGCTACACCTCTCGGCATTATTAAACATTATGAGGCATGGTGCAGAAAGTCTATCGCTATTTTAATATCTACTGCTCCTGCACAGAATACTTAGAATAGCATATCTGAAAGCATAAAAGCAATCTGCAAGCCCTTCTAAAAGAGACTGAACTTTATAGATGCTACGGAAATACATAGAGGGATATCTATATAACAGTAGTGTTTCATGTAAACAGCAGGTGGTGCTACCGGATCACTCTGCAGAAGTCAAAATAAAGACCTGCATTTTATTTTCATTCTGTTGGCATCTGAAACATATGAAAACAAATTATAGATTGACTATGATGTTCTTTTCCTTGCATTTCAAATGCATCTGAAAAAAAAAAGTAACGGAGTAGTGGAATAAAATAGCTTGACCAATTTTCCTCACATTTACAGAAGTAAAGCTTCAGACAAGAATTCATTTATATTCTGAGCATAAAACATGGAATTCAAGAGCCTTCTGCTCAAGTGAGTGGTGAAAAAAAGATATATTCATTGTCCTTACATGGAGTATGATTGCATCCCTTATTTGTTGAAGTGGGTCAGTGATTAAAGTCTGAATCCTATAAACAGTTTAGCATTGCTCATTTGCATATTAATCAGGGTAATGGTATGAGTCTTTAATCATAACCTTCATCAAGAGCATAAGCTTTGGTGTGCAAGTATTGCAGACATGTTTTTTTAAATTGGGCAGATAGTGCAGAACAGCTTTATTCACGGCACAGTCCCCTCTTAAAATCCCCTCTAAAGGGGGTTCTGTTTGCTTAGGTATACAGCACCAGGTTTCGATGCTTTATTTATATCGTTACAGTCTTTTTCTGAAGACTTTGAAAGCCACCTTGCATATAGGAAATTTGGACAAGAAAACCAATTCACCATATGCCTAGATTAGAGTGGATCCTAGCCACAACTCTCAATACTGCCAAGCATCCTCATATGGTACACATCAGACGTTAAGAGCTCTGCACTGCTTCATAAGTGACATAAATTGATAGTACTCAGGGACTTTTACTCTTTTACAGCCCCTTGGGATTATAAGTAACCTTGTGGCTGCTATAACCTGACCCTGGAGTAGTAGCTAACACCATAAAAAGATCTTTTGCAGCGATATCTGCTTGGGTAAGCACATCATAGTTCATAAATACCAGTAGTTTGACCTTCAGTCTGAGTCGATAGACTACGAGGCTACATAAGAACAGGCTTCAGAGGCCTTAAATGACCAGAATATCTACTATTTGGAGATGGGGAGACAATAAGCATACGAAACTACATGTTCACAGCACGCAAAATACGTCAAGCCTTTTGGAGCTTATTCTTAGCAGCAGAAATTATTAAACTCTCATCAAAGCTCCTTATTCAGTGTTTTACGTGATCAGAAAGGAAGGGCGAGCGCCACGGCACGGGGCGAGGGGGCTCCCCGCGGCGCAGCCCCCCACCTCGGCTGCTGCGGGAACACCGGCAGGGCAAGCGCGCAGAGCATAGCGGCTTGGAAGTCGGTCGTGGCTCGGGCTTCCAGCAGGGACTCGGGGAGGATGCGAAACGGGGACGGATGCCAGCTTTTATCCTCTTTTTCCTCCCCCCTTTGGTTTCCTCAGCGTAGTAAAAGAGGGACTAGTAAACCATGCTCCTGAGACTTGCTAGGGTGAGGAAAAGCTGCAAGAAGAAAAACATGCAGATAATGAGCGGAGAAGTACATTTCATTTAAGGAGATTAATTAGAAGCAATAACAAATCCCAATTAGATTTTTAATTAAAAATATATTAGAAATTGACACTTATCTAAGAGCTGCTACAGAAACACGAGCTCCTCCACGAGTCTATTTGAGCTGACTAATTTCACAACTTTTAAACGTGTAATTCACCATAATGAGATCACAGCCATAAATCCAAATGAAATTGCATTTCACTTCTTTGGCATTAAAACTGTTAATTCATTTCTTTAAGTATCCCTTTTGTGAGATTCCAGTAAAAACATTTATACATTTTGCTTTGTGCAAATTTGGGTATTTTATTTTGTTCTTTGCAGCTGAAATGAATTTGCAGCTCTGTGCCCAGCTTTCAAAGAGTACTGTTGTCCCAGCTTCTAATAGCACAAGAAAGCCTTGGTCGTGCAAACGAGATGAATTCCTTATTCAGAGAGACTCCACAGTGGGTAATTTCAGGCACTCTTTGCTTCCCTTTAATAATGCACACTCATTAAAAAAAAAAAGCAGAGCCATAATTTTGTTGTTGTTGTTGTTATTCACCTGTTACACTAATCTTATTTCAGGACTACAAAATACAGCTTCCTATTGAATATCTCTACCCGAACTGCTAGGTGCTGGCTGCATGTACCAGGCACCGCTGTTCAGCCTCACCTCGCTCATTAAAATCACGGGGTAAGGACGTTCACATGCCTTACTACACTGAAATCCTCAGCTTCCCCTGCCTGAGCCTTCCTTGGCTGCAAAGGGGAATTATCTTCCACCAGCTAACGTAAATAGATTAGAGACTGTCTTTTCTAATGAACAGGGTATCTTTTTAACCCGCTTCATTTGAAAGGAACTACCTGTCCTGTCTGAAAGGATTTTGCTAGTAATAATCCACCGCTGTTTGCTATCTGTTCCACGCAGCTCCAGCTCCTGCATGGTTTACAGCAGATAACATGTGGGAATGGCAGAATAAAAGGAGGAGGGGGAAAGAAAAAACAATTACAGCTTTTTTGATTGATTCGATCTGCTTCCTTGACAAATGATGGTTTCAAAACTTGCCTTCCCTTTTCCCTCAGCAGCTGCAGAAACAGTGGAAGCCATTGCCCTAGTCCCCAGCATAAGAGCCATTAAAACTGGAAAGATTTGGGGGTTGCTGTGAGAACTGCCTATTTTAGATGCCTGCAGGCTTGTTTAATTTTGTAACTACTGTAACTGTACTCCTGGAGAAAAATAGCTTGACAGTTAAAGAATTACACTAAGCTTCCTGAATAATGTCTTAGCTAGCCATGAAATTTTTTGCCTTTGAGTTTTAAATAAGTATGTTTTAGAACAATTAAAAATATGACTTTACAACATAAGTATTACTGCATATTGAAGTGACGCAATGAGCAGCATGCGTTGATAAGATGACAATGCAAAACTGATGTGAACTGATAGAAATGGTCAAAGTTCCCTGCCCTTCTATCTCACACAAATGCACACCCACAAAACACTCAAACCACTTCCGTAAAAGGGGGAATCTTGAAATAGCATTGCCAGAACATGTCCCAGCTTTGTTAACATATTCTCCCTCTGAGCATAAAAAAACAACGTATTATTGCCTCTCAAACTTTATGGTAAACATGTATTTTATTCTTTCTACAGCACTTGTCAACAAAGAAACATCAAGCACCAAGGAAATGTTAGGTGGTAGAAGAATATATCCTGCTTTTTCTTTCAGCTTGTCTCTAATACTAAGAAATGTTTGAAATCACTTTTTTAAAGTCACTTCAGTCATTGTCAGGATTGATAGCCTTCTGGGAAGGTCTCTCTTTACTGCACTCTAATCAGCAAAACTGATGGCTTGTGAACCAGAAAGCAGCTATCTTTCCGTCCCAGTTTGAAGTTAATATCGACATTGAAGTTAATATCGACACCTGTTCACCAGTCCATGTTTCTGCAGTTCTCTAGAGAGAAAGCAGAAGCCAGTAGTAGTGTTCAAGAACCACAGGGATATTAAAAGCATTAAGTGTCTGTTCATTTTGTTTTCCTTTGCAGAAGATTTGTGGCTTTCAACTGAGGAGTATAAGCAAAAGAAGGGTCATGAGTTTTTTACGTTTAAATCAACCTTGGTATTTTCCATTTACCGCACAGAGAATTGCCTGATCTCTGCAGCAGAAGTTGTGAAAGAAATTCCATGAGTAAAGTTCAGGAATATGGTGGTACGTCGGATCAGGCAAACAAAGTGATGACGCCCGGGGAAAGAGAAAGGCAGCGTGAAACTGCCGGACACTGTTTCCAACGCGTCACCTTGCAAAATCTCCTGTACACAAAATATGGACCAGCTATTTCTCCCATACTTTTCTAAAGGCAGGGAAACACAGTCAAAGCAATTTATGCATTTGAAAAGTGAAAGCTATTCCTGTTGGGATACCAACACACAGCGCTATAAAAACAAGAATACTGACAGAGATAATCACCCAATTTTTCACCATTTACAAACCATCTTAATCTCTTGTTGCAAACTGCTTCCTTTAAGAGTGGTTCCACAAGAACATATGTGCAAGAATTTTGGCATTTTCATTTTACTTTGTCTTTTTTGTAAATTCCTAACTGGGAAGCATTTTTTGAACATGTAATCATTAATAACATTCAGGTGATTTAATTTCTTGTATAAAGTATTTCTGCTCTAAATGATTGATGCACAAGGAAACAATACTCTAAAACCTAATGGAAAAAATTGTAACAAAAAACTTTTACTTAAAACTTGAACCTAAGACAAAAACATAAGATAAGAAGAGGACTCACTGTGATAATAAAAGGACTATACTGTAAAAATAGTTTGAAAGGGGTTAAGAAAAAATGAGGACCAAAACAGTAACAGAAAACATCAAGCTTTGATCCAAATTCCATCTCTTATAACCCATCATAACAAGGGCAGAATTGCCTGCTGACTTCATTTTTATGACTTCATGTATTTTTTACAATTCTTTTGTAAACCTTCACGTGGCCACATGTAGTAAGAAAAAAAAAAAAGAAAGAAAAATGAGTCAAAGAATGGAGAACAAGGGGGCAGTAGAGCCTTTCACTTACGAGTGCTTAAAACATGCAGGCTTTGAACTATGATGGCATTAGAGACATCCCAGTATGATTAAGGAAAACCTAGGAACATCCATTTAAATCAGTGGCAGTGGAACCACATAATCCCACCATACTAAGCCCTGCTTTGTTTTCAGGTTGTCCTGCTGATCCAAAAGCAGCTGATGCTCTTTGGGGTAAACGGTGTGATGTCTACATCTGATAACATCCCTCCCCCCAGCTGGAAATTGCCTCTAACTTCTGCCTTTATCCATTAGTTTCCTAGTGCAGTCTTAGAAATCAATTGCCAAAAGCTCAGCAGATAGTTTATACATAGATCTGTATATATGTTTATGCACAGGTTGCAGTTTGTTTCCTACACAGTAAAAATGCAATATATATATATATATATATATATATATATATATATATATATATATATATATATATATATATAAAAAATACAGAACCAAAAAGCCAGCCTGCCACTTCCATGGAGATCATATGAAGCCAATGCCATCACCTTCCAGGCTTTATTATGTATTTTGACATACTCCCCTGATTGGAGGCAGTCTCAGCATATTCTGATTATAAGTGTGAAAATATGTTCTCAGGGTAAGAAAAAGAAAGAAGGTCAAATCCTTTCCCCAGGGAAACTGAAACTAATTAGGATCATATTTGCCCAGAAACAACTGAGACATACCAGAAACCTTAAATGATGGAAAGAGAGAGAAAGATCCTGTCATTGATAAAATCCACTTATTTTTCATAAGCCATTCCAATTATTTCATTGGATCACACACCCACAAGTATTAATAATTCTCTGTTGTATCTGAACACTTGATTTTAAAGGAAACCTCTGATTTTAGCAGCATGGATGTTATAATATGCAAGCTGTTTTGTTCAACAGATTGAGTAACCCTTACTAAGTCTGGTAGGCTGCAAATAGATGCTATTTTCCACACAAAGAGAGACAAAAGCTGCCTTTCTGCTTGAGCAGCTCTTCTCAGATGTCACCACCAGCAGCACAACATGATTTCCAAGTCAGCAGCTGCCAAGCTCATCGGTAAGACGCGGATTTAATACTCAAGTATAAGGAGCAGACAGCAGCTTACCACCTTCATCAGACTAAGGGATCTGTAAGGGGATGATGCAGCTAGAGTTTAGCTTTTGACAATTTGCAAGCCCATAATAAACGATGTTTCAATGGGAACTAATTATTAGGTCACTTTTTGTTTGAATTTTCACTGAGAATAAATTGCCTTGCAGATATGTTTTCCCCTTTGTAAGCTTTCACTCATTTTCTATTTTTTCTTCCTATTCTTTGCTATTAATATTTAAGTGTAAATAAACTTTACACCATGATGGAGGTTTCCTAGGAAATACACTTGGGACACTTTTTCCTCCACCATCTCCAACATACTTTCCAGGATCAAATAGGGATTGCCGACTTGCTAAATCTTATGACTACTACGTTTTCAACTAATCTTCTTATTTGGTTTCCCCAGCTGTCGTCACACTCTATGGGATTTAATTTTCGTTGCAACTTGCTTATCTTTGAAGTCAGTGTTATCCCTTCACAAAATCCTTTGTGTGTCAAAGCTCAGGGGAGCCACTATACAGCAGGCTCAGCTTTTGTAGCTGCTAGAGCCAACTCAGATACTCCTTGCTAACCACTGTAGCTAGGATCATATTAATTCTGCTCTGGGGGTCAAATATGTTGTTCGGCAGCCCAGCTTAGCTGGGAAGGCTAAAATGAAAACAATTTTGGACACTGCTGACAGACAGTTTTTCAGAACTGAGGGCAAATGAAGATCCCTTTTAAGTAAATGCGCTGAAATACCACTACATTATTACTGAGGCCATTCTGATCACATTCAACAGTCTGAACTAATTTACTTATTTGTCTTAAAGTTCCCCCAAAATGTCCATTAAATTCAGATAGCACATTTCAGCATTATGGAGCCTTATATGAGGCACTTGTTTTAGAGTGACATACTTGTCTAGAAAATAAAGTGGAATAGTTTATTTAATACGTTACTTTCATTCTAACGTCTAAGAGCAGACTTGGTGTTGAAAGAGTTACTTTACATCATAGGGAGTCCATCAGTCTGGCTTACAACCAAACAGTTTGATAGCTACTAATCAGACTACAACAGCTGTCATCTTCAGCAGAACATTTGTATGCCAGGATGATTGCCACTTTCTTTGTAACTTCCCAAGCAGCAAATTAAAGTACGGCTCCACAGGCTACCAAGTCCATACCTCTTGCATCTGAATCTCATGGTCAAAGAATAACAACAATTTATATACATCTTGAAATGAGTTTTTAAATCCACCTGGAAAAAAGGTGTTCATTTATAACCTTGCTATTAATTCCAGTACCCAAGTTTCCTTTGTGCCAGAGAAGCCACAGCACCAGCTGGGCAGCAGCACCTGCAAGGCAGAAGCCTTAGGAGGGACCCAGCCTTTTTCATCTGCACGAGGAAGGGCAAAGAGCAATGGAGATTCGCTCCAAGTGGCGTTATAAGCCATGTGGCTTATTTCCAACATGGCTCAAGCTTTGCTCTTGAGTTTAACCAGGCCCACTGTTTCCCCTGCTAAAATCTAGGAGCTGCTCAGATATTATGTTGACCGCAGAGGTACTTATTGGATTGGTTTCCTCTGCAGTGTATGGTAAGTTTCTGTCTTACAGATGTCATGCCTGCAACACAGATAACAGCAAACAAATAAATAGACATATAGTATAGAGGAAAACAGGATATTATAAACAGTTTTGATTAAATTATCTGCAGAGCAGCCATTCTTTTCCATATCTCTAGCATACGTCAAACAACCAAAAAGAGATAGTGCTTCATGCTGCTTCAGCCAGTGAAAATGTGGATGCAAATAGTCTACCTGGACTCAAGAGGAGACTGAATAATGAATCAAAGAGCCCCATGAGGAGTTACTAGCAAATTACATCTGGGAGGGTAGGAGTGATGTGTCACATACATTTGCCCTGTTCTCACGCTTCATTACCTCTGCTGGAGACAGAACACCAAGCTAGATGGACATTTGGTCTGAGCTACTACAACCATTATGATGTTCTGATATTAATTTGTGATAATTACTATGGTAGCTTTTAATTATTATTCAAATGCATTTGAAAGGGCTTTGTGTACATACTAATGTTTGGTTAATGACATTTTAGGATGACTTTAGTGGGACCATTCATGACAATACGTACTACCACTACAAGATTATTTGCAGGATCAAAGCCTTATTTTGTCTTCTATGTCTTCCAAGCTTTTTAACAAAATATCTAATTCTTTTTATATGTGCCATGTAATAGGAATAATTTTGATGCTGCTTTGTTAAAGAGTCATCAAGCATATCTTTCTTTCCCCCAGGAATAGAAATTCAGTCTGGATCTATCATCCTTAAAATATCGGGAGAGTGGCATGCACAGATCTGAACCCAATGTACTGTCTTAAAGTCTCTTCAAACTGTCAGAATAAATATCTCCTGAAACTTGAATTGAACTAGCAGCAGAGAAAAAAGTGATGCCATGAAATTGCCCATTAATAAGCTCATAGCTATATGGTCTGCATTAACACTTCCCATGGAACTTCAGCTGATGCACATCCACTGGGATTAAGATTTTCTCTCTCCCGTGGGGTACACTCTTGTCATTTTTGCATTTAGATTTTGCTGACAGGGAACAAACGCAGTGAACTAAAGCAGAATTTTAACAATTTCCTATAGTCACTTTTAAATTCTGAGTTTGCTTTGCTTTGTTAATATAGTCTATCAAGAGAATGGGAGATATTAAAGACAATTAGCTAATCAAAACTCATTCTCTTATAAAAATCATTTTCCCCAGGAAAAACACACAGTGTTTCTTACAAAGCCTACAACACTGATAAATTCATATATTCAACTAATTCATAATTCTTGGTGAAGAAGGTAGGCCGTAATAATCCCTTTGACTGACTCCTTTTCTAATTTTCATTTTATGCTAATAGGAGTCTTGAAGCTCTTTATTACGGAAACAAAGTGAATTGATTCTCAGAAGAATGAACTGTCACCTTCTTTCACCTTCCACCTCCAGAAAACCAAGCAGAAAAGCTTGCACTGTCACCACTAGGCATAGCCCAATTAAATACCCATCTCCCACTGCAGCCAGCTACACAGACCATTAAGGAGATTCACAGTGCCAGGTTGCTTCCAAACCCTTCATTTTACCTAAACCACTTCATCATCTAGATGCATCTTTCACCAGCAAATCACCTTGCTCCCTCCTGCATGCAGCTCTCTTCATGCACTCATCATCTCCAGGACGTGGTGTGGCGCACAGTGGCACAGGCAGCATATCCTTCGTGGCACATGAATTTAACCTCTCAGGGATTCTCCACTGCCCTACGCTGCCGGTTCGTGCCTCTTCCGTAGTTGGTTAAATTTCTTTTCTTCGTTACTTACTTTAAATATATATTTTTAAAGGTACTTGGAAAAAAAAATGTTTATTCAGCCAAAGCAAAACCAGATGATAACTCTTTGACTCAATTTATTATTCTCTTCATTTCTTCCAGTCTGATCACTCACTATCACTTTTTGCCATTTACAGGCAAAGGTTGGCTTTTTGCTTTGCATCTTAGTTTCTTATATCATCTTTAAATTTCTAGCAGTTAATTTATACAATATAATGTTTTCTTGGAGATATTTTTCAAAGATTTTTCTTTGTCCACAAAAAGCAATATTTTAATAAAATTTTCTATGTTGTCATGTCTTCAAGTCTGGGTAAGTTTTTTTCGGATTCAAAGTGAGTATTCATCTCAAGCTCTGGAAGCCATAAAGACATATGGCCAAAGACTGTAGTCTCAGTAAACAATTCAGCTGATGCTCTGAAGCGATGATAGATGCTGAGAATGTGTTATCTTTGATATATCATCCTTGGAAGAGAGGCACACCTGCCACTTCTTTTTCAGGGTAACATAAGAAAGTTGTTGCTCAGTAGTTAAACAGTAGCAGCCACCACACAAGTGACTGGCAGATAAACTTTGCTTGGCTAAAATAGAAGATGAGTCAAGTAGGCAAAGACATTTATAGTGGATTGACTGTAAGGAGCTGAGGCTGTGGCACTTATGACTGCATTCAATCTCGGCACATCAGAAAGATGAAATAAGGAAGAAAGTCAGTGGGGTATGGATAGTGCCATCCTAGGAGAAGCCAACAGAAATCTTTTTGGAAACACAGGTTTGGCAGGGAAGAGTCTCTGATTTCTGAAATAGAAAACTGCCTCCTGCTGCTTGTTTCGTCTGTGCTTCAGGAAATGCACTGGTGACTGCTACAAATACCAACAAGGAAATGGAATATCAAATCCCACATGAGAATTCAAAGAATAGGGAGCACAAAATATGCTTGGCCTACATTCTAATTTCTTCTATTTTCACATAGTTATGGCCAAAGTGATTTGGTAGTGATTCTCTTAATGTGACCATCTGGGTCTTTCGGACATAAAGGAAATGTATACCAAGCAGGACAAAGGCCAAAGATTACAGAGGGAAGCAATCAAATACAGTGGTTAAAAATGACCTTATCTTATATATAATCCTTCACTTGCTACCTTAAATTTTGTAAAAATGTTAAGGAGGTTTTTTACGGAGAAAATCTTGATTGTTAGAAACTTCTAAAATAAAAAGTATTTTTAAAAAATCTATTCTTCCTGCTGTAGCTTTGTCTCTTGATATAGCAGAGTGCAGAAGATTTTAGGCATGGAGACCAGCTTGTGCTGCCCACTGTGCATGGGAGGTTGCCAGGGAAAAGGAACATGAGGAATACTACAAATTACCAAGAGTCCTGTTTTGGAGGTCCTAGGTTCCTAAAGGACACATGTGCTTCTTTTGGTGAAACTCAAAAATATGTGAGATAAATCCAGCAGAGAAAATGCAACAGGAGCTTCACAGATTCTTCATTTCTGAGTTACTTGCCTCTTTCTTTCGCTTTCCACTTGCTTTCTTTGTCTGCTTAAAAATAGTAGAACTTGATCTGGTATGTTACAGTTATATTGAACAAATCATTCTTTCTAAATTATTATAAGAGCATTAATCATTCTCCCCAGACCAGAGAGTGGGTCTAATTAAAGTGACTAGCAAATCTCTGCAAAGGAGATTTCATTGTTTCCCACCACAAACAGTCTTGAATTTCTGGGATAAAGTTCAGCTGTTGGACATATGGATGCAGCTTAGCATTCACCATGGGAATTCCAGTATTTGATTTCTATAGGGAGGCTGATTTCACCAGTGCAAACCCACATACTAGAATGAGAAAAAAGGCTGGTTCAAAACACTTCTCCAGACTGTAGTGGATTTTTATTTTGTGTGTGCTCACATGGAGCTCTGAAGCCAATATGTTTAAAGTCACTTGAATTAAATAGGCATTATTTGCATTTACTAATCTGTTTCCCTCAATATAATTTTTTGTTCCTGCTCATAGATTTTAACACCCTTGTAATCAACACTTAGAGTTCAGCTTTTAGGAAATGTATTATGTTCCCCTCATTAATCCAGTGTATTTCAATATTTTTTTCATTTTTTAACAGTTTTCCTCCAACATCTGAGCTTGCAAAATATCAGCAGCTACTAATAAATGTAGTCAGCTGATTAAATGAAATTCTGTTCTTTGCACTTTCAGATGCCTAATCATCTAGAGGCAAATCAAGGGCTGTATTCAGAGCCTAGATTGATTCTCTCACCAAACAGAGCCCAGCAACATACTGTTCCTTATTACATCTATTCAGTAGTAGCACACAGACAGTGCTTTTAGGAAGTTAATGTACGCTATGTGCCCTGGCTTTATGTTTGACAATTTGTCATCAAAACAAATTGCGGCAAATACCCTGAAAACATTTTATATATAAAAGCATTTGAACAGATTTGTATCCAGGCAACAGTTGTAAGCTTTAGAAAAAATGCCTATTGCTCATTGCTTGTAAATTAGTTGCAGCTAATTTCCCTTAGCAAATGAGGTCTGCAGAGCCCTGATAACAGGAACTGATGAAAGTGAGGTTTACGAAAGCCGGCAGAACGGGTATTGTTTTACTAGATCCTAGCCTCTTCTTCTCCTGTGGATTACAAACCCCTGAGAGACCCCATGAGATTATTAGCAACGTGGTGCACACAGGCAGATTCTGACTCCTGTAGTTACTGATGAGGTTATGTGCTTTTTCTTTATAGGTGAAATGCTGGCTATTATTTGTGGCCCAGGAATTTTAATGATAATATAAGTGAAATATAAACCAGTGGAAAGGCGTTGAAATTGAAAACAGGTAACCAGACGAGCTCAGGCTCTCAGGGCTGCTGTGACTGCCGGAAGACCTGCCTGGGTGACTGTGAGTCCTGCAGCTGGCTACGTGCAGGCTGGGCTAAGCCTCAGCACAAGGGCAGGTAGCAGCAGAGCTGGGCTTTGCCATAAGCTGACCACAGTTATCTCTAACTTCAGCACCTGGTCTGTAGCACATGCCTTCAGAAGCTGATATAATCCACAGTAGTTTAGAAACCACTGCTTCGCTTACAGATCAGGCTCCCCAAGGCTTGCTGGACTTTGTGGTTACACCTGTACTAGTAGGTAAAACGGGCTGGGAGCTGTTGCCTGCTTCTGAGACCAAATACTCGGAGTACAGCTGAACTCTCTTACCACCCAAAACAAAGCTGCTACACATAAGACTGCTGCTTGTGAATGGCCTCTGGCTTATGCTAAATCCATAACCATGGCCAGAAATCGTTTGGGGAGCACTAGCTGACCAAGGCCAAAACCAAGCCAAAGTCTACCAACAGTTTAACAGATGGTGAGCGCCTGCCAGTGCCCTGACCAAGGATGAGACATGTCCTGGACCTGTGAGTTTGGAAACAGAGGCAGAGAACAAGCTTCTTAGGTCACCCGTACAACAGTTCAGGGTAGCACCAGTGTGAACAGCCCCAGGAGTGAAACGTGCTATGTCTCCTCCACCCCGTGTATAGGGAAAGCAGGCATGAGGATGCTCGCCCCATTGCTAAGTCTGAAACCCAGCCACTGCCTTACTTGTAGAGACCAGATCAGGAAAACACATAGTAGACAGACAATAGCTTGAAATCAGAATCTTTTTGTCTGGAGCTGGTGGATATGGATTTGACACTATTATCATTTCAAAAGACCCAAAAAGGAGGAATATACTATTTCTGTATGTTTCAGTCTTTTCTTCTCTTGTGCTTACATGCTTTGAACTGTAGCTACCCAGGGGATGTTTTTTATATTGAAAAATATTCATCTGTAGTAACTTTTGGAAGAAAGAAAAAAACTGCCTTGACAACAAATCTGCTTCAATCTACATTAAAATAAAATCATGCAATATGGCAAGAATAAGTGTCCTTAAGAGAGTGGGAATCTACTTAGCTCTTTTCTTCTCTCTCTTGAATTAATATACATTAGTATTCAGACTGTATTCTAAAGTATATGTTTTCTCTATTTTCTAACATTTGCCCCTTGCAATTATTCAGGTATAAATCATTTAGTAATGATCAGTTTTAGTAATGAATCAGGTATAAATCTAAATGTAAATCTATGCCCAAAATCCCAGCTAAAAACTATAATACAGGAACTGAAAAGTTTATAAACTGTAAAAATACAGAAAAACTATTCATTTACACATGCACATGCATGCTATTGTCTCACAATAGCTCTGATTGGAATTAAGGCTTTTTGGTGTTTCATTAGAACAATCTGATTTTTAAAGGCCTTATTTTCTCTCAACTTTCTAGGCATTTCACATTTCTTTGCCTTCTCCTAATACTTTCATACAGAGCTGTAGTAGAAAAAGTCATGACTTTTATAATGACACTCTTAAATATGCCCAAGATCTTGATCCTGAATGTGAGTTGATTTATTCATTCTCTTCCAGTACAATAAAACCTTACTGGTTATGCAATAGACATTTATATCTAAGTATTCTAGTCAGAAATATTTCCACTGACTTTAGTAGGAGTTGGATCAAGGTTTAAATCAGAAGGAATAGATTTTCTATATAAATTGTTTCTTCTCTTCACAATTTGTGCTGACCCAATGAACACATGCCTAACAGAATCAGTTCACCTGTGCCCTTACCACTGACAGTCAATAAGCACAAGAAAGTCATTGGGCCATTGCTAATCACAGAATCATAGAATCAGTAAGGTTGGAAGGGACCTCTGCAGATCATCTAGCCCAACCACCCTGCTCAAGCAGGGTCACCTAGAGCATGGTAGACAGGGTTGCAGCCAGGCAGGCCTTGAAGATCTCCAGAGAAGGAGACTCCACAACCTCTCTGGGCAGCCTGTGCCAGTGCTCTGTCACTCTCACAGGGAAGAAATTCCCCCTCGCGGTCAGGCGGAACTTCCTGTGCTTCAATTTCTGCCCATTGCCTCCTGTCCTGTCACACGGGACAACTGAAAAGTTTGTCCCCATCCCCTTGACACCCTCCCTTCAGGTACTTGTACACATTGAGAAGATCCCCCCTCACTCTTCTCTTCCCCAGGCTGAAGAGGCCCAGCTCTCGCAGCCGTTCCTCGTAGGGCAGATGCTCCAGCCCTCTGATCATCCTCGTAGCCCTATGCTGGACTCTCTCCAGTAGCTCCATGTCTCTCTTGTAGTGTGGAGCCCAGAATTGGACACAGGACTCGAGATGAGGCCTCCCCAGGGCTGAGCAGAGGGGCAGGATCACCTCCCTCCACCTGCTGGCAACACTCTTCCCAATGCACCCCAGGAGACCATTGGCCTTCTTGGCCACAAGGGCACATTGCTGGCTCACGGTCAACTTGCTGTCCACCAGCAATCGCAGGTCCTTCTCTGCAGAGCTGCTCTCCAGCAGGTCAGCCCCCAGCTTGTACTGGTGCCTAGGGTTATTTCTCCCTAGGTGCAGGACCCTGCACTTGCCCTTGTGGAACCTCATGAGATTCCTCTCTGCCCAGTTCTCCAGCCTGTCCAGGTCTCTCTGAATGCAAGCACAGCCCTCAAGTGTTTCAGCCACTCCTCTCAGCTTGGGATCCTCAGCAAACTTGCTGAGGAGGCACTCTGTCCCCTCATCCAGGTCATTGATGAATAAGTTGAAGAAGACTGGACCCAGTACTGAGCCCTGGGGGACGCCACTAGCCACAGGCCTCCAACTAGGCTCCACACCACTGATGACAACCCTCTGAGCTCTGCCATTCAGCCAGTTCTCAATCCACCTCACTGTCCACTCATCTAACCCACACTTCCTGAGCTTGCCTAGGAGGATGTTATGGGAGACAGCGTCAAAAGCCTTGCTGAAATCAAGGTACACGACATCCACTGCTCTCCCCTCATCTACGCAGCCAGTCATGCCATCACAGAAGGCTATCAGACTGGTCAAGCAGGATTTCCCCTTGGTGAATCAAGCTGGCTACTCCTGATCACCTTATTTTCCTCCATATGCCTAGAGATGACATCCAGGATGAGCTGTTCTATCACCTTTCCAGGGATGGAGGTGAGGCTGGCTGGCCTATAGTTGCCTGGGTCCTCCTTCTTGCCCTTCTTGAAGACTGGAGTGACACCGACTTTCTTCCAGTCCTCAGGTACCTCTGCAGTTCTCCATTACTTTTCAAAGATGATGGAGAGAGGCCTGGCAACAACATCCGCCAGCTCCCTCAGTACCCGTGGGTGCATCCCATCCGGGCCCATGGATTTGTGGATGTCTATCCTGCCCAGAAGGTCTCTAATCCTATCTTTCTCAACCAAAGGAAAGTCTTCCCTTCTCCAGACTTTCTCCCTTACGTAATGGCAAAGTGTATTCTAGAAAGGGGGAATATCAACACAAGCCAACAGAGAGAGCTAGTTTCAAAAAAGAGTGCATAATTCACCTTCAACAGTGTACCACGGTATGCTTTTTGTAGTTGGCTGCACATCCTGAGTACAGCTAGCATCCTCTTCCTAGGCTTGCATAGCTGCACAGCAGTGCACAATGGATAAAAGCTGCTGCTTGGCTCCTTATTTCTCAGGAAAATTCTGGAAGGTTTTCAGTCTTCTCATGCCTTGAAGGTATTGATATAGGATGCACAAGCAGCTGAAAGTTTCGGTCATTAAGACATGAGGAAGGAGTGAATGCTGGCAGCTGGTTGCACAGGAGGCCTCATTTGGCTCTTTGTATCAAAACCCCTTTTAGTCACCTTTTGCCAGGACCCCTGAGGCATTATTCTCCTTAGCGTTGACATGAAAAATGCTTCCATGTTGAGTAGTTCTAATCTTCTATTTGTTTTAATTGGAGGCAAGCCTTTCATAAGGTTTTTTGAAAGCAAAGACTAGCCAGGAATGAACTATTTAAGCTATTACTTAAAGAGAGATGAGATTTAGACCATGTTTTGTAGACAGTTATTCAGAAAAGTTTCACCAAGATGCGATCATTGCAGGTGCCCTTCCTGCCTAATTAAATGTTCTGTCCAACTCACAGACTTAGACGTCTGAACAAATATAGAACTAAATTTAACGAAACTGATATGGATTGCAGATTTTTTAATTATTAAAATTGCCCAAACTAACCACTTATCCTAGAGTAATAAATGATTTTTAAATGAGATTATTACTAGTTATTAAGCAACAACTATAGACAGTTCATTATCACTACTAGACTAAATTGGTCTCACTTGGAAGACATCCCAACAGATCAGTTGTCTTGGCTAAGCCAGCTATACTTAAGTGGAGAAATGGCACCTTTGAATAAACACAGAAAGTGAATTAAGGATAGCCTCTATGAGGACCTGTACCTGTAAAGGGCTCTTGTAGAAGACATTCAGGTGAATTAAGTATGTTGAATGAAGCAGACTCCTGTCAAACCTCTGGCTTTAAGTGATTACTGAACCCATGATCAGGAGTGTCAGGCATACAACAGCAGGAATAAAACCAAGACAATTCCCTATGTGGAAGACTAGTAAGAAGTAAAAGCCTCAGCAGAAATCTGAAGCTCTCTACTATACAGAAGACATTTAAAGAAAGCTTCAAGGATCATTCAAAAATCAACAGTAAAAATACCTGAGAAGCCAATGAAGTTTTAGCCATTCTTCCTTCATTCAGAAAGGAAACTAAACACAAATCCTCCACATCTGAGTAGTTGCATGAGGCATTGCATCCACAACAGTGTCTGGGCCTAGAGCAGGCTAGGATGGGGAAGTGGGAGTTGTACTGCTAGCAATATGTGTTAAACTCAGTATTTCACTAAAAACATAAGGCAAGGTACCAAAGAGAACAAGATTCAGGTCATCTTTTAAAGAATAGAGGTTCTTCAAGAGGATTTGAGGCATTCTCAACAAAGTACAGAGCAAATCCAAAAGCACCCACAATCAGCCATAAACTCTCTTTCGTTCCTCTTGCCATAAAGCAGAAGCTAGAACGAGAGCTGAATAATTTAATTGCTCAGTAAGTTGCAGAGCAATTCTTTCTTTTTTCTTCACTGCAAAATTCGTGTATCTTTGAGCAGAATGACTCATAGTTCTTTCCCTGAATAAAATTAGTACTGGTAACAGTACTAGTAACTAGAAGCTTTTCTATTGTTCATGTATTCATCTATCTGTTCCGGTAATATCAGCATACATACGCATGCATTAGAAGACATCTTTTGTGGGCCACTTCCCTTACTGAACCCTACAACAGCACTTCAAGTAAATTTACTAAAACTTTTGATAAAAATAAGCAGACCCCACTGTGCACAGGGTCACTCTCCATGTTGTGTGATTCGTGAAGCCTCACAAGCTAAGCAGACAACTGACCATAAATGTCTCACTTTCTGGACAAGTATTCTTACCACTGGACTATAATTTAAGAATTGGATACCATTAATGGCCCACCAAGTGTACAGCCTTTGGCCCTCTTGAAGAAGAAGCAAACTAAATACCAGTTCAGTTATCCAGAAAAACAACTGGAGGCAATCAGCCCCAGTGGCACACTCAACTTTGGGAGTCAAAGCTGAAGGAAGCCTCTACCTTCTCCTTTGTCTGAGGCACCTAATTTTCACAGAGGAGAATTTCAGGCCTACTTGAAATACCTTCTAGGTTATTTGCTTGTTGGCTTATGTGGGCTTTGACACTTGTCCTCTTGCACTCTCCAGGATGCATAGGCACCTCAGACCAGAGCTTTAGGGTCCATGCTGCATCCAACTAACTAACTCATGGCTCAGTGCACAAGTTACTTCCTAACTCCTCTTGTTAAACTGAGTATTCTTCTTGTATATTCAGCTTGCTAATTCTAGTGCATTTGTGCAACCATAAAAAACAGACTAGACAATGAAATTCAGTAATTCCTGCTGACATAAAGTACAGAAATGACATGTTTGATCTTTCTGAAACCATTTAGTTATGTATTATTTCTTCCAATCATCCTTCTGTATATTTGTCAGGTCTTTTTTATACTGTCCACATTAAAAAGCATTCATTACAGAAATGAATTATACCATCTGGTCTAGATGACGAAAACCTTTTTAGATAAGAGCATTTTCCATCTAATGGATACTAAAAGACCAAACTGTGAGACAGTTTATTGTCAAAGTGGCATCAAAGTTTACAAAGTGCTGAAGCAAATGTGAAAACAAATGATGTACATTGAGCAGTTCAGCTCCTTTTGTACCTGTGAATGAAATCATGTCTTCTTATCCACCCTGAGCAGCAATAGGAATAGATGAATTCAGATGAATTACTGATCTTAGGACACATTTCAGCACAGGGCAGGATTCCCACTGCTTTTCTAGGGTGGAGTTGAGCTTGCTCCCAAGTCCAAAATAGCTTCTCACCACTTTGTTTGCTGATCAGAGAGTGATTAGAAGCATACTCACAGGGTGACAGGGACAGATGCCTTCTATCTTCTGAAACACAAGAAAAAACTGTCACCTCTCCAGGAGTGCTGCTAAGCATGCACAATAACTTTGAGAACAGTCTGCAAGTCCCTAACGAATCCAACCAGATCATTCTAATGGGAAACACTACATTTACATCCCTGTATGTCATCTGTCTTATAAAAATATCCTGTAATGATACCAGTGCATCCCTTCTAGAAGATCCCAGTATTTATTTCAAGGATGGCACATGGAATTTCTCAGCAAAGAGGTAGGTTAACATAGGTAGATTAACATTCAGTGTAAACAAAGGTATAAATTAATAAAAGAATAGACTAGGTAAAATAAGCTGGATTTCTCTCCTGATGAAATATAAAGGATGATCAGAGACAATTTTCTAGTTCTACATAATGGAGGGAAGATATCTCTTGGAAATAAAATGTGTCATATTTGAAATGGCATCAGGAAATAGAAGGCAGGCTATTTTAGTTCCTCTCCAGTAGTCTCTGTGCATGTATTATAAAGCTGATGTTCATCATCTGAAAGTCTGTCTGCCTGTGCCTGCCAAGCTGCTGCTCCCCTCTGTTCAAGGAACCATTGCAGAGAGCCATATCAAGGCTCTGGGATTGGTGTGTTATCTCCAAGGCATGCAAGAGTTAGCAGAAACTCTATATAGTCTCTCTCTCCTGCATTTTCATATTGGGCCCATGGACAAATCCCCTACACATAACCCTGACCTAGACTGAATGCATAGTATAACATAGCTTTTTGTCAGACAGCTTTTCTATACATCATTTACACAGATAGGTGGCAGAAGCTGTGAAGGAAAGTAGTTAGAAGTAAAAAACATCCTGTGGTACAGTTTCCTTGTTTTTATGTAATCACTTTTGTCCTGTTATTTCTTCAGCTACACTGAAGAACACACATCCTGAATTGTATCTGACTATACCTATTCCTAAATCAATACAGTTAAAGCAGAAAAAAATGTGCGCACCTCAGCCCAGTGAAAACATTTCCCAGCTTCCTTGACCTCACAAAGATGCACAGTCAGTAATTCCTACATAAACTCACTTACTGAAGCAGCAAAAGATTATCCCAGTGCCTCGCGGTACGTGCCATTTCTCTATGAGCATTAGTCAGGTGGTGTAAGAAACAAAGGACAAATTTCCAATTTTCTGTGTTCTGTCGCCTGCCTCAGACAGGCCTTCTGGCTCTTTAGGATCAGCTTGTGTGATCCTAGTCCATTTAGGATAGCAATCAAATTGGCTTTGACAGCTATCCCAGAAAAGTGAAAGCTAAGTATGGAATACATTCATTCTGCCTCAAATTAAAAGGGTTCCGGCACTAATTTCAGTACGGTTTCAAAACTAAGCTGTAAGGAGAGTTTTGCCAGCTCAGGATTACCAGCTGTCACTATATAATAAAATGTTGCTGTGAAGGTTTCCGGCTAACACAGTAGTCAAGCTGTGTATTGATATGTTGTAGAATGGGATGGGCATAAAACCTAAAGCAGCATTTTTCTCAGTGCTTAAAGGTACAACCCCCTTCGAAGTACGATGCAGTGGCTCCCTACCAGTTCTGCCTCCCGGCATCCTCCTTTCCGCCTGCTTTGTAAACGCGGCAAGCCGTGTGTTGAATATGGATGGACATGCACTGCGCAGTAGCTCTGAAGGGAAGAATAATATGTCCCCTGTTCGGCATCTGCGTCCCCCTCCTCCGGGTAGGAAGGTTTGTCATTCATCTGATGATTGCCTGCGTTTCGGTTTCATTCGCCTCAAGAGAGGTTATCTTGCATTTGTCATAAATATCTCAAGTAATGCTCTTTGTCTTTTCCTTAATTGCATATTAGAATGAAAGGCAAAGAAGGAAATGGTTATATAGTTCTTGATCCAGCTCCTCTAGAAATAACCCTTTCCAATCCTTTAGAAATCCTCCGAACTTAAAAGACTACATTTTTTCCCTGCATTCATCCCTAATTCATTAACTTCTCAAAAATACAATTTATTTTTAAAAAAGGATGATATAATAATTATACACCCCATCCTCAGACCTGCTCTATAGCTTTGTTCAGAGTCATTGCGGTGGCCCTCAGAAGCAAAACAAGCTTTTTTTTATTCCTGTTCTTATTTACTGCAAAGTGGACGGAGCTATCTGAGAATGATCTGAACCCCACTGTATATCATCGTTCATTATCAACAAAATGGCTTGTTCCTGCCAAGATTCTGTGACAGGATGCCTTTGTTCTTTCTTTACCCTTTCCTTTTTTTTCTCCTTTGTGTTTAAACATCAATAATCAGATTATCAAAAAATGCAAGAAATGATAGCTGCTTTTTGCTGACTGCTTGGGAAATCAGACTCTCCAATTAAGGAACAAAATGAATTCTTGTGAGCTTTATCTTCAGGATCTCATTTATCAGAACTCATTTTTTCAGTTACTTGCCAGTATCCATACTAGTGATACCCTGCTGCACATGAACACACTGTTGGAAAAGAGCAAGATTCCTTGGCTGACACTAACCCAAGAATACACCCTACAGAAAGTTTTTGCAGCTGATGATGATGATGATGATGAGTAAGCAGGAGAGCAACTAGCTTATTTTTACATTTTCTGTCTTTAAAGTATTCATTCAAGCACATCTGTGTGCCTCTAAATGCACCACAATGTTGAATGACGACTCTGTTGCTAGGCTACTAACAACATGTTCTTTTATACATCTAAAAATACATTTAACTTCTGTATTTAATGATGATACTTCCTCTGCATTCTAAAGCAAATACAATTATTGCAGAGCACCTTGGGGCTTTAGAAAGATGAGTGTTTTATCCCTGGCTACACAGCCCTATTGTTAAGGTTGTTACAGAACCTGGAATGGGGCACGAGTGCTCCTATTTCCTAATTCACATATTCTGTTCATTTCTTGGCAATCATAACAAATAGAGCTGGAGAGGGCTTTAAAGGTCATCTCGCTTATCTGTCTATATCATCTAAATAACTCCTGGCAGACATTTGCCAAACAAGATTTTGAAAGTTTCCAGTGATGGAGATTCTATAGCCTCCCTAAACAGCCTAATCTGGTGCCTAAACATCCCCACTGGAAAGCATTTCCCATTTCCCTAACTGCAATTTAAATTCATTACTGCTTTTATGACATGCAGTCCATGGAAGTTGCCTGACTGGAGAGATTGAAAAAAACATGGCCATCAACAGCAAGATCAGGTACCAGGCCTTTTGCAGGCTACAAAAATATAGCTATTTCCAATGAATAGAATAAAAGCAGCTACCACTCCTGTTTCAGACTGAGATACAAGTCTTCAAAGCACTGTAAAAAGAGAAACTTCTGTATGTTTAGAGTTCTGTATCTTGTTGCTTCTCTGCCTGTGGGAAAGAAACCGCAAAGAAGAGATCTGATTTGATTTTGAGGGATTATTGAGGGAGGTCAGGCCAGTAGCTCTAATGGAAAGCTATGTGCAGCCTTACAGTCGTACATTGCTCTAGTCTGCTTCAAAAAGATACCTGCATAAAGCCCAGGCTCATGAAGAGGGTGACTGGGGGCTGGCAAGGCACTTCTGGCATATCACTGTGAATAATGCATTCTGGGCAAAAAAAAAATGATATTTTGGCTTAGCTGCTGAACCAGAAGAAGAAAAGATCAGAACATGAGGTAAAAATATAGAAAATTTTTAAAAACACACAAGCAGATGTACCAGTGAAGCCTATTTTTTAATAAATTTATATCTTATGGGCATGTATTCTCCACAGCCTTTCCATCAGGCAGCCGAAAGGATCTTTCCTTTATTAATCTACTGACTTTCAGGAAATGTGTAAGTCCCTACCCTGCTTTCAGATTTGGCCAACCAAAAGTTATCTCTACGACAGACACAGATAGATAGACCAGGTAGGCCTCGAAAATTAGGCCAATGTTAAAGAAAAATGTTGCTCTGAAGTATACAATGAGCTGTACTTTGAAAATGTCACAATAAAATGGCATGACATTTTAAAATGGGAATGACAATTACAGCTTCAGAACACATTAAAAATGCTAAACTGAGTCCTTAGATAAAAAAGAAAGGAAGGAAGGAAGCAAGGAAGATAAGAAGGAAGGAGGGAAGGAAGGAATGAAAAAAAAACTGTCTTGGATTCATCTCAACCCATTTTTAGATGCCTAATTCTGAAGCCACCACAGGTTCACTTTATAAGAATAGGGTCTTCCAAAGAGTTTTTTTTTTTTTTTCTGAGCCATCATAGACACATAATTTATGATGAGATGAACTCCTTTTTGGAGGGCCCATTGACTGGAATTAAAGGCAATCAAGTTCATTCTGCCCTAACTTTCAGATGCCTAAACTGGGCATATCACATATTCCATATTGCAACCTTAAGCATATGAAAGAGGAACTATGGCCCTCCACACAAACTTGATCATTGCCATCTTTTTGTCTACAAGTTCCCTAGCTGCCTGTGGTTCAGCATTCCACAAATGTCCAGAACCGCCCTGCTCGAAGAGCTAAGCACATAACCCCCATTGAAACCATACTAGCTTCCAAAAATAAGTTCTCTGAAGGGACCTATTATTTTCTATTTTGGCACAGTACCCATAACACTGAGTGTCTCATTGGACAGTGTAAACAAGTCTTGGAAGGAGGAGAAGAATATTCCCAGGAGTAGCAGTATTTCTCATACAATTTTGTATCTAACTGATTTTAGCACGCTGAAAACAGTTCCTAGGATCAATGCACGGATTTTCTGGATTACTTTCCTAAATCAGCTAATCTTTCAGTGCTCTATAAAAGCCCTGGTGTTACTAGGCTTTGTACTACACTCTGGGGTCAAACACATTATATGTAAGAACTGCCACAACGAACTTGTATGAATTTATGGGAGGTATCACAGGAGCTCTTTTAAATAAATTACACCAGTTGAAGAAGTGGATGTCCCACACATATTTATTCCTGTCCTTGGACTAGAGATTACTGCCACTTGAGCAAGGCACAGGAGTGGAGTGTGGACCTTTTCCAGTGCATGCTGACATGTCTGGCTAACTTGAATTCCCTTCAGTAGCAACTTAGCATACATTGGAATAGATCAGGCATGCTTATGCTGTCTTTAATAAAGTCTCAGATTAGTTGGGCATTACTTTCCAGCTGAAAAGGGCTATACCTGAGGCAAAAAGCTGTCACAAAAGGTGATCTACCACCACACAGCCATGTTGCATCACTTGGAGGGTGTGAATTGGACTCAGCGGTGCATATGATGAGTAACATTCCCAGTTATCTGTTCTCCCCACTACCTCTCAGTAACAAACAGCTGAAGCTGGGGAGAAATATATAACATTTTTATCTCCTGCAGTTGTTTCCAAAGTAATCATGCCATTACTGTTATTTCCGATTGGGCTTTGAAACTGTGGAGCCAGCTTCACATTTATGGAGCACTTTATCATTGAGTGTTGCTGTTGCAGAAATGATGTTTATATAGTTCCACATATACAAAAGATTTAACAGTAGGGTCCCTAGCTGGTTGCATGCATCAACTCTAACAGTGAAAGTTATTTTTGAAGAAAAAATGAAAAGATACAGAGAAGGGTGAAGGGAAGGAGGAAGCGGAAGGAAAATTCTCCCCAGTAGCTGTCTAGGAAGAGCAGTGACAGAGTCGCAGACAAGCGTCCTCCTCTGGATGCTCTCTCCATTGCAGCAGGTGGCAATAATGTAGATGATGAGTATGATGATTTCGGGCATGCTTTCCCCTGAGGTTATGTACTTCTTGTTGCAACTCACTCAAAGTCCATACTATTTATGACCCTGTTAGCACTGACTGGACTATGCTAATCAAGTGTAAGTAAGTGTAGCATATTGTTTAGCTGCTAAGTTTTTGTGCACATGCATTATTGGGCAATATTTATTATATATTTAAATGACTGCTATCTACTTTGCTGTGCACTGTGTTTTTTCTCTGCTATAAATTAAAAACTGCAAAACAAGAGGTAAAGCAAAGAGGGGGGGAAACAGGTAACTCTCATGCCAGTGGTTACATCCCATGAGAACTCACCATAACAGAAATATTAAGGTTTGCAGATGCAAGGTCAGGAAACCAGAGGCCCCAGAATAACAGCAAGGGAAAAATACTGCCATAGGGGCTCTGGACAAGCACTGCCATAGCAGCTTGGGGGAAAGGCTGCAGGACTGCAAATAGCAGCCGCGCGACGTTACTAAGGCTGAGACACTAAGGCACCTAAGGCCTTGTGTGGCACCACTGTGATACTGATTGTCTTCTTCAAGGCAGAACAGTATTAACAGGGATAGGACTGTTCTTCAGTTTCTCAGGTGGGAAAGTTTCACTTAACAGCATGACGATGACCCTGGAATACAAATATACCAAGTCTTCTCTGATAGGTTAAAAAAAGAAAAGAAAGAAAAAACAAGCAAAAAAGTAATAATAAATGTAGATAATAAATAGTAAATGCAAATATATGTGAAGTGATGCAGATTAAATAGCATCTACAAGAAGCAATCATTAATATTAATAAAGAATCTTAGCAGAAGCTGCCAGAGTATGAAGGGAATCTTCAGAAAACTTCAGACTAGCAGTAAAATAAAGGGCTATAAGAGTGGACGGTTTGCATATTATAGCAAAATGTATCAATTTACTGAAGCTCTTGTAATATATGTTCCTCCACATTCTCAGTATTCTGACATCTAGAGACATAAGATATTTTTCAAACAAAACATTGTGCTGACATACAACAGGTTTGGGTGACTTGGGAAATCAGTACTGATGTCTTAATCAAGTTCTGCAAGATATATCAAGAAATTCAATTCAAATATAACTGAGTCTGCAGACAAACTTTCAAAAGAGGAATTAATGACATCGTGTAGGATTTGGTCCATATACTCTAGCAGTAAAAAATGTTTTTCTGTGCCATCTTTTCTACAGGACTGCTTCTTGTTACAGACACAATTACTGAACATTCAGAAAAGATTTCTGCAAGATAAGCAGCAGAGGAAATATTCCCTTATATAAATTGCTACAAGCAGTAAACCTTGTACGTAGAAGTTTTATAAACCAAAAATGCCTAAAAGCTTTTGACTTGTGAAATCCAGTGGAAAAAATGATCTAGCGCAAAAGTCTGTAAAAGAGCAACATAGGAAAGAAGTTAATAAAAAGATTTAAGAAAAGGTCACTTCCTTTTGCTGTTAGTAGCAGACTGTGTCCATGCTAATGCACACTACACTTAGGTCTCAAGGGCCCTTTTATACAAGAGAAATTTAGTTCTGTGTAAACGGCTAGCGCTTGTCCTATACAAAACTATCATTTCTATTTAAACCCTCCTCATAATACGTGCCACAAATCATGAATAGGCTTTTTGCCTTGGAGCCAAGCTAAGAACGTTGACAGAAAATTGTATTTTCGTATTGCCTGACAGTTTTCCGGCCTTACAAATTTACATGTTCCATGTTCATAACGTCTGCTTCAGGCAGCCGTGTTCCTACCGAAGGACCGCACATCTCATTTTGTTCTGCAGACGTGCTTTGCCCCCAGCATATCCTTTCCCCAGACATAGGCCTCACACTTCCCAGGTGGCACTTGCTTGGATCGATAAAGGGAGGATGCTGTCAAGAAGGCGACAGCACTTCTCAGTCCCCTTCAGCAGTGATGAATGATACCAGCACCGGTGTCTGAGAGGAATTATTGTACAGGTCCCCCCTTAAACCATATTTCTACTGGTCAAGCAGAAGCCAAATTAAATGGACTAATGTTACAAGAGCTACTTGAATAATGAGTTGCTGTGACATAATCTTTCCTTTGGAGTGATTTCAAGCAAAAATAATTTCCCTGTCTGGCTGAAACAACTGTCCTGGGCAACACAATTTGTTTTTGTTTCTGGGAGACCATGAACAGTACCTTAAATATCTTGGAAATAAAAAGGAGCAGATACAGAATAAATGTGCAACTAAGAGTTACACATATAATTAAGCTCTTATCTCCCCCAACAATGGTAGGAAATATGGCTTGTAATTGCAGATTTTTTAGACAAATGGGATTCATTTGTTTCTCTGCAAATGGTGCAGCTGAAATGCTTGGAAAATAAAGCATATTACCACTGTACTTCTTCAAGGTCAGATGGATGCATTAATGTTACAATGACAGGAGCAAGGCAACTTCTTAAAGATTGGCAGATGCAGAAAGCCAAGAAAATGCTGCCCTATTCTTGACAGGCATCAATACAGAAATATTTATGTCTTTTCAGGATAAGATGCAAAGAAATAATTCATGCCTTCATTAACAGATCTTGAGTTCCAATTCATTCATTTTAATTTCCCTCACCTATAGAGGACATTTTCAAGTCAAATCAAGGAAATTCAGGTATGGGGGTCTTGTCAGTGTTAGTGAATACTGCTACATGCTTCTGTGCCTTGTGAGAATGGCTACTCCAGTGCCAGTGGCTTGGAATCAACCATACTTGACCACAAAAAAAAAATCTCAAAAAGAAGCTACTATGAGTAGTAGCTCAATACTCATGACTTTCTAATTTATTGAGATGGAAATACCCTATGAAAATCTTTGCTATGGCAACAATAATTGAAGTAAATGTAGATGAACTTTCTATAGCTGATAACAGAAAAGAAACAAATTAGATAAAATACAACTATTATACGAGGCAGAAAATTATCAAGCTGTGAATATTGTCATTTGAAGAACAAACCACATTTGATTAAGGATTCCAGTGATGATGAGAATCATCTTGTGCCTACAACAGGGATAAAATTTAATGCCTCATTTGCTATTTTTTCTATGAGATCCTTATGTCATCTCATATATAGGGAAACAGAGTTCAAATAATTTCTCTTACTGTTTGACGATCAGCTTAATGCTTTAGATATTGCATTGCAATCCCACTTTGCACTGATCATTGGAATTCCTCATGGACTTTCTCCATGCTATTTATTCACCTTTTCAATATGTAAGCATTGTACAAGGAGTGATAAATTTTCACAGCATCTTGGTGAGAAAGTGGATCATATATGATCCCTCCTCTACATATGTAGAGCTGAGACAAGGAAAACAAACTAGGTACAGCCAGCAATTTTTGGAGCCCTGTTTAAGCTGCACATTGCTTGAATTTTCAGAGCTTTTACCTTTATACAGAAATTTGTATATATGAAACATACTGTACACTGCTTTTCATATACCTGGTATGACACAGCGTATAGACAGGGAAAGATAGCCCTCATCCCCAAGTTTTTGATGATCTTTGAGATTTGCTGGACTTAGACTTTTGAATGATATAAGAGCTGAAACTCTGAGCTCAGCTGTGATAAGCTAGTGTAAAGAACTGAAGGCAGATCAGATGTGCCTATAGTAGCCTGTGCTGCTGAGGAACACACTGTCACATTCTGTACTATTTTTCTAAGAGCTGTAAATCTCCTGGCTAAATATATCCAAGTATACTCTTGTCCTGTGTTTCCCACTGTGCTTTAGCTGGGAAATGATTAAAAATAGATGCAAGTATTGAAAGACAGCCAGAAATCTGTATTTGACTGCAGTGTCTTCCTGCAGAACTTTTAATCAGAAATAAGTCTCATACATGGTTTTACTAAATCTCTAAAGAATAGCCAAAAAGTGAAATAAGTCTACAGTGACACACATTCATTCATGTGGTTTATGAAAATCTTTTGTTCTGTAGATGTGCTTTGCCCCCAGCATATCCTTTCCCCAGACATAGGCCTGCTTGCATTTCATCTAATTTCCAATATCCTAATTAATGAGCTAAACAGTAAATTATATGAAAAAAATTGGATTAATCACTTTTAAAACTGAAGATTGTTAGACGTTTTTCACTGTGATTTTAGATTCTGCAGGACCTTCTAATGATAGTGATGATACTCAGTAACAAAATGGTTAGTGCTGCAAGTGATCGACTCGGAACAGCGATTATACAGGCAGGCCTTTCTGTCCTTTTAATGACAACACCTCACGATATATCGATATTTTTATATCACATAATGCAAAATTAAGTTCCAAATTAATTAAAATTAGTATAAATTTTGTTTATAGATTGATACTTTAAAAAAAATCTGGATAACTTAGGGATCGATAACTATCATAGCAATTATCATTGGGAGATTATTGAGCATTATAATATATTTTTATGTTTATTCAGTTGGGATTGTTTGTTTTAGAATGATTCTTTGAAAACAGATTTTAAAAGATCTGCTCATGTGGTATCTGATTTGTATTATCAATAACTTCTAATGAAATATTTAGAGTCAATCCTTTACAAAAGTAGACTTTAGTATTCTCCATGTCAATATATATCAAACAGGAAATCCTTTGAGGCTATAACTGCCTCAAAGCTGCCTGCTCCTGATAAATTCTAACAAATTCTACATCACATCTGTGTTCTTCTTCATGCCAGTACCACAAGCTAATAAATAATGTATTTTGGGAGGTTTATTGCATTGGTCAAGCTAGGAACTTAGAGAAGCTTCAGTCTTTCAGTTTCCGGTTAAATACAAAAAATAGACTTTTTCAGCTACCCAGCATCTATGCAACTGAGAGATTCATGGAATGCTTTGAGGTTGATTTCTTGACACAGGTAGTGTCTATAGGAGCTACTTTGCTTAATCTGCTATTCAGAAACAAGGAAGAACTGGTTGGAGATGTGACCGTTGACGGCAGCCTTGGTAGCAGTGACCATAATGTGGATCTTGAATGAAATAAGGAAGGTAAGTAGCAAAGTACTTAGTGAGAGGGTATAGGGAAGATGGAGCCAGATTCTTCTTGAAGGTGCCCAGTAATAAGATGAGAGGCAATGGTCACAAACTGAAACATGGGAAATTTTGAGTAGCTAGAAGGAAATTTATTTCTTTTTTCCTTTTTTTTTTTTTTTTTCCTCATGAGGATGGTCAAACTCCTGGAGAGAGTGCCCACAGAACTTATGGAATCTCTGTTCTTGGTCCTGAGCAACCTGAGGCAAGTCAGCCCTACTTTGAGCACAGGATCCTTTAGAGGTCTCTTCCAACCTAAATTATTCTATAGTTCTGTGATTAAAGACTCTGGACTTAAGGAAAGTGATGTTACTCTTGTTCAGGGCCTACTCTGCCAGTCCTCTTAGGAGGCTCTCCTGACAGGAAGAGAGGCCCAGGACAGTTCCCTGATCTTCAAGAACAACCTCCCTGAAATATAAGAAAAATTCATCCCAGTTTTCAAGAAAAAGGACAGATAGAGGAGGAGGCCTTACTTGGCTGAAGAGGAAACTCCTCAGCTGGATGATGACTGGACTGATGACCAGAAAAAAACAATTGCTACACCCATGCTCAAAAAATGGCAAGAAAGAGGAACTACTACTGGGAACTACGGGTCTTTCAGCCTAGCCACATTAATTCACAGAACAGTTCTAGAGCAAATCTGCTTGGAGGTTGTTCTACATGGAGCTGAGGTACTTTGTTCGGAAATGCACAGACCACCCTTGCAAGGAGAACAGACTTAGTACAGACAGCTCTAGACAACCATTAGATGAAAAATGTAAATGAGTAAATGTAAAACGAGTGCTGAACAGATAATATAGCAGCTTGGCTGTATTATTTAATAGATGAGATGTTTCAGTTTCTGGTCTGAATGTCATGCTGAATGATCTGTAGCCTGCTCACAGTTTTTCCTGTATTGAGGTATTAGCTGTAGTCCTGTGAAGTTTGTGTATTATCAAGTTGTTGTATACGTAAGGATGTAAGATGTAAGGTCAGGGAGGGAGCTGCTCTTTTTGGAAACTGAAGCTTGGTAGATTAACTTGATGATTGTGCAAGAAAACCTTCAAAATAGATATGAATGATAAAATGTGGAAGAAAGAAAAATTATTATCCACTATTCACAAAAGGGAAACTGAGTTAACAAGTGATTAGTGATAAAATTTCCAAACCTGATGAGGGATGTAGACGTTCAGTTCCCACCCATTTCCTTCCATTCAAAGCCATTAAAAAGCTTTGTAAATCCTAACCAGAATAGATTGCTAAAAGTCTCCCTGGAAGTTAATGCATTTCTTCTTTATATGCATTTGAAGTAGCACATGTGTATATGCCTTTTTCTGTGTATATTTGTGCACTCTCTGGCTTTTAAGAAGCAGTCAGTTCAGTATATCTTTGCCTGAGCTGGATTTATTTGTACTGCTTCTTAGAATATCACATAATCCAATGTACAGAACAGTGTGTAAATACTTTGGGTAATGTACATGGTGAACAGTTTATCCTTTTATGCTTACCCAGACCTGGACCCTGTAAACTCCTCTGTTTGTTCCACTGACTGAGTTTTCTAAATTTTACAGTCAGCTGTTTTAGCCTTGCAAGACATGTCAGGTCAATTTTTAATACTGCTTTCAGTGACAATGGTCCTAAATAATTCACTTTTTCAGGGTATTGATCGAATTAGGCTCAGGCAGACTCCATACTATACAGTCAACTGCTAACCACTTGCTTGGCCCCTGCACCCTCTTCTCTGGTCATCCCAGAATTACTGCCTGCCACAGCCGTCCCTGTCCAGCCAGACTGTTCCTCACAAATATATGCAGTAGACTTAGAGTCACTAGAGAGTTTGCAATATGGTTTAGCTGCCCAATAACCTTTGTTTGCCCATCCCTCCCAGTCATGCCTGCAATCCATAAAATATAGTTCTGTTTGGAATATGACTCACATATCCACACAAATCCCAGTGATGATTTTGCCTAACATTGGCAGTGAAATGAAGTATGTATCTTCCTGATATGTGCTGAAGATTAATTGGAGAGGAAGGAGGCAGAGTGAGAATAGAGGTCCTAAAGAGAGAAGAGCTTTTGAGGGAGACTTTGGAGTAGTAGTTAGGATTTAGAGTGGGAGACAAGCATATGGTAAAAGACATAGTTATAAAAGGAGTTTACTGTAACTGAGTTAACTTGGAGCTAATAAATTGAAGGAACCTTGAGTGGAAGGAGCACCTAAACAAACAATAGGTGACTGAGGAGGAGGCTCCAGAACTGGGTATCACAACCCTGTAGGTATCCATCACATTCTTCTCTTCTCAGCCTCACCAAGGAAGCAGGCTTAAGACAGTATTAACTGAAAGCAGACACCTTCAAAGCTTTTTAGTATCCATACTGCTCTCTACAGCCTGCTAATTCACATCTCAGGAAAACCTCTCTTCATGAGGACACATACACACATACACCCCCAAGGTGGGGTTCTCCACTTGGTGCCACCTGCACTGTCACCACACTAGTTGGATGCAGGGTGCTCACCACATCCAAAGGAGGGGATGTGCCAGCAGACCTATGCAGAGGTTGCAACACTGGCAGTGTCCAACCAAGGTTTTATTACTGCTTTGTTCCTGCTCTAAGGTCTCTCCTCTCTGCTTAAAATTTTCATGTTTCTCTTCTGCTTCTTCTCAGTGGTCTCTTTCTTCGATTCCAAAATCTCTTTGTAATTCCTTGACGTCTGTTTAACCTGGCTGATAGTCTTCCTCCTCTTTAGCACTGTCAGTTTGGGCAAACACTCTCTCAGATGGTTTGGGTATTTGATTCACACAGCCTGTGTACATTCACGCTCCCATCACACCAGCGGTTGTTGTGCAGGCCAGCCTGCCAAAGCTGGCTGGGCCGGCACCCCAAAAACACTGCTGACACAGCATCTGAGCTGCAAGACCATGCCACTGACTTGATGAGCATATGACAGCCATCAGTCAGCCTCAGGGAAACTTCTGACAAGATCCCGGTAAAGTCAGTGGGGAAATGCCTCCCATTCCCTGTGGAGCCTGAGCCCCAGACCCGGGCAAAGCAGTACTCTGCCACCTCAGTCCAAACGTCAGGGTGTTGGGATTGTCCCTGGGGTGCCTGGCTGAACCCCCGACACATCGATCTCCAGTAATATGACTGTGCTGAAAAGACAGAGTTATCAGCTACAACTGCAGAGACATTCCCAGCAACTTCCTCAAGCAATAAACTCGAAAGAAATCCACTGGCTTCAATTTGTCCATCATTAAGATATGTGGAAAGGTCAGTCATCAAGTTCACTGAGCTGTTTATTTCAAATAAACCAGAAAGCTATTTTATAACCAGATTTGGTTGTCATCGGTCTTCAGTGTTTTATGATGACAGGTACAATATAAACACCATAAATAAATAGAGAAGTAGGTCAAAATGATTGTTGTCGCATTACTACCAAACAAGTTCTAAAAGATCCCAGAATATTTTTTCTTTAAAGAGTCCATAAATTTATATTCTTTCTTCCATTTCCTCAAAGTACTAGAAAACGGAAATAGTTTAAAATGGCAAGATCTTAACATATAAATCACTAACCCTGCTAATATTTTAAATTTAAATGAAATAAAGGTTTAAAATATTCATCATACTTCCTCTGTTCACAAATCTATCCCAAAGAAACAAGGCCAAGGACAAGAAATTATCTGTCATTTGGTTGTCACAAGCATTTTAGCCATTTATGACTCTTCCCTGTGTAAAAATTTAGCCTACTTGACAGTTACTGATAAACGAATCAGCTTTTAATGCTGTCTTCCCCTCTCTTGCAGAAAGAAAATGTTTTATCTAACCTGTTGGGAACTTTTTAACCATTGACTATTTAGCAAAATGAGAAGGTCCTGCAGTCAAAAGCCCATTTTTTTATTACCTGTAGCATTAACTTTTCCCCTTGAGATGTCATGCCTGCTAATCCCTTACCCATCTTGCTGTTATTCTAGACATTTCAGAGATACGTTTTCAAATAATTATATCCCTCTGAGCATGGATCAGAGACACAATAGAGGTAGTATTCACTGGGTAACACCCAGCTTTATATATCTGCATTAGTTAGCTAACTTGCACAGGCTGTCTAAATAGTTAATAGAGAGAGCGATTGCTCTGGAGATGAGCTCTGAACATCTAAGAGAGGCTCTTACTGTGAACTACGTCCTTCCATAGAAATCCCCACCCTCTGCAGACCACATATGAAGCCTCCTGGCTAGATGTCCTGTGCCATCTCTGCCGCAGGGCCAGCACGCCCTCACCATCCTGATAGTCCAGCCATCCAGGCTGGGAAAGTGTTGGAGTGCAGCATAATCCCTTTTCTTATTTACGGAAACCAGGTCAGTAGCATGGGGGCCAGGAAAGATGAGGAGAGTGCCTCCAGGTCTCCTCCCACCACCGCATTCAGATGTAGCTGAACTCATATCTGAACCCAAGAGTGAAACCAAACCAAGCACTCCCAGGTCCAACAGCAGGACCATTGCCCAAATTAGACGTAGGCTTCTAAAATACATGTCAAAATCAAGACAGTGTGAACTTGTTTGTGGCCCAGACTCAGACAGAAAGAGTGACTCCAGAGACCTGAAAAATCGTTTTCTCTTTAATCACATAAATCTCCATTCTAGCAGTGTGCTAGTGGTGCTTTAGCGCTAATACATACAGCACACATACAGACCAATCCTCTCATCCTATGCTGTCGAAAAACAGAAAATAGAAATAGCATAAATTGTGATCTCAGAGGAGAAAAACAAAAAACAGATCAATACATCTAAGAAATCCATAGAAGGTTTTTCATTATATTGTCAGAACTTTTCAGTCTTCCAAAACAGTCATATAACTCAAGTTCAGATGCAGAAGATTAAGCTATGATAAAATCCAATACAGAAGCTAACTTCTTGACTATTTACATATTTGCATACCTCAAGTATGCTTGGAAAACATAATACATGAGTATTATGATATTTGAAAATTGACAGGAGAAAACAGTGTAAATGCACTTCCTTAAATTCTCCATCAGTAGGTCATCTACTTAAATGCACAAGGCTTTGAGCCAAAAATAGAATTGATGAAGTTTATAAGGCAGCATAATCTACTGGACAAGTGCCTGAGCAATCTGGTCAAATTAGACATGTTTTGAACAAAGCTGAACTACATGATCTCCAGAGGTCCATTCCAACCTAAATTATTGCATAATTTTATGATACTAATAATATAGACTTTTTTCATTTAAAGTTAATCCTACTACAATTTAGTTCAAATTCTTAATTTTAAGTGAATATCTTCTTCATAAAGACAGCGTATCAAATGCAATATTTAAACAAATTTGCAGAGAAAATGAATGCATGTTGTAATGTAGGACTTGCATCTCAGTGAGGTGCCTTTTAAATGAACCATGCCATTCTTGTAAGTGGCAGTTCCTGTGAGGAAAATATCTTGTCATTTTCTTTATTACACTATGAAGTACATATGTGCTAAAAACTGCTCAGATCCTCACTTTATATTGCTAGTGCACCACCTGCTATGATAAGTTCCAAACTATAAAGCCATTACTTATATACTGAAGTTTTTTGTATTACTATTGCATGACACATTTATGATACAACCACCATGTTGCGCAGTTATTGCTTTCCTGTTCATTTCCATGCGAGTCCAAGCACTTTCAGCCAGTAATTCTTTTTCACATGATGCTGGTTTTAATAACAGTACTGAAGAGCACTATGCCTAGTAGAAACATATTTCAGAAGCCCAGCTGGCTGTATCAGCATAAAGGAAACACAAAAATAACATAGACAGAAGGTTATATGGGGGTTATAACACCACCTATATTTGCTGAATCCTGCTCATCTGTAAGGTCTTCCTGACAGATGGTACGAGGGCAGAGCTGTAGCTACCCAGACAACGATCTCAGAGCATTCTTCTGAAATTGGTGGCATATCCAGTCCTTTCATACTGGGCAGCACACTGGGCCAGCTATTGTCCCAGAGGTAAAGCTGGTCAGATAATGAATATTTCTGAAACTGGGACATAGGCCATAATATTAAACCCAGATCAATTCAAAATGGAGATATTCTTCTCATTTGTTGAAACAGAAAATTAAAAACTCATTTCATTTTGCCCTTTTATCCCTGCTTAGCTTTTCATAAATTCATAACTATTAAATAGAAAAGCAAACTTTCTGACATTTTGCAATTCTTTTTCTTCCACTTTTTTAGCTGAAACTGTTTACCCAACTTGAAGCAAATTCTCTAATTGATCTGAGTCTCTCAAACAAAATCAACAACTAATGCCCATAGTCAAAGGTGAGTTCTACCTGGCAGCACCTACACCTAAAGTAGCAAAGCTTGTATTCCTGGGAGTTCTTGTAAGTTCCTTTATTATGATAGCTACAAACTATGAAAAGTTCAAATGCTTCAGACACATTTATCTGTCAATGTTAAAGGAAATACAAACCAGCAATTCTTATCTCAAACCTCAGGAATAACCCAGTATGGAAAATGAACAACAGCCCCTCCGGCTTCATGAATGCTTACTCAAGTCTGCCCATTTTCCTTCAAGTAATCATGTGCTTGACCACAGATCCACAGCCAGCATTCAGTTCTGCTGGGCTTCTCCTTTGGATTAGTTAGTTGATCCCATCTGCAGCCAAGTCCCAGAGATACACACTGCAGGTATCGCTGGCTCCTTGCAAGCAGGAAGCCACTTCCCAGCTCATCTCTCTGCTCCTCAGACAGCTCCAAGCTCCCCAGCAGCCATCTGCCAGGCTTCTCCGCTTTCCCAATACCTAATTCCTGAGTTGGCTTACTATTTCTAGCATTATTTCTTCTTCTTGTTTGGAGCTCTCCTTGGTGGTTGAACTGCAGCTAAAATGGTATCTGATAGCAATCTAGCATATTCACAGTGAAATTCAGAGATAAAGCTATTTTTCACAGCTCACTTTATTCAAAGATTGGAGACAAGCCCTTAATGTGTAATTAGATTCTTATTAGTTTGAGGAACTTCGGTTGACATTGAATAAGACAAGTATGGCATGCTTAATGAAAACAGAGATGATATATCAGCACTTTTATTATTTAATACCTACCCACTTTGATGAAGGCTGGTTTTTTTAGGATATTGAAATTAGAAATGAGACCTTACAAGCTTCACATTTTTAAAACTTGTAGCGCCTGTTTGAGAACACTTTGTAAGAGAATTAATGTTGTTGCCACATGACAAAATTTCTCAGAATTATCTTCCAAAACACTTTTTTAAATAGACCATGTCACACACATACAAAAGTTAATGAGATATAGAAGAAAGCTTACATCTGAAGCTGCTAAGCTATGCTGAACTTCAGAAGAAGTGCATTCACTGATATCCTTGATAGAGTTTCTCTTTATTCGCCATGGTCATTGCATTCTCTTCTTTTTTAAAGAAAACTTGTAGGCTCTTACCCATTCCTCCCTGTCCCATTTCTTTCTTTTCCTGCCTCTTTCAGCCCCTCTATTTTCAAACTCAGCAAGACAAACACAGATAGCTACGAGCGAGAGTATAGTATCACTGACTTGTATTTAAAATTACACCTCTCTAAGAGAACTCTGGTGTTCTCTGAAAAAGATGCCTTTCTTTCAGAGACTAACACTTCAGAGGCTTCTTTCTGATAACATTGCACGTACCTTGGCCTCTTTCTTTAACCGCACAAATCTCAAATACACATTGTATACCACACCGAAATGTGACATGAAAATATAGGAGACCTTATTACACAATGTTACTTCTTCAAGGGGAAGAAGCTGATGAGGCAGAAAATGATGTACTCCTATTTACTTTCTAGAGTTAATTCCTAGTTCAGTGCTACTCTTGGGGTGAGGTTCCGGTAGCTCGGCTGAGACCGCTGTAAGACAGGACAGGCTGTAAGCTTCTGTGTTCAACAGCTAATGTATCTAGTACAAATATAACAAACTACGTTAGGAAAATATTTACACTTTCAGACTGATGCATGACTGAAAAGAACTCACAATTTATACCCTTGGTCAACTGTGCTTTGCCTAAATAAGAAGATAAATGTTTTAGGGAAGTGATCATGTTTTAGGGAGAAAACAGTGTTTTTCCGCTTATACAATACTCCATATAATCATCTTCAAAAGGTGATTTTAAAGCTCTTTTTCATAGAGTAGATAAAGGGATAATGAAGAGAATAGCAGCTGCACATCCTATGCTCTCCTTGCTGGACAAACAAATCAGTAAAGACCAGAAATCCAGTTATATGCTTAATGCCCCTTGCCTATGAATGCTGTCCTCCAAACGTCGCACAGAGGGTCCTCGATACCCAGGCAGCCCCTGAGGACAGTCCACCAGGCTTCTTCCAGACCTTTACATTATCCTGAATCCTCTTGTCTTCAGACGGACCTAAGATAAGAAGCCCCAAAAGCTGGCAGTTTGGTATCACCCACTTGATACTCTAAGCATGCCATCATTGACTTCGAGAGCATGATTTTTTAACAGAAAATTCACAAACTTTAGGAAAAACAAGGTTCGGGAAGAAAATAGTTGCCAGATTAAACAACAATCAAACTCAAATTGCTAATATTAAAGAAAAAGAAAAAAATCATAAAAGGAGTTTAAAATGTGAAATCTCCATATGCCAAAGAATAAACTGCAAACTTTAATAGTTATTAAACAGTCTGTAGATGTCACAGGGACAGGAAAAAACTAGCACAAGTGCTTCTGTAATTGTGTCACACAAATCAGCACTGTTCACTGACCATTGAACCTATATTTTCATCTGTCTGTTACAATTTGCTGTTCCACAGCATATGCATTGTAGGAAGCTTGCTTTGTAACCAGTTGTTTTCTACAGTCTATGCTGCCTTAAAGGTATTAACTAGATATTGATATAGGCTGAAAATGTGCAAGTCAACTACACAGCAAACAAAAGAAAGCAGCTCACATGAACATTATATTAACAGTGTGTTGTATGGAAATGGTTCTGACACTTTCATAAACATAGTTTTGCATATGCAACATATTAAGGTATTTGAAAATAATGTTTTAAAAGCTACATAGGGAGAAATAGTCCCATTTCCTCCACCAACCACATAGAGAACAAAAGAAAACCACAGGTTTTGATGTGAAACAGCCTTTTGCCAAATCTAATTTCAAACCAGAAAGATGTGATAAATCTAAACTTGATTGGGATGTTATGGGATTGGGCAATAATTATTTTTGCACTTTATTGGATTTTAAGGCACGGTAAGCAGTCTAGTCCTAAGTAACCTAGGACTTGAAGAAGCTTTAGAAGTACCTCCTCCTTAGTTTGCTGTTACATTAAAAGCAGAAACTGTTTGTGTCTCTGAAGGTGTATGTATGTGTGATACATTAAGTACTCTCATTTCGGGCTGATCATTCAAATTCTGAGCATGCAGCATGCCGTGGGGAGCATATCGAAGTGTAAAAGTTTGTGCCACTAATGAGCACTCATCTAAATCATTTCCATCACCTTATACATCAGAGAGGTGAGAAATTCCAAGTAACTTGAATTAATAAAACTGACTTACTAATTTTTAGAGTTCTGGGACATTCTGTAAAAAGCGTAATTTAAAGTAGCAGAATTTAAGAGAATTTTAAGAGTAGAATTTGAAGAAGTTTTTCCATTCCTATTTTCCCATTCTCATTATTGAAGGGTAAATCACCATTTGACAATAATGCAGAAGTATACAGTGCTCAAATACTAACTTTGGAGGTAAAGAAAAGCATGATTCTACCCTATTATATTGTGATAATTTCTCACAGCTACATAACATATTCTTAATACATTTTCATAATGTTCAGTATTAATGGAAATGTTTAAATTCCTAGGAAAAATAATATTATTTGCACAATTTCTTTCTATGCAGCTTGATATTGGGTTTGCAGTCTGAATCAGCTGTACATTTCCATCCAAGACAGAAACATATATGTATATTTGTAATTGGTTGGTTTCTTAACCTGAGGGCAGATATGATATTTCAGCTCTGGAGACCACTATAGAAAAAAATAGAGTATTAAAACTTATGCAGTTTGTACCAAATCACAAAATTATATTTTAACATAGAAACACACCTATTTCTGACTTTAATTTTTTATTACAAAAAGATGGAATTACATTAGAAATTGATTCATAAGTGAGTATTGAAGAGCATTCTAAGGACAGCCCTTTTTTGTCTTCAGATATTTTACAGATAGCACACACAAAATACTATATTTCTTTTGATCAAAGTCTCAAGTTAATTCTTTGTCTTATATCAATTGTTTAATTCTAGTAGCCTCACCATAGCTTCAAATTCAATAAGATTAGCCTCATTTTACATTTATGATATTCCTCTCATCTGCTTTGATTTATAGAAAGGAATCTTTATTCAAATAAAACCTGAATCTACTAAAATGAATTAATACATAAGTCAGTTATTCAGCCTGGTTCCTTCATTATAGTGCCTTAAAATGTATTTTTTATAGTGTCTCAGGGTAATTAAAAACAAAATTCAACACTTTCAGGCTCAAAGACAGTCCTTGCTTAAATTGCAAGTAAGATGAGAAACCTCATCCTCAGCTGAACAAAAACTCTATCTTACTTTTACCCTCTTTTATTACAGAATCATTAGAGAGCTTCTGCTGGAAGTATCAGATTAAAGTGGCATTGTGGGGAAAAGGAGTCAAAACAGAAAGGTAACAGCAGTAGAAAAAAAGTATGTTTAAAGTGGGTATTGATGAGCTACCTGTGCCATATTTCTAGTATGTAATATTTGTGTGAATTTAGTTTCAAAAAGCAAGGCTGTGGTAGATTCACCATTGCAAACACTTCATATTGACATTTTTGCAGTTAACCAGTATTGGCTTTGTGCTCTGTTGGCAAAAGGAAGGCAAAAGAAACCTTTGCCAGCTGCTGTCTGAAAATATTTAGATCTCCTGAATATAAAAAAAACCCTGAGCCAGAGATGCAGCCATGCAGCATCTCCTCCTTTTGGCCTCGTGGAATGACACAGAGGTCAAGGCAAGGGAGTCTTGGCCAGCGCACCTCTGCACTGGGGCTCCTGGAGCAGCCACTGGTGTCCCACACAGAGACATCCGTACACACTAAGCGATGGGCTCCATCTCCAACGCACTAGTCGCTCGCTTCACTGTGTTCCTGCCCCAGTGCATTGCTTTGTTAATAAAAGCACAAGAAGCAGCTAAGAACCAGCCTGTGCTAGTCCCTGAGATACTTCTTGGTCACTTTGCAAGGTCATGTGCATATGTCTGTTGGCAGATAGTCTTGTTAATAATACATACGGTCCATTCTCATCCTGATATTATTGCTGCTAGCAGTCTAAATAAAGACATTACACTTTAGCCATCCAGCATACACCTTAGTGCAGACTGAGGGGGTTTTATATAAGACTTCTTGCTCCTCTTTCAGCTCACATACTCCCAATAGAGGTTCACTGTAGTTT